>NC_134137.1:287687500-288312500 GCF_033958435.1 Carettochelys insculpta
CCTTCACCAAAGAATAAATGGACGCAGAGCACACACCAAGAAACAATACACACAAGCTGGTCAGTGAACACTTCAACGGAGTGGGCCATTCTGTTGAAGACCTGAGAATTTGTGTCCTGCAACATAGGGAATTTAACAACAGATCAGAGAGAGATTTCTGAGTTGGAGTATATATTCAAATTCAACATATTAACACATGGTATGAACAGAGACATCAACTACTTCACACATTACAAGGACTGCTTCCCTTCCTTTGATGCTTGTAATTATCTCAGACAGGACAATTAACATGCCCCCACCTCTCACCCCCTTCATTCTATCCTATTTGTCAGTTTTTATTGCAATTTTTTCCCCTCTTTTTGGTCTTCTGTACTTATATATGTCAGTCTGTATTGGAAATAAAATTGATCTGAAGAAGTGGGTCTGTCCCATAAAAGCTCATCACCAAATAAATAATTTTGTTAGTATTTAAAGTGCTACATTTCTGCTGTCTCCCCCATCTTTTTTTCGGCAGATTTTCCTAGGTATATTTAGAGAGTGCTTGAAGTCATCTGCTGAAACAGAAGGAAGAATCCTCAACTCAGGACTTGGCAATGAACTTACATTATGAAATATTAGCTATGATCTGGAATCATGATTTTAGCTCACTGGTTCAAATCCAGTCACTAGGTTAATAACCCTATTTTAAAACTAGAACTTGAACAAAGCAGCAGTGGAAGCTCTTCTCTTCAACCATCACATAGAGCAACTGTATGAGAGAAGAATTCAGTATGTGTCTATTGCATTCTTGTACAGTTCTTAGTGTAGACAGGACTGCCCATTCAATGATGTTTGATGTCTACACAAGCCTTTTTCAAACACAGCAGATCATTGCAGTTCCTGTATGCTAGCCTATGACTTTTTTTTTTTTTTTTTAATAGTGGTATCACTCGAGCTTTTCCATCAGTGCCAATTCACATTAACATTAGAAGGCTCTGTTGGGTTATCATTGCATTTGCTTAATGACTAGTACCACAGCCAAGTTTCAAAAATGGCTTCTACTGTAACACCATTTTCAGTTCTCAACTTGTTCCAAAAGGGTAGATTTTAGAAGAGGTTTTCAACAACTGGTCTTTGCTGAAATGTAAAATTTGGAAACCTAGAGAAAAATTAAGTTGACTGTTTGCATGAATGTTAGTGGAGAGAGTGGACTAAGCTTTTCTTACTAAAAAAAACACTTTCAGTTCTGTGATTAGAGAACTGTTACCTTTATATTTGAAACTTGAAAGGCAGACATTTAGAACATTGTTCATGAGGACAGGGCCCATTTGTCGTTTATATCCTAAAGCTGGGGCCAGGAAAATGATATTCATCTTTTTTCTGAGGAAGCAGGGATCACCACACCCACAGACAGGACACTGATGGGGGTGGGATCTATTCAGTACCACCTCATTCTCTCAAGTGTCTGGCTAGCTGGGTTTTGCTCACATAATCAGGATTATATAACGTGGGTCCTGAAGGAATTTCCATCCAGATCAGATTAGCAGTGATTTTAGGGGCTGGAGGACAGGGTTCACCTTCCCCACAAGCATGAGGGTACAGGTCACATCATCTCATTTAATCATTTTCCTTTCATTGCAGAGGCCTTGAGCAACTTCTCAGCACTGTGGTTGGACATTGGAAGAGAAATGGAGACACTGACTATATGAAGAGCACAGAAACAGCTTAAAAACGTGACGGTAGCAAGTCTCAATCACGTCTGTTTATGGAGCAGGTCTGCAAGGTCCTTTCCTCTCTAGATGGGGAAGGAGGCAAAGAGTTTTGATGCCAATCCCTGACTGGTCTGGTGGAAAGGAGGGTCCTCAAGCACATGAAGTCAAATGTAGTTCTTGGAAGAAAAAAAAGCATACTATGTACTTAAATGCCCACTGTCTTTGGTGCTCACACAATGCTGAGGTTCAAAGCAGCAGACTTAACAAGGACACTAACTTTCTAGCTGGCATGAGCCAGTAATATTTCTACTACTTCCAGTTTCCCCAACCAACCCACACCTTTCATTCCTACTTAATTCACAAGGAAGGTAAAAAAGAAACACAAACTAGAGTATAAAATTAAGAATTAAAAATGTAAGAATTCTTACAACATAATTTTTATTAGTGAAACTATGAGAAGAGCAAGCAAAGACCCCAGTCATGCCCCTCTGTAAAATGTTCTGTATTAAAAAAAGGCAATCTGCCCTTATTTTATGCATCTGTCTTGTGTTTTTCTTGTTAGTAAGTCCAATAATGTATCAAGCTGTGCTAAGTACACAGAATCATAGAACACTAGGACTGGAAGGGACCTCGAGAGGCCATCAAGTCCAGCCCCCCTGCCCCAATGGCAGGACCAAGTACTATCTAAACCATCCTTGACAGACATCTATCTAACCTGTTCTTAAACATCTCCAGCAATGGAGATTCCACAACCTCTTAGCAATTTATTCCACTGTTTGACCGCCCTGACAGTTAGGAACTTTTTCCTAATGTCCAACCTAAACCTCCCTTGCTGCAGTTTAAGCCCCGTTGCCTCTTGTTCTATCCTCAGAGGCCAAGAAGAACAAGTTCTCTCTTTCCTCCTTATGGACTCCCTTTTAGATACCTGAAAACCGCTATCATGTCTCCCCTCAATCTTCTCTTTTCCAAACTAAACAAGCCCAATTCTTTCAACCTTTTTTCATAGGTCACGTTCTCTAGACCTTTAATCACTCTTGTCGCTCTTCTCTGGACCCTCTCCAGTTTCTCCACATCTTTTTTGAACTGCGGTGCCCAGAACTGGACACAATACTCCAGCTGAGGCCTAACCAGCACAGAGTAGAGCGGAAGAATGACTTCTCATGTCTTGTTCACAACACACCTGTTAATGCATCCCAGAATCATGTTTGCTTTTTTTGCAACAGCATCACACTGCTGACTCATATTTAGCTTGTGGTCCACTATAATCCCTAGATCCCTTTCTGCTGTAGTCGTTCCTAGACAGTCTCTCCCCATTCTGTATGTGTGAAACTGATTGTTCCTTCCCAAGTGGAGCACTTTGCATTCGTCCTTATTAAACTTCATCCTGTTTACCTCAGACCATTTCTCCAATTTATCCAGATCATTTTGAATTATGACCCTATCCTCCAAAGCAGTTGCAACCCCTCCCAACTTGGTATCATCTGCAAACTTAATGAGCGTACTTTCTATGCCAATATCTAAATCATTGATGAAGACATTGAACAGAACCGGTCCTAACACAGACCCCTGGGGAACCCCACTTTTTATACTTTTCCAGCAGGATTGAGAACCATTAAGAACTACTCTCTGGGTACAGTTATCCAGCCAGTTATGCACCCACCTTATAATAGCCTCATTTAAATTGTATTTGCCTAGTTTTTTGATAATATCATGAGACCACATCAAATGCTTTGCTAAAGTCTAGGTATACCACATCTACCGCTTCTCCCCTACCACAAGGCTCGTTATCCTATCAAAGAAAGCTAGATTAGTTTGACTAGATTTATTCTTTACAAACCCACGCTGGCTGTTTCCTATCACCCTACCACCTTCCAAGTGCTTGCAGATGATTTCTTTAATTACCTGCTCCATTATCTTTCCTGGCACTTACATTTTACATTGCCTGACATTAAATTTGCAAAAGTTATTAAATACATGTGCAATAACTATCATCTGTTTTTCGAGAAGTAGACTACCTAAAATGAATAAGTGGTGGAATTAGTTTCTATGGAGGCTCTGGGGCTCCCACCTGTGGCCCATGAACTCCCACGTTATCTGGTGCATGAGAAGCAAGAGCCCTGCACTTCCTACACCTCCCCTTCCCTCCCAGCATTTTCTGAGCATGTCAATCACCTGGCTTGCACTCTGCCCCTGCTCCTCCTCCTCTCTGCCCCCTGGATCTAGAACACGGTGAATCAGCCGTTTGTGGCTGCTCCAGCTGTAGGAGGGAAGAAAAGGAGCAGGAGGAAGAGGACAGGGACAGACCGCAAACCAGGTGATTCTCTTGCTCCAAAAGTGCTGGGGGCAGGGGAAGGGGGGGGAGGGGGCAGGTGAAAACCCAGTGGAAGGAGAGCCATTCATGCAGCCCTTGCGCAATTTGATAGTTGTGCATCCCTGATCTATGAAAAACTGTATGGCATTTCTTCAGATTAGACAATCAGACGTGTCCAAAAACAGTCAGCAAGCAAATAATACATTCTGTTGAACAGTCTATTTATTCCATTGTACAGTCAGCAAATGTAAGGTTACTGTGTCTGAATCAAAGCCAATACCCGTGAAAGGGTGTTTTTTGGGTTTGTTTTTTTTTTTTAAATAAAAGAATAATTTAGAAAGCATGTCAACATTGAGTAATTCTACTGTGGTGACTGAAGTTGCTATTTGGATGTCTGCTTAAAAATAAACAAACAAACCACCAGTCATGAAAAACTGGTGACTTATTAGCCAGTGCCTCTAAGACATGCAGATAGACTAGCAAAACATCATTTTCTTCATGCTGGAAAAAAGACAAAGATAATCTCTCTCCATGCTAGGAACATTAATACAACAGAGCAGGAAATTCATTCTCTGGGTAACAAAGGAAAACGTGTCACATGTAAGCAGTGCAAAAAGATGATGCAGGGCTTAACTGCAAGGATGAAACATCAAAAAAACTGCTTATTGGGAGAAAATGACATGGATATGGCTGAGTGGATTAACTGGTTAATAATGTAAATAACTCATTTTTAAAAGGCATCATTTTTCGAGACACTCTCTCTGCTTTTCAGTATTAGTATGATAAAACAAGTAAATTCCCAAGCTGTTTGTTGTGTTGGATGTTGCTAGAAAAAGTTTCACTTAGCTAATCCTTTTGGCTTGTTTACATTTTGAATCTGTCACTCAAGTATGAAAAGCAGAAAGCTGCAGTAACAGAAATGCAGAGTTGCCATTAGCCAAATGAGTGTCTTTTTTTTAAATCTTATATTACATAAAACAGCCTCCTTAGTTTGGAGCATGTTCTGTGACTATGATTTTAATGCCATGAGTCTATTCCCTATTTTACTTCAGCTTAACTCAGCTTTTCCAAGGAAACCCCATTCTATACTTGCTTTCTCTAAAAACGTAAGTGCTGGTGTGTTTAATGGGGCTTACTCCAAAATTAGGTGCACTCCAAGCACAGTCAGTCTTCGCTTTTGTGGGGTTTTTTTTTGGGGGGGAGGGGGCGGGGGGGGGGGGGTAAACTGATTTAAATCATTTGGTAACTTAAATTGCCTTGATTTAAATCAATCCACCCTGCCTGTGGGAGGGGAATTCAGAATATTTGTATGATTAACACCAGCTTGGCTTTCCCACCAGTATCATAACCCCTTTTAATATCTTGCATTCAATCAGGAGTATCTAGCTTTCAAGATCACATCCCAAAATAAAATAAACTAATACATCTTCTCAGAAGAGAAAAAGCTTCAAAAAAGGTACGAAAAGATTTTTTTTTTTTTTTTTTAAAAAAAACCTGTCAGACATCACAAAACCACCAAGCACAGCTCTGACAGTTCTACTTCCTATTTCTGGGAGAGCCTTGAATGCCAATGTTCTTTTAAACATAGTGTTTCCCATAGTGTGGTACCCAAAAGGATTTCAAGGATTATGCAGCAGAAAATGAAGTACTAAAAGTCAGGTGACAGAAACTGGGAGAGGGGGTATGCCAATAAGGACAAAGTCCGGAAAAGAGTACACAAATGTTTTAAATTTGGGAAGCACTGTTTTAACGCTTCACACAGGATTCAGCACAGCCAGACACTAGCAAACACTCTCCTCCACATCTTTGGATGCCTGCATGAGAAAAGTAAGTGAAATATGAAACTCAGTTTGACCGGGACACCATCTTGAAAGTTATACTTAGCTGAAAACTGTATACCTACTATCACTAAACACCCAAGAGACCAATGTCTAGAAGGAAGTGAAAGTTCCTCTATTTTTCAATTTATTTGGTTCACCTGACGTGTCTAGTAGGCTTCACAGTTCCATTATAAAGTTAGGCTTGGGAGGATTATATTTTTACTGACAAAAAGGATAATAAAGTTTATTTCCCCATATACACAAGCTGATATTTTCATTAATAATAATCGAAAGTTAAATAGGAAAAGAAAAATGCTGCTTGATAACTTGAGATTTTAAAGCATCATGAATATTTACTTTGTGTATTTTGATACTAAGTTGACAATTTGTGTTTTAATTATAAGGATAACCTTTTGACTCTCAACCAGTCTTAAAGTAATTGTCTTCTCCTATTTTAGAGAACTGAACAGGTTAAATAAAAAATACTTAAAAATAAATTACACATCAGAACTACAAAAATTAAAGAAATTGAGTGTTTGTCCTGTTTCTCACACTGGAGCCTTGGGAAGCAAACCAGCCAGTAACTCAATCAAAATGAAGTTGAGGACAGGTGAATAAAAAGTCTCCCAGAACACCTCTGGCAACTAGGGTCCTCTAAGAAGGGGAAGGCCAGGTGAATTTAAGTTTGTTTCACTGAACACTCTACTATACCAGAAACTTGAAGTGAAGCAGGTCACAAAAAAAAAAAAAAAATCTATGGACTGAATCAGAGATCAAATCCTTTTTAATTAGTTAGCCAGTTAAACCTTAAATTTAACTAGTTAACCAATTAATCAGAAAGAGTGCAGAAACAGACTAGGCTTGCTGCAGGATGGTTCCACTAAGATGCTTTGTTTCTGGTCCCTTTTTCAAACTAGTAAATAATTGTTTGACAGGGTTGGACCACCGTACTTGGGCCATTCATACTTCTTTCTGAAACGCTAGCATATATTTTGCTTCATGAGTGGAGGTTCATCTGGATGAATTTTCCTACAGAAGATTCACATTCTATCACTGCACTGCTCTAGGTCAATGACTTAATCTGTTCTCATTTGTAGGTTTTTATTTTTTTTTTTGTTTGAACGGATAAAGTTGTTTACCCCAAGCTAACTGCTTTTACCTCAGGGAGGGTTCATCCAGAGTTGTCTAGTCTCTATCCTTTGACCTCCTTCAGCTTGGGTGACCCTTCCAGGAGCTGGAGCTCCTGCTGGCATAGATCTCTGGGTCCTTAAGAAATGAAAGTGACCTCACCAAGACAAGGAATGGACCATGAGGAGACTCCTAAAAAAATTCACATCTAACTATGGACGCATTTGGCAATCAGTCTGTGGACCCAGGGGGGGTCTGTGGACCACACACTGAAAATCATTGCTATCCAACAATTATAAAAATATGTTTACTAGGATGACCAGGTGTCTGGTTTTGGACTGGAAGATCCAGTTGAAAAGGGGAATCCTGGAGGCCCCTGTTCAGTATCACTGACTGTCTGGTTAGCTGGTGCCACAAAGCAGAGCAGGCAGAATCCCCACGAACTTCTGCTCCATGCTGGCTGCTTCCTGGGAGCTGCATGTCTCCCCTCTTGCTCTTACATGAAAGGCAGACGGGGACTTCACATATTACCCAACTCAAGCACCATCCACACCACAACCATTGGCCAGGAACAGTGGCCAACGGAAGCAGCAGGGGTGGAACGTACTGAGGGAGGGCACCACTGCTCCTGGGAGCTACCTGCGGTAAGTGCCACCTGGAGGTTGCACCCTAAGCCCCAGTTGGATCCCCAAACCTTTCATCCCAGCCAAAAGCACCCTTGTGAATGTCAAAATTTTCATCCCTGGCCTCATCCCAGACCCCACACCAGTGTTCCCTTAAGTAGGGTTAATGTGTCGAATTTGAATATAAATGACAGTTCTGAGCATTCCCTCTGTAAATGGCTGTTAAAGTTCCTTTTCAGTAAAACACAGACTTTCAGGTCATTAACAGAATGGCCCAGGCCTTTAAAGCGCTGGCTGACAGGTGTGTGTGTCAGGAGTTTTTTGACCTCTGTTTTGTGTCCATGCATTCTTTGTTGAAGATTGTTTGCAGTCTGTCCTACATACGTGGTGTGTGGTCATCGTTGACACATGATGGCATATATGATGTTAGCTGAGGAACAGGAGAATGTGCCTGTGATTCTGTGAACAACCTGGTTAGGGCCAGTGATAGTATCTCCAGAACAGACGTGTGGACAAAGTTGGCAATGGGGCTTGTCACAAGGAAAAGTTCCAGGATTGGTATTATTGTGGTATATTGTGGTTTGAACCGGACAGCAATTAGCTGGCCTATTCTAAGGGCCCTTTTACATACTGTTTTATCTACCTTAACTTTCCACCCCACACCCCTCCCCTGCTGCCCCTCTGCTCTTCTGATTTGCAAACCTTGATAACTTTTCTGATTTGTCAATCTTGATAACAATTTTGGACCTCTGTTTTATATATTGAGTCTGTTCTGTTATGGCTATGATCTGAAGAAGGGAGTCTGTCCCACAAAAGCTCATCACCTAAAATTATTTTGTTAGTAGTTGAAGTGCTACTTAACTCCCTCCCTTTTTTTTTTTTTTTTTAAATACTGCTCTAAAACTAAAAGTGTACGTGGTGGTTTGAGTTTACAGTTCCGGCTCTGACTCCTAATTCCCTCCCTAGGCTTCAGAACCCAAGTTACAACCCAACACACCACAGACTTTTTTATGGCATTAAGTGCAAACCCAGCTGGCTTGAATCTGTGGAACCTGCACTGGAAGGCTCACTGCCACCAGCTATGCAGACATAAGACTATCTTTAGGACAGCTGCAGTGAGTATACAAGGGTTGTTCTCAAGCTGTCTACATTACTAAACATTTCATCTTAACATGAGGCTCAGGAACACACAGCTTTCTGTGAATTCTGGAAAGCAGATTTTGCATCTAATTTTTTCCTAACATCTTTGTTTAATACATATTTGACCCAGAACCCTCAGTGTTCTTGGATGATTCAACTGGATTTTTAAGAACCCCGATCAGATACAGTTCAACACAAATGTGAAGAGCATGCTTTTGTATGGATCCAAGACCTGGCGTACTAAAGAGTCTTCAAATCACAAGCTACGGACATTGATAAACAGGTACATGAGGTACATCCTCCACATCAAATGGCAAGACTCACAAATGAGGACTTTTGAACAGAGCAGGACAAGAAACAATTGACACTGAAATCAAGAGAAGAAAGTGGGGATGGCTAGGCCACACACTCAGAAAACCATGATCCAGTATAGTCTGTCAAGCTCTCCCATGGAACCTGCAAGGAAATGCAAAAGAGGAAGACCTTGGACAACATGCAAAAAGTCTACTGAGACTGAAGGACAACAACTGGGGTACTCCTGGAGCCAGCTACACAAAGTGAAGTGGAGGACACCTGTAGGTGCCCTATGCTCCACATGCAATACAAGGGTTAAGTAGTAATAGGAGTAGTAATGAGATATTACATCGCAAACATTTTAACAAAAACCCCAAATACTGTATGTATTTTTTAAATAAACGTGTTTATAAAAATCAATAAAAACTCATCTGCAAATTCAGCTTTGGTCCTGGGCAATACCACCCTATTTTGCAGTTCCAACACTAAAAAAATCCATCTCCCTATTCAAAACATTAAATCATGTTTTGCTGAACAAGGAAAGAGATCATTTGTCCTTCAAAAGATGGTCTTTGAACTTCTAAAGAGCCTAAAGCAAATAGTTCACCTCCCCCAAAGACCTCTGAACAAAGCGCTATGCACTTGTCTAGAAATATTACTTAACTATATCAACCTTTAATCAACTTAGTGGTACAAACTGCCATTATAGACACACACTGAAGTTCTGCTTAAACTAGGTTTTGCTTAGTTCAGTACCTTCTGAATAACCTTTCTATCAGTTTAACACTGTTTATAAGTGCACCTTGTTTAGGTATTTACTATGATTTAGGAGAAGTTTAATATCCAATTACATGAGCACAGTTTTTCTCAGTAACACAAGCCCTGATGCATTCTAACCAAGGCTCTGACCGAAGACGTATTTGGCAGTGCATTTCTTGTCCTCTCTCTCCTGCTAAAGTATTGCATGTGTGTGGCGTACATCAACTAGGCCTTTCCTTGCCTCTGATTAGCAGCACAGATCATGTTCCCCTCTCCACCCAAATCAGATCAGTTTTTTATTCCACTTGAATTCTCTCCTCAACTGGCATCTCAGTGTTGCAGTCCAATGCCATTCGGCATATTCCCAACCTGTCCTGTAGCCAGGAAACCCATCTTGTGTGTGTCCTATCCTTGTACCTATTGGAGTTTTCATTCAGCCCATTTCCTTCTTTCTGCAAAGGGGAAGCATGAGAACATGGAATTTTAATAAAGACAGCTTTCAAGCACCTATAAGGTGCTTATGAGGAATGGGAAAAACTGTTCTCTTTAACCACTGATAGGACAATAAGGAATGGGCTTAAGTTACAGCAAGAGAATTTTAGTTCAAACTTTACAAAGTATTTCCTTTAGTTACATGAAGCTGCAATTATTTGCATTTCAAGGAACTTAATACCTGTGTGCTATGTTTTCTTTGGATGACAGTTAGCATAATACATAAATTCTATAGATGTACAGTAGGTACTGCCATTAGCAATTAATGATTAGAGCTTTATTTACTGTTATCCCAGGAACGTTCATCTCCCTATAGAAAGCAACATTCATTATCCAGAGGCAAGCAGGAGCCTTGCCAAGGTAATAGGGCAGGTGAATGGGCTAAGGCAGAGGCTCCTGAAGTACTCTGTAGAGAATTTTGCTTGTAATACCCTGGAAGTTAACTGATCACAAGGTTCTTGCTCTTCATTAAGTGTGTTAAATGCCTTCAATCAACTAAACAATACTTCAACAATTGTAGTTTCCATTGGTATACTACAGAATCATGAAGGGCAAAAGATGGTCACATGACAGTATTAAAATAATTCCCTGCCTCTTAGTGTGGCCTACATCAGGGAAACTGTGGGCCAAGGTATTAATTCCTTCAGAAGCTAAACTTTTAAAATAAAATGTCTAGCTCTTACATAGTAGTAAGCATAACCTTCCAAATGCAAGCTGCTTCAGTGATGGCTGCCCCAGTGCTTCTGTTGCTGTTATTTTCAGCTACGCAGCAAGGAAGACTGACAAAAAAAGCACCAGGTCAGTTAATACTGCTATTCAGAAT
The DNA here is from genome assembly GCF_033958435.1 of Carettochelys insculpta. Taxonomy (NCBI): domain Eukaryota; kingdom Metazoa; phylum Chordata; order Testudines; family Carettochelyidae; genus Carettochelys; species Carettochelys insculpta. The sequence continues at coordinate 287,698,582 of NC_134137.1, forward strand.
CCTATGGACATCAGTGAAACCAAGAACCCAGTCAGCTTAAACATTAATGCTGACCTTGAAAAAGCAGAACAAAGGATTGAGATAGTAAAAGGGGAGGGCAGATCCAACCCAGAGAGACAGGAAAGAGGATGTTCAAAAGTATAGTGGAGAGGGCCATAAAGTTCCACTTTACAAGTTTCAGCAGGTGGACAGCGATACATCATACTCCATCAGTCAAGAATTTCTGAGGTAAGGAATACGTTCTTTTCGGTCTTGCAGGATCATTTCTTGACATTCCAAAATATAAGAGGATCGGAGAGGGGGTGGGGCAGAGCAAGAGAGAAGTCATGCCATTTGCTTCTTTAATGTCTAATGGCCTAAAAGCTTTCCCATCCACTGAAGATGCATGCTTGTTTATTTACATTAGAAATTCAGATCCTGTTTATGTTTGAAGGCTATGGACCACTGGAGCTTGGCAAATAATGTTGGGAGATGGGGGAGGGGAAGGTGCACAGGCTGTCTGTTTGCTGGTTGGTTTGCAAGCACTGTGGAGGGTCAGGCTGAATCTGAAACTTCAAAACGTCAGAAAACTAAGTTCATTCGGGGTCAAACAAAGCACAGCATTAGATCCCACAAAAATTAGTTTCAAGATATTTTCAAATAATTAAAGTCACAAAATAGCCAAGTAGGAGGTTCTTCCCTTGTAATTTTAGGCCAGTGCACTCACCCAGGACTGGGAGACCTAGGTTCAGTTCCTCCAGATTCCTACTCCACAGTACATAGAGACTTTGGCCTTCTGCTTCCCTAGAGAAGACCTTTGTCCACTGGGCTATTGAGTTTTCGGATGCATGTCTCCATCTTTCCTATTGACTGTTCCTCTAATTTCAACACTCACTCATGTAAGCTATGAAGTTAGGTCTTCCACCTACCAAGTAGGTGTTCAAACCATCAAGCTGTAGTTACATTCTCTCTCAATAACTATTCAAGTATTTCATATAAAGTCAAGCAGTTTCACAGGAAAGAGAGCTATGTCTGAATCCCCATTCATTATTCCGGGAAGCGGAAGACCCCAGTTTAAATTCCAGCTCCACATCAGACAAAAGGGTACTTGTCGAGGATATGGGCACTAGTATAGAGCATTCTATAGTGACAAGCTGCTTAATAGAAAAGGCAGACATTTAGCACTAGGTTATCTTTAGGGTCTCTTGCCCCTACAAATTACACTACTGTAATCCAATCTCAGCTGTCTGAAGGATCAGAAACACTGAAGCACTTCACTTACAAAGTCTTGCCTTAAGGACTGCAGAGAAAATTTTAAAGAAAAGCTTAAATTTTACTTGGATTATGGGTAAAACCCCACACTCACTAGAAAAAAAAATCTTATTCACTCAGATTTTCACTTGGCAGCAGTCATGAGCAACAAAAGCAACTAAATTCCTAATTTAACAAAACATGTCACATTTCATGTCTTCCCCCTCCCCCATACATACACACTAACTATAGCTAGACACAAATAAGCTGTTTAGTACCTGTTACAAAAAAGTTTCTATAAAATGCTGAAATATAAGCAGATTGCATAAAAGGGTTTTAAACTCATCTTTTATTTTTTTTTTATTTAAGTCCAATTTTTAACTATTTCATACCTTTAAAATATTTAAAATTATATTTGAGTTTAAAACAACCTGTAATATTGGTAGATTTAGGTCTTCATCAGAAAATACATGGCTAAATCCCATTTTTAATTAAGTTTTAAAGGAAGTCAAAGCACTCAACTGGTGGTGGAAAGTTACAGGCCTGTCACATGGAACCAGAAGGCTGAAGTCCTAAACACAGCTTTAAATAGCAGTACCCTCTTCTACATGGGCAAAGAATATTTTAAATTCATTTTCAACTATATTAACTGAATAGTCAATTAAAAAAGCAAGACAGTTCATTTTTTGCAATCCGTGAATAAGAACTAGGGAAGAAAATGAGATCTATTAATTCTTAAGATCTTGATAGACATGCAGATCAGAGACCATCAGCTGAACACTTGCTTTGTTTATTAAGCCATTTTTAACACACAATTGGATAATTTTTTTTCTTACGCATCAAGCACAAAGTAATTTTATTTAATTAACACAAACAATTAAATGCTGTTTTAGTAGACTTTAAGTGAATTCCAATACCATCCAAATAGAGCTTGAAGAATCCTGAGTATAAAAAAGTCTAGTACAGAAATACTTTAATAAAAATGCAATATAACTTCTGAAATAAACGCGCTTAGGTTCCCCCTATTAAGGAGTACCATCAAATTTAGTGCAAAGCATGTTTAGCTGAAAATCAACATGCTTTAAATGGACATAAGCCAACAAAAATTCATGTGGTGTCTTTTCGTTGTTTATTTCTAGGAAAATAGCTAAAAAGCAAAAATGCCAAAACACTATTAAAGCCAACCGCTTTTTAAAAAAAAAATCAAGCTGTCCTGCTTGCAGATTTACATCATTATTAATATCAGCAATTCCAATCAATCCACTCTGAATATCAGGCACTCACTTCATCAGTAATGAGGCATACCTTGATGTGCAAGTGATCTCAAAGATGGGAACCATGAATAAACGTTGTAAATTAGCTACCTTCCTTTAAGGGAGGGGGAGACCTTACAGCAAACAGAAGCGGACAGGCCAAAAAAATTAGAATTTATAGGCTTAAAATTCTTTTGGGATCTTAACATAATTTGCTCCCAATAACTGAAATAAGGGATAGTACACACAGAAATATAAAACTGACTATGTTCTCCCAGGCCTAGTTTCAGGAATAGAAATCTTATCTACTAAGGACTGTTGGTTAACAATCCTAAACTGGAATGCTCTGCTGAAGTACATCTTCTGGCCGAAGAGCTCCAGCTTCCCTGAATCCTCAGACCTTGGGGGTAGTCTTGCTGCCCATCTCTCTCATTCACCACCACAATGACTAGAAGAAACTGCTGCAGATGACTAAGTACTCATACCTCTTCGAGGGAATGAAGTACTTCCTCTCCACTCCCTTAGCTCTAGGGCATGGTTTCCCAAACTGGGGGGTGTGAAGAAGTTTCGGGGGGGGGGGGGGGCGTGAGACAACCCAGCCCCTCCCCCCCAGTAATTCCCCCCCACTCAAAGAAAAAGCCAGCCCTTGCTTCTAGCTCTCAGACCCTGCCATTTCACATGGGTGATCCAAAAAAGCAGACAGCTGGCCAAGGCCCATGTGGAGCTAGCTGCCTCCTGCAAAGGTGAGTGAGTGTGTTTGAGGGAGATGGGGTTAGCTGAGAGGCTGGCTGTGCCTGGCTTTGGGGGAGGGGAGGGGAGGGGCTCAGACAGGTGGCTCGCAGGTGGCTGGCCTCCATGAGGGTTTCTCAAAAATCAAAAGGAGGGTGTGACACCAAGAAGTTTAGAAACCACTGTTCTAGGGGGGATCAAGGCAGAAGCTTGCCAAAGGGCTTTTGTAGTGGCCTGAATAGTCTTAAAGAAGGGTAAAAGCCACCCTGCGTGGCCCCTCTTCCTCAACCTGAAGCCCCACATTGAGAGCCACCTTGAGCAGGGTGTCCTGGTGTAATCTTGCAATCACTAGAGCAAGATCCAGAAGAGGAAGACACCCCCAACTGCTCCATCATGTGAGGAGGACAAAGTCAGAGGTGGCACTGGACCCTCTTTGCCCCTCTGACTTTCCAGATTGGTCCTGCTCTATACTACGCTTCTTAGTGCCAACCACAGCCTAAATGCCAATAGCGAGTCTGGGACCTGGACATAGCTCCGCCTCACGTACTGATCCTGTCTCAGAGCCCCAATGGCAGCACCATCCTTAGAATTCTTGTCTCTCTACACAGTAGTATTAAGCGGGTGTCCCTATGCCCAATGACATGCTGGGAGGAAGGAAGGGGAAATGATTTATTTAAGAGATTGTGATTTTATAGCATTCGGCAACACACTAAAAATATTTTTGAAGTAATTTTTAAACTACAATCCCGTAGACTAACACAGTAAATTCAGAAACTGAAAGTATATACCTGGGGCTAGCAAATGCCTGTTGAATGGCTTCATTACCTCTTGAATGGCACTTTCACAGTTTCAATGTTCTGCTAACAAGTCTGGCAGGCCTTCAACTTTAAAGTTAACTAGATCTTCTCCAAAACAAAAAAGCAGTAAAGTAGCACTTTAAAGACTAACAAAATAATTTATTAGGTGAGGAAGCAGAGTCTCAGAATGGGATAGGAAGGGGCAAATGTGTGGACATTAAGACCCAGTGGTGCTCTATGCAGCTTTATATCGTCTGTTGGTAATGACAGGTCTACCTGAGTTGTAGGAGCATTCCAGTTCCTCCATTTGACGCCCTCAAGTAGGAGAGTCCAAAAGCACCAAACTCAACAGATCCCCTTCCAGATTCAAAGACAACAGTGCGACCGCATGCAAGACAGGCATAGGATGCACCTTGGTGGCACTGTCTCAGCTGGCTGTTCTAGATGTGGGTGAACACCCTCTTTCTGGCACTTATCCACCACTGGAGAATGTGAGTCATGTTATACTCCCTGTGCACTGGGGACAGGGAATGACAATGCAAATTTTGTCTATGTAGTAGCTCAACACTTTTAAATGAAGGGTAAAAGCCATCCTAGATAGCCCCTCCTCCTCAATCTGAAGCTCCAAATATTCTCTATGTTCTCAGCTGAGTCCTGCCTTAGCACCATCTCTCATATACATGCTGGAGCACTCTGCAAACAGGTACTCAGGACTGGATTCTGCTGGCCCAGAGCCCACTAGGGACGAAAGGCTATTTACCTCAAGGTCTGCTTCTGCCTCAAGTCCCTTTTTCCTTTGTTGCTGGAAAGACAATCAACTTGATGTATTTCCCCCAAAGACCTGAACCAAGAACTGTGGGGGGGGGGGGGGCCTGCCCATTGCCATGGGCTTGCGGCAAATTCTACATTGTTTAAATCCTGATTGAAGAAGAACGTCCCATAACCAAAATGGAGACTAATTCTTGGGGGGAGGGGGGGGAATCCTCCACACACCTAGCTAGCCAACCAACTACTTATTCACAAAAGGCCAGTTACAAACAAGTGACCACAGTTCCAATTATCACAACTGGTCATAAGAAGGAATTGATGAGGTGCAGATCAGAAGGACCCTATATTCACTATCATGAAGGCACCACTCCAGTGGGCTCCACAGCTGACCCAACAGGTGCAGTTAACAGAAACACAACAACTATGCATGCAGTGTGCGCACACCTAACTGCTCTCAACATGAGCAAACATTAGAAGAACGATTCCACTGCACAGACGTGATCAAGTCTAAAGTCAACCACAGTTTCTAGATCATTCAAGAATATAAAGTACTGTCCGCACTTGCAGTTAAAGCTCAGAACCAATCCAATGTTGTACCAATTCGTGATACTTATTTTTTGACAGAAGGTAAATTTCCTGATTTGTAATCTGCTTCTGCTGCTTTCATTTCACTTTTAGTGCTACCTCTTGGACAACTCCTGGGTCAAGATATAAGGGGGCACTGCTAGTATTTAACAAGTACAAACAAACAAAGGATTCCCGTGGCCCACCATGAACTTGCCTTCCACTTGTTCTTATACCATTGCTAAATATATTTCTTAAGAGACCTTGGTGGATGGACAACACATTTATTTTGTTAGGAGTTTAAATTCTTAAATTCTCATCTAAAAGAGCTTAATACATGAAAGGCTTTTGATCAATTCTGAAATGTGCATCAACACCACCGAGAAAGACACTATAAAAGACCTTTCATACGTACCTCCACATGAAAAAGTTCCACAACTCTACTACATTGGTCTTTAACTGTTAGCAGCACAGCACTAAATAGAGAAGCACACACAGCTCAAGTTTCCTATTAATGGCAATAATAGTAGAATATCAATTATATGAATGGCTCACCACCAATGCAGTGTAATATTTTCCAAGTCATTTCAAATGACTTCGGGAATGTCTCCCATAGTCCATGACTTTTCAAAGATCATATCTCCTCAGTCAGCCCTTGCGTATCTTAGGAGACATTTCAGGCCCTGGTGACCTGAAGACATCTAACTTGTTTAAGTAATTTGTAACTCATTCTTTTCCTGTTTTAGCTTCTGAACCTACCCCATTTTCACTGCCATTCACTGTGTTAGGCAACCTTCTTGGTGAAAAGCAAAAGAAAAATTAAGCACCTCTACCATTTCCACATTTCCTGAGTAACAGGCCTACTCTGTCATTGGTCTTCCTCTTGCTTTTAATATATTTGTAAAAGGTTTTTTTGTTACACTGTCTCCAGTTAGTTTGAATTTATTTTGTGCCTTAGCCTTTTTAATTTTACCCCTACAGACTTCTTCAAATTCATCCTTCGTAATTTGATTTAGTTTCCACATTTTGCAAGACATTTTGATTTTTTAGATCATTCACACTTTACTGGTTAAGCCAGTACAGGTTCTTGACATGCTACTTACCTCTCCCATGCAAAGGAATACTTACAACTTGAAGACAAGGCTGGGGGAGGAGGAGTGAAACTGGAGAATTCCCAATACCTGCACTTCCCAGCACACCCTGAATAAAGGAAGTGGCAGAACTCAGGAAACTGTGCAAGCCCAGGCCCTGGCATTAGGCTGTTTCTCCCTCTGGATACCTAGACTCTAGGAAGCTAGGGAGTGTAAGGACCACAGGTGGCTTCAGGGGAGGAAGAACAACAGTGTCTCAGCTCTGGTGAAGTGGAGAGCAAGTATCTGACCCCCCCTGGCTGGGGTGGGAGGGTGCAGAGAAAAACTGGGCTGTCTGTTTCTTTAGCTCGTGACATTTGGGGAAATTTGAGACATACTTGTTGACAATTATTTGCAAATAATTACCAAAATAATTAACACTATAATCACACAAGTTTGACAAACATTTTCAGAATCTTATACTATTTTGCACAGAATTTAATTTGTTTGCACAGAATTCACCCATAACCTTACTCCTGAGGGAAGTCAATCAGCTGTCTAATCAAAAGAACCAGCCAACATTGTCAAGTCTGTAACAAGTGTCAGAAAGTTAATTGGGGATTCCATTGTATTTCTATTTCCCTGTTTACGTTCTTAGCTTAAAATAGCAGTAAAGACCTCCTGAGCTGACATTTCCTGATGTTAACTGGTTCCTTCAGCAAGTGTCTTCCACAATCCTCGCACCATTTCACTACTCAGACTACTCCTCAGACAACTAAACGACAGTTTTCCAGATAATTTATAAATTTATACTTGCCATAGTCTTCAAGTATAAAGTGAAAATGACAGTGTTTGACAGGCTGGTAGTCTCGTCGCAGAGATCAAATTACATAAAACCATGAATTGCACAAAACTGATGATCTGCTCAGACTAATTTGTCAAATTATAAGTATCTCAACACTTAATATGGGCAGTTTTTAATACAGGCTAACTAAAATGATCCAATGCTGGAAGCAATTATGGGAGATTGAATTTGTATTACTATACAGCAGTGCCTCGATTGAGGCAAGGGTTGTGTTCCCACGCACCCTTGCATAACTTGAATTTTGTGTAAATAAGGGCAGCTTCTTTCCCCAGTGCAATGCAAGTTCTGCAGCCAGGGAAGCATCAGGAGCACCTGGGGCTACTTTTGAAAGTTAAGTCCTGGGCTTGAGGGGGGTGGGGTGCGGGTCAGCAGTTAGGGAGGATTAAGCCTGGAGGTGGGTTGGAGCCTTTGGAGGGGGGCAGGGCAAGTTAAGCCTGGGATGGGTTAGACCTGCATGGGGGGGGCATTGGGGGGGGGGGTGTTGAGCCAGAGCCGCCCAGGGTTTGAACTGGGGCTGTGTTTGGGTAGTGAGCCTGGCAGCAGGAGGGCTGAACCAGAGCCATGTGTGAGGGGTGGTGAGCTGGAGTCAGAGCTTGTGTGGGGGTGAGCCAGAGCCATAGGTGGTTGGTGAGCTGGGCTTGGGGGGATTGTTCAACCAGGGCCGCGTGGAGGGGGGATTTTGAGTTGCGCATTTGGAGGATTTACTGTGATCTGTAAATGCACAGAATTTTATACAGATAAAAGGGTACTGACACAAAACACATCCATTGAGTTACATTATTTGAATATGCCAGATGCAACCACTTTATACCAGAAATCATATGAAGAAGTTGGCAAATATCTTGTAGAATAAGTCAAAAAAAAAAAAAAAAAAACACACACACAACACACCTACCAGAGCCCTGATCCTGGGCAGGCAGACCTGGGTCTGTGGTTAAGTTGGGAGAGACTCAGAAGTTACTTTAGGCAACAGTAACAGAGAGAAAGCCATGCTAGTCTATACACTATCAAAACAAAAAGCAGTCAAGTAGCACTTTAAAGACTAGCAAAACAGTTTATTAGGTGAGCTTTCGTGGGACAGACCCACTTCTTCAGACCACAGCCACACCAGAACAGACTCAATATTTAAGGCATAGAGAACCAAAAACAGTAAGCAAGGAGGACAAATCAGAAAAAGATAATCAAGGTGAGCAAATCAGAGAGTGGAGGGGTGGCGGGGGGGGAATGTCAAGAATTAGATTGAGCCAAGCATGCTGATGAGCCCCTATAGTGACTCAAAGTTCCCATCACGATTTAAAACCATGTGTTAATGTGCCGAATTTGAATATAAAAGCCAGCTCGGCTGTTCCCCTTTCCAGAAAGGTATGATAATTCTTCTTCTTCGGTAACACACATACCTTTAGGTCATTGACAGAATGCCCCATTCCATTAAAATGTTGACTAACTGGTTTGTGGATCTGGAGTGTTTTGATATCTGTTTTGTGCCCGTTGACCCTTTGTCTAAGGGAGTTAGAAGTCTGTCCAATATACAAGGCATCTGGGCATTGTTGGCACATGATGGTCCATATGATTTTAGTAGAGGAGCATGAGACAGTGTCCATGATTCTGTGAGTAACCTGGTTAGGTCCAGTAATGGTATTTCCAGAGAAGATGTGTGGACAAAGCTGGCAGCAGGCTTTGTTGCAAGGAAAGGTTCCAGGACTGGTGTTCCTGGGGTATAGACTGTGGCTGTTAGTGGAGGATCCTCATGAGGTTGGGAGGTTGTCTGTAGGAGAGAAGAGGCATGTCACCCAGGGCCTTCTGGAGTGTAGCATCCTGATTAAGGATAGGTTGTAGGTCTTTAATAATTCGTTGCAGTGGTCTGAGTTGGGGACTGTAGGTGATGACCAGTGGTGTTCTGTTCTTGGCTTTTTTGGGCCGATCTTGGAGTAGCTGGTCTCTGGGTATTCATCTGGACCCGTCAATATGTTTTTTTTAGTTCTCCTGGTGGGTAGTTCAGGTTTATGAATATTTGGAGAAGATCTTGTAGTTTTTGGTCTCTGTCAGTGGGATCAGAGCAAATGTGATTGTACCTAAGGGCTTGACTGTAAACAATGGATCTAGTCACGTGTGCAGGATGGAAACTAGAAGGGTGTAGATAAGTATAGCGATCAGTAGGTTTTCAGTACAGTGTGGTACTGATCAGGCCATCCTTGATTTGTACTGTAGTGTCCAGGAAATGTATCTCTTGCATGTTGTAATCGAGGCATAAATTGATGGTGGAGTGTAGATTGTTAAAGTCTCTGTGGAATTCTTCTAGAGCCTCTGTACCATGGGTCCAAATCATAAAGATGTCATCAATGTATCTTAAGTAGAGGAATGGTAATAGGGGACGAGAGCTGAGGAACCATTGTTCCAGGTCAGCCATAAATATATTAGCATATTGAGGGGCCATGCGGGTGCCCATAGCAGTTCCACTAATCTGGAGGTATAAATTGTCCCCAAATCGGAAATGATTGTGGGTGAGAACAGAGGTCAGACACCAGATTGGCTGTGGTGGCATCAGGAATAGTATTCCTGATTGCTTGTAATCCGTCTTTATGTGGAATATTAGTGTACAGAGCCTCTACATCCATTGTGGCAAGGATGGCGTTATCAGGAACTTTTCTGATGTTTTGTAATTTCCTCAGGAAGTCCGTGGTACCTCGGATATAGCTGGGAGCATTGGTGGCATAGGGTTTGAGGAGGGAGTCCACGTAACTGGATAGTCTGGTGGTAAGGGTGCCAATACCTGAAATGATAGGGCGTCCAGGGTTTCCAGGTCTGTGGATTTTGGGAAGTAAATAGAATAATTCAGGCTGCGGCTCAGATGGTGTGTGTCAGTGAATGAGGTCCTGAGTAGCAGCAGGGAGTTACTTCAGTAGTAGTTGTAATTTCCTTTGGAATTCCAAAGTGGGATCAGCGGAGAAAGGTCAGTAAAATGTGGTGTTGGAGAGTTGTCTGGCTGCCTCCTGTTCATAGTCTGACTTATTCAGGATGACAACAGCACCCCCTTTGTCAGCTGGTTTGATTATGATGTCTGGGTTATTTTTGAGACTCTGGACAGCATGACATTCAGCCTAGTTGAGATTGTGTCTCATTTGGCATTGTCTGTGTATAATGTCAGCCTGAGCACGGTTGCGGAAGCACTGTACGTAGAAGTCCAGACTTTCACTACGACCCTCAGGGGTAGTCCACATAGAGTTGTCTTTTGTTGCTGGTAGGGGGGCGGGGTCGAGAGAGTCAGACTGTTGTTCATAGGTGTGCTGGAAAAATTCCTTTAATAAATTCCTTTAAAATTTAAAACTCCTTTAAAAATTTGGGCAATAGGATTGTAATTGAAAATTATCTGGACAAACTGAAGAAATGGCCAGAGATAAACAAGAAATTAAACAAGGACAAACGCAATCACCTTCACCTGACAGCAGGGGCTCCTGTACCATCTGAACAACAAGGAATTTCTCTGAAATTTGTGTTGTGGGGGACTAAAGAACTGTTCAGAATCCTCAGAAAAATGTCAATTCAGATATTCACTTGTTTTGCCTCCATGTCAGTAGAAGGGAGGAACTAAAAACCAACATTTAGATACCAGTTTTAAGTTTAGCGTAAGTGTATAGCTTATCTGTACTAAAGGGAAAGAACAACCCATTAGTAGTTGACCTTTCTGCAAACAGTGTTGGACAGACTACCAGCACAGCTTCTCAGTCTTCTCTTCATGCTAGTCACTCCCACAGAAATCCCTGATCTTGTACCTCTTTCTACTGCCATTCCATGAAGCTTTTCAATTTCTACTACTCTGTGCAACCAAGACAAAGCAGAGAAATCTCACCATCTTAAACATAAAGATATATTAACTTATGTAACATTTTCCATCGTTATAGATTAATTTGCTTTTAGAATGCTACTATGACTTCACTCAGCCAAAGATCCTTCATAACATGCTACAACTAATTCATAACCTGAAGTTATATTTTTAATACGGGTCCTGCCTACACTGAATTTTACCTGCCATTTCCCCTGCACACACACTGAAAAACCCTTGTGGAATTTTATAATTTTTCTTAGTTTTGATTAAATAGTGTCATCACAAAGCTTTTGCTACCTTAGTCCACTCTCTTCTAGAAAGTATGCAATAGCAATCTTAGTACAGGGGTCTCCACTATTACCCCATTTTTACACTAAGAACTGGCCATTTATTCCTACTGCCTTCTGTTGCAGAGAATTTAAATGACTGATTCATCTTTACCTCAATTACTACTGTAATGAAGAACTATTAAAGTCTTTAAAATTATGTCCTTTTTTCCCTTAACATGTTGGGATTCTCATGTCAGAGATGTTCAATTGTTACAAAAGATGTATTGACTGGCCTTCACATTATCTCTTCACAAAAGGCTTAGCTAAGATGTAGCCAAGGGTCCAAGGTCTGTACAAGTGGTTTTATTGCAGTTAACTTTTAAAATCAGAATTAAAAGCAAAACGTTCAAAGCCCCGATTAAAGTTAAATTTGCCTATGAACGTCCATTCTTTTAAAATTTGGGGTTTCTTTTAAGAGTCACAGTATCCACATAACCTCAACTATCTGTGTCGAATTGCCATCCTTCCATCTGCCCACCTGGTAAAGGTGAAATATTGTTAGGGTATAGAAGGAACACTGGTTTTGTCCTTCCATCAGCTTGTTCAGTTCCTTCTTCCAAATTCCCTTTTCTAGCTGTTTAGTTAGCTTAAGAGAGGCAAGAAAGTGGAAAATACTGGCTACTTTGATTACTACTTTGTGGGTGGATGGATATCAAAATTCAAGGGAAATGGCATAGGTTTGTATATAACATACTCCTCACACCCTAATGAAGTCACAAAAATGTTCGGCAATGACTAATTTTTCAACAAAAGCTTCTGCTGAGAAGTTAATTTTAAATTAAATAAATTCAACATTAAATTTCAGTTAATATCCTATTGAACTGAATAGAACCAACTGACACCTCCCATTGTTACACCCTCTACAGTAGAGCCCTGAGGTACACCCACTCAAGTATCAGTTTTGCCGCTCCTGTGAGTGGTGGGGAGCTGAAGCCTGGCTCCCAGCCACTCACAGGAGACAGGAACCCGATCAGTGCAGCCTGCTGCACTGGTTGGTTTCTTGGCTCCCCCAAGTAACGTGAAATTTGACTTACACAGGGTTGTGCAATAATGCAACCTCCACTTAAGTCAGGGTCTACTGTATAAGCAGGTGGTACTGCATAGTTTTTTTTTTTTTTAATCAAAATTATACAGAATTCAAAGGTATCACAGGAGATTTTCAGAAGTCCACTGCTCTCACAGCCACTCAGAGACAGAAGAGTATAACATTTCTCCTATTTTTATGTAGTCTCACAGTCAAATATAATAGTTGAAAGGCCCTTAAGTCTCAAGTATTGGCATGGCTATTCGATTTTAATTTTATCAAAAACATTTTCCAGCTTCTTTGCATACATCTGTGGTGACTGACTGCACTGACTCCTCATGGTATGTCTACACTATGGCGTCTATAAAACATAGCCAGGTCACTGTAGCTACATTGCCATAACTTCATACCGCAGACGCGGTCTATCCGAACTGTTTTCAAGCTTCATTGTACTATGATTACCTTCTGTGAACAAAAGTTACAACACAACTCCAAGGAGGACTGAAGACCAAGCCAGTCCCAGCCCTACTGTCAAAGATGTGGCAGGAGGAAGAGCCAGAGCCTGGGGATACATAACCTTAACCCTGGGCAGAAGGGCTTGGAATTCAGACTTGCTGAGGGCCCTGGCCAATACACCAGTCTTGGCAACTCCACTAAAATGGGATAACAGCCCACTTTGGGGTCCCAACCCAGTTTGGGAACTATGACCTACCCTGAGTGATGGGAATTTTTCCACTGGTTCAGCAACCTGTTGAAATGATTCAGTCAGCTGGGTGCTCTCAGAACACATTTGGTAACAAGGCCTGTAATGCAGTCAACAATTTCTCTCATTGGGGAAAGACTTCCGAAAAAGGAAGGAAGGAAGGAAGGAAGCAAGCAGTCTGGGAAGATGACATCACACACCCACAGCCACTTGCGGGGCTTTTCCCCCCCATAATACACTAGCAAAATAACCCAGAATACCATGTGCCAAGGGAATTGTGGGATAGGTTCCCACAATGCCCTGCCGCAACAGTCAAACTTTGATGATTTACTGGGAACGCACTAAGTTGACTTTGTGGGCAGGTGTGGACACAACCATGACTTTATAAAATCCAGTGTTACAAAGTTGAATTTAATATATTTGACTTTATTTTGTAGTGTAGATGTAGCCTCAGACAGCTTATCAGATCGAGAATGAATCTGCAGATATTGAAAAAATAACTTGTTTCAAATGTTTGGGCTCTGACTAGAGAACATGCACCTTACAAAGCACTTTTCACACTATAGGAAACAGAGTAAGAAAACCTATTTTATTTTCAAGCCTAAAATTGGATACATTAGCTCAGGGGTGAGCAAATTTTCACATCGGGCTATACTTTTCAGCTCTGCAATTAGACATTCTCCCCGCCCCTGCCCATCTACACCCATACCCACCCAGAGCTAGGGATACACGGGAGTGCTCAGGAAGGGCGTGGGACCCCAAAAGGTAAAGGGTGCTCAGGGGAGGACACAGGAAGGTACCAAGGAGGGACGCTGGGAGGAACTCTTTGGCTGCCCTGCCTCTTTACTCAAGACATTGGAGCATTCTGATTGACCCAGTGGCAGGATGGGTGTACTCCTTTGGTGACAGCAGTGGCAGAGGCTGCGCAGGAGAAAGCAGTGGACTGGTGAGGCAGCGGAAGCTGCAGGCTTGTGTGGAGTTGATCCTACTAAGCCCCCCTTCTTATGAAATGTTGCCCCTCCCACTCTGTGCACCCCTGCATTAGAGGAATATTCCTAGGTATATTAAGTGCAGCTCATTGGACAAATGAAATGTAAGTACACTGGATGAGTCAATCTTATTTACTCATTTCTGGACACCAGGATTTTTCCATGGCTTTGATAGTTTCCTAAAGAAAATTCCAAAACCAATTCTACCAATTTTGGCCCAGTAATCAATCACACTCACATGCTCACATTCTAACTTTGTCTCACCAAGCAAAATCATCATGTGAACTGGCTTAAGCCACAAAACCCACGACGTTCTCTTCTTTTGCAACTCAGTCTCTCCAAGAAATGACAGAAATGCTCACCAAATCTGAAATTACAGGGATTCCATTCAATTTAAAACAGATTTTTAAAAAACTGTATATTCCAGTTATCTGGAATATTTTTGGCTGAAAGAACTTATATTCAATGCAAGTGATATTTGCTGACCAGAATATAGTTATTACAAATTAAAGACACAAATTTATGAAGGAAAAATGGTGTTCTCCTCCCCTTCCCCCACCAGCCCTGTCATCCCCAAAATGAAATCAGTTCATCTTGGTCTTAGTGTGCACACCCAGCGTGGTTAAACAGCACACACAAAATACAGGCTTTCAGCACAAGAGATGCTGAGGCAGAATAAACTACAGCCTTCAGCAGGTCAAGTAAAACACCATTTTTTCTGTTGTAAATGCCTACCCAACTCGGTTAAAGCTGAAGCTTAAGGTTGGGGAAAAGCAAACTCTAGTTACCTTACCAAACCATTAGTTTTTGACAAACTAGAATGAGCTTTATTCATTATGATATAGTAACTGGGAAAACCCGAACAAAAGCTTTTTTGTCTTGATCAGATAAAAACAAACAATTGTTTCCCTGAAACTCCCATTAGGGGCCTACTTCTCCAAGACACAGATGGCATTCAGCACCTCAGTGGTCTAAACTCTTATCAGTGTATGTGCCAGCATGTTACCTAGGTGTCTTGAGGCACAGATACAGCGTCTCCACATACAAATGTCCCAGGCCTGGCTCACTGAACTGTGTGGAACTTTCATGGGGGGAAAAAAAAATAAAAGCTACTGCACCAGGTTTAGCTTCACACATGTACAAGACTATAAAACAACTGTTTGTATCAAACGATTAGACAATGAGAAGATCCACTGTCTAAGACTCCTGAAGATAACTCTTCACTGAAGACACAACATAGAAAAAGGGAGCAAATGGAGAGCAGCTATTGCTTGCAGAAGGGGATGGGTCAAGGAGAAAGCGGTTCATGAATTAAGTTCTCTCCAGCGCTGAAGGTGCACAGTGAAGATCCCCAAGACACCAAAAGTGATGAGAAATGTGGAAGCAAGGAAAAGATGAAGTGTCAAGAGAGAAGGTTAGGTCTCAGCTGGAATAGTGTGTCCAGTTCTGGGCACCGCAGTTCAGGAAGGATGTGGAGAAATTGGAGAGGGTCCAGAGGAGAGCAACAAGAATGATCAAAGGTCTCAAGAACATGATCTATGAAGAAAGGCTGAAAGAAGTGGGCTTGTTCAGTTTGGAAAAGAGAAGATTGAGGGGGGACATGATAGCAGTTTTCAGGTATCTAAAAGGGTGTCATAAGGTAGAGGGAGGGAACTTGTTCTTCCTTGCCTCTGAGGCTAGAACAAGAGGCAATGGGCTTAAATTGCAGCAGGGGAGGTTCAGGTTGGACATTAGGAAAAAGTTCCTAACTGTCAGGGTGATCAAACACTGGAACGAATTGCCAAGGAAGGTGGTAGAATCTCCATCACTGGAGATATTTAAGAAAAGGTTAGATAGATGGCTTTCAGGGATGGTCTAGAAAGTGCTTGGTCCTGCCATGAGGGCAGGGGGCTGGACTCGATGGCCTCTCGAGGTCCCTTCCAGTCCTACTCTTCTATGATATGGTAAGGGAAAAAAACAGGTAGAATGGCTATGGTCCTAAAAGGTGTCCAGCATTATTCTCCTCCTTACTTGTTGACTGTCTACAGATCATTGTGGTGTAGAAGTTTCTGTTGGAAGCTATCTTCTGACCAAACGTCTGTTGACAGATTGTGGCTATGCATGAAATTGGACCACTGTCAACATAGTGGCCAGATTGCCCAGCTACTCTCAACAGAATGGCCAACCGGAAGCACAGCCAACAGGGCTGCCCAGCATCTCAGAAGCCCTGTCTGATGACAGAGGGCTCCCTGGAGTATCCACACTGGCTCTTATCGAGAGATTCTGTCAAGAAGGGCATTCTGCCTCATGGGGGAACAAAAAAAAAAAAAAACACTGCCAACAGAAGTGACACATTCTGTTGATTTACTATCCACAGAACACATTTGTAATGTGGATGCTTCGCGAGTCTTGTTAATAAAACGCTAGAGGAGACACAGTCATTGTGGCGAATGCAACAATAAGTTCATTACCTAGACCTTGTATCTGTGCAGAACTCCTTACCAATGAGGACTGTGCTGGGCAATTTAGGACCTCTGTCCTAAATTACCAACAGTGGCTATAAAAAAGGGGATAAATATTCATATTGAAGGTACTTTGGCTGAATTATGCATTTTAAGGATGCTTACAATCTTAGTTAACTCTTCTTAAGATTATTTTTCTTTTGGGAAAAAAAATGAATGGATTTCTCATTCATTCTACCCAAAAAAAATCCTCCTCTGTGATTCATTTTAAAGCCACCACACATTCTAATGCTTGAAAAATTCATTTGTTTGATCATCTCTGGCAAGCAAATACTTATCGCTGGTAAAATGGCCTGGGGGAAAAAACCCCACAACAATTTCTAGGAAAAAAAAGTTATCCTCATTCAATATGAAGTTAAGTTTCTAGGCACAGTATTTGTGAGGATTATCTTCCAGGCAGTAACTTGGTACAGTACTCTTCCTGTCTTCTGTTCTTAGTCAGCTTTCATAAGCATATCAATTAAGCCAGAGAACCCTCTGGGTCCATTCCATGCCTGATATTCACTGCTTCACTCCCAATATTCATTATCATGCAAGATCAGTCTCTAGCTGCCAGGTGTCTGGTAAATTTTTGAAGTTTGGAATTATTCCCAATTTAAAGTGAAGTAGCCTCTTTTTAAAATGAGAGCAAAGTCAAAATGCAAACAGCCACAGAACTTAGTGGTATCCTCCCTAAACAGGTCCAACCCAAATGGCAGGGAATGGGAACAAACATTTATTGGGAAATAAACATTTAAACCATTAAGTGTATCACTAAAACTTCACTGAAAGAAAAGGCTGTTTGAAAATATTTCTAGATGATATAGCTCACCACACATACATACATTTTTAAATTTTACTCCCTAACTCTGGTTGGCTGTTTAGTGTGACATCAACTAAACTGTGGCGCAAGGTCATAAGACTGCTGACATACTGATCAGCAGCATAAACAGTTTACAAAACACCATCCTTCTACTCAAAGACACTACCGTCAGACAAAATATGCACTTTATAAAAAATGGAATAAGCAAGAAACAAAGAGCTCAATAGTCAGACTTCATAAGCATTTCCGAAGCAAACTGCCAGCAGTTAACCAGGCAACAAATACATAAGTCATGTAAGTTTATCATTTCCCATAGCAATATACTGGCAAATTAGGATGAAGAGCTGATAAGTATTTCCTGATGTTTGATATAGTATACAAGAATCCTTGGGGTTTGGGACACCATGTGAAATTTAAAAGTCACCTGTTAAATATGCAAAAGCTTAATGCTACATATTGATGATCTTTGATTTACAGAAGAGCCACATCTGTTGCAGACTAGCCTTGTATTAGCAAACAGGTGAATTACAAAACACTTCCAAGGAGTTGTATGGTATACTGCTAATACACAGTTCCAAGTCCTAAAGTGCTTTAAAGCTCAGACTACAAACTGTCAACTTCCTTCTAGCTAAAATTCTGCTCTCTGGTGAAAGTAACTTTCACCATCCAGGCTTGGCTAGGTAAAAACCTGAGTTTAATTAAGCTTAGTAGAGTTAAATAGTATTTCAGGATATGTCTACACTAGGACATTAGGTCAAATTTGTTAAGGTCAATTTAAGTATCTGATTTTGTAAGCCAAGGGTGCATGTCCATTCTGGAACATGGAGTGCATCCCCATTACAGTGGGCAGCTTTGACTTTGTCAGCAATGCACTCTGGGTACCTATCCTTCGTTTCCTGTCACCCTCTTGCATTGTGGGTTAAG
Source organism: Carettochelys insculpta (assembly GCF_033958435.1). Taxonomy (NCBI): domain Eukaryota; kingdom Metazoa; phylum Chordata; order Testudines; family Carettochelyidae; genus Carettochelys; species Carettochelys insculpta. The sequence goes on from NC_134137.1 coordinate 287,716,953, forward strand.
CTCCAGTGTCTGACAGGACACGAAAATGTCACAAGTGTTTCACAGTTCCTGTTGTCAGTTTCCAATAGCAGACTTCTCTCCTCCCCTGCCCCTTGGAAAGATATGTCAAAAAAAAGTGTTTAGACCTCAGCAAAAGCAATATTCCTCATGTGGTGGCAGCCTGCTGTGTGCTTCATAACTGTGTGAGTGTAACGGAGCAAATTTCATACCAGGCTGGAAGGCTGAGGCAGATCATCTGGCCACCAACTATGATCAGCCAGACACTAAGGCAATAAGGAGAACACAGAGAGGGGCACTGCTGATCATGGAGGGTTTGAAAACCAGCTTTATGAATGACCAGACACCTACACGACCGTCAGGTCTTTTGCTGTTCAGGGGGTGCCCTCTGTATGATATGTGCTGGCCTGTAAATCCTGTGAAACTCCCTCCCCACTCCACCCCATCTCCACCCCTTGTGCAGAACAAGCAAAGACACTGTTGTTGAGAGCTTATGCATTTTTATTTAGGGAGTACAATGAAGCACACAGTAAAGAAGTTCTTGGCAGGGCCTTTGGAGGTAGGTAAGGGACATTATGCAATCACAGGTGAGGGGTAGGTCAGCCTTCTGCTCTGGGAAACATCCTTCCAGGTTCAACCAAAGGCTGTCCTTGGCCCCACCCCCACCCTAGCCCTGCATTTTGGGGCATCAAGGGAGGTGAAGAACATAGTGAGAAGGGTATGTGGTTCAGCAACGGTTGCAGTGGCAGTCCTCTTCTAGGCACATCAGCAGCACTGTTGGAAGCTCAGGTGAAAAAATAGCTCCTCCTAGGTTGAGACAATGCTCTGACTACTCGCCTCTCCTCCCAATCTGCCCTCCTATCTTCCAGTGTTTCTCCTCCATGCACTAAACTGTGCCCTGTCCATGCAGTGGCTTCCGTGTGTTCCAGGAACACATCTTCCCACATTTGTATTCGCCTTCTGATCTGTGCCAGTCTAACAGCTGGAGGGGGAGTTGTGCTCAAAGAACCTGTTGCTGAGTATACTGCAACAAAACAAGTGAAGGCAAGACATTGGGAGATTAAAAAACCCCTTATCTACAGTAAATGTAACAGTAATTTCACAGAAGACCCTCTGTGGGAAACAGATGTTTATGTAGAAGGACAAATTTTTGCTTTAAGGTATCCTCTGTGCAGCTGATTCTACATAGAAATCTTAAAGGACCTTCGACTATTTGCTTCCAGTCATGGTAAGGCACAGACTGTGGCATGCTTCCATAGCCATGTGCACAACCACGGATTCCGAAAGCTCTCTCTGTGGCTGTGCCCGCTGCAAGGGATTGGGAGCCATGGTGGCTCTTCTGGCTGCAGCAGTCAGTTGTGTGCTTCCCTTCTCCCCCAACTCTGGGCTGGGTCATTGAAGACTTCCCTTCTCCCAGAAGCTCATAGGGAGCCAAGGTATGGCAGTGCAGCTTGTGCTATCAGGGCTATGTGGCTCTCAGTCACTGCATGTTTCTCCTCCCTGCGGTGCTTAGACAGTGAAAGTTTCCCTTCCCCACCAAGAGCTGGTGGAAAGGGCGCAGCACATGGCAGTGAGGCTTGAATTTTCCTCTTTGAGGCTGTGTGCATGACTGTCATGGTTGCTGCATGCGTTCTCCCCCCAACACCTTCTCCCCAGATGGGACAGTGAAAGTTTCCCTTCCCCCAGGAAAGGGAAAGGGGACAGGTGATACAGGCACGGAGCACCTTGTACTAAGATAGCTTAATGCTCCTTCCTCTAGGTTGCAGTACAAGATATCAGCTTGCTTAGAATGAACACACATTAATAAGGAACAGACACTCACTAAATGTGGCCAGAAGACTGGTCGGTATGCTGCACTGCTCTGTGATGCAATTATGCCAAATTACTTACTGCTGGCTTGGCAGGGCAAGGTGCCCTACTGTGGCAGCTGGAATAAGGCAGGCCACCCCCGGAACTCTGTGAGGAAGATTGAAGAGTACCAGTTTGAGAGCTTTATGGAGATGTGCAGGGAGGATTGCTGCTCTGTCCCCCAACACATTAACAAGCTGTTAAGGGAACCCCAGCTGTGTAGGTATGATGCCCACCACAGATCACACCCAGTTGCCTTAGCCCACTTGTAGCATGATTAAAAATAAGAATTAAAAAAATGCCCTCCCTGCCATTGGGGTCTGGCTGCAAAACATTCTGGGAGCAGAGGGTGAGATCCAAAGTTTAAAAAGGTCCTGGCTGTTGGCGAGACCAGCTGTTCTGTTTGCCTGCTGACTATTGTCAACATCCTCATCCTCCATGTGTTCCTTGCTGGTGCCAAAGGCTGCCTGAGGAATCTCTTTGGAGGCATCCACATACTCTTTGGTGGTCAGTAGTGGGGTCCCCCACCTAGAATCCCATGCAGCTGCTCACAGAAGCTGAGTGTTTGTGGCTATGATTAAGACTATCCACTTGTTTCCTTTGTCTTCTGGAACTTAATTTTCATGATGCACTCCTCAGTGTCCCTGGTGTATCCCTTTTCCACCATACCGTGAAAGATCTTGATATCGATGTCAGCGTTTCTTTTGCTTTTGACCTTAGGAACCCTTAAAGTTGGCAGAACAGACCCTGTAGTGTGGACTAATTGCTTACAAAATCATCCTAAGTCACCTAAGTTTGACTGACAGCCTAGTGTAGACCAGGCTTAAATGTGTAAAACAGATGCAGCAACTAACACTTTAAGCTGTGACGTCCAAGTTGCATCACAAAGCACAGTGCAGGAACGTGCATTGTTGGTTTGACTGTCAACATGAAGGTGCATTCATACAAGAAGCTGCAAGTGCTGTGATCCCATTAAATTTATCAAGGTCCCACTATACTGTTTGAAAGACTATAATATCCTCACTCTGCTCTTCACAAATCAAATTACTTATGATTAAGCCATTACCCACCATCATCTTGTTGCGCAATATTCCAGCCTTTTATTGCTTGCATTCAAGTTAGACACTTCTGTAATGCTATCCCATGAATGTGGCATTACCTACTCCAGGATGGCCTTTTGTAAAAACAAAATCTAGAAATTAGTTTAAAGGAAAATTATTTGCAAAAGCTAATTCTAGATGGGACTATGACAATCTACTTAAAAACAGCCAAGTGCACCATGTTAATCAAAATAATTGAAATATTAGATATGTAAATAAGCCTACATCAACTCAGCAGCTGCAGCCATCAGTAAGAACAATGATCTACTCAAAACCACTCTTTTGATGTTTAGAATTCCCATTCTCTTGGTATAAAGAAGCAACCTAACCTAACCTAAAAGCATTACCTGTAGTATCGGATTCCACTTCCCTATGAAAACAGTGAACACTGTTCACTTCTCATCTTAACTTTAAAGCATCCATTTTCCAAAATTAATCTTGAGACCATAGCAATCTCATTTTAAGTTTTGTAAACAGAAGTGGAAGAACAAACTAATGGGTCAAAAACACCATTCCCAGTGCTGTGCAGAACACCACTGAGTACAGATCACAGTGGTGACTATGCGGTTAAGGTTTAGAGATTCCTCCTGCAAAGTGCTAAACACTAATATACTTTAAAGGGAAACCAGGAAGCATGCTAAGACCAGAATCATGTAAGAGTTCATGTGGTCTTCCTGCCTCAAATAGAGCCATGTCCTCTCAAGATACTAACATCTGAGACAAATTTAATTCTGGGCCTTAAAAAAAAGTAGTCCTGCCGTTCTAAATAAGACACTTAAGATACCTCTAAATGTTACCAGCAGTTCCCTCCCTCCAGCTACAAGAATACTTTTTGTGAAACCAAACACTTTTTTTTGCCTGAGGACATAGATTCATAGAACTTCACTCTATCAAAGGGGGGAGAAGGCCTTTGACCATAAGTGACACATCACTACCAAGTATCACTAGCTCTCAAAGACAATTGGCATTAAATGAACCAGTGCTTCACACTTAAGCCCTCAGCTAGCTTTTCACTAACTTAGTTTGTTCCTATGCCAATATCCACAAAGTTTTCTCCCCCTCTGCCCCATTATGGAGAGTTTTTCAAAAGGGGGGTTGGTTTTGTTTTGATTTGATTTGTTTTAAAGAGAAGTTAGGGTCAAATGAGCCAAATGTCTTGAGGAAGAAGAATTAGATCAACAATGATGTTTTTACTTCTAAAATTACCTATCTGGAATTTACAACAAAACAACTTGGTCTACTCTAGGTACTTAATGACTGCATTGCCTGAAGCAGGTATTTTAGGGCAGCTGATCAATTAATTGAAGGTATTATCCAAGAATCTAAAGAGACCATCAAGCCGAGTTTATATGGATGACTTCATTTGCCAGTCCTTAACATTCATTTTGTAAAATACCACGTAAGACAATACTGCTATTTAATTGAGAAGTCTACTTTGAAAAGATTTCATTATTGAGTGTTGGTCTGACTTTCTACAGCAAAAATATCTGCTACTGTTATGGTTTTTTTCTGTAAATTAAGAAAATTCACATTCCTTTCAATCCCATCTACAGATACTAGTCTTCCTACGTATTTCCTTGCTGCTAATATCTTTAACACCTTTCCAGGAGAGCTAGACACTCCTCTTTTCCCCCACCACACACTAATGCCTGCTTTTGGTTTCAACAACTCCTCAAAAGCATCAAAGAGAAACTCCCCACCAGTAACTGAACTATAGATTAAACCTCTAATCCAAAACACTCTCATTCAGCAACATCCATAATCTGGCATGATTTTAGTTGGCCACACCCATGATAAATAGTAATCCAGCTAAACTTCCCACAATCCCATCAAGTTTGTTAACACCCACCAGGCCCAGCTCTCAGTGTTCTGTGCTGTTATTTAGAATAAATTTATGGGTAAATTACAGCTAAGAACCCAGTAAGCAGTGGAAGTGTTGGTCATGCTGCTAGATAATAAAACCTCCTGTGGTCCAGCACCAATCAAGTCCCAGGGGTGCCGGATTAGAGAGGTTCAACCTGTACTACATTCTCCTCCTTACTCCTCCATAGAGGTAGCCCTGGCAACATCTGTTCTTTTGCCAAAACCCCTGAAATGAGGAAAACAGGAATAGGAAACTAGGTAGGTAAGCAGCAGTAGACTCCACATATACTAAATCGGGAAAACACATTCTTCATTCCCGCTCCCCTTGCAGCAATGGCACTTTGTTCTTTGACACCTTTCTTTAAGCCATGTAAATCTGACCTTGACCTGGTAAAAAAGTAAACCATCTTCAGTAAATGTAACAAGCCGTAGATGACTGAAGATTCAGAAACTGTAACAAATGCATAACGTCACCTCCAACCTGGACTACACCAATGCAATTACCCATGGATGAAGGAATCCACACTTCAAAAACTGCTAAGAGTAATGAGCACTGCACTACATTTAAGTTGCATGGGCTAGTGCAAGAACATTCAATTTGCTCTGTTTATAGTGGCTTCCCATACCAGAGTCAAGTTGAAGGTCTCTGTCCTTATCTTCCAAGTCTTTAGTGGTCTGTGTCGTCTAAGTCTCCGAGATGAAAAAACAGATTAAACGTTCCATACAAGCACAACAAAAACTGCAAACATCAACGGGTACCTTCCTTGGGAGACAGTGTCCGACTATGGAATTGACTCCCACAGGAATAAAGGACCACTCATTTCATCATCACTTATTGCTCCAACAAACATAGTAAACTTACTCAACCCTGCATTCTACAAACGCAACTGTGTTCATAGTTTTCCAAATGCTACACAGCACATACAGTACACCCTGTGGTGGGGAGGGGCGCAAGGGGCGGGGGGAAGAGAAGCAAGGGATAAAATCTAGTAGATACTAGTCATGTCATTTAATGTGCTACTGGAAAGCACTCAGTCTACAGTGAAGAGGCTGATGTAAGAACCTGTGTAGGATACTCCCATGCATACAATGCAAAGGTTAAAAACAGTACACTGTCAGTCTCAGCACTGGACAGATGGGAAGTTCATGGGAACCAGGTGTTCAGATACAGAGTCTAGACAGCAATAAAGGGCAAAACTCAAGATTGTAGATGAGAAAGACTAGATAAGACCAATGGAAGGCTATGAGCCTCTTTAGAGAAATGTTATCCTAGAACAAGACCACTCGTAACTAACATCCTTCCCTATTAGTTTCCCAGGTAAAGGGTTTGGTCCATGTGTGTTCCTCCTATTCAATCCAGGTTAAGCTTTTAAGGAAGGAAACAATATTCCACAGCTCTTGCTACAGGTACAGCCGGCAAAGTTTGCACATGCTGGCATTCAGACAAACCAAACCAATGGGTGGGGGGCGGGGGCAGGAATTGTCAGGGAAAAGACAGTTAAAGTTCATAGTGAAGTTTTTGCACCTCTTAAAAAAAAAAAGAGCACAAAAAGAAATAAATACTCTTAAGGTTGTAAAAATCCATTCAACAAAAGTAGATACATCTGAAGCCCAGGAAATTCAGAGTTGTGATTCTGCAGATTTCTGTGATTTGCATGGCCATACTCCCCATTCTAATGGAGATATTAATATCAGTATGAGTAAGTTTAATAACTGTTCATATAACTGACCATACATTAAAATGTAGCTACTTCTACACAAGTGCCTTACTGTTTTGATGACTGTTCTACTCTGGCATTCATAGTATGTGAAGAATGAGCAGTTCAAAAGCTTATGCAAGTCTTGGGGAATATGTATCTAAGATCACATCCCTTCCAGACCATCTGCCTGTCCAACATGGTCTAGTAGCGAAATAAGTATAAATACAGTAAAGGGACTTGACCCTAAATGGGAATGCATGACTTAGGTGTGTTCAGGATGAATTGTGTCATTTTTGTATAGTGAGGAGGTAAAGCTTCCCTCTGAGAAAGCACAAGAGATGGCAACACATACAACTGCCCCACTTCCACAAGGTGACAGCTGGAGAACAGGAGGCACGCTTGAGAGATAGAGGCAGTAATTGAGGAGATTGAAGACGACAGTGTCCAGGAGTAGCCTGAGCGAAACAGGGCAGTGGAAAACCAGAACTGAGAGAATACTGAAAGTGAAGATAAGATGAGCTGGACAGAGAAGTACAGAAAAGAATCCCTGCAGGTTAAAGCTAGCTGCTCAAGTCATTCCATGTTTGATGTCATGTTCCTGAGCATGTGTGCCTGTTTGCTTCCAAGCACCATCTCCAGACTCCTCCCATCACAATTAATGTGGCCCCAGAAATCCAGAATAGGAGTCCCAGATGTCATTCAGATCTTGTGGGTCTAAAGCATTTCTCCTTCCTCTTGCCCCAAATGTCCAGAGAAGTACAGTCCATCTCTTCAGGAAGTCAAAAGAGACACCTGAATCTCCAAGACTACAGCTACATCTACCCTATGATGTAAATTTGATTTTTATTAAAATTGATTTTAAAACAGTCGGTATCGTTAACTTAAAATGTAACTATCCTCACCTTTCCACAAATTTGACTTATTGTTGCCATACTAAATCACCAAAAACATTGACTATTGCAGCAGTGTATTGTGGGAACCCATCCCACAATTCCCTCAGCCCCATAGCATTCTGGGTATTTTCACTGGTGCAGTATGGGGAAAGATGCCCTGCAAATAGTTGTGGGTATATGATATCTTCCCACAGTGCATTGCTCTCATTCGACTCCTGTGGAAAGCAAGCAGCCATGTTTTCAGAGTGAAAGAAGGAAAAGTAGGGAATCCCAGGGAAAGGAAAACCAAATAGGCTGGCTTCAGAAGATATAGTGTGCCAGGCAGGGTACTGTCATACTGCCCTGGGATCACACAGGTGTCTAAATCAGGCGTGTCCAACCCGCAGGCTGCATGCAGCCCTGGACAGCTAGTAATGCGGCCCCACAAGATCGTAAACTTTTAACTATATTTTATATGCAGCCCAAGACAATTCCTCTTCACTCAATGCAGCCCAGGCAAGCCAAAAGGTTGGACACCCATGGTCTAGATCATCTCAACTAGCCCTCCAGCCACCCCCACTCAGCTGAATCTAAAAACATCCTCCCTGAAAATTTTACAGGAATAGAGCACAGCTTGAAAAAAGGAGAAGGATAGTAAAGTTAAGGAAAGTGCAAACCACAACAACTAAAGCCAACTCCCTCAGGCAAGGGAAGAAAGACTATTTGTGGTGCAGGATTTTTGGCTTCCCATTTCATTACACAGATGTGTCCAACTACAGTCTGTCAGGAATGTCAAAGGGTGGGTGGGGGAGTAGGTTGAAGGGCCAGTTGAAAGGGTCCCTTCAGCAGGCTGCTCTGGTGGGGGGCACCCAACAAGGGCTGTCATGGGCGTGCAGGATATCAGAAGCTGTGATCTGTGGCAATGGCCAGCCCCTGAAATCTTTGCCACAGGAGGACCTCCGCATTGACAGTCAGCCCCATAAAATCTTTCCTGCCTTTGCAAGTCAGGGTACAGTGCTGTCTGGCAGCATGGTCTGCACTGCTCCACTGGCACATGCTTTTATTGGAGCAGGAGCTAGCCACGTGACGTGGCTGGGTGCAAGACAGACCCCAACTCCATGGTGCCTGTGAAGGAAGAGGGGCTGGCCCTGTATAAATAAATTGAAGAGAATAAGGTTCTTGTCCTCTCATACAAGCACAACCCCCCAAAGCCAAGCCCCCACATAAGGAAGGGTTGGGGCTGGTGCCAGCACTTAAACACACACGACCTCTCCTGCTATATACTATTCAGAGAAGAAACCATCACTCCATGCTGGGGCTATTTTCTTCATGGTTAGATACAACTGGCGCGCTGATAATAAAGAAATTTCCTGGCCTCTCACACAAGCATGACCCCCACACCCCACCCACCTGGTGTCAAATTCAAATGAACAGGCTTCCTGTCACCTAAGTCCTGTGCAACTGGAGAGCAACGGAGATGGAAGTGGCCAGAGCAGACAACCACGGGGAATTGTGGGATACATACAGGACACCTCTGGAGACTAATAAAAGTCGACTTAAAGACATGGCATTTCCAAGCTAGCCTTGATTCGAACTTGACACTATGCCCAGTCGCTTTCAGCAGTGTTATAATATTGATCTTAGCACTCCCTAAAATTGACCTAATTGTATTTACAACTAAGCAGTGACATTGTAAATATCTGCCTTAAAATTGACTATCATGTATTGTAGACAGCTTAACTCGGACATTAGTATTCAGTGAGAGATTTGGAGAAAAGGGGACTTCAAAGTAAAATTTTACCCTCATCAGCAGCAACCTATAGGGTAGCCTGTGCAATACAAAGATAAATATATTCTATATTTTAGAGGACTATATTTAATTAAGAACATGCAGAAGTTATTTTATACACATGCATACATACTTTTAATAGTAACAGAGAGGAAGCCGTGCTCGTCTATACACTATCAAAACAAAAAGCAGTCAAGTAGCACTTTAAAGACTAGCAAAATAGTTTATTAGGTGAGCTTTCGTGGGACAGACCCACTTCTTCAGACCTGGAAGAAGTGGGTCTGTCCCACGAAAGCTCACCTAATAAACTATTTTGCTAGTCTTTAAAAGTGCTACTTGACTGCTTTTTGTTTACATACTTTTAATGTTATTGTAGGCAACTGGAATGCAGTTCTGTTTCTGTTTGAATAAATCCCTATTAATGTTGGCAGGGTGTGAGTTTAGATACCTGCTACGTAAGTTATATCACCACTGTGATAGACCACTACTAATTTTTGGTAGCTGGTTTGGGGCCAAGGTTGCCTTCAAACTAACACCATAACCCTATTTCAAGGAATCATTGGAGCAAAACATAGGATTTGGTGGCCAGAACTTCTAATTCTAGCCATGCCACTGATTTGTTGCATGTTTTCCCATCCATAAAAAGTGGCAAAATCCTCTCAAGATTATGTTGAGTTAATTAGCTGTTTGTAAAACAGTTTGTAGAGTTCTAAGTATTATTGTGGACAACAGATTAAATCACAGTCTCTAGCACAACAGAACAGTTGAAAGGAAAGACATTTCTGTGCTGTGTATAAGGAGATATTTCAAGGAGAAATGCCTTGTAACCAATTGAACAAACTGAAGAGCAGGTCTATGACCAATACAAAGCTGACAGACTATCTCTAGTACAGCAGGGAGGCAAGGAAAGGTTTGCATTTACCAGTGGAAGTATGGATGATGACTGTTGTGATTAAGTGGGTTTCAAACTAAATATTGTATGAACACCAGTAAAGGTTCCAAGGTAAGGGTGTCTGAAATAAATAAGTGTCTGCATTTTATAACCACTTTTGTAACTAAAGAGGGCAAGTATGACACTTTGACAAACCTTTCTTGTTTTAAAGATGTAGTTGCAAAGTTTAGACAGGCTATGGCTCCCAGCCGTACCCTCCTTCCCAGTTGAGAAAGCTGAACCACGCAGGGTAGACCCCAAGTTCACATGGCAGGCAGCAGCAACCAATGGCTGTTTGAAGATAAGGTATTCTTGCTGCTTCTACAATTTCAAGAGGCCCACAGGTACAAAACTGAGGATGAGTGAGCAAGTCTCCTGAACCACCTGTAGTATGTATGGAACATAGAAAGAGCTTCCCCTTCCAGCAGGACAAACATTTTGAGGATGTTAGCAGCATTGGTGTTTCTCTCACAATCCCTATCATCCTTTGGCATTATAAGTCTTTGAAGTATCAAATGCCAGAGTCGCTTGCCTTTTTTTCCAGGCAACCACTGTTAGCATATAATTGGCGTTATTCTCCTGTACCTAAGTTATCTAGCAAAACAAAAAGCAGTCAGCAAGGCTTCCTCTTTGTTACTAAGTTATCTAGGATATGCTTCTACCTGCAACTAGGATGACTCTGGCTTGTCTCATGCATGAGATTATTTTTAAAGAACTGGTCACAAAACAAAATACTTAATGATCTAATTGTTTTAAATCAAGTGACATTTACAGTTACATCATTTTTTCCCCTAAAAAACAACATTATATAAGAACTGACTAACTGGGACAGACCAGAAAGTCCATCTAACCCAGTATCCTGTCTTCATGCATTGGCCACTGACAGGTGCTATACAGGGAATAAGCAGAACAAGTTATCACCATGTGATCCGCCCCCTTCTGGTCAAGTACTGCTACATGAAAGACTGCCTTATAGATATGCAAATGAATTGGTCTAGATTAGACCGCACAAGTCTTCACCATAAACTTCTGAAGGTCACTTTATGGTAGAACCAATTGTAATTACATAGTTAAAGTTACGTTTTGCGTACAGAGCATAGATATTCATCTTCTTTGTTACACAGGAAAAAGCATTTTCCTAGAAAAGCACAGCACTTGTTGACTACTGAATGAATAGGTTATAAACTGGTTGAAGATGAAAAAATTAACTAAACAAACCTTTAAAGTTAGCACCAGAATAAAAGAAAATTAGAGAGTTGGATGAGGCCTGAGGAGGTCATGAAGTCCAACCCCCAGCTCAAAACAGGGCCAACCACAACTAAATCACTGAAGCCTGGGCTCTTTCAAGCTGGGCCTTAAAAACCTCTAAGGATGGGGATTTTCCCCACCTCCCTAGGCAACTCATTCCAGTGCTTAGTGAAATAGTTTTTCCTAATATCCAACTTAGACCTCTGCCACTGCAACTTGGGACCATTTCTTCTTGTTTTGTCATCTGCTATACCTGAGAACAGCCTAGACCCTTCCTGTTCAGAACTCTCCCCCACTTTTTCAGGTAGTTGAAATCGGATATAAAAATCCATCTTTATCCCTCTCTTGCAGAAGCAATAAGGCCAGCTCCCTCAACCTCTCATAAATCCTGTGCTCCAGCCCCCTAATCATTTTTGTTGCCCACCATTGGACTTTCTCCAATTTCTTCACATCCTCTCTGCCACAGGACCTGAAAAATGGATGTAATACTTCAGATATGGACATACCAGTGCCAAACAGAGACATATATCACGCTGGCAAGACTCCTACTACCAGAACCCTATATGTTGCTAGCCTTCTTGGCAACAAGGGCAAACCATTGATTTACATCCAGCTTCTCATCTACTGCGATCCCTCCCCCAGGTTCTTTCCTGCAGAACTACCACTTAGCCAGTCAGTCAGTCACCAGTCTGTAACAGTGCATGGATTCTTCCATCCTACATGCAGACCTCTGCACTTGTCAAACTTCATTAGATTTCTTTTGGCCAACCCCCCCCGCCCCGCCCAATTTGTCTAGGTCACTCTGGACCTTATCCTTACCCTCCAGCTTATCTACCCTCTCCCTACAGATTAGCATCAACTTCAAACTTGCCAAGGGGGCAATCCATCCCATCATCAAGGTCACTAATAAAGATAAAAAGCAGTCAAGTAGCACTTTAAAGACTAGCAAAATAGTTTATTAGGTGAGCTTTCGTGGGACAGATCCACTTCTTCAGACCATAGCCAGACCTGGTCTGAAGAAGTGGGTCTGTCCCAAGAAAGCTCACCTAATAAACTATTTTGCTAGTCTTTAAAGTGCTACTTGACTGCTTTTTGTTTTGATAGTGTACAGACTAGCACAGCTTCCTCTCTGTTACTAAAAAAGATGTTAAATAAAAATTGTCCCCAGGACCAACTTCTGTGGCCCTCTACTTGATAGCAGCAACCAACTAGACATGGAGGCAATGATCACTACCCATCGAGATTGATGATCTAGCCAACCTTCTATCCACCCTATAGTCCACGGGTGTCCAACCTTTCGGCTTGCCTGGGCCGCACTGAGTGAAGAGGAATTGTCTTGGGCCGCATATAAAATAATAGAGTTAATGTATATAAATCACATAATAATGGTAAAAGTTTACGATCTTGTGGGGCCACATTACTAGCTATCCAGTGCCGCATGCGGCCCGCGGGCTGGGCACGCCTGCTATAGTCCATTCATGAAATCCATACTTCATTAACTTGCCTGCATCAGAAGCTTCATTAAAGTTAAGGTATATCACATCCACTGCTTTCCCTATAACCACAGAACCAGTTCTCTCTTTACAGAAGATAATCAGATTGATCAGGCATGATTTGCCCTTGCTCAATATCTATGTTGACTGTTCCTGATAACATTCTTTATCTCCAACCTTTTCAAAATAGATTCCTTGAGGACCTGCTCCATGATTTTTCCATGAGGTGAGACTGACCAGTTTGGCAGTTCCCCAGATCCTCCTCCTCCTCCTTTTTAAAGATGGGTACTACACTTGCCTTTTTCTAGGTCTCCAGGACCTCCCTAGACTGACACTAGTTTTCAAAGTGAACAGCTAATGGCTCTGCAATCACATTGGCCAACACTTGGCACTTCTGGATGAATCAGATCCAGCCCTATGGACCTGTGCATGCCCAGTCTTTAACCTGTTCTTTCATTACTGAGGGCTCCTTACATCCATCCCACATTGTGCCGCCCAGTGCACTAGTCTGGGAGCTGACCTTTTCTGTAAAGGCCAAGGCAAAGAAAGCACTGAGTACTTCAGCTTTTTCCAAATCACCTGTTACTAGGTGGTCTTCCCCATTGAGTAAAGGTCCCATGCTTTCCCTGACCTTATTACTAGCATACCTGCAGAAGCCATTCTTCTTGTCCTCCACGTCCCTTGCTAGTTTCAAATCTAATTCCGTTTTGGTCTCCCTGATTACACTCCTGCATGTTCAAACAGTGTTTTTATATTCCTCCCCAGTAACCTGTCCCAGTGTTCATTTCTTGTAAACTTCCTTTCAATGTTTAAGCTTACCGAAGATCTTGCTGTTAAGCCCAGCTAATCGCCTGCCATATCTGATTTTTTTTTTTTTGCACATTGAGATGGTTTATTCCTGGGCCCTCAATAAGGTCTCTTTAAAATATGGCCAGCTCTCCTGGACTTCTTTTTCCACTTTATCTTAGCCTCTGAAGAGATCCTGCCCCTCAGTTCCCTGAGGGAGTCGAAGTCTGCTTTTCTGAAATCCAGGGTCCACATTCTGCTGTTCTCTTTCCTTCTTTTGGTCACGATCCTGGCCTCAATCATCTCATGGTCACAGCTGCCTAGGTTGCCACCTACTTCCACTTCCCATACCAATTTTTCCCGTTTGTGAACAGATCAAGAGGAGCATGACCGCTAGCTGGTTCCTCCACCACCTGTTCCAAGAAGTTGTCCTCATTACTCGCCAGCACTTGGGGGTCACACTGATTGTTCTCAATTATTTTAACAGACGCCAACTTTCCTTTAGTTAAAACTATCTGAAATCTTGTTCCTTAGCTAAACTAACGCCATGTTTAAAAAAAAAAAAAAACTATAGTAGTTTTCCCTGGAAATAATGGGAGACATTCACGATTTTGAAAGAGGGTACACTTACATACGGATGCTATGGCATCAGCCTCACTTAAAACAATGGGAGGAAGGTAATAGATACAGAAGGCAATTCGTTGTGAGCATTTCTAAAGATTTTAAACACCAACCAATCTCTGTTGACAAACTTTGTTATGAGAGCTGGCTTAAAGATATCCTAAATATTTAGTCGAAGCAGCTAACCATTATACCAGAGCTAGTTAGAGTGAGAGGGGGAAACTGAAGGCACATGGCACTGTGCCGATTCTGCTGTGGGAACTGAATGTGTCTTTAAAAATCAAATTACTCTTACCTGGGACCACTGAAATGCCTTAATGATTAAGGTATGGCATCACTAAAGGGCAGTTAATGTTGGTCAAGTGCTCTAACTGTCAATTTCCATACTTTAACATATATGGATTTCTTAAACTTAACCTTAAAGTGAACACCTTGATCGTAACACAGTTTTTGGATAGCATAATACACATTAAATAGACTTCACAGTTACCTTAATATGTACTCTCACATTTACCTGAATGCTATTTTGCCTGGAAGTACATGCACACATACTGATGCAGAAAGTATTAAGCCTAGGAATTTATTGCTGTCCTTAAAATTGAATTATTTGGAAGCTAACAAGTTACAGTTACTTAAAGGACAACTGTCTTTCAAAGCAGGCTCTGGCAAAACCTCAGAGAGCTCAGGCAACCCCCCAAGTTTGCTATCAACTGTGTTGGCTGACTTGAAGGGATTTAAGGTGATGGTCTTCTCACTGAGGACAGTAAGGGTCCTTTGGGGAAAGCACGGGAGAGAATTATTCAACTTTTAGAGTTTTTTTTTTTTTAAAAAAAAAAAAAAAATCTTATTTTTAGACAAGGAAAGGATAATAAGATACCTTATACTTGCTTTCAATAAAATCCTGGGATGTGAAAAGATCCTAGGTGCAATTCACAAATAAATTAGAGGTGGGCAAATTACAAAACAAAAGTCTTGTTATGTTCAACACTTCCAATAGATTTTGCCAGCCTTCCCTATCTATGTCACTTGTTTTCATCAGAGAGGAACTGCAATGTGTGTTGATGGGGGCTGTTCTACACCAGGAATTTGTAGTTGGGTTCTACAGTTTTCCCACCACTAACTCATCTGTTAGAAATGAACACAGGTTAATAATGATTGAATTAATTTTACCACCTATTACACTCATCCCTCACTATACGAGCACAATTGGTCCCCAACTTTCTGCTCATAGGTGAAAACTGGTAAGAGGCACACTAAATTACCATTAAATACATACTGACATTTCTGATTGAGTCTTAGTGCTCCTAACTCAGCAAAGGAGTGGCAGTATGTGGTGCTGCTTTTGAAAGGTAAGTAACCCCTTGAGTTTTGGGGGGCAGGGTGTGGACAGGGTTAAACACTGGGGGCAGTTTGGGGCCATGAGCAGGAGGGAGGGTTGAAACCTGGTGGCGGCTCTGGTGAAGAAGGCTGCAGCTCGTTCCTCCAGGCTGCACCAGCAGTACCTGGGGGAGTTGTCGCAGGCCAAGGGGTTCAGGGACCAGGCTGGGGTGAGCGCTGGGAGTGGGCCAGGCCAGAGGGTGTGCAGGGAGCTGCAGGGTGGGGGAGCGTTGGGAACAGGCCAGGCCAGAGCACGCTGTGGGCCGGGGGAGTGTTGTGAGAGGGCTGGGCTGGAGCATGCTGCGGGCCGGAGGGTGCAGGGGTAGCTGTGGAGTGTGGCTGGAGGCACCCCACCGCATGGCCGGAGCCACATCGCAGCACGCAGCTGCCCCACCACGCACCGGAAGCTGCTTCGACATGCGCAGCTGGAGGTACCAGTGGCTCCCCCAGGATGCACCAGCGGTAAGTAAGTCCTTAACTTTCCTGGTGGGGTGTTGGGAGCAGGTCAGGTCATGGGGCTGGGGGAGGGCAGACTGTGGTGGGTTAAGCTCAGATTAGCAGGGGAATTCACTCATCTTGTGAGCAAAAGGTAGGTATGTGCATCCCTCATTTAAGTGAGTACTCATATGTAAAGTAAAGTACTCATTTAACAAGGGACGAGTGTACATATTAGCTAGACAGAACCCAGTTCAGCTGACAGGAGTCCCTATGGACAGTACTTATCCATATACACCAGTTTATCATGACTAAGAAACCCTAGGACTAAATCATCCTGGAGGCTGAGCTGTCCTCATTTTCCAGGTCACCATACATTGGTAGACGAATATTACATCATCGTTATTCAAACTCTATTTTTCACTGGACAGAGGGATTCAATATCTAGTATTGTCACTTCAGCATTTTTCACAAGATGGAATAGAATCATTAAATATGGGAACCGAGTTGTCTATGAAGTATTTTGTACACTTTATGGCCCTAGATAAATAGTTTCCACAAGATTATCCTCACCCTAAGCTTCTGTATGACTAAAACATTGGGTTAAAGGAATACAAAGTTAGTGTCAAATTGCTGACTTAATTCAAGCCCTCAAAAAAATTCAGTTATTTCTGTACCTAAGCTCTACAATCTAGCATGAGCGTTAATTACCAACAACTTTAGTATAAATACAAATTATCAAATCTACAGGTAGTGCCTGTCAACTCCATAATGAAAGCCATAATTCACACTGCCAGGCACAATACAAATGAAAAACCATATTCAGATGCCAAGGCCAGCGAGAGCTCCTTTTCTGGGTATTTCCTAAAGGGACATCGCATATGTAATGAACTACTGTATTTACTTTCAGCATTTTGAACTTTTATCTAGAATTTGATTACAAGTTTATGACTGACCAACAACAGAAAAAAGCTCTGTTCTAAGCACAAAACAAAGTAGTTTCACAATTTGCACAAGCCAGTCTTACCAACATTTTTACAGTCAAACTGTAAAAGCTATTGTGGAGATTTCACTGTAAGAATACTTTAAGGGTAAGTAGCAGACAATCTGTCTCACTTAAGTAATTCATATGAACAATGTACAGAAAAGAGACTTCTATCACCTGTAGTATTAATCATGTACAGTAAACTCTTTCATATCTGGCAGCCCTGGAGCTGGGACGTTGCTGGATATTCAAATATTCTGGATAATAGAGAGGTAATACCCAGCGATACATAACACTAAAGAAATCAAGATTTGATATTAACAAAAAAGTATGCAGAGTACTTTATTTACCAACAAGAGTAGTATTGTACATTGTAAACCTGTATTTGCTTTCACCACATTGTACTTGTGGAAAATGTAACTAAAATGTACTTATGGTTAAAATGCTGGTTATTTGAGCATTCCAGATGATAGAATGCCAGCTATGAAAAAGTTTACTGTACTGGGCCACTATTATTTCCTGGAGTATTAAAAATTAGCACTTAACGTGAAGGGCAAACAAGAAATTTAATCTCAACCAAAAATTAAAAATCCATGCCAGTTTGTGACTCACACACATACTTCAGCTCCATCCTTAAAAGTTCAGAAGTGATACTGTTGAGCCAGGAATCAAAAACCTTTTGAGACTTGCTCTAGTGCCTAGATGCTAAGGGCAATCCACATACATGCAGTACCATGGACAGGGTTTGGGAAAGCAAGAGGGTTACCTTCTTACCACTTCTGTACATTTAATGTTGAAATTGAAATGGTGCATTTTTGAAAGTTACTGGCCTGACTGTTTATATAACAAGTACTCTAGACAGATCAGATACAATCATGGCAATGCAAGATTTCACAACACCACACAATTGTTTTTTCAGTCTACATTCAAGAAAGAAGGTATTTTTGTCTGTTGCCATTCAATAAGCAGTTTCTTCTATGCTAAAGTTACCAATCCATTTCATACATGCTAGAGCTAATAGTAACAAAGAGGTAGCCATGTTAGTTTGTATCCTAACAAAACAAAACAAAAAAAGCAGTCATTTTAAAGACTAAAAGTAATTTATTAGGTGATGAGCTTTCATGAGGCAGACCCACTTCTTCAGATCTGGAGGTAGTGCTGTACTGGAAAAGTTGCTAAAAGTGAATTGGCATGAGAATTATGTAACACAGATTTTAAAAAATTGAAATAAAAAAACTGACAAATCAAATACGCACGACAGAAGGAGGGGCAACGAGGGAGAAGGGAGAGAAAATTACCAACTGTAACTGTGTCTATTGAGTTAAATGACCTGGTTGAGAGCACTAAGAATATCAAAGATGGGGAAGCTGTCTTCGTAATGCATAAGGTAATTGCTATCCCTATTAAGACCAAGTGTCAAAGTACCGAACTTGAGCATATATTCCAGTTCAAATGTTTCTCTTTGTAATCTGGTGTTAAAAAGTCATTTTGTTTTAAGGCACATATTCTCAGGTCTTTAACAGTATAACCCACTCTACTGACATGCTCACTCACAGGTTTGTGTGTCTTCGGATTCCTAATGTTTAATCTGTGTCCATTCATTTTTTGGTGAAGCGACTGTCCAGTCTGTTCACTATACATAGCAGAGGGGTATTGCTGGCACATGATGTCATGTAACACTGGTTGAGGTACAGGAGAATGAGCTCCTGATTCTTTTTTGTATCTGTGTTATATCATCATCATGCCAATTCACTTTCAGCAACACTTCCACTACAGCACTATCTCCAGATCTGAAGAAGTGGGTCTGCCCCATGAAAGCTCATCACATAATAAGTATGCTAAAGCTAGTCATTCATTATCTGTAGGCCAGTCAGTAGGCAATGGAACTTCCAAATCTCCAATTAAACAAGCAGATTCATATACACTAACAATGACCAGTTTGGTGTGGGATACCCACAATCCTCTATCTTCCTTATATTATTCAATAAAAGTCTTACCAAAACAATGCTACCAGCAGATCTGATCAGAACTACTGGTCTTTGACTTGACCACTTCCCTAGAGATAACAAAAAGAGAAAAGCATATACGGAAACTGTTCCTCAGGCTTTTCCAAAATGGCATGGTAAAGGCACCAGGCCAGATGTGAACACAGACTTAAAGTGAATTGGTTAAAAGGGCAATTAATACCATTGACAAAAGTCAATTCTAGAGGGAATTTTGGATATAGTAAGGTCTAGTCATTTTCAGCAGAGAGAGTTAACTGTGACGCTTTCTAAGAAAAACCTCAATGTAAATGCTTTCTAAAAAAACAATGTAGAATCTAAAATTCTATTAACAATTAGGACACTAATTCCACAAATAAGCAAAAAACTCAACAAAATAAAAAATTAACAAAATGCAAGTAAGAACTCTAATTTAAAATTTAAATTAAATTTAAATGAACATTATTTAAATAGAAATATACACTGTACAGCCTTAGTTACAATATCCAAGTCACAGCAGATCTCGCTTTTGGTATTTTTGGATTCAAGTCTCACATACATGTTTAGTTGTTTACATCCACATTACATCCTTACATGATTATACCAACAGACTCACAAATAGGAGGGTGACATGAAGCTGCCCTACTCATTACTGAGTGACCGCAAAGAGATATCCTTGACAAAAAAATCAATGGCAGCCTTTTTCTAAGATGGACAGACTTAAGGGAAAAAAATCTCTACTTCCCACATTCTAATTAGAGTATATTATTTCCAAGGGAAGTGAGGGGGTAAGGAATTCACAAGTTTATATGAATAGCGACAAAGAGAAAGGATGGTACATGCACAGGTATAAGACTGACTATTTTCATGTTCCGCCATGGGGAAGGAAGCTAACATCATTCCTCAGATGGAAGTACTGTTTTGTATTTATCAAATACTGTTACTGTGGCTGACTCAGTGCAGTTTATAGGCTCCAATAACAGCATCGCATTGTCCAAACCTAGACTAATTATAATGGCTGTTTTACAGGACCTCCAAGAGAGGTGAAGACTAGATGTTAGACTCTTCCAGGTTACAATACAACACATAGCTGTTTGTGTCTAGCTAAGCTTAAAATTAACACAAAAAACTAGGTAAGAAACATGATTTTTTGTGTGATCTTGTTATTCACGTGTCTTTTGACAAAATTAAAAAAGCAACATTTTAGGAAGGCTATCTTCAATTTGGGTCAAGACGATAAACACCACTCTAGTCACATACTTCTAAGTGTCAAGTATCGGAGGGGTAGCCGTGTTAGTCTGGATCTGTAACAGCAACGAAGGGTCCTGTGGCACCTTATAGACTAACAGAAAAGTTTTGAGCATGAGCTTTCGTGAGCACAGACTCACTTCATCTGATGAAGTGAGTCTGTGCTCACGAAAGCTCATGCTCAAAACTTTTCTGTTAGTCTATAAGGTGCCACAGGACCCTTCATTGCTGTATACTTTTAAGTGCTGAATGGTGTAATCCTACACTTAATGCTTATGAACCACTTTGGAGGTAAAATTTACAAGGATTGCAAGATGCTTTAGAAGCCTCTCTGTAAACCTGCAGAAAATCCAGAAAAGCGTGATACTGTTCAGGAACTTTCATTAAAGCTGTAAAAGATAGAGGATAATGGGAATTTCTATGATCACTCATCAAATGTCAACCTCTGATTCTACAATGCCTGGAAATACAAATGTATTGCACACAAAAGTCCAGAAGATGGGAACACTTCCAAGGAAATACATTTAATGAAAGGGCTACATCACCGCTTGACAAACAATTAGACATCTTAGATGCTGCATCTGACTGATTCTGGAGACCACCAAATTGAGGACATTGTGATGGATTTAAAGGTTGTGGAAGGATGGATCATACAAGAACAGGGAAATGGAAGAAAACTAGAAGTTATCCAAGAACTATTAGGCCAAAAATTACAAAGCAAGTGGTTTTCTTAAGTTACCTTGTGTGAGAACTACCAGCCATGGCAACTTTCTAGGAGAGTGCCATAAAGCAAAACGTTAAACTAATGTTTTTACATATATTAAAAAAAAAAAAAAGATACTTAGCAAATTCACTACCCACCATCAGCTCCATTGTCCATTTGGAGATGTAAAATTGACACCTTTCTTACATGACCAAAAATCTCCTAAGTTAACATACTCTGAGCAAGTTATCCATTACTCTATGAACGTACAAATGTATACTGAGGAAAGAACCCTTAGTCTTTAAAGTAATTTAACTGAAAACATACTGTCCCAGCCATCTGCTTATTTACAGGCTGGATCCTTAAGTAATTTGCTACTTCATATAAGATAGTTCTTCCATTTTCACTGTCTTCTGAGCTGGCAAATTCCTTCAGGTACAAAAACTATACTAGCCAAAAGCCTGTCTTAAGAAGGGGAAGAGAACACAACTTACACTGACAATATAAGCCTTAAGTCTAAAAATCAGAAAAGCAGACGCTAAGAAAGTCCCAAAATATTTCTCCTCCTGCTAAATCAGACTGCGGGAAAAAGTCATCTCAAAAATAGAATACGTAAATAGAAGTAGTTGTCTTATGTGCACCCTTTACTTTCCTCTCCTCCCATGTTGCTATATACACTGGCAATCTTCTAGTTTTCAGCAGTACCTGACCTCACTATAAACAATCAATAAGATGGCTCCGTCAAATTCTAATCCAATTTTCAGGGAAATTACCTTCCTCCATTCCCCCAGTCAAGACACTAAGTGCACTGGAAGACATATCAACTGAACACTCAAGGAATAGTAACAAGGTGGGCCTTTTAATAAAGATAACCAAAAAGGAAAGCTGAAAGGAATCTCAAAGCAAAAAACTGACTTGATTCTAAAACTTATTTTACCGCTTGCAGATCACTAAATGTACCAACATTTAAACTTTTTTGTTTTTAAAATAAAATACAGCTATGCTGTGAGGGAATTAATGTAAAACAGGTTATTTGTTATAGGCAATAAAGCCACAGTGTCCAATCTGCTGTCTGTTCACCACATGGCAAACTGGACAGTGCAGTGTGGTAGAGTGGTTCATTAAAGTCGCACATGTGGAGCGCCCTTCGTGCACTTGGTGGGACAAGCGTGTGGTGGTAGCTCTCCTGTAGCTTGCACAGGGACACAGAACAGCTTGCAGGAGCAGCTCCAGTGAGTCACTGGACTGGCAGTTTGCATGGCGGGGGCAGGGGTAGGGTGCCTGGCTGGGGGCAGGGGGTCAAATGTTAAATTTCTTTTCGACACCACTACAATAAATGCTCTGCCCAGTTACTCAGAATTTTTTATTTCAGCTGTGCTATAACATTTAACAGCAACCTGGTGATTCAGACAGAGTTAAATAGCAATACACTGACTGAGGGAATATGAGAAACCCATCTCAACAGAATATACACAGTGTGAACTTCAGACAGTCAAGTCAAAGTCGTCAAACTTTTTCCACAAAAAGGTAATGTATTTGGAATCAATCCTAGTCTCTCAAAACTAGCATTTTACAGTGTTACCTAAGAACGTTTGGCTGCTCTCCTCAGGCAAGTCATCTGCATGAAGTTTCACTGTGCTTTGTTTGTATAAATTCTAGAAGTCTTAGGTTCCCAGTATATATATATATATATATATATATATGAATATGAGGACAGGTCTGTCCTGTGGCATAGGTGGCTGGCTTCAAGTCATCCAGTACTTCAGTGACAAATCTTTAAAAATCTTTATGTCAGAAATCCTTTTGTTATAGTTGTGAACTGTTGACATACAGTAGTTCTAGTATTAACTCTTACTTAACTACCATCCATACAGGAAGGAAGGTAGCTTTAAGATACTTTTTGAGGAGGGCTGGGGGGGAACAAATGAAGACTTCTGAGATTACTGTAAATCCTGATGGGTTACTTGAATTTCCCAACTTTTGTCTTAAAGCTTTCTGCTTTTAAAACATAAAACTATACAAAGACATGTAGAATTGGTGTGCATTTATGAACTCTAGTTCTCCCCGATTTCATTTCTGGAGACTCACAAACAGTCCTGCTGGAGCAAGTTTCCTACTAGTGACAAAGCTGTAGGCATAGAAAGCTTCAACACAATATAGGCTTTGTCTGATGACTACTGAAAGTTTCTATACTGCCACTTCCATGAAAAAATGAGCTATCATTCAATCACAAGTTGTCTCAGCTATAAGTCCAGAGTCTTATATTTTAACAAATGCTGAAAGAAAAGTTTTGTAAAAGGTAGGAGTTCCAAATTAAAAGGAGGACGCCAACAGAATTTTTACAAAGTCATTTCCTTTAGAGAAACATAGTTGCATGGATCCACAGAGAGAGACAGTTTCCAACCCAGCTGGATGAGTTTTATTAGGCTTATTTCTTATCACACTAAGGCTTCTTCACACAATTCAGGCAGTACAAGGAAACTAATGTAAATGAGATTAAGGCCCATAATATTAATACAACAGGAAAAAACACACATAAATAGGTCTAAACTACAAGGTAAACTGACCCGTAACATAATATTGACCTATAGTTTTCCCTACAATTTTAGGGACTACCAGAGACTATGCCAGTATGAATGGATAGCGAAAAATTATGCCAGGTTGACACCATAGCCCTGTATCAAGGAGGAGAGCTTCTCAAACCAACTTAACCATCTCTCAGGGAGGTACATTACGTATGCTGATAGGTGCTCTCCCACCAACACAGTACAGTCCATAAAGACAGCCTTCAGTCTGCACTGTGTTTCACGGACAAATGACTATACAGCAGATAACCAGGTAGGAGAGGTTTCTACAAAATAGGAGACACAAGGAAATCATAATATAATCATCATAATGAAACTTAATATTGCTTACTTTAGCACTGCCCATTAGTTTATCCCATTTTATTTGTTGCACTAAATAGAAAAATAGACCCTCAGCTACTCTTTATGAGCATTTAGTTGCTACTGTTAAATTCCCTCCCCACCCTCATTGTTTTTATTGTTCCTCTAAGTTGTACTGCAAATCAGAAAACTTGGGTGAACAGCCACCACCCTTCGATTTTCTACTCCAAACATTTCTTTACATCAAACAACCACCTACTTAAAACTTTCTAATGCAAACACTTTAAATTACCTCTATTTTGACACACACTACACTTCTGCAGTCCTCAAATTGTTAAATATTTTGTAAAGAGCAGATCTTCAAATGCAAGAAGGTAAGCAACTGTAACATTACCATGCCAGATTATAAAGCTAATAATATTTCTGGGAAGTACAGTGTTTTGTACCTTCACTAGTCTTGGCCAACTATCTAAAATTAATGCACAACTGTATACTGACAACAGCAAAGTGACTTTAAAAATCACAACTCTCACTAGATCATCTACCTTCAAGTGATGTTCACCTAGCAAATTAAGATTTTTTTTTTCTAGTCAGGAAAACGATCACAATCTTCCTAGTGTGTCAAGAAGGGCTTCTCATGCAAGAGTCACGGTTTTACACCACAAAAAGTTACATATCTGCTTTCCTTATACAGTTACCATTTTAATACAGACAAGCATACAGTATAAGAAAATTGCTTAGGCGTATTCTTACACTGAAGTTCAACTACCACTTACCACTCCCTCTAACCAGCATTACTGAACAAATATCTTGAGCTGCTGAAGAGCTAACATGATTTCAGAGCTAATAAGATGGCCTGCAGCCTAAAATCCTGAAGTGTGCAAAGCCAAAAACTAGGAATAAAGAGCTTTTTGGATGCCTTCTAAAGTATTTACTCATTTCCAATGCTGTCACAAGATGACCACAAGTTTTTGGTCGTTGCTGTAACGCTGCTTGTCCTAAGCTCTGGGACAATTAAATTTAATCACCAGTTGTCTACTTGCCTCTCTCAGGCAAGTGTGGCACTTAAGACACCAATCTCTTTGTAAACTTACTCATCTACTCATCTTCAATTTTCAAATAATTACATTTCTAGTACTCAGTTGCAAAGTAAACCTAAGTGATAATCAAACACTAATACTGTAGTATTCATGCATTTTGCATAGTCAACCTTAACTTTCCAGTTAAAAATAGTCAAGGCCAGATATTCCTAAGAGTTTCACTGCAGGGGTAGAAGGGATATATTACCCATCCTCATGCCCACCAAAAACCTCACCACACTGCAATAGTGGAGACTCTACATAGTCAATGATTTAGCCTTGGGCTGCTGTCTTGTGATTTATTTAATGAGCAGTCTGTCAAGTTGTTTACGTAGTTAACAGATTATGGAAGAAACTCTAAGATTACATGCAGAAACAAAAAAAGCTGTATAATTTATGGACTGTACAGCAAAAAGTATCACTCTCTAGATCTGAAGTCCTGTATTAATTTGGATACTGACTTCCTAACCTTGTTAGGACACACAAATACTATTTTGTAATTCCAGAATATTTCAAGCCTTTTCCAGTACAAGATGCATCTGTGTGGTTAGAAAGCATTTACGGGCTTATTCTGAGAAATGACTGACTCTTGCCATTCTCAGCTGACACACAGGACAGAATCAAGAAAGAGATACTGGAACTGAACTGCAAAAACATATCATTAACTCTCTCAAAAAATGACCATACTAGAGGAACATTTTTCAAATATTACTTTACAAAGAAAGCAATTGCTGAAGTTGTCACAGGGATGTTATACAATTGCAAGTGGGATGAAAGGTAGACTACATAGTCTGAAGATGTGGAAGTTTCAGAACTCCAGATACTATGGTCTTGTCAAGCAAATGTCTGTCTGTTTGCTCCACATGGCAAGATATAGTCTACAGACCTATCTCAGCTTACAAAATGGTGGATTTAATTGTAAAAGGCCTAAAATACATTTTACTATCAGACAATTTGAACTTGGGTTTACGCAATGTCATCCATTTGAAACAATCAGCTCCAAAAAAAAAAAAAAAAAGCTAGAGCTCTAAGTCTGACAAGTATCCATACATTTTTTGTAACAAAAAACTAACCTAGCCTTCAATATATCACATAAAAACTATTAATAAGAACTTAAAAGGAAAATGTCCACATTAAAACAGTGCACCTTTTATCATGCAAAAACAAATATGCTCCTATAATGAACTTTCCTTGCTAGTCAGCCAAGTTTGACTGCCAAACGTTTCTAACCCCATACATGTGGTAGTCTTGTTTATGGAACGGAAAGAGTCTATTATAGGATCATAAAAACCCTGCAGTGCAATACACTTGACTCCATTTGACTTCTAGACTGTGCACTAATTATCTTTTATTAATGATGCTACTGAAACACTGAAAGTATGCTTGAGATATATATTTGGAGTACTCATGGGCTACCTCAACTCCATCCATCCTCTCAGGTACACTGCTTGTTAGCACTTCTCTCCCTTTTCATAACCTGGGTTTCAAATGGAGTGGAGATGAAGGGCAAATCTGAGGAGGAATCAAATTCTTTTCACTATTACTATTTATCTTTTAGTCAGTATCTGTGATTATACTCACATCAGTGGCCAGGTATTTTGACATTATACTTAAGTCTAGACATTTTAAAAATAAAGCAAAAGTATAACCAAGACAGTACTGTAGACAGGAACAGTAAGTACAGAGATGGTAAATATGCTATACAACTATAAGCAGGGTAGCCGAGTCAGTCTGTATCTTCAAAAACAACAAGAAATCCTGTGGCACCTTACAGACTAACAGAAGCAGGTCTTTGCCCACGAATGCTTATGCTCCAAAATATCTGTTAGTCTATAAGGTGCTCCAGGTCTTCTTGATACTATATAACATAACCTTTACAATTTTTTTCCAGCAATTAAACCAACCTTTTTGGGATTTGTATGTCCAGCTTAAAGAGCAACATATAACACATACACCCTACACAGTACTTTTCACCCTGCTAATAATGCCACATACCGATAGCGTCCCAAGCACACAGGCCAAAACCATATGAATCTTCTGAGCTGTAGCAGTGGAGACTTCTAGGATGACTATCCAGTACACAGCCTCTCCTTTTACTGTGCATGTGAAAGTACCACCAGCTCACACTGAAACCGACAAGCAGTGCTTATGGCAATCACTGGAACATGATGTGAGCCCACAGCCTTACCATTTCCTTCTCCTAACCCACCCTATGAAAAGGTTTCTCGGGGTATGTTTTGGAAGCCATAGAAAGTTAAATACAGAATTGCTTAAAGACAAACCTGAGATTAAATGAACTGTCCACAATAATAGGAAACCAGAGGCAGCTGCCATTTACCATCTGTCTCCCACAAAATTGAGAATGAGAACAAATGGAGCCCAGTTTTCGGGAGGGGGAAAGAGGAAGAGAGGAAATTTCCACTAACAGACCAGGTTACCCCACTGAAACCTACAATCCCGGCCGGCGCGGCCCGCCCCACAGACAGAAGCAATAGGGTGAGACGCTCCCGAGCACAGACCCCCTCCTCTCCCACCTCCCATTCCGGCAGCCCCTCCGTGCCGAGACCGAGCCCGACTTTCCCTCCCTCCCGCGCGCTCGCCCCCTCGCCCTACCCCGCGAGAAAGCAGAGAACGGGCGGCCCCTGGGCGCCCCGCGCTGCCGGCCAGGCCGGGGCGCCGCCACTTCCCGCAGAGAGCGGGGGCCAAGCCCGGGGAGGGGGTGGGCTGAGGCCTGCGCGGTCCCAACGAAGCCTCCGCGCTCTCGTAGCCCGGCTCCCCCGGCCCCTGCTCGCTCGCTCACTCACTCACCCGCCTTCCTCGTCCCTCCCAGCCCGCGCTCTCTCCGGCGGGGCGGCGGGGGCAGCAGCGCTGGCAGGCGGGTGGGGGCTCTAGCAGCGCCGGGCCTGGCGGAATGGGACGGGACGCAACGACTCCGACAACGACCTTTAGGGGAGAGACGGGCAATAATCTCCGGGCTCCGTGCGCTCCGCCGCCAGGCCGCCCACCATCTTACATTAGGGAGACTGTCCTAGACGCCGCCGCCAATGCGCCTGCGCACCAAGCGTCAGGGGGCGGGGTGGGGGAGACGTGCGGTGCGGGAGGTGGCCACCCGGGGCACGATGGGATTTGTAGTCTGGCGGGGCAGGAAACGCGAGCGGCCGGAGGAGCCGAGGCGAGCAGGGGGCGCGTACCGCTGTGCTGCGGAAACCTGCCCTTGCCAGCGGGGGCTCTGGAGTTGCCGCGTTAGCCTCTGTTGGGAGTCTTGGAGCCATCCCTCCTGCCGGGGACCCCCACCGCAGTGGGGCTTCTGTGTCCGGCATCGCCCCGTGCCCGGCCACCGTCTACTGCACCTGCATCGTCCCGCCCTGCGACCCTCTGCTGCGTGCTGCGCTCACCCAGCCGCAGCTGTCACTTCACCTGCCACAGGCCTTAACTCGCTCCGCGTCCCAGCCTTGCATTACACACACCAGCCCTGAGTTTTAACCTGCTCCACTTCCCAGCCTTGCGTTCTCTCCATTCCCCACCTACACACATACCAGCCCTGAGTTTCCACCTGTACCACTTCCCAGCCTCGTCTGTACCCTACCAACGTGCTTTGCGCTTTAACCACCCTCCCCACTCTAACTTGCCTTGGCTATGGTTTACATTAAACCTAAAAGTTGGATGATCTAACCACATTTATTTAGAGGGCAAAAAAAAGAATAGTTCTGCGAAGTTTGATGAAAAGTCTCCAAACTGTTCTCTTATCACAGCTCTTTCAACAGCAACACTGAGTTAAAAAGTTGGCTTTCATCCAACTTTCCTTTGTTCCCCCTAGCTCAAAATCAGTTGGTTATTAATTATCCCTTTTAGTGCATGTAGAGCTCTTTTAAAAATTCACATTACTAGGTCTATTTCAAGGAATAGGATTTAGTTAAGGAAAGGTGTTAAAATTCTGACTGTGAATAGTTTTGAGCCTGAAGCTGATCCCACTGATCTCTGTGGTGTTTATGGGCCCAGTCCTGCTTCTCCTGATATTAATGTGCATCATTTGCCATTGCTTTAAACAGAAATACATTTAATAGCAAACATTACACATTCACAGGTATGAGATAGGCAAGGAATCTTTATGATAACATTTCAGATATGTGAGATTATGTTCTCAGTGTTCTGCTACCTGGTCAGAGACCACAGAAATTTGTACCCTGACCTTCTGCTGATAGACTCGTCTGTTGCCCAATCTTGTCACGGTGTATGCTAGGAATGCCTTGTAGTTGTGCCTTTATCTGGATAGTAACTACACAAGCCACCTCTTCAAGTTGTAGGAGCTGTGCCACCTTTATAACAGGGCCATAGCTCTCTCCTTTTACCTTCAAATTGATGGCTATAGTCCCCAGCTGTGACAGGTCTACCTGGCCCTTCACCTCCCAGTCTGGCTCCACTGATGCAGAGATTTTCTGGGAATAGAGACCAAGTACCACTTCCTGATGGAAAGGATACCATCTTCATGAGGTCATTTGCCTCTGAACCTGGAGCATTTGATTTCATCTTCCATCAATCACCTTGCCAGTCATCTCCACTGTCTTCACTGGTCCTCACCTCATGTCCTGGCCCTGGCCTTTGATACTGCTATACTTCCTGCAGCTGCCCTAGGGGCTGTTGTAATTCTGCTTTGCCTGTCATGCTCAACATCTCTCTGAACTTCATCCCTTATTTTTCAGAGCATTGTGAGAGCACAGATGTCATTATCATATGGGAGCAGTAATTTACATACTATTTCCCCATTTCTGAGCAGTAGTGGTTTTTTAGGGCCTTGTAAGTCAGTTTTTCATTTGGAATGGAAATCAGTGACATTGAGTGGGCTTATTCTTGGTGTCATTTATTTAACTACTACATATACTCGGGTCCTGTTTTCTTGATCAAGGGTAATAAGAAACAGCACACACATACCCTTCATGAAGAAACCTCAGATAAAGTACTTTTCCCCTGTAGCCAGAGACAGCTGACTTGTGCTTTTGTCTTTCTAGGATCTCACATCACTCTCCACACTTTATGAACAGACTCCTCTTTCCAACACAGTCCTTTAGTTTTACACCTGGGAAAGCTGTAACTCAAGTCAATTCACTGGGACCACATGGCCTGGAAAGGTAGTTCTGGTCTCCCTCAGCCCCACACTGAAGGGCCTTCTCCAGTTTACCCAGCTGCAAAATGAGCATCCGATCCATTGGGTTAGGGCAGTCAAAGACAGTCACGTGATGCTGGACGTATTACTTTGTTTACCCTTGACTGTGAAACTGGAGTGCCTTAAATATGACAGACTGAGGCTTGTTGAAACTTTTACACAACTGAAAAGGTGAGCCTTCAAAACTACTTACTTTTACAAAGCTGCTGTGCCACAGAAAGGAAACTCAGAACTTCAACTGCCAAAGGAGAGTATATTAACTGATATACTGAATTCCTCTCTAGTACAATTACTGCAGAGCATCCTTAGCTCTTCCTATGGGGTCTTTCATCCTGAATGCTTACATATCAGTGATCCTTATCAGGTAAGTTCTTAGCATCTTTTGCCACAAAAATATACAGGAGGATCTTAGGGGTCACACACATTTGGGCCTTGGGAAATAAAGAGGTATGTCCATCACAACACATTGACCTTAAGACTTGATCTACAAGTGCTTATGTTGATTTTGCTTTTTCCTGAATGGGAAATGGAATAAAGTGCTTTTATACCAGTAACTACATCCATAATAGAGGGGTTGTAGCACTGTAATTATATTAGTATAGTTAAAGTGGTATAACTTTGCATATGCACACAATTGAAATATATACTATTTTTCAATATAAGAGTGTAAGAGGATACATACTGATCACATTCAAATAGAAGTTTATAGAAAAACAGATGTTCCATGAATTGATGATGCATATTTTTTATATTAAACAGTCCACATAACATTATTTTCAGGTGCCATGGCAGAAATGAGCAAAACAGGTAATCATTAAGTGATCTGCCCACTGTCAACCATTCTCAGCTTCTGAGAGACATAGGCTAGGGACACCAACTGGTTTTTTTCTTTTTTGATTGGTTGGTTGTTTTGTTTTTTTTTTTTTTTGCAAGCCAAGGCTATTTTTGAACTGCTGTCAGGCAGCATGGAAAAAATGCTGCTGTGTCCCATTATTAATACAAACAGGCTGCACCATATATATTGGTAGTTATAGCATGGCATATCTTTGGACGAGCTTGGAGACAGGCGTAGCAATGCCATGTTGATACAGGTCTTCAAGGAAAAAAATGACAATCAGCTTCTGCAAGAAGTTTTCTGGACTAGCTGCCTCATGTGATAGTGGCTTACTATGTTTTGCACAACATGTGTGACAGCAAGAGAGATATCTTCACCAGTGGTTGGGGCACAAAGGTGGAGAGATTTGAAATAAAGCCAGAGATTACGGTGTAGTGGACGGAAAATAATAATGTATTAGATCCAAGGAAATGAATGTAATGCGATTCTCGAAACATCTTTTGTAACTGGTCTTACTGAGGTTCAATGAAATTGCTCAGCCTAGCTTTTTCATAATGAAGATTGATTCACCGTTATCATGCAAAATAATAACCAGTGCAGCTGTAGAAGAACATACCAAAACTGTTGAGTGCTCACATGTGTGTACCCAAAAATCATAAATGTGCATAGATTGGGGTTGACTTCATTCTGCTTGTAGTGGAAGGTAAAGTGACATGGTGATAGAATGACATTTGGGGGAAGCGGGGCAGAAATGGGCTTCCCCTGAAATATGGAGCTTGAAAGAGGGGTTTCAATGTCCTGTGCTCTCCACAATGTCAGGGCATGGCAAGGCCGGGGGCTAGTTGTGAACATAGTGTCACAATCTTCTCCAGCAGAGCTGTTTGTGTCTGCTTCATTTCCAGTCTTTTCTGTGTCCAGTTTCTCCCTGGAAAGCCTCTTTGACTGCTGCAGGAATCTTTCCCTCCATCATTCTGCTTTCTTGAGTCACTCCTGTGATACACGGACAAGTTCAGTGAACATTTTCCCTCACCTTCTTTCCCCTGACAGATTTTTTAAGTTTGTCAGTTGATAAAGACCCTGGCCATAATAGTTGTGATCAAATATGAAAAATAAGTTTGTTCATTAGTTAGCCACGTTATCTTGATTTTGTAATGAATGAGTTTACACCACCAAGCCGATTCTGCTAACCTTAAGGGCTTTTAAAGTCAACTTTGATACTCCATGTTGATGAGAGGAATATTTCCAATCTCAAATTTCTGGGGTCAAATCTGAGGTAGTACAGAGTGATCACTGTTCAATTTTATGTTCTTGGACTCTGGGAGGCATTTGGCAGTGCCCCAATGTGACCACTCTGGCCAGCACTTTCAACTCTGCTGTGCTTCCAGATACACAGGAAAAGCCATGGGAATGTTTGAATTTCATGTTCTGTTTGGCCAGCATGAAAAGCCCAGCGGTATACCTGAGCATGAATGCCCAGGGTCACAAATGAGCACCTGTATCTGCACAGGCAGAACTGTGAAACAGCAGGTGAAACCCTGGTATCTATGCCGAAATCACACATGGCATGGTGGAAAAGGAATACAGCAGGAATACCTAGAAGTGCCACATGAAAATAAAGCTCAGGCAAGTGCACCAGAAGACAAAAGAGGCAAAGAATTGGTCTGGGACATCCTCAGACATGCAGCTTCTATGAGCATCTTCTTGGGGTGAGATACAACTACTGGGATTCTGGGGCGGGGGACACAACTACTCACCCACAACTGCCCATGGGAATCTCCCAAGTGACTCTTCAAGCAGTCTTTGGCAACAATGGGGAGGGCATTGTAGAAGAGGAGGAGAAGGACAGTGCTCAGCAGGCAAGCAGAGGATCTGATCTCACAGACAGCAAGGGCCTTTTTCTAACTTTGGAGCCAGTCTCCTCTGAACACCTGTTGTTGCCAGATCCTGATGGTGGGGAGGGCACCTCTGGTGAGTTCACATTTGTAAACACACTACAGTGGAAAAATATAATTGGGTTTAATCTTTTTAATCAGCCTGGAGCAATTGAAATATAGTGGCGGACAGTCCTACACAGCAGGAGCTCCCTAGGAAAGTTTGTTAGAGTGTCTGGAGCTGGAGTAGGAATCTTCCCTACACACCTCTAAAAAGCTCTCATCAAGATACTCCTTAATCCTTCTAAGAATGTTTCTCGGGAGGGCTGCCTTATCCCATGGTAGGACACCTTACTACTCCAAGCCAGCAGTAGGTGATCTGGCACCACAACAGCACAAAACACTGCAGCATAAAGTCCAGGTTTCTGGACGCATTCATACAGCATCTGCTCCCTATCATGCTCTGTTATACAAAGACTGAGGTCGCACATACTGAACTGGGTGAAATGGAGGAGGTTCTGCAATTGATAGTACTGTGGCAATCCATCTTTGTTTATTCATCACCAACAAATTATGACCCCAGGTTTCCTGCCTTGTTTACAGTGGAGTTGGAGGGATCAACCTGGAGAACGGCCAATGTGGCAAAGTAGGCCTGCAGTCTGCAAGCATGCAGTGCGGTGGCAAGTTGTATGAGGGGGGGCCTTGCAAACGTGATGCCCTTTGCAAATGCAAACACATGAACAAAGAGAGATGTAGTTTGCAAGCACCCTTTCCCACATGTTTTCAAAGCAAAGGAAAAAGAGCCCTCCTAGGATACGTCTCCACTAGGGTGATCTGTCAAAAGAAGTTTTTGTTGGAAGAGATTTTCCCACAAAAAGTCTGTTGAGAGAATATGTCCACGCACAAAAGTGAATTGAAAAAGTGACCCACTCTGTTGACAGAGAGCAGCCACACAGCCCAGCCACTCTCTCAACAGAACAGACCCTGAAACCTTGTCAGACAGGGTCACATAGCCAGCAAGCCCTTCCAGGAGCCCAGGTCAGGCATGCCCTTAAAAGGACTCCCTCGCCCACCCACGTTCCCTTCCCATGCTGAGGCTTGTCTACCTCACTGAGGGACAGCAAAGCTAGTGCAGGGCTTGCACGCTTTCTGTGAGTGTTTGCACTTTCCAGATAGCCATGGTGCCAGAGAAGCCCCCTGGGCACTTCCAGTTGCTCGACCTACTAATCACCCTGATCACATCCATCCTCCACCTCCTCTGGGGGATGCATCTGCCACTGGTATCAAGCAGCACACCCTCAGTGCCCCAGGCCCCTCCCCCACTCACCTCCCTGGGTGACCAGGTGGGTCTGGAGGCACAGCACCAGTTCCAACTGATGGGATCAGCTGGTCATGGGGCAGTGGGACGACCAGCAGTGGCTCCAGAACTTCCACGTGAGGAAGGACACCTTCCTGGAGCTCTGTGCCTGGCCCACTCTCCACAGACCAGACAGCTGAATGTGGCCCACCATCACCCTAGAGAAATGGGTCACCATCGCCCTTTGGAAGCTCGTCACCCCTGACAGCTCCTGCTCCATCGGGAACCAGTTCAGCACCCACAGGGAGGAGGTGACAGTTCAGCAGGACCTCTCTACCATCATTCCCCTCCCGGAGCTCTGTGCCTGGCCCACACTCCACAGACCAGACAGCTGAATGTGGCCCACCATCACCCTAGAGAAATGGGTCACCATCGCCCTTTGGAAGCTCATCACCCCCTCATGCTGTCCTTAAAAAGGAGTTTACCTCCCTGTGGACAAGGATATAAAGAGGACTCTGAGAATCACCATTTTGTCTGAAGTCTCCAGTCTTTATGAACTGAGCCTATGCGAACTGAGGTCCCACCTCTCCTGGGGTGTGCTTTCAGAGACTTTCAAGAAATCAGCATATCACACCACTGGCCTGCATCATAGCTTTAATTGGCATATGTAATGTATCACTTTAACAATTTTTCTCTCTCACCCTGTTCTTTTTTTGTCAATAAACCTTTAGATTTTAGATTCTAAAGAATTGGCACAGTGTGCTGTTTTGGGTAAGATCTAAGTATATATTGACCTGGGACTGTGGCTGGACCCATTAGAGCATGGAAGAATCTGTGTAGATTTGGTGAAATAGTTTTCAAAAACCTCTCACCTGAGTAAAGGGAATTGCTGTCTCTGGGCATTAGGAGCAGCTGTAGAATCTGTGGGTTTTCTTGTGTGGCTTCTGGCTAGCCAGTGGGGACTGGCAGAGGTACTTTTGTGGCTGGTTTGGTTTGCCACAGTGAGAAGGAAATTACAGCCTGGGCTGTAAGTGGCCCAGTTTTAAGCAAATTTACCCAGGATATTCCACAGAGACTTTAACAATCTGCACCCCACCATCAACTTATGCCTAGATTACTCCACATGAGGGATACATTTCCTGGACACTACAGTACAAATCAAGGATGGCCTGATTGGTACTACACTCTACCGGAAACCCACTGATCGTTATACTTACTTACACGCTTCTAGTTTCCATCCTGCACACATAACTAGATCCATTTTTTACAGTCAAGACCTTAGGTACAATTGCATTTGCTCTGATCCCACTGACAGAGACCAAAAACTACAAGATGTTTACCAAATATTCATAAACCTGAATTACCCTCCAGGAGAAATAAAAAAACAAATCAACAGGGCCAGATGAATACCCAGAGACCAGCTACTCCAAGATAGGCCCAAAAAAGCCAAGAACAGACCACCACTGATCATTACCTACAGCCACCAACTCAAACCACTGCAACGCATTATTAAAGACCTACAACCTATCCTCAATCAGGACATCACACTCCAGAAGGCCCTAGGTGACAAGTGTGTTCTCTCCCACACACAACCTCCCAACCTTATGAAGATTCTCACCAACAGCCACAGTCTATACCACAGGAACACCAGTCCTAGGATTTTTCCTTGCAACAAAGCCTGCTGCCAGCTCTGTCCACATATCTATTCTGGGGATACCATCACTGGACCTAACCAGGTTAGTCACAGAATCACAAGCACATTCTCATGTTCCTCAACTAACATCATATGGACCATCATGTGCCAACAATGCCCAGATGCTTTGTATATTGGACAGACTTCAAACTCTCTCAGACAAAGAGTTAATGGGCACAAAACAGACATAAAAACACTCCTGATCCACAAACGGGTCAGCCAACATTTTAATGGAGTGGGCCATTCTGTTAATGATTTAAGAGTCTGAGTCTTACTGAAGAAGAATTTTCACACTACTTTGGAAAGAGAAGCTGCTGAACTTTTTTTGTATTCTAATTCGACACATTAACATGTGGTTTGAACCAGGAGGCAAATTTTCTGGGTCATTATAGGGGCTCTTTTGCATACTTGGCTTAATCTAATTCTTGACTCCCTGCCCCCCCCGGCCCCTCTACACTCTGATTTGCTCACCTTGATAATTTTCTTTTTTCTGATTTGTCAACCTTGATTACTATTTTTGGTTCTCTATGCCTAAAACATTGAGTCTGTTCTGGCATGGCTATGGTCTGAAGAAGTGGGTCTGTCCCATGTAGTAGGCATCCTTCAGTCTGCATAGACTATGGATCGCGCCCTTTATAGTTTCAATTGAGGGCTTCATTTACAGCGTCTACTGTGACTATGAAGACCCACACGAGAGTGACAGTCCTTGCTGCATCTCTTGCAGATGTGGTGGGTGTCTGGCAAGTCCTTAGTGTGCTTTCTGTGCGCTCGCTTCTCCTCTGCTAGCTGTCTGATCCTCATCTCGCCCTTCTGAAGGCCCTTGTGTAACCCCTGCCTCCATCTGCCGCGGTCGTCTGCTAGTTGTTCCCAGTTGTCCAGCTCGATGTCTCTACCTCTCTGAGGTCTCTCTTGCAGACATCTTTGTAGCGCAACTGGGGGCATCCGGGAGGTCTTTTGCCAGACACTAGCTCACCATACAGGATGTCTTTTGGAATCCTTCTGTCATTCATCCTGTGGACGTGGCCAAGCCAGCGGAGCTGACGCTGCCTGAGGAGGGTGTGCATGGTTGGGATTCCAGCTTGCTCGAGGACGGCAGTGTTGGTCACTCTGTCCTTCCATGATATTCCAAGGATGCGCCTGAGGCAGCGCAAGTGGAAGACATTCAGCCTCTTTTCCTGGCGGGCATACAGGGTCCAAGTCTCACTGCCATAAAGGAGGGTGCTGAGGATGCAGGCTCTGTAGACTTGCATTTTGGTGTGAGTGTACAGCTTGTTGTTATTCCACACTCTCTTGCTGAGTCTGGACAGAGTTGTGGCCACTTTTACGATCCTCCTATTTAGCTCAGTGTCCAACGACAGGGTGTCAGTGATGGTGGACCCAAGGTAAACGAACTCGTGGACGACCTCTAACGTATAGTTGTCAATGCTGATTGATGGGGATTCAGCAACATCCTGACCAAGTACGTTTGTCTTCTTTAGGCTGATGGTAAGCCCAAAGTCCTTGCACGCTTTGGAGAACTGATCCAGCAGTTTTTGAAGCTGGTCTTCTGTGTGAGACACTACAGCAGCATCGTCTGCGAACAGCATGTCTCTGATGAGGACTTCCCACACCTTAGACTTAGCTTTCAGCCTTGCAAGATTAAACAGTTTCCAATCAGATCCTGTGTGCAGCAAGATGCCCTCTGTTGAAGATCCAAAGGCATGCTTCAGGAGGAGTGCGAAGATGATCCCGAACAATGTCGGAGCAAGCACGCATCCTTGTTTGATGCCGCTCCTGATTCTGAAAGCATCTGATAAAGCGCCGTCATATTGGATGGTTCCTCTCATGTCTTCGTGGAACGACTGGATCATCTTGAGTAACCGTGGAGGACAGCCTATCTTGTGGAGCAGTTTGAACAGACCATCCCTGCTGACCAAGTCAAAGGCCTTGGTCAGGTCAATGAAGGCTATGTAGAGTGGCTTCCTCTGCTCCCTGCATTTCTCCTGCAGCTGCCTTAGAGAGAAGACCATGTCAACGGTAGACCTCTCTGCGCGGAATCCACACTGCGATTTGGGGTACACCCTCTCAGCAACCTTCTGGAGTCTGCCAAGGATGATGCGAGCGAACAGTTTACCAGTGACGCTTAGGAGGGAGATTCCACAGTAGTTGTTGCAGTCGCTTCTGTCTCCTTTGTTCTTATACAATGTGACAATGTTAGCGTCGCATATATCCTGTGGAACCTCACCCTCTTTCCAGCACAGGCACAGTAGCTCATGTAGGGGTTCCAGGAGTGTGTCCGCGGCACATTTGATTACCTCTGGTGGTATACCATCCTGGCCAGGGGCATTTCCTGCTGCAATGCTGTCGATGGCTCTCTTCAGTTCATCCACAGTCAGTTCCTGATCCAGTTCATCCATTACTGGTAGGAGCTCGACGGCATCGAGGGCTGCGTCAACCACAACGTTCTCACGTTAGTACAGCTCGGAGTAGTGCTCAACCCAGCGCTCCATCTGTTTGGCTTTGTCAGCGATGACTTCACCAGATTTGGATTTCAGAGGTGCCATCTTGTTCTGGGTGGGTCCTAATGCCTTCCTCATACCCTCGTACATTCCTCTGAGATTACCAAAGTCAGCACAGGTCTGGATGCTGCTGCATAGCTGCAGCCAGTGGTTGTTGGCACAGCGCCTGGCTGTCTGCTGTACTGTTCTTCTGGCCACTCTAAGTGCTTGCTGGGTACTCTGGCTCGGTGAGCGTTTGTACTCCAGGAGTGCAGCGCGCTTCTTTTCAATGACTGGAATCATCTCATCAGAGTTAGCTTCGAACCAGTCGTTCGTGTTTCTAGCTCTTCTTCCAAACACCGACAAGGCTGTGTTGTAAACTGTATCCCTCAGATGTTGCCATTTGGATGTCACATCGGCACCCCCAGGGCCTCTGCGCAGATTTTCCTGGAGGGTCTCTCTGAACTTTTCAGCTTTCTCCGAGTTTGCCGTCTTTCTGGTGTCAATGCGGGGCCCTCCAGCAGGTTTAGAGCGGTACAGCTTCTTGGGTCCCAGCTTGAGCTCGGAGCAAACTAGTGAGTGATCTGTATCACAGTCAGCACTATGATAGCTGCGTGTCAGAAGGACGTTTTTGAGGTTATTACGCCTAGTGATGACCACGTCTAGTTGATGCCAGTGCTTCGAGCATGGGTGCCTCCACGACACTCTGTGCTGTGGCTTCGTTTGGCAGAATGTGTTTGTGATGCACAGATTGTGGTACATGCACAGTTCAAGAAGATGCTGTCCATTGTCATTCATTTTTCCCACACCGAAGTGGCCTAAGCAGGAAGGCCATGAGGCCCAATCAGCTCCAACTCTTGCACTGAAGTCACCCAAGATGTACAGTTGTTCACGAGCAGGTATTTGCGCTACAGCAGCACTAAGCACGTCATAGAACTTGTCTTTTACTTCTGGTGTGGCGTACAGGGTTGGAGCATAAGCGCTGATCAGGTGGACGGGACCAGCGCAAGTTTGAAGCGTCATCCGAAGAAGTCTTTCTGATCCGCCCATGACTAATTCCACCATTTGTAGAAGGGTGTTTCTGACAGCAAAGCCAACACCATGCTCTCTGGGTTCTTCTTGGGCTTTACCCTGCCAGAAAAAGGTGTAATCCTTTTCCTTTAGAGATCCCGAATCTGCGAGTCGCGTCTCTTGCAGTGCAGCGATATCAGCTCAGAGCCTCTTCAGTTCCTCGTTGATGACAGAGGTCTTTCGGGTGTCACTGATGGCCTGAAGATCTTCAGTCAAGCTGGTCAGCATGGTCCGCACATTCCAGCAAGCAAGCTTAAATTGTTGATGTTTCTCATGTCTTGTTGATTTTCTTATTGGTTTGCCTGGTGCCCAAATTTCAGTCACTTGTCAGATTCAGGAACCTTAAGCCTCATGCACCCAGTGAGGCAAGTGAACTGTGGCGGGACAGTACCCTATTGGCTGGGGGCTGCCCAGCTTGAGGCGGGCGGTGACTGTCCAGTGAGATGCAAGGATCTCTCCCACCGTTGAAGGCAACCCCTGGCGCTCGCTCTCTACGCCAATCGAGCAAGAGCTTATGACTGGTATCTGTTGCCTCCCGTGTTGATGCAATGCTGTTCAGCGATGCCGGAGTACCTCTCCGGGTGCGAGCCTGGGCACTTATTATGGAGACTCTGGGCTGCCCAGACACCAGTGTCCCCCTCTCAGCTCTACTGATATAGTCCAAAGGAGAGGATAACCTCCACGTCTGGTACCAGCTCAGCTGCAGGAGTTGCCGGGACAGTGCCAGAAGTTGACACCGAACCGCCTTCGGACTCCACTCCAGATTTTCTGTCAGGGTTTACTCCCTTAGCCTTGCTCCTTCCCAGGATAACCCACAAGGCAGTGGGGTGTGGAGTCTGTCCCATGAAAGCTCACCTGATAAATTATTTTGTTAGTCTTTAAAGTGCTACTTTACTGTTTTTTTGTTTTGATAGCATATAGGGTAGCACAGCTCCCTCTCTGTTACCCAGGATTAGTTTTCTCAGCTGTGCCCAGAACCCCCATCATATTACAACACTTCTGCTCCGGAGGAGTCGTCAGAAACACAGATATAGATGCAGTTGTGGCAGGCTTCACTGCCTAAGGGTTCCCCAACTGTTTTGGGGTGATTGACAGAATCCACAGCCCCATTCATGCCCCAGACCATAGCATGGCATGGTACATCAACCACAAGGGATACCACTCCATTGTGCTGCAGGCCCTGGTAGACCACTGGCGACTGTTCCTTGACCTGTACTTCAGCTGGTCAGGCTAGGCACATGACACCCATTTGTTCTGCAACTCTGGCCTGTGCTGGAGGATGGAGGCAGGCACCTATATGCCCCACTGGAAAGCAGAGGTCAGGGATGTGGACATATTGTTGTGCATGGTGGGGGACGCTGCCTCTCCCTCATGCCCCGGCTCGTGAGACCCTACACCAGCTGCCTGGATCAAACCCAGGACCTGCTTAATGCCCACCTGAACGGAGCATGGAACCAGGTGGAGTGTGTCTTTGGCTGTCCAAAGGCACTGTTTAGGTGCCTTCTGACCCGGCTGGAAGTGGGGGAACACAACATCCCTCAAGCTGTGGCTTCATGTAGTGCCCTCCACAACATCGTGGAGGACAAAGGGGGGCTGACGCTGGCCACAGCTAAGAACAGCCAGGCACAGCACCCATCCACCAAGCCTGGGAGGCCCTGATGGAGAGCTTCTCTCCCTCATCCATCCCTGACCCCTCCCCAGTAAAAAGGGATGCAGGGGTGGTGAACATATAACTTTCTACTGAACCACAGAAAATCTGTAAAAGAAACATTGTCACAATAAACCATTTACAAAGTGCATAAAAGGTAAACTATATAGGAGGGCTTGGAACAAGGGGAGAGGGACATCAATCCAAGGAGAGGGTGGGGGGCTGTGACCCCGCAGGAGATCCATTATCTCATAGCTATGTAACTTTGTGGTCCCACTAGTCTGGCATTCCCAGGGTCAGAACTGGCATTCCATTGTGGCAGCATGCCTGATTGCTGACAGCATAAGCCAATTGGTCCATTCAATGGGTTCCTGCACATCTGTGTGCATGGCCACCTCACATTCTTCCTTGTGATGGCTACCCACAATGCCTCACTGTTAGATAGATATTAGCTCTGGTAGCAGGGATGCACTGCATTAACCACATATGCTTAGTGAGGAAATGAGCCTTCAACTTTATAAAATCAGACGCTAAAACTGAACTCAATAAATTCAAACTAATATGCAGACAGCCCGCCAATTGCCACAGGTTGACTGTGTTGTGTGAAGAAGTACTTCCTTTGTGTTAAACCTGCTGCCTACTAATATAATTGGGTGACCCCTAGTTTTGTGTTATGTGAAGGGGTACTTTCTCCACATCATTCACGATTTTATAGATCTCTATGACGTTCCCTCTTATTTGTTTCATTTCTGAGCTGACCTGTCCCAGTTATTTTAATCTTGACTGATTTCCGATGCTTTTCCATACCCCCTAATAATTTTTGCACTTCTCCTCTGTAACTTTTACAATTCTAATATATTGTGTTTGAGATGAAGTGATCAGACCTGCAGAGAGTTTTCAAGGTATGAACATGGTAAATGTTTATATGGTGGTATTACGATATTTTCCACATTATTATCTACTTCCTTCCTAATTGTTACTAACTTTCTAGTAGCTTTTTAAACAGCCACTGCACGATGGGAATGTGCTTTCAGAGAACTCTCTATAGTGACTCCAAGATCTCTCTCTTTTAAATTATAACATTTAATTGAGACCCAATAATTTTGTACAGTAAACCCTCGAGTTACCCAGGGGATGCATTTCTGCAACCCCCCATAACTCAAATTTTTGTGTAAGTTGAGGGGAGAAGCGAACCAGGCTGCAGCCTATTTCCCGGCTCTCCTGGGCTTGCAGGAGCTGTGAAACTGCTGGTCAGTTTGAACCAGAGGGCAGCCTGGTTTCCATCTCCCCACCACTTGTGGGACCCAGGAAACTGACCAGCTTGTCAGTTTCTCAGCTCCTGCAAGCAGAAGGGAGCTGGGAACCAGGCAGCAGCCTAGCTCCTGGCTCCCCTTTGCTTGTAGAGAGGGGAAACTGAGCAGGAAACTGAGAGGGCAAACTCTACTTCTAGGAGCCAGCAAACTAACCAGAGCTGCTTCCCTGCTGAGTTTCCTGTCTCTGCAAAAGGAGGGGACCTGGTAGCCAGGCTGCCACCTGGTTCCCAGCTCCCCACCATTCTGGGGCCTGGGAAACCGTTCCTATCAGGGGTGGCAGCCTGACTTCCAGATGCTGCCCCTGATAGCAGT
This sequence comes from Carettochelys insculpta, assembly GCF_033958435.1. NCBI lineage: Eukaryota > Metazoa > Chordata > Testudines > Carettochelyidae > Carettochelys > Carettochelys insculpta. The sequence goes on from NC_134137.1 coordinate 287,759,573, forward strand.
GGTTTCCTGTCAGGAGCAGCAGTCGTGTTAACTGAGACACGTGCAACTCGATTGTGTATATCGCGAGGATTTACTGTACACAGAGTTAGAATTATGTTTTCCAATGTGCATTACTTTGCATTTATCAGTATGAATTTCACCTGCCATTTTGTTGCAGTCACCCAGTTCTGTGAGATCCCTTTGTAACTCTTTGGTGCCCGTTTGTATTTAACTATCCTGAATAATTTTGTATTGTCTGAAAACTTTGCCATTTCATAGATCATCCCTTTTTTCAAGCTCATATATTCATACATTGAACAGGGGATCAAATAAAAAAAATCTTCTTTATACCTCTTTCCATTATGAAAACTGTCCATTTATTCCTATCCTTTGCTTCCTATCTTTTAATCAGTTACAAATCTTTGAGCAGAGGACTTTCCCTCTTATCCCCTGATTGCTTTCTTTGCCTAAGAGCCCTTGGTGTTAGCATATGTTAGAAGCTTTCTGAAAGTCCAAGTACACCATAACAACCAGATCACATTTGTTCATGTGGGAGCACGAGCACCTTGTGGCCAGGCCTCACTTGCAAGGCAGAATGACCATACACTCCATCCTGGAACGCTACCATATAACGGTGGGGTGGCCTGAAACCAGGCCAGGGAAGAGAAATCAGAAAGTTGATAAGTAGTTGGACAGTCCCAAAGAAAAACATCCTGACAAGTAGATAGTAAGTCCCCAAACAAAACATCTGGGACAAGTAGCTGGAAGCCCCCCAAAGAGAACATCCTGGTTGTGCGATATCAGAGGGTCCCGGGGGGAGGTTCGGAAATTTACCAAGGACAGAGGAAATCTTATAACATGTTCTGACAAGCTGGGAGGACAGAAAGCCCAAATTGGGTAACAAACGCTTTAATTGGCCAGGTATTGAACCCCCAAGTGAGAAACAATATAAAAGGTGATTTAGCAGGGACAAGGGGGTGGGCTCCTGGACAGCAGGTGGAGGCTAGCAACTTCCAGTCCAGACAGAAGACCCCGGCCTGATCACCCAGACGTCACCACCACGAAAGGTCCCAACCAAGCCGTATCTCTGACTTGAAGGGCTGCTGTAACGTAGTTGTTGTTAAGATGTGGGAGCATTGGATGTTATTGGTAAGTCACATGTAATTGTATATAGCTATATGTAACCTAGTGTTTAGCCTATGCTAAATAAATAAATATATTTAAGACAAGCGTTAAGTAGTTGTAGTTACGAATAGATGAATCGGTCATTATCAGTAAATACCACTAGCTGGACTAGCTGGGGCTGTCTAGAGAATTATTGGGACTTAGAACAGCCACAGGGCATTGTGGTGTTCACAATCAGAGTGTTATTGTTCCTGGTACTCATAATACTGTGGAAACCCAGGTTGTAAAGTAGATACACTGTACCACATATTGCTGCTATACTATATAAGGCTGACATAGAGATGGGGTGGTCAGTCCCGGGCCATCCACCCACCCCGCTGTATCAACCCCCATGCGCACCAGCGGGACCTGAAATAGGTCAGCACATCGTCAGTTCACAGGCTCATTGATCCCCTGAAAGAATTTTAGTAGGTTGGTAAAGCATGATTTTGTATCACAAAAGCTGTGAAGACTCTTCTCCAACATGTTGTGTTAACCCATGTCTGATAATTCTGTACTTTGTTATAGATTTAACCAATTTGCCTGGTACTTAAACTAGGCACTGATCAAGCACTGAGTCAAAATACAGAAAGTGGAAAAGCAATATAAAAAGTATCTATTGTTACAATAAACAAGCCTCCTATATATTGTGTTCAATTTTTAACACCAGCAGTTATGTGATCCACTGGTTTGGGGAGGGGGCGGGGAAGGAAGAGAGAGAGAGAGAGAGAGAGAGAGAGAGAGAGAGAAAAGGGAAGAAATGAGCAATACAGGAAGGAGATGAGAAGGGCAGAATATTTGGTCAGTAGCTGAGGGATGCCATTTTGAGCATGCTAATGGTGGGGAGCCAAGGAGGTGATAAAAGTCTGATAGTTCATGTCCAGCCAGTATCCAGACGGAATCCAGAACACAGCTGTTAAAATCTCCTTAGACAGTTGTAATACAGTACAAAACCCTACTAGTAGTGCTCCCTTCTGCAGCATTTTCAGGCTGGCTTGCTGTCTATGTTCCAGAGGCCACGTGAACCTATGGCTTAGAGTGAGGTGTGCTGATGGGATTTTGGCTGCCTGGAAGAATCTTCTCCTGGTTAAGGTTCATGGTCACACTGGTGCCTCCCAGTCTCTCCGTCCCACACTATCTGGAACCCCGTGCCATGTTTCAGTAGTGGTCTCCACCGCAAAAACCTAGTCCAGCTCCCAACAGAAGTGGGAGTATTGAGTGCCTGGGTGTTGCTGTAGTTCTGCTGGAGATACTTTTGATATACCATTAGTCCATCTCCCAGGAGTACCTTTGCTTCTGCGTTTGCTCTTCCAGGTGTTTGTAGATCTTGTCTTTCCAGTGACCACGGTTTGGATGGACATGTTCTTCTCACCAGAGAACAAGGTAATCCAGGATCTCCTGAGAGGTCCACTCAGAAGCAAATGTCATGGCTGCAAAAAAGGTTATGTGATTCTGGATGTGTGAACTTGCCACAAGATGGCATCACAAAGCGATGCATCTGGCAATGCACTACTATTTAAATAGGGAGGTCACTTCTGGTCAAGATGATCCTGAAGCAATACTAGGCACACAGACCAAGCCAGTGCAGATAAGAAGCAATGTATTATGAATAGCAGCAGGAGAACTGCCAGAAGCAGAATAGTTAATCCAAAAGGTGACAACTGCCACATGCATCCACATAAGCTTTATTCTGGAGAAAAAATATTTCAGTTCCATGATGGATTAATTAATATGGAATAAGAAACCAGATAGTTCAAACCGAATATTGGCTATTGTTTTTGATGAGCCTTTTTAAAGAGTTGAAAATACAAGCATTATGTAGTATTTTATTAGTTAAGTACATTATTTATTTTTATAGTCAAAGAAATAATTTTTTCTCCACTGCCCTGTGTTGGCATTCAACAGAATTTAGTACTCCCTCCATATCATCATCATAGTAGCTCTCTTGTAAAAATGCTTCAGATGAAAGGGATCTGCTGGGACTAATTTTAAAGTGCATGGGCTGGGAAAGTGAATTACAGGTTGCATCTCCCTGATCTGGCCTGGTCAGGACCTAACGAATCCCAAGCAAGAGAATTTGCTGGACCAGGGGAGGTCCAGGTCTTCTGCTACCAGGCAGCCCCATGCTCCTGGGGGCTACTGTGGATCCAACCTTACAATCTCTGGGGACTCTGACCCCAACCCAGGCTCCCAGGGCTGCCGTGGGGCTCCAGCCTACCCAGCACTGCCATGGGACAGGCAGGGGTCTTTGGTTCCAGCCCCACACTGCCATGGGTCAGGTGGCAGCTCAAGTTCTGGCCCCTGTGCTGCAGCAGGGTATGCGGGGGGCTCTGGCTCTGGACGGGCTACTGTCTGCAGCTGTGGCCTAGCTGGGCTGCTGGACACCACTTCAGCCGGGGCCTGGTAGGTGCTGGCTCTGGTTGATCTACCAAACACCAGCCTGCAGATGCTGGTATTAGCCCAAGCCCTGGGAGTCTCTGGTCATGGAACATTCTTGGTCCTGCCAGACCACATTTGTTGCTGGATGAGAGACTCCCGGAGTTGAGAGGTGCAACCCGTACTTTGCTCAGTGTTTTGATTCTATAGCCACTGTGGAAATAGAACACTTTGGTTAAACGAGAATTTCCATTAACTCTAAGCATTAAGGCTTATGTTCCCCATGTGAAGAAGTTATGACAATGCATTCACTGAAGGATGGTGATGTACAAATACACTATCAAATATATCACACCACGCAAGCTCCAGATATAATTTGCAATTTTCCAGGCCTAATCTTTTCTTTGGCAGAGAAATGTTAGATAACACAACTGATTTATGCCAGCCAGACTGACAAGGTAAAACAGTAGATTAAATAGAGAGCCAAAGTATTTGTTAAATAGAATGTGAAGATGTTCCGCCAGAGTTGGTAGAAACACATTACAATGAGGACAGATTAGAAAAACTAGAATAATAAGATTAGTCTTGCACGTAGACAGAGCCTTAATCAAAACTCCACGGCATACAAATTTGGTTGTTGTACAAAGGAGCCAAAGCTCTGTACTCTCATATAAGCATTTCCTCCTTTTTACAGCCTGAGTTTGACATGTTGACAGACTCCAGGTTATGTTATGTGCTGCTTTCTGGTCTTGCGACTTTAAAGTCCCTTGGTGTCATTTGGCATTACAGGGGAAGATTGCTACTGAAGGTGTCGGAAGGGCATATATCCAGAGGAGAACAGATGCCAAAGTGAAACCATGATCAACAGGCATTTAAAAGTTTCTGTTCTAGAGGAGGATTTTAAAATATATTAAACAGAGAATCTAATGGAATGTATTATGGGAAAGTGTTTTTGTTCTACAGAATGTTTAAAATATTTACTATGTTATGTGATAAATATAATTTAGTGTGACAGGACCAACTGTATGCTTGAAATGTTGACTAGATCTAATTAATATTACTCTAATTTGAATAAAACATTGACTGAAAACCCTCAGTTATGAATCTAAATAGACAATTTTGAATTGTAGCAGGCCAGTCCACAAGAGAAGGCTGTGTTTTACCAGAGTGTATAATTTGGTTATGAAATGCTGGTGGTTTTTATTTGCATTCTGCAATTTGTTTGTGGCGGTAAGTCATATCTTACAAGCCAAACTCAAATTACTTGTGCAAAATACACACACAATTTTATTATAATCAGATAAATGTTTCAGTTGTAAACAAGGCTGATAACTCATTTCACGATAGCAGCTCTTGCACCACTAAAGTTAAACTTGTGGATCAGCACTTTCATGGTACTGTGTGGCACTTTTCTGAGATGTTGATAAGGGGTTTGTGTGATGCTGGTAGACCACGTACCAACTCCTGCCAAGGAACCTGGTCAATACATAGCTTGAAACCAGTCTGGCTCACCCGTGTGTTAGCATTGTTAAGCTTATAAGGATGTGTTTAGACTACCAAATGCTTATAAGTTCCTATTTGAATTAATATCTATATCCCATGTTATAAGGTAATGTTTAAGTGTTTGCTCTGTAACTATAAATATGTTTGCCCTGAAACTGTGAACCGCCCGGAAAGAGAAAAATATTACCATCCATAAAATACTAGTTTCTCAAAGGAGGTGGATCTCCAGCCCAATAAAACGAGGCCCATAGACACCAGACCAATCATTGTGGAACATGAGTACAACAAATTCACACACCCCAACACAGAAAAGACATGAATGTGAACTTGTTCCATCAGTTTGAACTCTGGAACTCTGGAAGAAGGGAATAAAAATCCTAGACAAGAAGAAGCTATAACTTTCGTACTGCTTGGACTCTTAGGGGCAAGGATTACTAAGCATTAGCAAAGATTCCCTGTGCTTGGCCTAAGTTAGCCCTAAAAGTACATATAGACCCTAGGGTTACCAGATTTGAAATTTCGAAAAAGAGGACACCCCTGAGAGGGAGTGTATCTGTATCAGTATCTATCAACTTGTATTTTATTAATGTGTTACAGTATGTATAGTATGTATGGTAGATACTGATTACAGACACACTCCTTCTCGGGGTGTCCTCTTTTTTGAAAATTCATGTAAGGTAACCCTAATAGCGCTAGCTTATTATAGAAGCTCCTACCACCTTTTGGCACCTGACACCATAATTAATTTGTATACATATGTTTATCTACTTTATTTTTGTAAATAACTCATTTCTTTTTCTTAATTAATAAATATTTAGATAGTTTATTATGAGATTTACTACAAGTATTGTCTTTTGTGGGGGATCTGATGTGCTGTTAACCTGGCATGAGTGACTGGCCTTGAAGCAAGCTGTATGTTGTTGTGATTTTCAGTGTATGAGACCATCTATCACAAAGGCAAGGTTGTCTGAGTGTGACAACAGACCAGACTACCCAAAGGGATTGGCTGCCTGCATGGTGTCATAATGCTTAGAGTTCACACTTGGTGCTTGGTTGGTGAGATCTAAGCATAGAACTCTCATCCAGCCTGGGGTTTGTGCCCTGCCTTGTAGCAGCCTGCCCTGAGGTTGGTACTCACACCTGAGCCACTCTAGGCAGTGTGAGAGTTTGCACAAACTCCATTTGTGCCAGACCTAGGAAAGGTAGTGCACCCTGGCTGATTGTGCAGTAAGTAAGTTTCTATAGCAGAGATTTTTTTTCAATTACACAAATGCCCTTCATCAAGGTTATGTCTACACTACAGAGATCTTTCAAAAGAAGCTCTTCCAGAAGATCTCTTCTGAAAGAACTTCTTTAGAAAGAGAGCATCCACACACAGAAAAGTGGATCAAAAGAGTGATCTGCTCTTTTGAAAGAGAGCGTCCACACAGCCCCCACTCTTTCTAGAGAATAGGCCAGGGATCAAAAGAGAAGACTGTTCTTTTGAAAGAATGGCCCTGCAACGCATCTACGCATTTTCTTTCTAAAGAAGCTTTCGAAAGGGGGCGCTCTTCCTGAAACCGGAAAGGAAGAGCGATTTCGAAAGGAGCACTAACATTCTTTCAATTTACTTTTGAAAGAACGCTTTTTGTGTGTAGATACTCTGTGGGTTCTTTCAAAAGAGCCCCCTTCTTTTGAAAAATCTTTCAAAAGAACTTGCTAGTGTAGACACAACCAATTAGTAAATCAATGTATTTTGTATAACAGCTATAAACCAAAATTTTCCAATGACCATGCCTAATGTGCACATAAAACCTACTTTAGGCACCCAAAAAGAGCCTTATTTTTAAATGTGTGGAACCTCAGCAGCTTCCAGTGATATCAGGGATAGCTCAGAACCTCTGAAATTCATTCCACTTATACAGGTTCCCTACAACAGTGGATGTATGTGCTGAACGTTACGCACCCTCATCCAAAAATTTTGCCTGTAATGTCTAAGTACTGGGATACGAACAATAAACCATGTTATATACATATCTAGTAGCAGTTTAGCATGCTTAATTTTTGTGGTCAAATCAATTTTAGAAATAGTTTAGGTTAAAAAGATCACATTGAGAGAATTCTAGGGAATTTATAAAACCTGCTGAAATAATTAAGTATTAAGAATTAACAAGACAGCAAGATACAAAAGGGGATATGCACCAACAGCTTCTGATGCAGAGAGACTGTTAACAGCTCTGCTCTCCTTCAGAGAAACACAGATGGGTTGTAGTGGGAGATCACTGGGTCTATTCCTCTCCTTGCTATGACCCTGATTCAAAGCCATAGAAATCAATTAAAAGAGCCTTAGGTCTTGCTTTTGCATGGATGAAACCTGTATTCTTACCATGGGCTAGCAAAACCATAGTAGCATGAGATAAAATCCTAGAGAAGGAAGCAAGGTTGGTCATTGGAATCTAACCTCTTAAGCACACGAGTGAAGAAGCTGCCACCAGCAGTCTGCCTTCACTGGAGATGAGCCTGGGTTTTATCTCAACCTGAAAACACATGTGAAAAAGACAACTGAGTCTGGTTCTTAGGATTTACCTTGAGTTAATTACTGTGTGAGGAGAACATACTGAACACTTTGGGATGGTTAGCTAATGAAAACAATCCCATGTTGGTTTCCTTGGGCTTTGGTTTATTTTTCAGGACCGTTAAGCCTTGTTTTCAATTAAATTAGTTAAACTACACTCATCCCTTGTTAAACAAGTACTTTACTTACGAGTACTCGCTAAAACAAGGGACACATAAATGTACTTTTGTTCACTAGATGAGTGAACTACTCCCCCTGCTAATATCAGCCTTACTGCTCCACACCACAGACCCAACCTGCCACAGCCTGAAGCTCCCACTGACCCCGCAGACCCAACCTGCTGTAGCCTGATCCCCCCACCAGCCCTGCAGACCCAACCTGCTGCAGCCTGACCCTCCCACCCTCCCCCTGGACCCAATCCACAGCAGCCTGAACCACCGCCACTGGCTCCACAGCCCCAACCCACTTCAACCTGAACCCCCTACCCTCCCCATGGACCCAACCTGCTGCAGGCTTAACCTCCCTCGCCTGCCCCATGGACCCAACCTTCCACCAGGTTTTTAACCCTCCATCCCGCTCATGGCCCCCTCTCCAACACCCCCCCCGCCCCCGCCCCCCAAACCCAAAATTCACTTACCTTTCAAAAGCAGGACCATATGCTACCACTCATTCACCGCATTAGGAGCAATTGTATTTTAATGGGAATTTAGTGTCCCTCTTACAAGTTTTCACTCATAAGCAGAAAGTTGGGAACCAACTGTGCTCGTATAGTGAGGTATGAGCGTACAGTAATAAATAATAAATAAAAAGATTGTTCTATCAAGTATTTAGGGGAAGTTCTATGGCTTATGGTGTATCAGAGGTCAGACTACATAGTCAGAGTGGTCCATTCTGGCCCTGGAATCAGTGAAGAACTAATACATATAAAAGAAAAATGTTTCTTTTTTCAGGTTTCTCATTCACTGCTGGCTTAAGTGTTCAGATACTATTGCATCAGCCACAGCATAAAGACAGCTGTATATTGCTGCATGAATCTTTTTATTTTCCCGAAAGGTGCAACACCATCAATTGTTCTTCATGAGTCATGTTATTGAAATAGAACCACTGAGAGGGTAACAATGTTTCTGTTACACTATTGTTCAGAGACACAGATGGCTTGATACAGATTTATTATACCTTAAATTATAATTGTTAATGTAAATGAACAGTTAAAAATTAACAAATGTGATTATTTTATGCGTAATTTCTCTCAGAAAGCTCTTCTGTCATATTGTATGTAGTTTGAATAGGAACTTTCCATATTTGATGATTGAGGCACAGAGGTGACATATAACTTTCCTAAGTAGGGACACCTTCTGAAGCTTGTTACTGCATTACATTTGTTTCAACATTTATTGTGCTGATCTGGTAGCATTTTATACCCTCTTTTCAAAAGTATAAGTGACTCTATCAGGGGCAAAGTTATGATGAATCCAACAGCAAAAAACTGGTGACACAGAGTTAAGGTCATATGGTAGTACACCATCCCCTTTGCCGAACACAAAGTTGAATACTCAAACTTCTGAAAGCCAGAAAATGCAGAGTTAAGGTTGCCCATGCAAATTTAACTCCGCTCTATTTCAGTAATACCCCAGTAATGTGCATATCTTTACTCTGCCAACCCCTCAGTTTCAGAAACGTACAAACTCTTCACCTCCTTTTACAACCCATTTACTCTCACCCATGGGCTTCCAAGTAACACCATTAAAGGACCAAAAAAAAAAACAAAAAAGGAGGGAAGAGGGTGATGCAGTCATAGGTAAGTTTAACTGGATGTGTATTTCTCCTCAGTGGTTCAGCAAGGGCCAGGCCTGCCAAAGGAAGGGCAAAGTGGGTAACCGCCCTGAGTCCCAGAAATTCAAAAGGGCCCCTAGCTCCCCATCACCACTAGTGGTACAGCAGCAGCTGGAGCTCCAGGCCCTTTAAACCACAGCGTACCTATAGGGCAGCACACTCCAGGCAGCGCTGAAGAGCTGGCAGTGGGAAGCCAGTCCCAGTCCTCCCCACTTCTGCCCAAGGCCCTGACCCTTCTGGGAGTGCAGAGCAAGAGCAATTCTGTTGGCCCCTGGCAAGAGTACTTGGACTCCAGCTTCCAGCTCTTGACTCTCATGGGCAGGAACATGTACCTCTCTCCTTTCTGACCATGACATTCTTGGGCTGAAAGGTTCCCTGTCTTCACTGTGACATCCCCAGCATAGACAGGCTGCCCTGCTTGCTTGCATTCCAGAGACTGATTACAGTGTAATTTGTACAAATGACAGTTATCACACAATTTTCTAAGAAAGCCTACTTTATTCTTAAGGTACAAAGCATTACAGAAAAAATATTTTAAAAAACAAAAGAACTTAAATGAATGCTCATAATAAATACCCCATCCTAAGGGCAGCCTAGAGGTTACAGGTTCAAATCTTTCCCTCAGAACAAACTCCTTCATAACGTTCAATTTCCTTTTCATAATATTCATGAGTTTTTGAACTGGAGTTTTCAGAAGCAGGCAGTTCATATACGAAGGGTCTCTTGCCCTAGGATGTTGCTTCAGAAGGCTGATTTTGGAAGGGAAGAATCTGTGTTCCCTTCAAGGTATGTCCTTCACATATATTAGTCCAGTCCTTTGAACTCCCCAATACCTTCCAGAGATTGCACTAGTCTGATCTTCCTGCTAAAGGAGTGCCATGCAGTCTCAGAATAGTACATGAACATTTGTGTTTGTCATACAATGAGTTCCAAAGGTGTTAACACAAATTCACTATGGTTTAACTTCATTCAGAAGTTTATCTTTACTACATAAGTTTTGTTCAGGATACTAGATCAAATTACAAAAGATGAATAGAAACAAACACCGCAAATATGTCTGGACAAAATTAGAAAGGCAAGGCACAAAACATGATCAAACTAGTTAAAGACAAAGGCCACGTCTACACTAGCCCCTTCTTTTCGAAACAGGCATGGTAATGAGCAAGGTCAGAAGATGCTAATGAGGCACTGTCATGAATATGCAGCACCTCATTAGCATAATGGCAGCTGCAGCAATTTGAAAGTGCCGCTTTCGAATCGCACACCACCTGTGTAAATGGGGTCCTTTTGAAAGGCAGGATTTAAGTGATTGCAAGTGGAAATAGACAGATCAAAGCAGGTTCATGAGCCAAAATAAATAAAATATGCCTTCTAATTCTAATATATTAAGAAACTTGTGACATGCAAATTCTTACGCTAAACAGTTGTTCTAATAATCTCTTTCAGAAGCCAATCAGCCTTCTGTCTCAGGCATGATCCTTCCCTCTGTTCAGTGTAAAATGCTTCCAGCAGACATTTTAGGTGGTAAGAGGGTGTGGCAATTCCCACTGTTGTTTGGTTGCTTACTTTACATGCCTTTAGCCCAAGGTGGGAATTTGTTATGCTCAGTTCAAATTTTTCTCACCTTGAGTACAACAGTAGCAGATCCAGCGTCTAGTGGTCTGCCCTCATGCCATGATAGGACCAACCGCAGTTCCGGCTTACTGGAAAAACAAAACCATTAGCAGGTCATTGACTTGATCACCAAGCCATCAAGTTCCTAAAGTATCACTAACAGCTTTTAGCAGAGTACCTGGACTAATAAAACAGATTCTACTTAATATTTCTACCTTGATTTACAAGAAAGAGACAGGCTCGGAAATAGAACATATAGATTCAGTGGATTACAACTATTAAAATGACATATTGCATCACTGATTTTGCATAAAACATCTTTGAGTTATCCTATTCATAAACCAATTTCCATAAAGCATGAGGGGTCCCCAGGACAGTGGAGTCCCCATTATTGGAGATTCCAAAGAACATGTTAGACAAACACCTGTCAGGGATGGTGCTTAGTCCTGTTGTCAGGGCAGAGAATGGACATGGTATCCTCTCGAGGTCCCCTTCAGCCCTATGATTCTAGGCTTGACGATCCTTGGCAATTAACAACTTCCTTCAGTTCCCCTGGGTCTGGCAGCAGCCAGTGGGAATTATTTGAATACACCCTAGGTTCAGTCAGCATCTTATGTGTTCAGTGCATTTGCACTAGATGGAGGAGGCAGTAGCTGGGTCTGCTCATAAAGGTATGTTGTGGTATGAGGATGTTCATGGGCTCCTTTGAGGTATGTGACAGAGCTGTGATTACGATATGAGAAGGACTATGCTGTGCTCCCAAAACACCTTCCATTGCAAGGCTTGTGAAGTAAGGCTCCAAAGAGAACCAGGGCCTGTGGCTGTCTCTCTCAGAACTTGCCTCTGGGACTTTCTTCCCTAACTGGATCCAGGGCATGTATAGCCCTTTTACACTGCTCCAGCCCTTTTACCAGCCATCAAGAGGCTGGAGCAAGTCTAAAGATCTCACCCTCAGCACCTAAAGTTAATCCTCCATAGTGGGTCAAAGGCAAGGGAGTTTTAGAGGGTGATTTTACTAAGAAAATTAAAGCTTGAAGACTTAATATTAAAGAAAATCTGTCAAGAGAAAGCACTGTGTTTCCTAGCTCCACTGGTTGACAGAGACATTATTAATAGAATTGAGATTAAAAAAAGTGAGAACATTGCTCTTATTAAAATCATAGGCCAGACCAGCAGCAGTTATTCAAATAAAAATACTAAAATTGAGCCATGACTATTTTAGTGGGAGACAAATAATGTAAGACTAATGGCTACAGTGTATTGGCTAGCAGGTAAAACAGAGCAAGGTGTGACACACTGGAGCACTGATAAAGCCAAAACTGTATTTCCCAGCTTAAAGAACCTGACATGGCTTAAGTTTACAAAAAAGTTAAGTGCCTCTGGCACATGACACATCCATATTTGTTACGCCTAGTGTCAACTGTAACAAGAGTTATCAGAGTTGTAATCCTTAACAGGGACAGAGAGATAGCCGTGCTAGTCTATCAAAACAAAAAAGCAGTCATGTAGCACCTAATAAATTATTTTGTTAGTCTTTAAAGTGCTATATGACTGCTTTTTTGTTTTGATTCCTTAACAGGGTGTTTAATGGGGAGGCACGTGCATATACATCTGAGCACTGCCAGTGGAGGATGAATTAGTCTGGAGATGTGGTTCTCAACTTGTCTGGTGGGGCCTTTTAATTCTGTGTACCAGCAAAAAGCGAAATAGTTAGAAAACCAAAAAATGGGGAATGGAGTTCTTGGAAAGTTCCTTCTGGCATGAGATTGTTCTTGGAAGGAAACCCTGGAAAATCCCCAGAACAGAGATCAGAACATTGTACCCACAGAGCACTGTAACCCAGATAAAGGGCACACACTAAAGGAAACACAAACCCATTCTGACGGCTTAGTCTCCATTCCCCCTCCTTTCCCCAAAGTGGTTGCTCGTTTTGAGTGGGCATAAAGCAAGCCTCATCCCCAATGTAGTACAATGAATCAGTAACTCAAGAATCCCCAAGCTCTACTCCACCCTGGCCTTTAGACTGCACACAGCCCTGTTGTATATTAAATAATGCTAAAACTAGGACACTTAAAAAGCTATGCAAGGATGCAATGAATGAGATCATGTCACTTAGGGACGCAATGCAGTGATGTTCACTGTGTGCTTAGAAAAGTCACGTCAGGCAGCTATTGATTATGCTCTGTAAAGAGAACAGAAAAAGATTTACGATCATCATACTACTGAAGCTGCTGCTATCACAATATTAAAAGATAATTGGTGTGATGTCTCTGTGCAGAGACAGCCCAGGCTTAGAGTGGGTCAAGAGATAATGTATGATTTCTTGAGCTCTGAAACTTTGCTTCTCAAACCACTATTATATATATACATTTGTATTTGTTGTTATCACCACTATAAGATCCCAGAATTGCTTCCCGTGTAAGTTTCATCCTCCTTTTTGCTTTTCCTAAGCTTCATTCTCAATGACATTTATTATTACCTGGGTTGCAGAAGAGCATAGCAGTTCTAATCAGTGATTGGCGTGCCAATGTGCTTGTCACTTTGCAAACATACTTTTTGTGAATATTTTTGTATTAATTTTAATTGAGGAGCAAAATAAAAAATACGAAGGGATAAGTAACTTGTACCTTAAATATATTAACAACACATATTGCACAGGACAGCTAATAATCATAGCAATTATGCAAAATGCAACATGGCAAAGACCAGGACATGAAAAAATATCAAACAATACTGCACACAAAGAACACATTAGCATAGGAAGGAAGGAGAGAGCTGCTGGGGGGCTATGAACAAGTAGTAAAAAAGCAGAGATCGGATGGTATGGCATTATTTGAAGCACTGCAACGTTCTTCGTCCAAATGTATCAAGAAACAGAGTCCACATTTCTTCAAATTCATATAACTGATGAACCATTTCTTCTTTCACCACTAATTTAGATGTATACATTTATCACAGAAAATTCAAGCTTCTTTAATGGCTGATGCTCATTTTATTTTTGAGTTCAGTTTAGTCATCGACTGTTTTCAGGCCCAAATTTTGAGGGCAGAGATTTAGAGTCCCTGAGCCAGCCTGTTTTAGTCTCAAGGTGGGAAGTAGTAGAGAGGGTCACAGTCATGTATTTTGAGCCCCCTAACCAACATTATTCACAGGAGATTTATGAGTTATCAGTGCCAAGCAGCTCAGAAACTTCCACTTTGGAAAAATGTTTTTCCCTACACCATTTATAAGCAGTTCAGCAACTGGATGAGCGTGTACCATAAACTTGAGCCTTCATCACCCAGGCACATTATGTAGTTTAGTGTACTATGTTCTCCACATCTAAAGTGTCACCTCACTAGGAATTATTGAGTCTCAGGCCCTTATGCAGGAATTTCTGTTGGTGTATGTGTGTTTTTTTCCAGTAAATATGGATGGCAATTTTTTTAAAATATAAAGGAGTTCAAAATAGTCATGAGTGTGCATAATAGAGGTTAATGAAAAATCTGAGTGGAAACATTGATTGGTAAAATGATTTTGTTATCACATACAAAAAATTATGCAGTAAAAAAGTTTTATAGAAATTGCTGTTTGTGATCTTGCTGTAATATTATAGGTGATATTATAATTTTTTTATATTTCTATCAAGAGCACTTCATCTCAATACCTTTTCTGTTGCTAATGGCCAAGGGCATGCTGGAAAATGTACTCCTTTTCCTACTCCAGGGCCAGTTTTCTGGGAGCTAGCCAAGGAACTACATCTTCTAGGGTGCCTTAGGTTCCCCCATCGTGCCTTGCAGGTGCTTCCCTGCACACCACAGCAGGGAGGAAGGGAGAGAAACTGGACATGAGTGGGACTGCCTTTGCACCCTTCACACCACCCCTGGGTACAGGCCTGGCTTGGGCTGTGTCTACACGTGCCCCAAACTTCGAAATGTCCATGCAAATGGCCATTTCGAAGTTTACTAATGAAGCGCTGAAATGCATATTCAGCGCTTCATTAGCATGCGGGCGGCAGCAGCGCTTCGAAATTGCCGCGCCTTGCCGCCACGCGGCGCATCCAGACGGGGCTCCTTTTCGAAAGGGCCCCGCCTATTTCGAAGTCCCCTTATTCCCATGAGCTCATGGGAATAAGGGGACTTCGAAGTAGGTGGCTTCCTTTCGAAAAGGAGCCCCGTCTGGATGCGCCGCGCGGCGGCAAGGCGCGGCAATTTCGAAGCGCTGCTGCCGCCCGCATGCTAATGAAGCGCTGAATATGCATTTCAGCGCTTCATTAGTAAACTTCGAAATGGCCATTTGCATGGCCATTTCGAAGTTTGGGGCACGTGTAGACGTAGCCCCGTAGTCTCACCAATACCTCCACTGTAGCTCAGACTGCTTCTTGTTGTTTTTCCATGCATAGACCATGTGACAAGGAAGGAGGGAACTATAACAGATGTGCGGTTTGCAATTCTATGCTTTATTAACTAGATAATGCAGTGTTGTTGTGGTCATGTTGTTAACTGGAGGTCAGACCCTAGAATAGACTGAGCTAGTAGACTTGTCCCATAAGTGGCTAGATTTAGTGCCTGTGTGTCCTTCCAATGATTGCTGCCAAAGCATGACAAAGACCCTTGTGGTCTGTAGACAGCTCCTGGGAAACAGAAATGGAGCATACCTGTAGACAAGCCAGTAGGTGCCAAACATCTATACAGAAACCTACTCCTGCCATTTACAGTTTCCTACTCTTGTACTGTTTGGCTGCATCTGCACTACCCCTCCCTTTCAGAAGGGGCATGTAGATGCCGCTGATCAAAAACACAAACGAGGTGCTACTTTACATATTCAGTGCCTCATTAGCATAATGACAGCCACTCACCAGTCCAGAAGAATTTCTTTTGAAGTGCACAACAGCCATGTAGATGGGGTTCCTTCGAAAGGAAGCCCCACTTTTGAAAGCACCCTTCTTCCTGGAAAAAAAGAGGAAGAAAGGTGCTTTAGGTTATAGGTACTCTTTTTTACACCCCATTACCTTCTCATCATATCCTCAGGACTACTATGCAATCCCCTTACCTTTATGAGGAGTCACAAATCCATTTCACCAAGTGAATAATTTGGAATCAATGAAATTACAAAACATAACTTAGGGCATAGCTTAATCTGCAGAATCTCTATAACCAGTGCAAAATGATATGCAAGACAGAAAGAATCTGGCTCAGCTGTCCCAAGCCAGACTGAGTTTGTGGAGCTGTCAGTGAGAAGAAACATCTACTGCCTGCAAATTAGATATGGAGATTGCTAAACGCAATGGATATTGATAAGGTAGTTAATGTTCTGGCACTGCAACTGATTATACTGAACATAGATTCTAAGGCCAGAAGAAACCATTGTGATAATTTTGTCTGACCTCCTACACAACACAGGCCAGAGAACATCCCTGCAACAGTTCCTACATTATATCTTTTAGAAAAAAACATCCAATCTTATCTTGATTCAAAAATCGTCAGTGATGGTGAAACTACAGCAACTCTTGCTAAGTAGTTCCAGCCACTGCATTGTCTTACATTTTCTCTGCTAGATTGAACAGCTCATTATTAAAACATGCTTCCCATGTTGATATTTATAGATTGTAATAAAGTCACCCCTTATCCTTTTTTGTTAAACTAGAGTGAACTTTTTGTGTCTATCGTGAGCAAGCGTGTTTTTAATCATTGAATCATTCTCCTGACTCTTCTGTGAACCCTTTCCAATTTAGTCAACATTCTTTTTTAATTGTGAGCATGAGAATTAGACATAGGATTCCAGTGGCAGTCACACCAGTACCAAACACAGAGGTGAAATACACCCTACCCCTACTTGAGATTCCAGTTAATGCATCTCATATCAATTAGCTCTTTTGGCCACAGTGTCACATGGCGAGATCATGCTTAGCTATTTTTTTCCAAATCTTTTTAGCATCACTGCTTCCTAGGATAAAGCTCCCCAGCTTGTAAGTATGGCCTAACTTATTTGTTCCTAGATTTGTGCATTTATATTTAGCTATATTAAAACACATCATTTACCTATGCCCAATATACCAACCCATTGAGATTGCTGTGAATCAGAGGCCTATCCTCTTAATTATTTACCTCACTCCCAGTTTTTGGGACATTTGCACATTTTATCCAAGATTTTATGGTTTCTTCCAAGGCACTGAAAAAGCTACTAAATAGCGTAGAACCAAGAAATGATCCTTGCAGACCCACTTAATGAAAATTCCCCATTTGCAGTTAGAAACTTACCAGTTCATAGAACCATAGAATCACAGAGATGGAAGGGAACTCAAGAGATCATCGAGTCCAGCCCCCTACCCCAAGCAGGATCAACTCCAACTAAGTCATCCCAGCTATGACTATGTCAAACCGGGACTTAAAAACTTATAGGGATGGAGATTCCACCACCTCCCTAGGCAACGCTTTCCAGTGCTTCACCACCCTCCTGGTGAAGTAGTTTTTCCTAATATCCAACCTACCCCTCTCTTTCTGTAACTTCAGACCATTACCCTTTGTTCTGCTGTCTGTCACCACTGAAAACAGTTTCTCTCCATCCTCCTTAAAGCTCCCCTTCAGGAAGTTGAAGGCTTCTATTAAATCACCCCTCAGTCTTCTCTTTTGCAAACTAAATAAGCCCAGATCCCTTAGCCTATCCTCATAGGTCATGTGCTCCAGCTTTTTAATCATTTTCATTGCCCTCCGCTGAACCTGCTCCAGCAAATCCACATCCTTTCTATACTGGGGGGCCCAAAACTGGATGCAATACTCCCAATGTGGCCTCAACAGTGCCGAATAGAAGGAAACAAGAACCTCTCTAGATCTCCTCAAAATGCTCCTTCTAACGCTCCCCAATATGTTATTGGCTTTCTTGGCTACAAGAGCACACTGTTTGCTCATATCCAGCCTTTCATCCACTATAATCCCTAGGTACCTTTCAGTTGGTCAGCTTTAATCTATTTTATGTGTGCCATGTTACTTTCATACTCTTCTAGTGTTTTTAATCAAAGTGTTGTGTGGTACAAAGTCAAACACCTTGCAGAAATCTAAGAAATCTAATGTCACTCCACTACATTGCATCTGACGAAGCGGATCTTTGCCCATGAAAGCTTATGCTCCAAAATATCTGTTAGTCTATAAGGTGCCACAGGACTTCTCATTGTTTTTGTGGATACCCACTAAGGCAGATACCCCTCTAATACTATGTCAGTCCTATTACCTTTATCAGACAGACTTGTAATCTCAAAGACAGATACAAGTTAAGGTGCTAGGATATGTTTTCCATAAACCCATGTTGATTTGGATTAATTTTATTGTCCTCTTTTACTTTTTAATGAATCAAAACTCAGATCAGCTGTTTTATTACCTCACTCAGGATAAATGCCAGGCTAACGTAATTATTAAGAAGATATTTAAATGATACTAAATATACTCAGTATCTACAGAAAAAACAAGGAAATGGGAATGCAAGGATGGGCTCAGCTTAAGCTCTCTTCTTTAAAGATCCTGAATTATTCACACAGCCTGTCAAAGAAACCAATTAGCTCTTCATTTATAAAAGTTCCTAATCTCATCTTCCAATTTTAGCTCCAAGAGGACTGTGGAATCATCTGTTACACAGACATCTGCAGTTTGACTTCTGAAAAGTCACACAGAGAATCCTTTTCTTCCACAGTTTGCACCTCTCTAGTCCAGTGTTCTGTGGTCCAGCAACATCTGTGGTCTGGCATGATTTTAGTTAGCTGGATGTCCACTTATCTTGCGTATGGCCAAGCTTCCTGCTGTCTCACAAAGTTTGTCTACAGCCACCAGTCCTGGCTTTCAGTGTTCTCTGCTGTTAATTAGCTCTAATTTGCCCCTAAACACCTTCTAAAAGCCCAGTAAGCAGTGAAGTGTTGGTAATGCTGCTAGACAATATGGACTTCCCATAGTTTGGCAAATTCTCTGTTTCAGCAACAATCACATTCCGAGGGTGACGGACTAGAGAATATCAACCTGTACAACAGTCATGCCAACTTTAGAAGAAAACAAACCAAAGACTAACAAAATAATTTATTTGGTGATGAGCTTTCATGGGGCAGACCCACTTCTTCCAATCTGGAGATATACATTTTCTGCACAGCACTGACGGTTTTATAATACAGAGATCCAAAAAAAAAATCTGAAATAAAAACTGACAAATCAGATACATCGAACAGAAGGGGGGTGGGGGTAAGGGGTGTGAAATACTAAACGTTGGTGCTGTACTGGAAATGTACCTATGGATCTGAAGAAGTGGGTCTGCCCCATGAAATCTCATCACCTAATAAATTATCTTATAGTCTTTAAAGCACTACATAACTGCTGGCTTGTTTTGCTGGAATACAGACTAACATGGCTATATCTCTGTTCCTATTCAACTTTAGAAGGAAGGTCAAGCAGACAAGGCAAAGATTCTCCTTGCTGCTTGCAATATATCACTTTTTCCAAGTCACTTCACCAGGTTCAAGCCTCTGCACAATCCCACTTGTCTACACTTCCTCTCCTTATTCTAAGAGTTACATATTCTAATAAATATGAATTCATGATTGCCAGCTAAAACATACAGCCAAACTTATAGTAGTGGGGAAATTTTGGTATCTTTCTCAATTTACCATTATTTCTTTCCCAGGCTTAACTTATAATGTCCTTGTTATTACCTGCAGCTTAGTAGGCTAGAGTGAAAATTAAAAGCATTTCTGCATTTTAGCAGACAAAGATGGCTTCCTAAAGATATGCTCCTTTAAATAAATACAGTACACTCTTTTAAATAGAATCATAGAATACTAGAACTGGAAGGCACCACAAGAGGCCATCAAGTCTAGTGCTCTGCAGTCATGGCAGGACCAAGCACTATCTAGATCAGTGGTTCCCAACCTTTTCAGTAGCGTGGCACACTCCAATGAGACAAACAATCCCATGTCACACCCAATTTTTTTCAGCTGAATTGATTGCCCATAAATGTCAAATTTACTTATATTAACTGTAGTTACAGTCTTTCTAGAGAGGTTGGCAACCAAGCAGCACATCTGACAAACTAAATAAGGATCAGATGCTTTAATATTGCAAAGCCACCACAGAATACACCCTCTTAGACAGCCAGCACAGACACACCTTCAAAATCTGCTCAATGCTATGTTGAGTAAAAGCAGGGTCTCCTCTCTGCCAGCCCATTAGAGCTGGGATGCAGCATTTAAACCATGTCCCAGCTCCGACAGGCTTCCACCTTCCCTCCCCACCCCTTGCCACAGCAGAAAATGGGGGCAGACTGTCAGCCAGACTGTTCACGCTGAGAAGCACCATTTCAGCTGCCTCCAGGCACAAACACGGTCCTGTGGTGTCAGTATTTACCTTCACGGTGGCTCTGCAAATAGCTACCACAGCAGGGAAATTGATTAACCCTGCACCAGCTGGGATTTAGGCAGCCTTGAGGCTTGAGCTCCAGCTGAGGCAGCATTGTCAATTTCTCCCCCCCCCCATTCTTCCCCTGACTCTGCAAGGAGCCACAGCAAGGTGAAATAGACAGAATTTCACAGCACACTTGGCCAGTTCTCACAGCACACCAGTGTGTCACAGCTCACTGGTTGAAAACCACTGATCTAGATCATCCCTGACAGATGTTTATCTAACCTGCTCTTACATAGGTACAACAGTGGAGATTTCACCACTTCCTTAGGCAACTTATTACAGTATTCAACCACCCTGACACTTAGGAAGCACTTCCTAATGTCCAGCCTCCCTAGCTGCAATTTAAGCCGATTGTTTTTTATCCTGTTGTCAGAACCCAAGGAGAATAATGTTTGTTCCTCCCTTTTGTAATACCCTTGTAGCTACTTGAAAGATATCATGTTCCCTCTCAGTTTTCTCATTTCCAAACTAAACAAACCTAATTCTTTCAATCATCCTTCCTTGATCATGTTTTCTAAACCTTTAATCATTTTTGTTGCAGTTCTCTGGACCTTCTCCAATTTCTTCACATCTTTCCTGAAATGTGGTGTCCAGAACTGGACACAATACTCCAGTTGAGGCCTAATCAGCGCAGAGTAGAGCAGAAGAATTATTCCTTGTCAATTATCTGCTACTTTAAACAATGGAACTGAAGTTGGTTGTGTCAGGGTTGGGACATTATCAGAAGCTGTGTAATTTATGATAGGAACAGGCACCTTGAGAATTGTTCCCACAGATGCTGAGCCCAGTTTAGATGCCTGAGTCCAGTATGGACTAGAGAGATTGATTTCATGTCACTGTGTATCATGTCTGCTAGAGCTGGCCCAGACAAAAACTGACCTCGATTCCTGCAAGATGGATGGGTATTTGGTTGCCACCGTGCAGAAGGTTCCTCGTTTGGCTCACCGTTCCCAGTGACGCCTCCCTGCACTATGTTTTCTGCATCTTCCCTGGAAGTACCATTCCCAAAAGTGCTAAGTGTACATCCATTTCTGCTCTATCAGAGTAGATACATGACAGTCACAGAATGCCCTACATAGTGCAAACTTGCCCCTGCTGGAAAGTTTTGTAATAAAGAGTCTTTCTACAGTGCATGACCAGTAAAGGTCATCAGTGAAGAACTGCAGCCCCCTTCCCAGCTGGATAAAGTTTATCCCTGTGACATTATTGGATTTTAGGATGAATGGGCAAAACATTATTGCAACCACCATGCTACGTTTGCTCCAAATCTTCTGCCAAGTAGGCCAAGTGAGGTGTCTATTGAAAGCTGTTGATTTGCCTAATCTATTTCTACTGCTCATGTTTGTACCATTTTTATATGTGGAGTTACATATATTGGCTCTGTGTTTGTGTTTGAAATTTTAATTTCTGGGAGACCACAATAGGAGGTGTGGCAATCTATTATGAAAGGGTTCCACTTATGTAGCTAAAATTGACTTATCAGTGGTCAACTTCAATGACTGTCTAAACAGAAGAAGGTCAATGGGAGCATTTCTCCTGTTAACTTTCTTTAATCCTTGTTGCTTGCAAGGAGTTCCAGGGTTGACTTTGACACCAGAAAGTGGCATTTCGCACACGCACAAAACAAAACTCTGGAAGATCAACCCTGAGCAGGTCTATCTTCCACAGTAGTATAGACCTACAAAGATACGTGATGGTAGATTGCCTTAAAAGGACATGGACCTGCTCATGTGACAGGCTCCATCTTGGAAGTTCTTTCACGCATGGAGGAAAAATGGAATTCCCTCCACATGGACATGGGTGTAAGAGGACCATGAGAGTTTCTCCGTCTGGTTCTTCAATCTAGCTCATCACTTCAGGAGCATCTCTGCTATGAACTGAGCCTGTCAGGGTTGCTGACCCATCCTAGTAAAGGATGTACTCCAGATACTTTTAAAATAGCAGTTTATTCCACCATTGCTGCAAGCCTGCATCAAGAACATTGTGATTATTGTAAGTAATATGATTGTTTTAACAATTTTACTCTCATCATATTCTTTCTTTCTTTCTTTCTATTAACAAACCTTTAGATTTTATATTCTAAAGGATTGGCACCACATGCTCTTGTGGGTAAGATCTGAGGTCTATATTGACCTGGCAATGTGGCTGGTCCTTTGGGACTGGAAGAATCTGTTTGGATTTGGTGAGATTGGTTTTCATAACCTCTCATCTGTGTAAGGAGGGGACTGGTTGTGGTCCAAGAGAAGCTGGAGTGTCTGAGGTAAGTGCTTGTGTGACTTCTTGCTGGCCAGTGTGGCAACAGAAGAGCTCTGCGTGACTGGTTTTGTGTCTTATAGTGGAGGATCCCCAGTCTTGGGCTGTAAGTAGCTCTGTTTTAAGCAATTTGCCCTGATTTGGCCCTCTCAGCTGTGCTTGGAAAAGCCTCCAATGTTACACTTGTCCAATTCAAAATGTACATTTCTTCACACTTGTCATTCAAACTTGATTCATTCAGGTTCCATCACAGGCCATTAGGACTGGAACAAGAGCAGGGTTTCCTCTAATTTTTTATTTCCATGTGTGGAATGAACCTTGGTATGTGCAACAATAAGGAAATGATGTGAGACTCATCACCTCCATAGTGGTGCACACAACAAAATTCATTTTGCACATGGGCAATCTGTTGAGATGGGGCCTAGGAGTTCAGAGTGTGGAAAGGAGCTCAGGGTTTGGGGGTTGCATTCTCTGGGGTAGGGGCTGAGGATCAGGGGTTTGGGGTACAGGCTCCCCTGGGAAAGAAGTCTCCCTCCACTTTTCTGTCATTGCAGCAGCTCCAGACCATAGGAGAGGGGCCACATCTACACTAGAAGCATCTGTCAGCAGTAATGTCTGGTGGCAGTGTTGCGTTGACAAAACCTCTGTTGACAGAGTGTAGCTACACACAAAAGAAGATTGACAGAGAGTAGCCAGACTGCCCTGCCCTCTATCAACAGAGTGGCTGACGAGAAGCTCTGCAAATGGGGCTGCCCAGTGAACCCGAAGCCCTCTTTGTTGACAGAAGTGTCTACACTTCACCTCTGTCGACAGAAGTATTATTGCTCAAATTTTCAAGGGATAACACTGTTGAGACAAATGCAGAGTTCTGTCAATACTCCATTGACAGAATGCTTTGTGTGTGTAGATGCTCCCTGAGTTATGTTGACAAAAGGGGCCTTCTGTTGACAAAACTCTGCAGTGTAGACACAGCCCGTGTGTGTGGGGGGGAGGCAGCTCTAGAGAGCAGGCTCCTCTTCCCTCCAGCCTGTTGGAACTGGAATGCAGCATGAATAGGCTCCTGCAGTGTCAGCCTTTCACCTCACAGCAGCTCTGCAAATAGCCACAACAGAGGGAGGGAAATTGACCAGCCCTGCAGCAGTTGGGACTCAGGCAGCCTTGCTACTTGAGTCTGAGCTGACAGGGTTGTCAGTTTCCCCTCCAGGCAGCTCTTTGTAGAGCCAGGGCTAGGGGAAATTGGTGAAATTTCATGGCACACTTGGACAGTTCTCATGGTACACCAGCGTGTCACAGTGTATCAGTTGAAAACTATTGCTGTGCCTAATAGTGAAATGAATGCATTCACACACTTTTCTGAAGGCACACAATTCAAGCATATTTTCTCACAGTGATGGCTAAAAAGGGAGGGGTATAATTGAGGGATATATTTTATCCCTCAATTTTTTTCTCCCTTCCTTTGTCAGATCCTGATGAAGGAAGTGCCTTCAATTTAATGTTAATTATGAGAACCGGGAGTTATAAAACATAGAATCTGATTAGATAAACTAGGTAAATGAGGTATTGTAATATGTTTTTCTGGACCAACCTCAGACCTGAAGAAGAGCTTGGTGTAAACTCAAAAGCTTGTCTCTCATATGACCAGAACGTAGTCCAAAAATAGGTATTATCTCATCCACTTACACCGATAGAACAGTATTGAATGCATAGAATTTGACTGCCTCATAAAAATTTCATTTGTGGTCCAGATCCAGGTACATGTGCCTAATTTTATTAGTGAAGAGTCTCATTGAAAAATGTTTTAGTAAAAGTAAAACACAGCATTACAAGGAAACCATTAATCCAAAATATATAATAATAAGGAAACAAGCACAGCAACACTTCCAAATGATTTCTATTATTAAATCTATAATTGTTATAGAACTCACTTCACAGACCATAATATAAATTAAATTGCACATAGTTAATATTTGTTTTTATTACAATTGTGTCATTTTTGTACACATAAACCCCTGGCTTTCGGTAGCCAAACTAGGAATCAGGGGACATTATGTTAGTTTTTCTGCCTGATAGTGATCTGTAACATTGATTGTTGCAATACTGTGTAAATCACCAAACCTTCCTGTTTTGTCACTTTAAAAAGTGTTTTGAGGTAATTGCAAGAAAGATGCAGTCTGTTGTTTTTACATTGTAGTCCAGTTGCTTATTAATATACTTCTTGGTAAAAAACAAAAACAAAAGCAAAAAAATATTTTCTGTTAAAATATAGAGTCAAAATGGTTTAGAGTAGGAAAGGCTGATCAGTGTGAATACTTAAGTAGGTTGTATTAATACAATCTTTGGAAACTGCAGGGTTTTTAAAAGCTAATTTCTTTTGTAAACAGAACAGCATAAAATAACACATTCTTTGCCCATTCAGTAACAGAGAGGAAGCCGTGCTAGTCTATACACTATCAGAACAAAAAGCAGTCAAGTAGCACTTTAAAGACTAGCAAAATATTTATTAGGTGAGCTTTCGTGGGACAGACCCACTTCTTCAGACCATAGCCATACCGGAACAGACTCAATATTTAAGGCACAGAGAACCAAAAAGAGTAAGCAAGGAGGACAAATCAGAAAAAGATAATCAAGGTGAGCAAATCAGAGAGTGGAGGGGTGGAGGGAGGAGGTCAAGAATTTGATTAAGCGAAGTATGCAGATGAGCCCCTATAGTAACTCAGAAAGTTCCCCTTCCAGTTTAAATCACGTGTTAATGTGCTGAATTTGAATATAAAAGCCAGCTCGGCCATTTCTCTTTGAAGAACAGTGTGAAAGGTCTTTTTCAGTAACACACATACCTTTAAGTCATTAATAGAATGCCCCATTCCATTAAAATGTTGACTAACAGGTTTGTGGATCTGGAGTGTTTTGATGTCTGTTTTGTTCCCATTAACCATTTGTCTAAGGGAGTTAGAAGTCTGTCCAATATACAAAGCATCTGGGCATTGTTCGCACATGATGGCATATATGATGTTAGTGGAGGAGCATGAGAAAGTGCCCGTGATTCTGTGAGTAACCTGGTTAGGTCCAGTGATGGTATTTCCAGAGAAGATATGTGGACAAAGCTGGCAGTGGGCTTTGTTGCAAGGAAAGGTTCCAGGACTGGTATTCCTGGGGTATAGACTGTGGTTGTTAGTGAGGATCCTCATAAGGTTGGGAGGTTGTCTGTAGGAGAGAACAGGCATGTCACCCAGGGCCATCTGGAGTGTGGCATCCTGATTAAGGATAGGTTGTAGGTCTTTAATAATTCGTTGCAGTGGTCTGAGTTGGGGACTGTAGGTGATGATCAGTGGTATTCTGTTCTTGGCTTTTTTGGGCCTATCTTGGAGTAGCTGGTCTCTGGGTATTTGTCTGGACCTGTCGATTTGTTTTTTTACTTCTCCTGGTGGGTAAGTCAGGTTTATGAATATTTGGAGAAGATCTTGTAGTTTTTGGTCTCAGTCAGTGGGATCAGAGCAAATGCGATTGTACCTAAGGACTTGACTGTAAAAAATGAATCTAGTTATGTGTGAAGTTGGAAACTAGAAGCATGTAAGTAAGTAAAGCGATCAGTGGGTTTCCGGTAGAGTGTAGTACCGATCAGGCCATCCCTGATTTGTACTGTAGCGTCCAGGAAATGTATCCCTCGTGTGGAGTAATCGAGGCATAAGTTGATGGTGGGGTGCAGATTGTTAAAGTCTCTGTGGAATATCCTGGGTAAATTTGCTTAAAACTGGGCCACTTACAGCCCAGGCTGTAATTTCCTTCTCACTGTGGCAAACCAAACCAGCCACAAAAGTACCTTGATTAGTACTGTAGTGTCCAGGAAATATATCTCCTGCATGTTGTAATTGAGGCATAAATTGATGGTGGGGTGTAGATTGTTAAAGTCTCTGTGGAATTCTTCTAGAGCCTCTGTACCATGGGTCCAAATCATAAAGATCTCATCAATGTATCTTAAGTAGAGGAGGGGTAATAGGGGATGAGAGCTGAGGAATCGTTGTTCCAGGTCATCCATAAACATATTAGCATATTGTGGGGCCATGTGGGTGCCCATAGCAGTTCCACTAATCTGGAGGTATAAATTGTCCCCAAATCGGAAATGATTGTGTGTGAGAACAAAGTTACAGAGGTCAGACACCAGACAGGCTGTGGTGGCATCAGGAATAGTATTCCTGATTGCTTGAAATCTGTCTTTATGTGGAATATTAGTGTACAGAGCCTCTACATCCATTGTGGCAAGGATGGCGTTATCAGGAACTTTTCCAATGTTTTGTAATTTCTTCAGGACTTCGGTGGTATCTCTGATATAGCTGGGAGTGTTGGTGGCACAGGATTTGAGGAGGGAGTCCATGTAACTGGATAGTCCGGTGGTAAGGGTGCCAACACCTGAAATGATAGGGTGTCCAGGGTTTCCAGGTTTGTGGATTTTGGGAAGTAAATAGAATAACCCAGGCTGCGGCTCAGATGGTGTGTTTGAGTGAATGAGGTCCTGAGTAGCAGCAGGGAGTTCCTTCAGTAATTGTTGTAATTTCCTTTGGAATTCCAAAGTGGGATCAGCGGAGAGAGGTCTGTAAAATAAGGTGTTGGAGAGTTGTCTGGCTGCCTCCTGTTCGTAGTCTGACTTATTCAGGATGACAACAGCACCCCCTTTGTCAGCTGGTTTGGTTATAATGTCTGGGTTATTTTTGAGACTGTGGACAGCATGGCATTCAGGATAGTTGAGATTGTATCTCATTTGGCATTGTTTGTGTATAACGTCAGCCTGAGCACAGTTGCGGAAGCATTGTACGTAGAAATCCAGACTTTCACTACGACCCTCAGTTTGCCCATTCAGGTGTGAGTGGATGAAGTTTATACCTGGTGCATAAGCTTTCGTGGGCAAAGACCAGCTTCGGCATCTGACAAAGCGGATCTTTGCCCACGAAAGCTTATGCTCCAAAATTAAATGTTGAATCTGTTCTGGTATGGCTGTGGGCTGAAAAAGAGGGTCTGTCCCTCGAAAGCTCATCACCTAATAAATTATTTTGTTAGTCTTTAAAGTGCTACTTGACTTCTTTTTTGCTCCAAAAGAGGTTAATCTAATAGGTGTCACAGGACTTCTTGATGTTTCTGAAGATACACACTGACTTGGCTACCCCTCTGACACTTAATACCTGTTGCAGCCGTGTGCATGCAGATTTTTAATAGGCTGTGCAATGGTAATGGGGTCACTATTGATATGGTTTTATAATGAGCAAAATAAAGGTCCTGCACACATCCCATTAAGTTTCAACCGGAATAAAGAGCAGAGAAGGGCTACCTGGGAATTTTAGTTCAGTTCTTTGCGTAACTTTCCAGACTTCAGAAATGAACTACAATTCCCAGAATGCATTGCTACCCGCAAAGACCCCAATTTTGCCAGTCAGCCCTGCCTGTCTCAAGGGGCCCCAATACCAGCGGTTGGAGTGAATGTATAATTTATCAATATAATAGGGATCGTCGTACTACGGGTATGCGGGGGAGTAGCGTCCCCTTCAAGTGGAGAGGAAAAGCGGTATTTCTAGGCAGGCAGCGCGTCCGGCGCCTCTAGTTCTTTCTGGGCCTCTCCGCGGAGGCGCCTGTTCATGGATTTCCAAGATGGCGGCGCTGTTGGCGGTAAATTCAGGTAACGGGCCCGAACGCGAGGTCGGTATTAGGGGGTGGCGCGGCACTGTCCCGGCTCGCGCTGCCCCTGCCCCGCCCGGGCCCTGGAGCTGAGGTCAGGGTCGCGGGCGCGATGTGTGGCCCCGTCCAGTCTCCCAGTGGGCCTGGCCGGTAAAGAGGCGGCGCCAGCAGCCCTTCTCCCCCGGCAGTCTAATACATGGGCCGCGGGGGGCAGTCCTTTGCTTTGTGGTTTCTGAGCCTCTACCCCCGGGGGGGGGGCGTTGGTGGGGCCCCCCCCCCCCCGAACCCCTCCCTGATGCGGCCCCCACCTGAGCAGCGCTACCATATTTGACCCTTCGGAAAAGAGGCCACTCTGGAGACGGAGCTTAGGGGTATCGGTCTCCAGCAGCGCACCGTGCGTGAATGGACGCGGGTTGGTGGATACTGATACAGACACACTCGCTCAGGAGTGGTCTCTTATTTTATATGGGAACCCTGTGGCTCAGACACCTCACTTCCCTCCGTGTTTCAGTCCCATGGGCGGGGACGAGGGGTGGTGGCATCGGGATTCACAGCTTTCCCTCAGGCTAGATTAGCTCTTGTGGGAACCTGGGGGCTAGTAGATTTTGGGGTTTCCCTAAGTTATGGGGTGGGACCAAAAATGTGGGGATTCAGTTTGTGGGAGGGGGCTGTTGTGGGGGGTCTGGTGGGAGGAAGGGTTCAGAAGTGGGTTGAGGTTGCAGGGTTTGGGGGCAGGGCAGTGAGTGGGTGGGGTGGGGTGGGGTGGGGGTGCACACACTCCCTTTGCTTGCCCCACTCTGAGGCAGTGTTTTTATGTTGTTTCCATTGGCCAGAATTGTGGCCATTGAGAGCAGCAGATGAAAAGCCTCCAACCAGCATTTCCTTCTGCTGCTCTTCCACAGCTGGGGGTAGGGATAGCTGCAACCCAGGTAACATGAAGAAGCTAATGCTTCATGGGCAGAACCTCCTGCCCTGTAGTTCCATGTGTTTGTGTCCTGCATGATGGGTGCAGGGACTTTCTCTCCAGCCCCTGTATTACCAAGATCTGAATCCAAATCTTTCTGAAAAAGTTGTATTTGTAAATTGGAAATAGTTAAACTAGATTTTGCCCTCACCCTACAAAAATGTGATGCCAGTGGCAGTACTACCACACTTAAATTGAAATGTGCATGTTTTGCAAATTGAACCATACCATGCAGCTTATTCTTCATGAGGAAGAATCTTTGCAATGGGTTGAAATAAATAACTAAAACACTTAGGCAAATTATGGAAGAGGATGATGGGGCTACAGCAGAGCCAAAGGTACTCTTTGTAACGGAACACTACATGCACATGAACATGAATGTACACCACCATCCTCAGTCCAGCTAGGGGGAAGTTCTGTTTTTGAACCCTGCTGGAAGAATCCATACTTAGCTAATACATCATGGAAACGTGCTCTGTCATTTTTTTGTCTCTCTCATCTTTTGGATGAAGTAGAGTGGAAAATGCTTCACTCCCTGAAAGTTTTTTGTTCCTTTTCCTTTTTTTTTGGTCTCCCCTCTTTTTGAACTCTCTTTTTTGTCTTTCCTAGTTTCTTTCCCACCTCTACAAGTTTTGGTGTCTTCCTCCAGCTGTAATGGAGTAAAATAGACATGATTCCACTCTATTTGCTGCTATTTCCAAGACAGTTTAGAAACAGGGAAACAGATCAGAATTGTCAGTTTCACTCTGCTAGTACTTTCACTTGTTGGCTAGGGTGAATTACTAGTTGCCTTAAACTAGGTTGACATAGGCATCATGTAAACTGTTTTGCGAGCTTGTATGTAGTGATTGCATTAGGTTTAACTAAATCTGTGTCTTCACTGCAAAAAAGTTTAACTATCTCTGTGTAAACTAGTAGTGGAAATAAGGGATGGACAGTTTGTTTCTCACGTAGTTTGTTGAGATATATCCCTCATTACTAACATAGAATCATCCGGTTGGAAGAGACTCCAAGAGGTCATGGAGTCCAGCCACCTGCTAAATGCAGGACTAACCCCAAATAAATCATCTTGGACAGGACTTTGTCAAGCTAAGACTTAAAAAAGACCTCTAGGGATAGAGATTTTCCCCACCTCCCTAGGTCACCCATTTCAGTGCTTCACTACCATCCTAGTGAAATCATTTTTCCTAATGTCCAACTTAGAGCTCCCCTTACTGCAACTTCAGACCATTGCTCTTCATTCTGTCATATCAATACAGAGAACAGCTTCTCTCTATCCTTTTTGGAAGCCCCTTTCAGGTTGCTATCATCAAATAAGCTGGACTTCTAGTAGTCACATTGAGGTTAAAAACTATCTGTGCTTTGTCTCTGCCATGAGTTTACACTGACATATTTATTTTTTTGCAATGAAAACTAGCCCAATTCAGTTTTAGTTAAAGTATTTCAAGTTTTGTATGCAGACAAGATTATAAATTGAAAGCTTTTTGGGGAAGCGACCATCTTAGTGATGTGCAATACATAGCTTAGTGGTGCCCTAATCCATGATTTGGTGGCCTCTAAGCATACTGACGTAAAAATAATAATACAGTTGATACTCTTGATGGTGATTTGTTTTGGGAAGAACTTGAAAGTTGTTTCAGGAATATGAACGATATCCAGCAAACAAAAGTTTGGCATTTCATTGTTAAGTTGGTGGATGATTATTTGGAGAGCTTTTTTGGAAACCATCACTCTAGTAGGGAGACAGGAAACCCTCAAACTGTAGGAAGGAATTATTTAATATGCATATCATGCCTTCATACTGTTGCTGGTTTGACTGTCTAGTTTGAAGAATGATTCTGCATTGTGGTATCAATGTTTGTATATTAAGTTTGATGTTGATAGATACTAACATAGGATGCTGCTTTTGTGCATGTGCTGTTGAAAGAAAGTTTTAGTGTAAGCTTCCAACCTTCCTCCCTATGCAAAGAAATTTTAATTCAGGATATCCTTTCTAATGTGGAGAGATCACTCATCCAAATTAAAATTTAGCATTTCCAGCAAAACTTGTGCCATTGGTAACAGGTGAAAGAGGAGAGTAGAATTTGAGATTTGGCCTGACTAACAATTGGTAAGACTTCACAATAACACACATTTTAAAGATACCGTGGCTTCCAAATATAATACTTGGGAAAAGCATATTAGTATGTTAAGATAATGCTACTTCATTAATTTTTTTGGATTGTAAAACAAATTCATACTTTTATAAATATGTTTATTGCTGTAGAGGATAAATGCGTTATTTATATGGAGATACACATCTCATAGAACTGGAAGGGATCTCGGGAGGTCATCGAGTCCAGTCTCCTGCCCCCTGGGCAGGGACAAGCACCATTCTTCCCGCTGCCCCCTGCTTTATTTTTTTTCCTGTTTGCTCCAGATGTCTAAATAGCCTCCTCAATGAGTGAACTCACAACCCTGGGTTATTTACATCTAAGGATCTATCTGTAAAATATTAACAGTCAAAATTTTACACTTCTGTCAGATGTTTATCAGTTCAGTGCTATATTTGGTATTCTTTGTTTTGTTTACTCTATTTCTTACTCTCCTATCATTACATGGTATGACAGCCACAAATGTGGGAAAAATCTTATTAGTATAGTACTATCTGGTGAATCAAAATCCCCTTTCAGACTGTACTTCTGTTAAAATCAGAAAAAGGATGATTGCATTTACGGTATGCAGAACATCGTTCATTTATATTTTCTGATATTGCTAATTGTGCTCCATTTTGGTCAGCCGTCATTTTCATCTCTGTTCCACTCCCTGCCCCCTCCTTACCCAATCCAAGGAGATTTCTACCTCCCAAAATGTCTTTATTCAGTGGCATATTGCCTTCTTGAATGTAAAAAGTCCTTGTGCATAACTTATTAATTTTCATGTTGAGCCATACAGTAAATGTAAATAATAATTTGTTTCTAGAATGTTCTGTGTGGAGAAATAATCTTTCCTCTACTCTTCCCACTTTCAATATGATTGTGTTTTTTCAAACTTTTATTCTTAGCTGCCAGTTTGTGGGGTCCATACAAAGATATTTGGCAAACAGTGGTAAATGCCATCTGGAAAAGGCAACCTGAAGCTATCCATCTCCTGGACCAGGTTTTAAAGAAACATAAACCTGACTTTATCTCACTGTACAGAAATCCGGTAATTAAAATAACTTTATTTTGTTAGGATGTGATTAGAGTACTTTGTTTGTCTTGACTTCAAAAAAAAATTACTCTTTCGGGTGGAAACTATCCAGTGCCTAGCAAAAATAGAGTCCCAGTTCTGGTTGGGACCCACAGGTGCTGTAAGAATAAAAATAACTTGAAAGATTATTATTTATCTCACTTCTTTAGCATTTGAACACTTAAATAATTTCATGTTGAGCATACGTTTTTCTTCATTGGTTTTCAGACTGTTCCAAGAGAAATAATTTATTTATCCACCCCAATCTCCTCAGCTCAGTCAATCAAGCAGCAATGTGTTTTTGTACTTACTCCATGCTTTGAGACTGAGCACACAGTTATTTCTGTGTGGTTTGTTTTCTTCCTTATCATGCAATTACTTCAGTATTCCAGCAGGCAAATCAGGTGCCCATCTGAAAATAATACGTAGGATGCTCCTTTTGAAGATTGTGGCATGAAATGGAGAAACCTATTTAGTTTTTGCCTGATGGAGGAGAATGTATCTGTTTAGAAAAAAAACATTACAGTAGACCCCCCACCAAGTTACACATAGGTTGCACTCCTGGGCAATCATGTGTAACTCAAATTTTGTGCAAGTTGTGAGGAGTTGAGAACAAGGCGGCAGACTGTTTCCCGGCTCTGCAAGTGGAGGGGAGCCAGGAGCCAGGCAGCCCCCTGGTTCCCAGCTCGCCATCACTCATAATTTCGACTCACGTTAATGCAAGT
This sequence comes from Carettochelys insculpta, assembly GCF_033958435.1. NCBI lineage: Eukaryota > Metazoa > Chordata > Testudines > Carettochelyidae > Carettochelys > Carettochelys insculpta. Next base: position 287,792,822 of record NC_134137.1, read on the forward strand.
AACGTGTAAGTCGAAATTGTGTATGTTGGGGGTCTACTGTATGGTAAGGAAAAAAAAAAAACTGTCCTGCAACATTTGTAATAGACGCTTAATTTTTATCTGTAAAGCTGATAGCTTGAAGGCTTTAACAATAACACATTACAGGGTCTTGTTTCTCTACATTTTAGCATTTGATCAACATCCAAAAAAGGAATAATATATTATTTGTAAAAATTATTCTTTTTAACAGTTTATCATCAGCATTCACAATGCCTTTCATTGAGGTAAAATTGTTTTCTTACGGGGAAAATATGTCAAAAGCTACTTTGTATGTTCACATAATTCTCAATGAAGTAAGCACTAGAACTTATGCTATAAGATTGTTTTTGCTTATAGCCTCATGAAAATCCATTTTCTACATTATGCTGTGAAGACACCTTTACTCTCTGAATGTAAAAAATGTAGTCAGTGCTTGTGATGAAAGCCTAACCTGTCAGAGTGGTAGTTGTAAAGAAGTATTAATGTAACAATCTCCACTTGCTCTCAGATCAGCTCTGACAGCAATGAATAATTGTTCAGCATATTGCCATTTTGGGAACTTGTTTACTTTTTTTTAAGCCAAAGAATGTGCAACAGCATGAGAAGATTCAGAAAGCAAGTACTGAAGGGGTCGCCATCCAGGGACAGCAGGGTACCAGACTTTTGCCAGAGCAGCTCATCAGAGAAGCCTTTATCCTGAGTGACCTCTTTGATATCGGAGAGCTTGCAGCTGTTGAACTTCTTTTAGCTGGTAAGGAGTCACTGAACTGAGGGGGACAAAAATTTCGTTGAACATTAACTGCATTTTGAGAGTTAGGGAAATTCAGTGCTTGTAGGCTTCTTGCTTAAACTACTTGTTTACTTCAAGAAACACATGCTTAAGTGCACTTTTGGACTAGGCTTTAGCATCCACTCTAAGATGTTCATAAAAATCTAAAATTATTCCTTGCATTGCAATGCAGTAGAAAAATATTTTGAATTTATTGAATTTTTTTATTTAGTCATTGTGAAAGAAGAAATAATCTGTAGAGAGCTGGCAATTCCTTAAGTACAGTTACATTTTTGTTTACTTACACTTGTGCAGACTAAGAGGGTAAGCTGAACAATTGCATGCAAACATAATTTGGACTCAGAACTTGGTTATAGGATTGTTGTACTTCTCTTCTTTTAAATAAGATAATATTTCCTCTGCTAGCCTAATTTGGGTTTTAAGAGCAAAAGCCCAAAATCAGATTTAGAGCAAATGGAATGATGATGCCTAAAATACAGCTGTGTACTTCACTTTTAGGGTAGTTTGCTGGATTTGTAATTTAAATATAGTTACAGATCCAAAGATGTGGTTGCTTACGTAAATTGAGAGGTTTGGATTTTTTTATTTGTTTTGTGGCTCTGTATTTTTCATTCTGCAGGGGAGCACCAGCAACCTCATTTTCCTGGACTTACAAGGGGTTTAGTGGCTGTTCTTTTGTACTGGGATGGAAAGAGATGTATTGCCAATTCATTGCGAGCCCTCATCCAGTCACGACGAGGCAAGACCTGGACATTGGAGCTCAGGTCTGTCTTCTAGTTATATTTGGAGACTTGGCTGTGAGTCACATTAAAAGGCTCTTTGTGTTGGCCACTGGTGATGTCTAGGCTGGTTGGGTTTTGAGGATGTAAGAATTTTCGGATTTGGTCACTTTAATGTGAGGGTAGCAGAAATGTAGCATTATAAAGACTAACAAAATGATTTATTTGATGATGAGCTTTCATGGGAGAGACCCACTTCATCAGATTCATTAGTGGGTCTGTCCCATGAAAGCTCATCACTGAATAAATCATTTTGTTAGTCTTTAAAGTGGTACATCTCTGCTGCTTTGGTTTGTTGGAGTACAGACTAACACAGCTACCTCTCTGTTACTTTAATATGAGGGTGTTGCTCTATCTTTTTCAGCCCAGTATTCTTCTGTAACCAATTAAAAAGTATTTATCTTGGAGAACCCTTTACTTCTGGTCCTATATACTCGTTCACCTCCGGCTCTGTGTTGTGGCAGATGCCATTCCTTGCAAAGCCAGTTATTGCTACTCAAAGCGCTGACAAGTGGTAGTCACTCAAACATGATGTGAAGTGTTTATGTCCACTACAGAGATTGAGTACTTTGCCTTTGGAAGCCTCTTGCCAAATGGGAAGCAGAGAATAATTTTTATTTAAATGTAATTTTTACTGCAGAAATTAATATGTGTATATAAGGTACTCTTGGTAAAATACAAAACACACTCAGACTACGTCTATACTAGAGCGTAAAGTCGATTTTAAGGCACTTTACTCAATTTTACAATGTGACTGTCTCACTGCAAATATGATGAGGTTGATTTTAAGGGGTGCTAAGGTTGACTTTTTTGTGCTGCGCCTCCGACGCGGCATAATGCCAAGTTTGAATTTAAAAGATTGAATTAATGCTAGTGTGGAAACAGCGTTACTTTTAATTGATTTTGTTGTCCTCTGCGGGTGGCCCGCAGGTATCCCACAGTGCCCTACAGGTGTCCGTTCTAGCCACTTTCACCTGTGTTGCTGTCCAAGTGTGCAGGAAGTAGGTAACAGGAAGCTGGGGAATTTGAATTTGTTTTCTTTCTGACCAGTGTGGATAGCACACCTAGGAGCCATCCATTGCATTTAGCCATCACATCAGGCCGCCTAACTATCATGACATCTTAGGGTTCTCCTCAGGATTTGAGTTCTCAGGGTCACAAAAGAGCATGGAGCCGTAATGTGATCCTGGATCTCATTTCTGTGTGGGGTGAAGAATCAGTGATGAGCAGACTGCAAGTCACAAGTGAAATATGGACATTTATGAGAAGATTTTGTGGGTCATGACTGCGAAAAGGTATACCCAAGATGCTCAGCAATGCCGGGTTAAAGTAAAGGAACTCAAGCAGAACTATCTCAAAATGGGAGCAGCCAATGGGTGATCTGGGTCATCTTCCAAGACGTGCTGCTACTATGAGCAGCTGGACACCATTCTTGGGAGGGACTAAACCATGGTCCCCGAAGCTAACAAGGACTCTTCGGGAGACTGCCCTCAGGACTCTGGTGGGAGCAGAGAGCGGGAGCAGGAGACCAGGGAAGAGGATGATGCTGATGTTCAGCAGGCGCCCAAGGAAACTGATCCTGACAGCCCAGAGCTCTTCACGCTCAACCTGGAGCCAGTCCCCTCCTCATCAGCATCTGAAGCTCTGGTGTACAGCAATGGTGCAGAGTACTCTTCTGGTGAGTATTTTTTTAGAATGCTACAAGAGGGTTGGGGTATAGGTTTACTTCCATGGAGCACATTTTATAAACTGCTACAAGTGCGTCATGGCTCAGGCTCAATGGATCTGTTAATATTTCTAGGGATGGTGCACTTTCCTTTTTGGTGATCTCTGTAAAGGTCTCAGTCACGTACTCTCTTTATTTTTTGCACGAGATTTTTGGGGAGACCTGACTTATTGCGGCTTCCACAATAGGACACCTTGCCCCAGCAGGCTACCAGTCTGTAATCTGGTATCATGGCACCACACAGCATTCTGGCAAATTTTCCACAGTGTGAGCATATTTTCTTTTTCACTGTATTATTTTTAGGAGGCCTATGTCTCTTTTTGCAACCTACAAGAAGCATGGGACTTTTGATCAGAATTTTTTACACTGCTCCCCGGCCATTTAAATTTTTAAGGATTGCCCTGCTGCACCACATGGCTGGAAGGCTCTGCGTCTCTCTGCTCTGCATGGCTAGCAGGCTCTCCTGGCCTTCTCCCCTTCCACCACACTGCTGGCTTTTTATCCCTGCACAGGATTTGAAGGGAGCCGCCAAGAAATCTTTTTTCTACACTTTACAGGGATGACCTCCTGCACTCCTCTCCCCTCCTGCAGCCGGCCAAGTGTCCAGTGAACTCAAACCCACCCCCAGCTAGGAGGCTGCTAGGCTCTGCCAATCCTTCTCCTGGACACCAGCATGAGGTTTACCTGCTTTAAATGGGTTTTCCCCAGCACAGGATTGAAGAGGAGCCACTGAGAAACATTTTTTCAGCAGTTTACAGGGATGACAGTCCTCCCCTCCTCTCTCCCAGCCTGCATGGCTGCCGAGCTGTGCTGACCCTGCCCTTCACATCCATGAGCTAACAAGATCCTACCATGTCTGTAGTGAAATGGGCTGGATAACTAATAGCTGCTGTTCTGCTCTGATTGATTCATTGTCATCTTTAAGAAGCCAAAAGTGGCCTTGGACAACAAAAGTTGCAGTAATTGTCAAACAGAGACCCATTAATTCAATGGATAAGGGCTTTGTGTCACATTTTAAAAACTGTATCTACATTTTGACCTTCGCTGTCTTCAAGAGGCCATGCGTGGGGGGGGAGACAGGAGTGCTGCGATGGGGCAAAAAAAAGAGATCCAAAGAGGACATCGTCCTGCAACAACTTGTAAAGGCTGATGGAGCGAGACACAGCCGCTGCTAACCAGAAATGGACACAGCAGTGACAGCAAACTATGTTCCAGTGCAGAAACAAGGACTCAGCAGAGCTCCTGACAGCTGTCAGGGAGCAAACTGAAATCCTACATTCCATGCTGGAGCTGCTGAGGGACACCCGGTTCAACTCATTATGTGACTTCCACACTCTCTTGCCTGGTCTCCCCTCAATATGGCTTGATGACACCCCCCGCCATGGGGGTTCCTGAATGTGTGTGTTTTGTGGGGGGAACGGACAAGAGGGCATGCCCACGCCCTCTCCAATTTGCAAAAGGCTCACGTTCCACTGCACATGATGCCAGGATTCCCTTCACCCTTCCACTTGTAAATAAAAAGAATGTTTTTGTGAAAACCACCGTGGTGGTGGTTGGTTCACAGGGGATGGGGTGCAGTTGGAGGTGCTGTCAGACAGGTCAAGCACACATCATTTTGGGTTGGAGTGGTGTCACAATAGTTAAATGCAGTAGATTCATTTGGCTGTCATTAATAAAGCTATTTTTCAAAGTCTCCCTGATTGCAGTTACTTCTGTATGTGCATTGGTGAATGCCCTTCTGTGTAGCTGTGCATAAGCCCAGCTCATGGCATCTGCCTCTGCAACCTAGGCTGGCATGAAGTTTTTCCCCCCTTTCATTCATTCGCAAATGTTATGGAGAGTACAACACACAGATTGCATTGGCTGCCTGGGTCACAGTGGCCCCCACTGTAGATCTGCCCACCCTGAATTGATTTACCATTGACCAGTAGCTGTTGGGCATTACAAACTTTGACAGAGCAGTTGCTACTTGCTGCAAATCACAAAATTCCGTGAAAGTGGCTTTGCTTAGGAAGAAATTCTGCAGCTAGTGCTGATCATTCCAGACCTCAAAAACAATGCGGTCCCATCAGTTTCTGCTGGTGTCACGTCTCCAGAACTGGCACTCCAGTGTAAGCAACGCATTCAGGGCAGTCAGCAGCTCTGCATTCTTGGTCTCCAGTCCTTCAATGTCATCATCCGAATCATCTGCATCCACCTCATCCTCACACTGGCTTGCTTTCGTAAAATACTTCAGGAAGTGGCCATAACACACTGTGCACCAGCAATAAGCTGTTCAGGATCCATGGTATTGCTGTTCAGTGGTGTGAGCTAGGGGGCAGGCTTTTGGAAAATTCCTAAAAAAATTCCTTGGTCCAGCCCTTTGTTTGACAACAGCAAGGACTTGGGGGCATAATCATTCACCATGTCATGGCTCCTTCCCCACTCTAGCAAGACAAATGCAGAAGTGGGGGGCAGCAAAAGTACCCTCAAAACCTTATCTACCAGGTATTGGTATAAACTTCCCCCCCAAAATCCTAAAAAAAGCTTTAGATTTTGGGGATAAAATTCACTGCCAGCACCCAAGTAATAATAAGGAAACCAGGGAGAGACTACTTGGGAAATCTCAGCCCCAAAAGTAAAAACCAGGACACAAACATTAATCAATACCAGGTTAATAAAAAGAAAAAGAGAGAACTTTTTTATTATTACAACAATATTCGTGTTGCAAGCCTCATGACTAGATGGAAGAGTCACAAAGTAAAACACATGGGGAGTCTCCACCATGGGCCTCGAACTTAGTTACAAGGAGAGTAAAAGAACATTTCTAAAAAGTGCACAGACATCTGATCCCACTTCCTAAACCATAAAACAATAAAGCCTAAGGGATTTATCTAAACTTTGAAGGGCATGCTCTTAGAGGGAGATATTCTGTCTCTCTCTCCCTCATGGCTGGAAAGAAGAAGAAAGACCAGAGGACAGAAAAGGGAGGAGCCAAAAACTTCCTTTGTCCCAGTTTGAAATTCTTACCTACATTCCTATAGGCCAACCCCACCTGGCTAAGGAGGTTAACCCTTTTACTCCCAGGCTGCTGGCTAACCCTCATGATCATGACAACATCAGACACCCACAAGCACTCGTAGCATATTTTTTTCACATAAGACACTGGCATAAAACCCCAGAATGCGGTGCAAGACACTATGGGATAGGTACCCACAATACATTGCTGATACAATGGAGACAAACTATGTTGTCTTTTGGGCATTTATGGACACTCATCTTTATAAAATCCAGTGGTAAAAAGTTGAATTCAATAAAATTGACTTTATTTTGTAGTGTAGACTTAGCCTGAGTATTCAGAAAAGCAGATCTTGGCTGGTTGCTTCTGTGGAGCTAGGTGATACTAATATAGTTTGTACTGAGTTGAGATATAGTGTAATCACAAATACCTTAGTATAAAACAGTTAATCAGTTTATGAATATCCTAGATGGTGTGGTAAGGCTGTGGAAATTCGTTCACTTGCAAGAATTATTGAGGATTATTGTGGCTCTGTCTGCTCTGACCCAGCTGCAACCAGACAGGAAGGGCAAATTGTTTGTTTGATTTAGACTAGGTCTACACTGGTTGTGGAAGACTGAGTGCTTAGGTTCCATCTTTTGGAACGCCATTTTGCGCATGCACGAAACAGCGCGTTCCAGGGTCAATGTTTACCCCAGAACTCCTTGTGAACCGCAAGGATTAAGGAAGGTCGGTGGGAGGAGCACTTCTGCCAACATTCTGCAGTGAGGACAGGGACCAACGTCAATGGCTGCAAAATCGATTTTAGGTACACAATTGGTATATCAAAAATTGCACAGCAGCTGTTGACAGTCCTGGAAAGTATAGTTGTAGCCTCTGTTTTTTAGAAATCTGCTATTTGAGAAGATTGTACTAGTATAGATATATGCGATAATTTTGTGTGTATGTTGTTATTCCTCTAGAGTATACTTCATGCATAGTCTTAGCTACTTTGTGTCTTGGAGTTCTTTGTGTTTCCCGTGCAACAGTGTTCAAAAGCACAGTTTAGATAGTCAAATGGAAGACGTTTCTGATCAAATGATGTTACACTTAGTTGAGCTCTTGATTGAGAAATGGCAAGTAAGATCTTTCTGATGATCTTTCTGGTTTTAACTTGGATTACAAGTTGTTCTGGAGAAAGAATTTGACTAGATACCTGGTATATATCTGTGGTGCTGTACAACTAACAATAATATTGTACCACCCCTTCTCTCTGCTTCACATTTTTATAAATGCTTTTAGACAGGGACCAAATTTTGCACTGCTCCTTTGGTGTTAGTGTAGTTGTGCTTGCTTGCTTATACCAGAGCTGAATTTGTTAATTATCTTCTTAATGACCAAAATAAGTGTTCAATAAGAGTGAGTTTCATCTCAAAAGAATTAGATTATAGTTGTATAAATTATAATTTACAAAGTTTAAAATACACGTGCAAGTACCTTTGCATTGTGTTGTGGTTTGAACATGCATGTTTTAAAAATTACAGTATTGACGTGTTTTTTACAGCCTATAGGTTACTTGTGCTTCTATCTTTTTGCAAAAAACTTCACTAGTTGATCTTTTAAATAGTGTCCTGAATCACACATGCTGGAATTGCATGACCTCAAGAGTTTGTGTCTGTTCATCATAACACTTTGAGATAACTTGGTTTACTGGTTAGTGTTCAGTGCTCTTTTAGTTAGTTTCTGTGCAGAATTTATTGTTTATTTTCTCTCAGGTATGAAGTAATTTTGGTATATTTATATTAATTGCATTTTTTCTACTGTGATCAGGAATAGCATTATTTGTTGTTTCAGTTGCTAATATATTGTCTGTTTGTTATAGCACAGAGTTGGTGTCCATGACAACACGCTTTACAGATGAGCTGATGGAGCAGGGGTTGACTCACAAGATCCTAACTCTGGTATCTCATATCGATGTGAATAATGAGTTTGAGAAGCTACAGAAAGAGCGAGGTCTGGGTAGTGAGAAACATCGCAAAGAGGTAAGGGAATCACTTTGCCAAGTTATTGCAGAGATTAAAGTGCTGAATATTTTGTTTTAAATTTGTGGGTCTTCTCTGGAATAAAATCTTAGTGGTTTATTCATTTCTGTAAGAGGTACTGTGGTTTTAGATCATTTTCTCTTCATCTGCTGTTCATTCCATTTACTGATTGATGGCAGGATCTAGGACAACCAAAATAGTGAGAAGAGCCATTTTTTTTTTCAAATTTAGTTGCAAAATCAATACTTCAGGAGCTGCAGTGCATGTGAATACGAGACAGTCCTTAATAAGTACGGTCAAACTGTACTTTGTCACCCCATTTTAAGAATAGCGTGCACACACAATGATTTGTACCAGTTAGAAATTTGTTTCTTTCACCCTTGGATTGGACAGCATATGAGGAAAAGGAAAATGCTGCACCTGGGGATAGGCTCGTAAGCAGAAAGAAGCAATGTTTGCATCAGCCCTCCACACCACTGTTTTTCTACTCCTCCCCGCCCCTTTTTAAATTAAGTACCCCTTTAAAAAAATACCCTCAGCCCCCCCCTCCTTCTTTAACCCAATCACCCCTCCCCTCCTCCAGAGTCAGGCACGCCCAGCCCCCTCCACACAGCTGTAATCCAGTGCCGTGAATCACTGGAGCTGTTGCCGCCACACTCTTCTCCCTCAGAGTGCTGGGCCCAGGACACGTTCGCACAGCGGCACGCAGCGCTCCCACGGTTCTGAGCATTTTATTGCTGAAAGAGCTGTGTGTACCTCCCAGATTTCTCTCGTGTCCTGGGATTGGTAGCCTGCCAGCGGAGCGGGGAACCCACCTGTGCAAGCTTTGTGGCCAGGTCTTGTCCGGTGGGCTCTTGTTAGGGGCTGTGTAGAGAGCCACATAGGAGTCAGTGGCAGCAGTATCTGGAGCCTCAAATGACTATTTAAAAAGCTGCAGGTTGCTTACCCCGGTCTAGGACATTCTAGAGATCAGATAGTGAGCAGAAATAGATCAGTCAGACTGTTCCAGCTTTTAGCGTAGGGCACTACATCAAGTAAAGGATTCAGTCTGAGGAAGCAGGAACCTGTGCCTATCATAGTTTTTGGATGGTGAGAAGAAAACCAATGAAAATTGTGTGATGCAAAACAAACAAGCAGTCATGTACCACTTTCAAGACTAACAAAATAATTTATTAGGTCATGAGCTTTCATGGGGCAGACCCACTTCATCAGATCTGGAAAAAGCCTGAGAATATGCATCTTAAAACAGAGAGGCTTTAACACCAGATAACAAAGGGAAACATCTGAACTAGAGTTTATGCTCAAATTCTATTCTTTGCTACTTGCCCTCAGTAGAGATAGGAATTACCTTATGCATTACAAAGACAGCATCCCCATCTTTGATATTCGTAGTGATCTCAGGCAAGTCACTCAACAGACACTTACAGTAAGTAATTTACCCCCTTCTGTCCTATATACGTGATTTGTCAGTTCTCATTTCAATTTTTTTGTTTGTGTCTCTGTTATGGAATTGTCATGCCAATTCACTTTTAACATTATTTCCAGTACAGGACTGTCTCCAGATCTGAAGAAGTGGGTCTGCCCTGGGAAAGCTCATCACCTAATAAATTATTTTGTTAGTCTTAAAATTGCTATGTGACTGCTTTTTTGTTTTATTATTTAACAAGTTATTGATGCATGAAAGGACCTTCTCTCCTATTCTGTAATCACTTACTTTGCTTAACAGCTTTTTGTGAGGGGACTGTTGTCTCAAAGGCTTTTTGAAAAGTCCAGGTTCACTATATCCATTGAATCACCCTTGTTCTTATGCTTGTTGACACCTTAATGCCTCACCAGTCCATTAGAATTCTTTAATTTCCCTTCACAAAGCCATGCTTAATACTTCCTTAACATATTGTGTTCATCTATGTATCTGATAATTTCTGTTCTTTATAACTAATTTGCCTGGTATTAAAGCATACCAGCCTGCAATTGCCAGGATTGCCTTTGTACCCTTTTTAAAAAAATCAGTCTGCCAGTCATTTGGTACAGAATCGATGTAAGCACAAAGTTACGCACCATAGTTATTAGTTGTGCAGTTTTGTATTTGAGTTCTGTCAGGACTCTAGGTGAATACAGTCTGGTCCTGGTGACTTTCTACTATTTAATTTATCATTTTTTCCTGGAAGAACCACTTTCGACACTTCAATCTGACACAGTTGCTCAGATTCATTACCAAACAAGAACAGCTCCAGTATAGAAAATTCCCTCACATTATGAGCAATGGAAGTGGTTTACTTATCTTCTCCACAACAGCCTTGAGTTCTTCTTCAGCAGTTTGATTGTCCTGTGGCCATGCTGATGTTTTTGGAAGGATTCCTGCCTTGAATGTGATTTAAAAAAAAGTCTCTTTAGTTTTTGAGTCTTTTACCAGTTGCTCTTCAAATTCCTTTTTGGCCTGCCTGATTATATTTTTACCCTGATGTGCCAAAATTTGCACTATTTTCCTCAGTAGAATTTAAACTCCTGGGGGAATTGTGCATCACTGTGCATGCACAGAATTCATGGTGTCTCTGGGTTTATTTCTTCCCCCAAAAAATTGCTTCCCTGTCAGAAGTCGAGGGAAGTCACAAGAGTATTCAGGCATCCTACCCCAGCAGTGCTGAGAGGTTGATTTTTGTGTGCTCAGAACAGCCCTTACAGATGTAAATAACTGTGGTAGGTGGGGAGGAGCAGTGGGACAGTCGTGCATTTGTGTGTGAGAGAGAGAGATATTTTCACTCTTGCTTGCTATTGTAGACACACTGATTGCATAGGAGCAGGCCTTCGGGGTGTTTCCATAGAGGTAGTGGCTGTGGCCCCTCAAGCAGAGCTGAATGTAGCAGTCTAAACTGTTCCCACTGACTTTGTGAATTCCCTCAGGACCATAAAACAGGTGTAAGAGTTTTAATGTTTCTTTACATTGCCAGAGTGGTGTAACAAACAGTATGGCCTTATAAATGCTTACGATGCTTTAGTGATTAGTCTGCATTTTTGGACTGAAGTATATTCTGGAGACGGTAGCCAATACAAATCATGAGTTTGGTTCCCTAGTCTTCACTTACTCTTCAGTTGCCAATGATGTAACATATAGCATATGACTGCAAATATTTGTTGACTAATAACTAGAAGAAATGTATGAATAGTAGGCACATGGTAGAGTCTCAACATTCGTGAAGGTTCCATGTTCAGAACCCTCATGAATGTTGATTTTTATGAATACAGGGGGCGCTCAGAGCCTCAGTGAAACAGTGGCTGCTGGTGCTCCCCACCCAGAGCCCTGGGGAAGCGGTGGCCGTGGGCGCCCTTCCTCCGGAGCCCAGGGAAGCAGCTATCTCAAGCTGCCACTCATGAATAATTGAATTCACAAATATTAAGTTCTTGAACGTGGGGACCTTACAGCATTACTATTAGAAGGAGTTTGGGGATTTCCTCCAGTGCTCCTCACTTCTATTCTCTCTGTCCATTGTATTGTAGTATATATCAGTTGTCAAAATTATTGAAATTTGCATGATTATTTTGTATTATTATGACAACATGCAGAAATGTGCACAATTTAAAAATATTGTGTGCAGAATTTTGAATTTTTGATGCAGTTAGTTTGGCACAGATTTTCCCCCTGTAATAATAGTATCATTCTGTACGTGCTTTTGGTTAACCTTGATAAAAAAACAAATGATCTGATGCTTGTCAGAAAATAAGTGTAACGAACTACTTTCCAAAAAATGCAAGAAACTGAAAATCATGCCATTGGCATGGAAATGCATGGGCAACCTTTATATAGACCATGCCGCTTCATCTGTAATGTGTTAAAATGGATTTATGACAAATAGCAACCTTTTTAGATATCTTGGGTCAGTGAGCAATCTTATTTAAGTTTAATATTAAATTGAGGCATTAACTTTGTGAGAGAAGTCTTTTTTGTCAGAAATCTTACCAAGGCTTTGAATATTAATACAGATTTAGAACACGCTGAGAGGAAAAAGTGAATTATACATCTTGTACTGTGCATTAGTGAAGACTTAAAAGAAGTACACATTCAGACTGAGTTGTATATGAAGGGCCTCACCAAATTCAAACCGTGAAACATGTTATGGACTGTGCCATCTAATCTTCCCTGTGCAATCTGGTGCCCAGCCAGCGGCTCCTACCCTGCTTGGGATTTCAGCTGCTAGTCCTGGCCAGGGATGGGAAGGGACAAGATTTATTCTTCCCCTGCAGGGGCTGCTTCAGGGGCAAGTCAGACCTACTGCCAAGATCTCCTCCAGCTGCAGGAAGCTCCTCAATGCCATCTGTCACCTTCCTGCATGGGGAGGCTGTGGCACCAGCTGTTAACTCTCTATGCAGGCAAAAAAAAGACTGTTGGGAAAATTGGACATATGGGAACCCATCCCTCATGTGCCATGACCATCGCTTCTGCACTGGTGGTGGTGGTGAGGCTTGCTTTAGAGCTGGGTGCCCAGCCGGAATCCTTCCTCCCTGGCTGCCCAACTGTGAAGACAGAGCCTCTGCCAGTGACAAGGCACAAGTGAGGGTAGTAATCTCCAGCACCTCCCCCCACACAATAGTTTTACAACCCTCCCACGTTGTCTGCCATTTGGGTTGGGACCCCAGTTTCGCAAAATTGAAGGAGTAAAGATCTGAAAACATGAATTTGACTAATTTTAAAACTCCTGGCTATGAAATTGTCCAAATTGGGCCATAAATTTTAGTAGGGTCCTCTCTATGCGCATATATAAACCCCATTCATGTTAAAGGTGATGGTATGTATATATCAAAAGATAAATGCTAATTGATTCAACAATATTTTAAAGAATAGCAATTTCACGAATTCATTTGGGATTCCAAATAAACTTACATAATTGGACCTGAATGTATTGACTGACCAAGCTTGGACAATTTCAAGATAATTATATGAAAATAACTGTAAATTTGAATTTTTTTTTAAATAGGTTTCTGACCTTATCAAAGAGTGCCGACAGTCATTGGCTGAAAGCCTATTTGTCTGGACCTGCCAGTCTCCACTGAGCAAGGATGATACTTTAATCCTTATTAGTTATCTGGAGAAAGTGACAGTAGAAGCTGATGGCTCATTGGATGGTGTGAACTTGTCTCTTTTCATGGCTCTTCTGTACTGCTTTGATGTCAGTTTTCTGGAACAGAGCACAGAGGATCGGGAAGGTAATGGTTTTCTTAGATTGTGGAAATAGGTACTTCATTATTTCACAAAAATTATTAGTGATAGTAACAATGAAAGCTAACATTCTAATAATTATTTACTATAATAAAGTATCATGCTTGAGTGGGGTATGCTTTTTGGCTGGGTCTACACTACAGAGTGTTTTTGACAGAAGTTACTGTTAGGACATATTTCCTGACAGAATCGCTGTGGACAGAACGTGCCCACAACTAATAGGTGCTCCCCTGATGACGGCCTCTGTCGACAGAGAGCAGCCAGACTGCCCAGCCCTCTGTCAACAGAACGACTAACTGGAAGCTCTGCAAACAGGGCTGCCTGGTGAACCGGAAGCCCTTTCTGTTGACAGAGGGCTCCCTGGAGCGTATACACAGTTTTGTTGTCAACAGAGGTGTTATGCCTTGTATTGGAGTGACTTAACTCTCCCAAGAAAACTGCTGCATTCTTTTGACAGTTTCCTCACAGAATGCATTTGTATTGTGGATGCTCCATGAGTTTTGTCCCTGTAGTGTAGATGCAGCCCTGAAGTAGAAATGTAAAGGTTGTCTAGAATCCTAGTTGTAGTCCTGTGCTTGAAACTAGATGCAAAAAAAATGGATTCAATTATGTGAGTAGGAAAGGGAGGGCCTGATCTGAGTATTGTGCTGGAGATTTAATCTTGAACAGTCTTCATTTATAATCCTGAATTTTTACACTCATTTCCTCTGTGGCTTTGGGTAAGTCAATCAAATGATTTATGACTTAATTTGCTCACATAAAATGAGTCTGAGAATGCTCTGATAGGGATGTTGAGGCTTAATTCATTCATATTTAAACGATTTTGAAGATGAACAGCTATAATGTTCTAAGATCCATTGTGTTGTTTACATTTATACCTTTATATGTATACCCAACATGGTGCAGTTACATGAACAACTATTTTGATGTGTTCTTGTAAATTCTAACTTCTAACAGTGCAGAAAAGTAACTTTATGGATTTTTTTTTAAATACAGGAGGAACAAGCAAGTTAAGTAATTTCACATTAATGCAATTGTTTCAATGTGCAATTATGGACAATCCCCTTCTTAGTTGGGGAAAGTGTGACATTCCATTTCCCTTTTGGATTGATGGAGTTCAACCTTTATACCTTTCAGAGTTAGTTGCAAGGCCTATTGATTTTTGTGGGTTTCTGCTTGAGGAACATACATTGTTAGAGTCAAGTTTTGGTTTTTGGGAGTCATTTAGTTTGACTTAGTGTGGTGGTTGTCTTATTTCATAGCTTTGTACATGCATCCACAGACTACCTGTTTTTTCTATTACCTAGAAAGAGAAATATTGTAAAATATATGGTAAAAGTAACAAAACTTTTAAATGAATGCCTATTGTATACTGTTTGGATTTCAGACTGCTTGAAAAACTCAACTAATCGGTTTAAAGAGATGAAAAAAGTAAGAATTATTGTTTTAACTGCTAACTGGAGAATGAAGCTACAATTGTTCTCCAAGGCTCTATGTTTCAAGATTTGCTCATATGTGTTTTAATGGAAATGGGAATTTACTGATTCATTTTTTTAATTTAATGAGTCACTTTGGTTTTCCAGATTTGATGCTCCAGCTCCCCTTATTAACAGAGAGACAGTACATAGCAACAATCCACACTCGTCTTCAGGAATCTCAACCATGGAAGCTACCGGGACTCCAAGCTACTGTTAGATTAGCATGGGCGCTAACACTGAGAGGAATATCCCAACTGTCTGATGTGACAGGTACATGAATCTGTAGTGGAACTGCTGTAGCTAAATCTTCAGAGCCCCTTAATACTACAAGTTAGAGCAGCTGTGACTGCCCTGCATCATAGAACTGTGGCACTGGTATTTGAGATTTTGACTGAAAATTATATTAATCTGAAATATATACAGGTTTGGAAATTCTTACTGGTTTATGATGTAAACTTCATAAAATCTGTTTAATAGCAAATTAATATTGTGAGGAAAATAAAATTTCATAATAGTTGTTGCGCTATATTGGTAACTGTACAAATAAAAAATAAAAATAGATTCCAGTTTGTGTTATAGCCTTTATGAATTAAGGACATCTCCATTGTAGCAGGAAATTGTAACACCCATCATCTGCCAAAAGGATATTTGAGAGCAGTGGATAGTATTTTGTCTAAAAGAAGTGGACTTATTAAATGCTGGAGGAGATCAGAATTTGATCAGTTCCAGAATATCCTTTTTGTGAAGTTGTCATAATTAAATTTCACAATACTCAGGGTCTTTAAAGGATAGTTTTTGATTGTTATAAATAATAGGGTCCTACAGTCCAGCTAAATGAATTTGGTTCCACTTATTCAGAGACCTAAGTGGGTCATTCACTTTTGTCTTTGATCAGAGTTCAAGTATTGGCAGTGACATTGAATTGGCATGACAGTTCACTGTTGTTTTGAACATCCAGAGACTTACATGGTAAACATTTATGTTGATTTGCAAGTTAGCCAGGAACTTTGAAACATGCGTACTTTGATAAGTGATATATTATATTCTTTCATCCTTTCCACCTTCTTAATTCTTTCTAGCTCTTTCAGAATTCACTGAGGCAGATGAGGCAATGGCAGAGCTAGCAATTGCTGATAATGTCTTCTTGTTCCTTACTGAATCTGTGGTGGGATCTGAAAATTTCTACCAGGAAGAATTTTACATCCGCAAAATCCATAACCTTGTCACAGACTTCCTTGCACTCATGCCAATGAAAGTAAGTTATTTGTATGTGGACAGGAAGTTGATGAGCATTTTGAACGTGTAACCCAAAGGTCAAGTGCAAGACCAAATAGCAATTTTTTGTAATCTGAAGATAGAAATTTTTTATAATCTATCCCTATGGTTTTAAAGTACTGGGATTCAGAAAACTGGGAATTAAGTATTTGATTTATGGAATTAATATAGTTTTTAGTTGAATTTCCAAACAGTGTTCTAAAACATAGAGAAATTTTAAAAGCCAACTGTTCAGGTGATAGTATTTACAATTTTTAGTAAATGCCTCCCCCCACCGTGTCCCATATAGACATAATGTCACAGCTGAAGTCATTTGTGAATGGGAAAAGATCAGTGACCCCCACCACACTCTGTCAATGCTTTTCAATTTTTTGCTAGGAAGAGATATGTTTTGGATATGTGTATGGGAGAGGTGCGATCCATCCTTGCGGCAGAATACTGTTCCTATGGAAATCACAACAGTTTGATTCAACAAGAGTTGAAACCCTTGTGCTGCAAAGATGAGAAGGATGTGTTTGTAGCAGTGTGAGCTGTTTCATTTAAGACCTTTTAGAAATGCACTGAAAGCAGGAACTCAGAGAAAGTGTAATGTGTTTTTAAGTAATAGTGAAAACTTTATTTTGTGTCCATTATGTCAAAGGTGTGCATCCAGTTGAGTTAACAAATGATGGCTGCACATTTTTTTTCATTTTAAATCTTTATGTGCATACCCTAAAGTTGTCTCTAGTAATTTTAGACTGGCATGAGAATGTCTGAGGGGAAAAAAAGGTCATTTCTTGACCTTTAAAATTCCTGTTGAGTGCACGTATGCCATATTGTAAACTGTTAAATTTAAATTCTCACTTATTTATTGTTCATAGTTTGTGTTAATTGGTCAACTGTTTTAAAGGTCTTTCTTAATTCACAGCAGGTACAACACTGGGAGTGTCAATGTAAGCATCCTGTGTACACAGTCTCATCTCTGTTCCTCAGCTCACATCTGCAAGGACTTTGTATAAACACTTAGGCTGTGTCTACACTGGAGAGTTCTGTTGACAGAAGGGACCTTTTGTTGACAGAATTCAGGGAGCCTCTATGCTCATAAAACCTTCTCTCAATGGAGGCTCGCCAGAACTCTGCTTTTGCCTCGACAGTTATCCCTCAAAAATTTGAGGCATAACATTCTCTTAACAGAGTTCTGTCAACACAAGTTTAGTCTAGACATTTCTGTCGACAGGGAGGACTTCTGGTTTACTAGGCATCCCTGTTTGCAGAGCTTCCAGTCAGTTGTTCTGTCGACAGGGGGCTGGGCAATCTGGCTGTCCTCTGTTGATGAGTGGATTG
Source organism: Carettochelys insculpta (assembly GCF_033958435.1). Taxonomy (NCBI): domain Eukaryota; kingdom Metazoa; phylum Chordata; order Testudines; family Carettochelyidae; genus Carettochelys; species Carettochelys insculpta. Next base: position 287,810,442 of record NC_134137.1, read on the forward strand.
CTCTGTTGATCTGCTTTTGTGTGTAGATGCACTCTGTCGACAGAGTTTCTGTTGACACAACTCTGTTGACAGATGCTTCTGGTGTAGACATAGCATTAGAGAGGAGTAAAGTGCTTCAACAAGCTTTGGGCTTCTAAGGCTGTAAACAAAGGTCATTTGTCTGATGCAGATGTTTCCCTTCGGAGAGAGTCTCATTTTATGCAATCCATTGAATAGTTGCAATATAATAATGTCTTTTGGCTACAGCCCTGGGCTGGCTTAAAGCTATAGCTTAAAGGTGCAAAGGGATTCTAATTAGTAACAGAACACTGCTATGTATAGAGTACCAGAATAGATAAACAGCCACTATTCTGAAATCCTGTTTTTCTCAGTGGCCAGTAACAGTTACTTCTGAGTTAGACAGTTAAAGAATATTTGCATGTAAGAGAATCCCTTCCAGTCCCCGTTAACTTAGTTATTGATTTATGGAATATATATGCTTTATTACATTATAGAACTTTGAACATTCTCATTATCCATATAAGTGCTTCACCTGCTAAAATCTTTTCCTCAATGATATATTTTGGCAGAGAGTTCTGCAGGTTAATTATGTCTTAGGCCCAGTGTACTCATAACAGTGGTACTCCCTAGTGAGGTACTTTTGTTAGAAGCTTTTAAAAAAAAGCCTCATGTCAGTTTTCTTTTATTCAGTAATTTGTTAACGCTTTCGGAGAATTCTAATGGATTAGAGAAGCACAATTTGCCATTAGAGGAGATTTTTTTTCTCTCTCCCATCATACTGCAGTTATTCTCGAGTCTGTTCATATGTCTTCTGTAATGCTCTGTCTGTTTTCTCTCTCTATACTCCATGTACACGAATGTATTAATATAATTAAGTTTTTGAGAATGGGTTCAGAAGTTAACTTAATCATAGAATCATAGAACACTAGGACTGGAAGGGACCTCAAGTACTATCTAAACCATCTATCTAACCTGTTCTTAAATATCTCCAGCGATGGAGATTCCACAACCTCCTATCTAGATTTCCAGATGGAAAATGTTAGAGGATGTTGTTTTGGGGCCCGATCCAAATCAGACTTAGGTCCAATGAAAAACTCCTATTGATTTGGATCAGATTCTTGTTGCAGATGCTAAGTACATTGAGAGACAGGAAGTAAGATATTTCTGTTAGTTATTGGCTCCACAGATATTATTGGTGTTTTTTTAAATATTTGTCCACATGGATCCCCCTATTGGTGCACATGCTCTCCATGCCAAAAAGATGGAATTCTTTTGTATGGCGCTTTATGGAATCATGCTTGAACCTCAGACACCTGAACTACGTCCCCTTAATGGAGGGCGTAATGGGTGGAGCAAGTCCAACTAACTCTCGGTTCCTTCACCACTACCGAATCTTAGTGCAGTGGCTCTCGATCTTTCCAGACTATCGTACAACTTTCAGAAGTCTGATTTCTCTTGTGTATCTCCAAGTTGCACCTTCCTTAAAACAGAATTATAATAATACAAAGGTGTCGCAGCACACTAATACTGAAAAATTGCTTTCTCATTTTTACCATGTAATTGTAAAATAAATCAATTGGAATATACATTTTGTACTTCTGTTTGAGTGTATAATATATACAAGTAATTGAACATAGCAGGAAACTTCAGTTTGTACTCACTGTATTTGTGCTTTTTATAAAACTAAGCAAGTATCTAGGGCTGTGTCTACACTACAAAAATAACTTAAAAGTTGCTTACTTCGAAGTACAACTTCAAAGTAAGCAACTTCGAAGTAGAGCGTCTACATACACCCTACTTCAAAGTTAAACTTTGAAGTTGGGCACTGCTCCTTTCCTGGGAATGGAGTAAGAACTTTGAAGTTGGGCTCCCTACTTCAAAATTAACTTCAAAGTAAAGGAAGATGCATGTAGACTCTCTGCTGGGTACTTCGATGTAGTGCCTAATGTCAAAGTTAGTTTCAAGTGTAGACGCACCCTAGATGAGTTAATGTAAGGCCTCTCTGTACCCCTACTGGTATGCATACCGATGGTTCTGACCCCTGTCTTAGAGGATCAAAACTCCATAGCAGCTGTGAAGGGGAGGAATCCATATGGACATAACATTGTGATTATCATATTATTGGTCATTACTCATCTAATTTATATTGTAAACTGCTGAGAATTTCTTCCTACAATTGGACGATATGGTAATAATTTAAACAGAAAATTAAAGGAAAAACTCTGCAATTTGATAATGGAATTCAGTCTGTTATAATAGCATTTTTCTTAAGGACAGGCTAAGGAGTGTTAAAATCTGTTTTATTTGTTTTTATAAAACTATGCTGGTATTTGTAAACTTGAAGATAATTTTGGTTTGCTAAAAATAAACAAATATTCTCCACTTCATAAATTGTGTAGGTGAAACAGTTGAGAAACCGTGCAGATGAAGACGCTCGTATGATCCACATGAGTATGCAGATGGGTAATGAGCCACCTATTTCTCTTCGACGGGATCTGGAACATCTTATGCTTTTAGTAAGCCCTGCTTCTTAATTATGTTGCTATAAAAGGATTGCTTGGGGATGGGGAGGGGAGTTCCTATTGAAAACTTCTGATACTTTAGCAGCAAAACACATTATTAGAATAAAAAGACTTTGTGGTATACCTTACCTATTTTTCATAGAAAGTGCAAATGTTCAATTTTTTAATTGGGTGTAGACATTTGTATCAGCTGGTCATGTAACTGAATTAATTTGCTGACCTGACTTCCCCTTGCTAATAGATGTCAGTTTATTTTGGTCAACATATAAACATTGTACTGTTGCATTTAAAGTATGGTAAGAATCTCTGTTACCTGGCTAGTTGAGGAAGGGAACGGGAAGAGTGTGCTGGTTAATGGAATAGTCTGGTTAATTGAGAGTTATACTTATCAATGGAATACCAATTTTCAAAGTAATAGAATACAATAAAGTGAATCAAATATAAAATAGCATACAGATACTTACTAATATAGTAGAAGGACTGCACTGCATAGTGGTTTTCTTGAAGCATTTGAGTGTATGCAAATAAAGCGTTCTATACAATAGGTTATCTTATGATACTACATACCACTATGGGCAGCTCATGGCTCACACCTAGATCACTAAAAATACGCTTACCACTAGAACTATACTGAGTATAATTTAATATTTGGTGATTGAGAAGGCACTTAAGGATTTTGCAGTGCCTCAGGGTCGTCAATATCAACTGCAGTTACTGTAGCTGTTGAAGGTGTAAGAGATTGGACTGAATCTGTAATGACAATGACACCATGGAAACTGCTGTCAAAAATAAACTACCTGATACCAACTTGCTTGCTTGTCTTGTGCTTTTCTTGCATAAAAGTAGAGTATAGAATGGTTACTTTTTCAATTCAGTTTCTTATTTTAAAAGGAAATAAATTTGGTCTTATGTATTTATTTCAGTTAGTGAACATATTCAGATATTGTGTGTGGGTAATGTACATTTTGTAGTCATTATTTAGAAATAAATGTTAAAAATAAAACAATGTGGTAAAGCATATACATTCCTCCTTAAATACAGTGTGCATGTGACGTGTGAAGTGTTTTAATTGTAACCATTTTAAAGATAGAGACTTGTTAAAATCATTTTTATTTTTTCAATCTGCAAAACAATTAGTTTTATAAGCCACTGAAAAGAGGCTTAAAAAGAAAATACCTTCTTAACCAGCACTTGCTATAAGTCAGGTACAAAAGTATAAGATGAACTTGAAACAGAAATTATTCTGAAAGAAATATGAGCAAAGAACAGTTAAAAGCTGTTAAGCACAATATTGGCTCATTTATTTTAAGCTAATTGCAGCACAAATACCAAAATGCTAATTAAAAAGAAATACCAGTGTTTTGATATCAAGGATTTTATAGACAACAGCGGGAAAATACCATTGAACTATAAAAGTAAAATTATTAAAAAAAAATTGGAAATTATACGGGCTTTTAGCTATGGATTGTTCTTACATTGCTGCTTAAAAGCTACCATTTTTCAGGAAGGAAAGACCTAAAAATTCATGTGTTAATCATGAGATGATTTTTCTTCCTCTCTTTGCAGCTTGTGCTGAAGTAGTCCTCATGGTTAAAATCTTGGCCTTTTTATTTGCACTGATATTTATTCTCTTTAGAAACTTATTTTTTTGTTGATGTTCCCCTACAGATTGCTGAGTTGTACAGGAAGGATCCCTTTAATCTGGAACTTGCTCTTGAGTACTGGTGTCCTTCAGAACCTCTCCAAAGCTCCACTATTATGGGTTCTTACCTTGGAGTAGCCCATCAGAGACCACCTCAGCGCCAGGTTAGCAAAATTTAACTTTTTCCTTGATTGTTTTTGGTGGAAAATGTTTTTTTCCCCCAAGGCGGTGTGATGGCACTAAAAGCTGCAGACTGGAATCAGCAATAGCTCCTGGAATAGAGAGGAGTAAACATATTTTTTGAGGAACTGGTAAAACCACCTTCAGAAGGTCTTAAGAACCTGTTATACATCGCCAAGATATTAGTGTAGTGTTCTCACTGGCTATCTCTACACTATTGACAAAGCTCAGCACTTCTGCTGACAGCGTTCTGCCTCTCCACAATGAGGATTAATGCCTTTGTTGACAGTTCCTGTCAACAAAAAAACTGTGTAGATGCTCCGGAGGGCCCTCTGTTGACACACAGGGCTTCCGGTTGACTGGGTGGCCCGATTTGCTGAGCTTTTGGTTGGCTGTTCTTTCGAGATTGCAGCCAGGCAGTCTGGCCTCTCTCTGTCGATCTGCTTTTGCGTGTGGCCGTAATCTCTTCCAACAGAAACTTCTGCTGACAGATTGCTGTAGTTCAGACATAGCCACTGTGTGTTGTATCAGCACTACTGGCATGCTGTATAGGAAACCTTAGCGAATTTCTTTGACTGTAGACTGTTTTTTGGCGTGTTGGTGGGCATTAATGGGAAATAATCTAACGTCTTTCACAACTCTTGTTTATGCTTGACGTGAAGACTTCTACACAAGCCGCTAATTTTCTCAGTGAACATTACTAATAATACTTCACACTGATATCACATCTTCTGTCTGATTATTGCCAGGTGTTTTATTGATATTCCCAGAGGAAAAAGTCTGTTAAGGTCTCTTAAGGGTAGAAAACATAAGAATGTTGTAATTATCTAAAATCCAAGGATATAAGATTAGGATTCAAAGCAATTCAGATATGTTAAGGTAAGAAATGCACAGTTGAGGCAGCTAAACAACATGAGCTCTGACCTGTAGTAACAATTAACTAGCATGCAATTATGCAGAGTTCATTTTCTCAGAATAGATTTATTTTTAAAGGCATGTATTTTCTTGTTAATTTTTCACTTTAGGCATCATCACAGTAATGTTATGAAAGATAATTGTATTCCTATTGATTAACATGTGTTCCTTTGCAATATTGTGATTATTATGTGTAACCCTTTTCACTTAAAAATGTGGATATTTCCTGTTCAGTGAAACTGAACAAGCAGTTCCCAAGTATATTTGTTTTGGAGTTATGGTGGAAGTTTTGTGTTTTTTGTTTTTAGTTCAAACCAGAGTATGCTTTATGATTTTGCTGTCTGTTTTTACCCCCAAAATAAGTTTAGATTTCTTTTTAAACATATAAACTTTTTGTTCTAGGTTGTCTTGTCAAAGTTTGTTAGGCAAATGGGAGACCTACTTCCATCCACAATTTACATCCCATATTTGAAAATGCTGCGGGGATTGGCCAGTGGGCCCCAGTGTGCACATTATTGCTTCAGCTTGCTGAAGGTCAATGGCAGCAGTCATGGTAAGAAAGGCGTAGATGTAGGGTTCATCTCCCAAGTCTTTTCCTAGACAAGCATGCGTATCTAGATGAGATTGTTTGTAGTTTCTTACTTAGTTAGCTACTTTCAATCTTAAACCTTTAGAACAGTTTTCACTTTCAGTTGTTGTCTGCATAAAATGCTAGTTCATGTATGTTAATTAAATGTTTGAGTGCCCTGATTATAGGAGTTCCCAAATTCCTAATATGTTTAACAGACATCTATAAAATATTTTCAAGTCAGCAAGAGCTTCAGTATATCACTTTTGCTCAGGCCAGCATGTTGAAGAGTCACTTTGTAGCATAAAATAGGCTATCTATTTGCAAAGATCATTTCAAATGATGTCTGAAGTGTCTGAGCTTTGCTTTAGAGGCATCCTGAGAAAGTGCCATCATTTGTGACGCAGATAACATGAGAGACTAGTTTCTGTCTTACTGACATACTAGCTTGTTGGGGGGAAAATGTCAGACTAACATTGTCACTATTCATTCAGCATTAGAAAGGCTCTGAATCATAAACCCATATAAAAATTGTAGAACTGTAGGGTTGGAAGAGACCTTAGGATTTCATTGAGTCCAGTCCCCTGCTGCAAGCAGGACTGATCCCAACTAAATCATCCCTGCCAGGGCTATGCCAAGCCAGGACTTGATAGCATGATTAAAACAGCAAACCTGTTTTACACTTGATTGTCATAAGTAATGTCATAGCTCTTTAAAAAGACCATAAGAACACAAAGCTCACCAATACCAGGATTTTATCATAAAGTTTTCCTTCTTTGGAAGAAGGTTGAAATCACTAAAATTCTCACTTCAGTTCTGATGGGGAGGGTATATAGGGCTCAGCAAGAGGTTGGTGGGAGGAGTTTTCCATATCCCAACAGGCAGGGGTTTTTTTGTTTTTTTTTTAACCTCTCAGTGAGAATGTTTTGAATGTTTGGAAACCAGCTTGCATGTTGTGGGTATTAACATAAGTGGTAAATAATAATAAAATTGCAAAACCTCTCATACCTAGTGAGAAGATTTCTTATTACTTGTGCTTCCAACAAATACTGTGCTGAGTACAAGTTAGGACACTTTAATTATGCTTAATAGCACTTTGTAAAAGAGCAGAATTATTTTATAAGCAGTTTGAACATTTTTCTTTTCTAGCTGAGAACATTCAAGGAACAGGTGGCAGCCCTGTCTCCTGGGAACATTTCTTCCGTTCCTTGATGCTCTATCATGAGCACTTAAGGAAGGATTTGCCAAGTGCAGATAGCGTCCAATATCGTCATCTCCCTCTCCGAGGAATCACCCAGAAAGAACAGGATGGATTGATTGCCTTTTTACAGCTAACAACTACTATAGTGAAGTGGGTAGGTAACCTCTTTCACGTGTCTCTAATACATTTCTATAACTCTTGCAAGATGACAGTGGATGTCATCTTGCAGTGGAACTGACTTACAGATTTTAGTTTTTACGTAACTGAGAAGTGGTGACCTCTGCTGTCACATTTGCCCAAAATGGCAGGCTGGGCAGAGTCAGCCAAACATTGCGGTGATTTGATTTCTGGACTTCATAAGTACAGGTGATAGCGGGAATGACTCATTTGGACATGAACATGATAAACCAAGAAGGAGCAGAGTCTGTTATTGGTACTGCAATTATTGCTGATATTTAATTTGCATGACTTTCTTTCTTCTCTGTTGTGGAATTGTCTGGTTTTTTACCGCAGCTAAGACAAGTTTAAAAGAAGTCAGGTCAGAGCTGAGGAACTCGGAGTATTTACATTTAATATTTTGTGAGCAGGGGAAGCCACAAGATGTAAACTTAAACAAAAGTGAGAAAATTGTCAGGGGAAATTAACTTATCAGTAAAACTTACCTCTGGCTGGATTTAAGTGGTTTGCAGACCTGTTTCTGAAAAGGCACTTTGAGTTAGAGTATTGGGAACCCTAAGCAGTGGTTAAGAAAATAATGCTTAACTGCGGGCTGTACATAGGTAGTACAGGTTTAGTTCCATTGCTGAATTCTCACATAAAGGAGAGGGTAATTCTGTATTCAGTATTTTTAGACCTATCAAGCTATACTTGAACCTGTATGCCAGTTGAATAGCTTAGCAAAAAGTCTCATATACTTTAACTAGGCCTACCGAGCTTTTAGATCTTAACAGAGTTAATTTCAACTTAGTGAATATTAAAAATAGATAATACAGGCTTGGAATAGACATAGTGACAGAAACCTCATCTATTTTGGTGAGAAGGTTTGTTGCGGTATAAGCTCATGATTTCGCTAGAGACAGTTGTGTGAATGAGTTTGTGCTAGCATATATTTTGGAGTTACAGAAGAGACTTCTGCTGTGTTATTTTTGTGTTTCCATCATATATTTGCACAGTTTTTTAATACATGTTGACTGAAGGCGTGTGTGTGTGAGGGGGGGGAGAGAGAGAAAGAGAGGGAAATTATTTGGTAAAGTATTCAGTTATTTTTAAAAATAAGCTATTTAATCAAAAATGTTTTAATCAATTAAAAGTGATGCTCTGAGTTTGAGAAGTTTTTCATTCTTCCCATCTCTAAGGTGCTGGATCAGAAAATGACATTACCATTGCTTAGACTTTGAATCATTTCTGTTAGGATTTGCAAAACTTTCGCAGTGACAATGTTTACTCACCCCACCTTTTCATTTTGTGTATCATTTTGCAGAGTGAGAATGCTCGTTTAGCTCTCTGTGAGCACCCCCAGTGGACTCCAGTGATAGTCATTTTGGGACTCTTGCAATGTAGCATCCCTCCCATTTTGAAAGCAGAGTTATTAGAGACTCTTACTGCCTTTGGAAAATCTCCCGAGATTGCTGCTTCACTCTGGCAGTCACTGGAATATGCACAGGTATTTTAGGATATTGTATACTGTTTAGAACTATAGTACCTGAGTCCTTGCTGCATTGTAATTTATTTTAACACTTCATACTTAAATCTTAGTGGTAATATGATGTACTTCTTTTAAATTTTGTTTTAATCATTTTTTTCCATCGCTGTTTATCAAATTTATCAAATTCACCTCCTTTCTCACTCTAGAAAGAGCTGATGCATTGATAATAGTTTTGTGTTCCTGCTGCTCACAGAATTTTTTGCATATATACTAAGGGTGGTACAAAGATCTGCAAATTCTTAAGTAAAGCCCCTGTAAGAGATCACAGGATAGTCTTATCTCTCTGGAAAGTATAGGAGTGACAGAATTCTGGTGGAAGGAATTCTTTCAGTCTTCGGCTGAAATGAACAAGCAGCATGGTGCCGTTGGATGGTTGGGGTGTAAAAGTGAAAGTGGAATATTTGTACAGCTCTTGCAGATGTGCAGTACATTCTTCTGTTAGCGAATTAGGGTTTTTTTTTTTAAATTTAAAAAAAAAAGCTCTTGTTCTGTCTACAAGAAGCGATTGGTAGGGAATACAGGAAGCATTTTAGTACAATGTAATCATCAATTTCTGTTTGCGGTTACGTAGAAATATGTTGTTTCCCTTTCTGTTTTTAAGATACTGCAGACTGTCAGAGCTCCAGGTCAGAGGCAAGCAACTGGCATTGAGGTAAGGGTTCTTTTCCTATAGGAAGCCACTCTGATTTATATACAGAAGATGTATGCAAAAGAGAAAATCCAGAAGCCACGCCTGCCATTGAGTCTTGAAATAAAATACTCTTTCCTTTGCATTTGTTATTCCCATACCTGCTCATGACTCCCAGAAGTTTATCTTGCTTTGTAAATCTAATGGAGTTTTTAAAAATTGTTTGGTCACGTCTAGCAGCTTTCTACAATGTATGGAACAGACGTTCATGCCTTTTTTCTCCTCACCACTTGCTTGTTACATACCTTTTTTTGTAGGATTCTCTGATTGCTTGTTTCTTGTATTTCATTTTTTTTCTTCATTATCATTCAGCTTTGTTGTGTAAAATTTATTTTAATTCAACTAGAAAAGGGAGTCTTGTTAATTTTTGTTTAACAGGGTGTCTTTGTATATCAGACTATCAGATTTTTCCAGGTACAGTAAACCCTGGACTTTATGGACCCCAATTTAGCAAACAACAGAAATCCACCAGCCCCCGCCCGTTGTTCCCAAAGTCCGCTTAATCATGGCCTGTAAAATCCTGAATCCACTCCCGCCCCCACAAAATATATATGTGTGTATGTATGTACAGTGACTTACTGCTGCTGCAGCTGGAGGGGCTGTGGCTTCCACCTGCCTGAGCTGCCTCATGCTCCTCCTTCCAGGGGAGGGGTGCATATGTGAATGCTGGCCTGGCGGAGGTGTACTAGGTGGTTCCTTCAGGCCCTGATGGAGCCTCCAGTGGCAGCAGCGGCTTCTGCTGCCGCGGTGGGGGCCCCAGCTGCAGCAGCAGTTCTGGCTCCAGGACCAGTGAGTCACGGGCATTTCTGTGGGGGGAGGGGAGGGACTGGCAGAGGGATAGGATGGGCAGTAAACCCTCCAATTTAACAGACTTTCGGGTTTAACAGATGCCCCCCCCATTAGTCTGTTAAATTGAGGGTTTACTGTATTCTGTCTTGTTTTCAGACACTTTACTCCTGCTACCCCCACTTAAACAAAACACATGTAAGGGTTACTCTCTACTCAGACAGACAATGAATGTCATGATAATAGGGCAGTAGTTATGCTATAGTTAAGTTTAAACTAGTTTACTGTTTAACAGGTGGTTTAAAAACAAATCCGCATTATCCCGCTACATTGGCACACATGCACTGATGAATCTGCCCTGGTATAGCCATCTGATGTTAGATACACTATACAGTAAACCCCTGATATACGTGATTTTGACTCGCGCTTAACTTGCTGGTGGAAGTGCAGCTCCTCTGCCAGCTCCCCACTCCAGCCCCGGTTCCCCTAGCTGGGGGAAGCCAGGGAGAAGCCACTCTGCCACTTCTGTCTGCCCACCTGGCTTCCCGAGCTGGGGGGACAGACAGCTGCAGTGGCACAGCTTATCCCTGGCTTGCCCCAGCTGGGAGAGTAGGGGGACAGACACCTGTACCACCGTGATTTCTCCCTGGCTCCCCCAGTGCACCAGCACAGTTCAGTTTTCTGCCTTCTGCCAGCAGAGGGGAGCCGGGAGCCAGGCTGCCACCTGGTTCCCAGCTCCCCCCGACTTCTGCAAAATTTGAGTTATGCGAGGTTGCCCAGGAAAGCAACCCTTGCCAAACAGTTGAGTTTAATTAGAGTAAGAACTGTCACCGCCTTATGCTAATTGGATTTCAAATAATGAAGTGTCAAAGTAGGTAAATTCTTTCATTAAAGATATTGGGCCCAGTTCTAATTTCCCTCTGCACTCCAATTCCCGCTTAGTCAATGAGAATTAATTTGTCATGTCAGCCTTCAATCACCATTCCCTTCCCTTTTTTTGACTGTGTTTCAGCCATGTAATTGAATGCATTCTGATTTTAATTACAGATCTGCAGAGGTGAAATCTTGTTGCTATTGTCTCTTTATTGAGGGATATTTCTTAAAGTTATGTCTTTGATGGTGGGTGTTTTTGTTTTGTTTTCTCCTCAACTTTTGGGAAGGTTGAACTGAATGAGGTTGAATCTCGGTGTGAGGAATACCCTTTAACCCGCTCCTTCTGTCGGCTCATCAGCACACTGGTGGAAAGTTCATTCCCTTCTAACTTGGGAGCAGGACTGCGGCCACCAGGCTTTGACCCCTATCTGCAATTCCTCAGAGACACTGTGTTTCTCCGATTTCGCACCCGAGCTTACCGGAGAGCTGCTGAAAAGGTAATATTTAGCTGTGGAGGTGAATCTTTGGGATATATCAGCTGGCATCTGAGTTTCTTATTGTTAAACTGAACTGATGCTGCAAAAGCACTTTAGTTCCTGGCCTTGGAGGAGCTGTGATGTGCAGGTTTGATTCAGCTGTTCTACCCTGAGCAGTAATTCCAGGGGTTCTTTAAGCCAAAGTTGTAGCCACATGGCATCCTTCAATCTTGAGAAACAGATTGTGAGAGATTTACAGTATATATTTTCATTGTTCAAGACACACTTGGGTGTCTTAAGGGGGGGCTAGAAGCACTGAGATTGTTGATACAAACTCATTAAATGAACAAGGTGGTAGCCTTTCAACCACCATCAAGGAGAAACAGAAGTTTGCCACTTGTGTATATGTGCACCTCCACATTCAAAATATGGAGCACAGAATGTAGACTGGAAAGAACATTTTTAAACACTACTGTTTGCATAGTTAAAGGCAGGCTAAAATTAGTAAAACAATAGAGGTATGAATTATATTGGATTTCCATATTCCTCTGGCATGATGAGAACTCTGTGTCTGATGACAAAGAATCTCCAGCCTCGTGAGAAATATATGCAGCTATCTATCTGCAATTGTTACATTATGATATTTTATAAAGTTCTTGGTTACTGTAGTTTTGCCTGTTTGGCTACTTGCTGAACCTAACTAGCTTTCATAGGCCTGAGTAATTAGAACCTTCATCCACCAGTAGCATTCTTTCATCATGGCCATTTCACAAGAATATTTAACCAAATCGTGTTAATGTAGTATATTAACTTCTTGAAGCATAGAATCTGAATTTCCCTTTATGTTTCTTTTTAAACGAAAATCTGTTTACGTTAAATGTTTAGTGACCCATGCAGGGCAAACAGACAATTTTACTTTGTATTAATGCTTTTATATATTTCTTTTATACATTTATACTTGTTTGCATTTGGTTTTGAATATTACATAAAATACACTATTGTTAAGTCTGCTGACCTTTTTTTTTAATTTTTTTGTTAGTTCAAAAAAAGTGTATTGGTAATATTTCAAATTCTCTAACTTATCATTTCATAGTGTTAGGAAATTGTTCGGTTTAAAAGCAGACGTGTTTCTCCTGCAGTCTTGCCCAATCTATTGCTCAACTACTTCACTTTCCCTTCTAGCTACATTGTTCCATCATCCTGATCTTGTATTACAGTATTAGTAATATACTGTGTGTGTTTTTTTTATTTGTGTGTGTGTGTTTTTTTTTGTAATTGTCCACAGTGGGAGGTAGCTGAGGTCGTTCTGGAGGTTTTTTATAAGCTGCTGAGAGACTATGAACCTCAACTTGAAGACTTTGTGGACCAATATGTGGAGTTACAAGGTTAATTTCATTTACTTACTGTCAAACAAGATTATTTCATTCTGCTTCTGCACCTCTAAGTTGGGATCTTAAAACGTTTAACAAGGAAGCTGGTTCAGTGTTTATATAAGAAGTATCCAAGGAACTCCAATATGCTCCTGATTCAGTAGGCTACATTTTTTTCCTGAATCGATACCCCAGCATGGGATAAGCCAGGCTACACTGTGCTTCTGAAGGTGCTGTCTTTAGGGCAAGATATAAAACTGTCATCCTGCTATTTGTGGACATCAAAGATCCCAGACAACAGTCAGAAGATAAGGAATATACTGGCCAAAATCGACGTAGGAAGTTACATGTTGTTGGCCAGAGTTTGTCCTGCGGTTTCATTTAGATATTGCAGTGTGAATGCACTGTATTGTTAAACAGCTGCTGCCTTCACTTCGGATGGTGGGTGAATTGATTTTATTTTGCATATGTGTAATTCTGGCCGTGTCTACACTAGCCCCAAACTTCGAAATGGCCACACAAATGGCCATTTCGAAGTTTACTAATGAAGCGCTGAAATGCATATTCAGCGCTTCATTAGCATGTGGGCACCTGTGGCACTTTGAAATTGATACGCCTCGCCGCCGCATGGCTCGTGCCAACGGGGCTCCTTTTCGATAGGACCCTGCCTGCTTCAAAGTCCCCTTATTCCCATGAGCTGAGTACGCCTGGTGAAAGCTAAACTTCTGGTTTTAGATTTCAAAGGCTGTGGGAGTCACCACCACTACTCCTCCCTAGCATCTGTGAGCTGCTGTCTGCTTAAGTTCTTTTTATCTGGAGAGTGCTCCAAGAGATTTTGCTGTGATACCTCACACTGCATTGAGGTGTTGCTTGCTTGCAGTAGCTGTTGTTGAGAGGTATTCTGGTACGGAATAATGGAGTAAGAGGATGTCTCTGGCAAACAGAAATATTAGTAATTTCCATTTTTTTTTAAAGGAGAAGAAATAATAGCGCATAAACCTCCGGGATTCAGTCTGATGTATCATTTATTGAATGAGTCACCAATGTTGGAACTGTCCCTTAGTCTGCTGGAAGAAGGGGTTAAACAGCTTGATACATATGCCCCCTTTCCTGGTATGTGCTGCAGCTTATTTTTAAGATGTTAGTGAGAAGGTTACATACAGTGATTTGACACTGATATTTCTATATATCTTATCTATTGCTTTTGTTTCTCCAATATGTAAAGTTAAGTTTTGAGGGCAAAAATAGAAAACAAAAATGCAATTTTTCTGTCAGAATATTTTGATAAATGAATTGTTCAAATGTTTACTTTATATAGAGGCACCAGGAATTCTGGCTTGCTTTATAACTGTTGTATGTTTGCTTTTTTGCTTATGTACTGTAGGTAAGACACATTTGGAGAAAGCAGTGCAATATTGCCTTGCACTTCTTAATCTGACCCTCCAGAAAGAGAACCTCTTTATGGACCTTTTGCGTGAGAGCCACCTTTCCCTGATTGTCACGCCTCTGGAACAGCTGCTCCAAGGAATCAACCCCCGCACTAAAAAGGCAGACAATGTGGTGAACATTGCCAGGTGGGCACAGATTACAAATTAGGACAGGCACTTTGGCTGTGTTGGCAAGTGAAGAGAGACCATTGTGGCGGTGATAATTGTCCTGTGTGGGTCCAACTGATCCTTTTGTGTGCTCAGAGCCTTACTGAACAGTGACTTCTGCACAGCCTGAAGGGCCCACCTGAATACATCTGATTGCAAGAGTGGGGCCTATGTTTGTATTTTCCATTCTGAGGAATTCTTCTCGGTTTCAGATACGTGAAATTCAGAACTTTGAAATTCATTACTCACCTGTGCATAACCTTCATTTCTCCAGCCTGGACTTTTTTAGATAGCCATAGACTGGGCCAGTGAAAATTCATTTGACCCAATCTGCCCCTCTGAAGCACTGCTCATTAATTATTCCCATTAAAGGGACACTCTCAACTTAATTTTCATAGAGCAATGCAGTTTCAAGTATCACATTTACATTGAGTCCCTCTGCCATTTGTGGTTTACAATGATATTTTACTATAGGGAAGGCAATGCAAACAACTGAAAAACTGACCACAAAGGAGAAATAGTGACACCATTACACACACAGCCCTTGAAAAACAAAGCTTTTGTGTATTGTTTCTCTATTTTTTGTTATTATAATCTCAGATGTTACATATAACATTAGTAACTATACAGTTTTCAGGTAAAGATATTCAAAGCATGGATCTTTATCCATCTGAAGGTGTTTCCAAATGCCTTTTTTCATTTATGTTGACCTTTTAAGGTGGCTATTGGGTAGAGGAAACAGCAGAAAAAAGGCTGGGAGTGATCTCTCTCCTGGTCAGTTTTTATTACTGGTGGTGAGAGAGAGTTTCACTGCCAGGTACTTCCAGTAGGAGAAAATCTCAATAATTTAAAAAAGTTTACTAGATTTTATTTTCAGTTGTTTCAGTAAACAAATATTCTTTTTTTTCTACTGGGTGTTATTCTTTTTGAACTCTGAAGTGACCAATAATTTAATTACATTATTCTTGCAATTTTTAAAGGTATCTTTATCATGGCAACAGCAACCCTGAACTAGCTTTTGAAAGTGCCAAAATCCTCTGTTGTATTTCTTGTAACTCCAACATTCAGATAAAGCTAGTAGGAGATTTCACACATGATCAGGTAATCACCATTCTGTTTGAATTTGGGGAGAAGGTAGTGATGGAAAAACAGTATCTTTACTACTTAAAAACCCAGAGTAGATCATATTTGGTAAGGCTCCATAGTGCCTTGTCTCTACAAAAGAAAAGATTATTTTGTCTCAGCACTGTAACGATTGGCTACCTGTGCATGGCACTAGTTTTTAATGAAGCATTTTCCATGATAAGAGGACTATTTTGGGTGACATGCTAACCCCTTTCTTTGGCTACACTGTGGATTAAGAGAGTTTTTTTTGCTACATGACCTATGATTACAACACTTAAAGCCCCAAAAATTCTAACTGGCTTGATCACATTTTTATCAATGAAATTTACACTTGTGCATGAAACTGTAACATTTCATTTTTAAAAAAATCATCTTGTACTTAAATCACTATTTTGTCATCACACTTCTCTCTGTTTTTTTTCCTTCCCAACATTCCGTTTCTTAATCCAGAGTATAAGCCAAAAGTTGATGGCTGGGTTTGTAGAGTGTTTGGACAATGAAGATGCAGAGGAATTAATTAATCCAGAAGATGGTATGTGATTGGTCACATTTTATTTACATGATTAGCTTTTGTATAGATTCAAACTGCTGAAAGTGAGCTAAGGAAATACATGCGAGTACGGTTTGCAAATTACTGAGCAAGCAAACCCTGAGACCGGTATGGTTTTGGCAAATCAGTTGCACAGAGTGCTTCACAGTTGGATAAGGAGTATTCTTTACTTACTATATATTAAAGATGGTCAGAACAACCTATTCAAAATTGAGCTAATTCTTAAGAGAACATACAGTAAACCCTTGATATAATGGACTAAGGGGGGAAGGAGTGTTCGTTAATGCCAAAAGTCCGTTATATCTTAATGGTGATACTGTGTGGTGATGCACTGACCTTCCCAGCCCATCAGTCTCTTCTGTTCTCTGCTCCATTTCTTCTCTTCCCCCAGCCTGTCCCACCTCTTCCCCTCACACCTCCATCTCCATCTCCCAGTTACCCGGAGAGGAGCTGAATGCCAGCATGGCTCCTTCCACCTCTTGCAGCTCTCAGCGCTGCACCTCCTCCAGCTCCTGGCTCTGAGCCGCTCGTGCGAAGGTAGAGCGTGGCCGCCCCCAGCCTGCCAGCAGGCAGCAGCCTCCGACTCCATGGCTGTTGCTCAGTACCATTGCAGGCAGCAGTGACTGGGTGCTGACATGCTCCACACACATGGTGCTGAGGGAGGAGAGCTCCAGCTACCCCCTTCTGTGGAGGCCTCTCTGGCTCTAGCTGCTGCAGTGGCCCCTCCAGCTTTGGCAGCCCCAGCCATTCCAGTAGATCTTCCAGCCCCGGTGGCAGCTCTGGTGAGTTTCCAGCATTTATTTTGGTTGGGGGAGAGAGATGGGCTGGCAGACGGTGTCTGTTATTTCCGAAGTCTGTTGTATCGGGATCCATTAAATCAAGGGTTTACTGTATTACAAATTGCTCTGAACAAATTATCTGGGATTATATTCGAGAATTATTTGAAATGAATTCCTGGAAATTTCTAGGGTGATCTGAATTTTACCTGTATCTTTCGTTTGTTTGGTTTGTATATGGTGGCTGGGGTGGCCATGCAGTACTTACATTACCTTCACTTCAGTTTTCATCTGACCTTTTTTCACTTTCTTATAAGAACTGGAATCGGAAAAGAGGCAGTCTCAGATCCATCATGAAACAAAAATCCACATCCTGAATCTTCTCATCACCTCTCTTGAGTGCAGTCCACCCAACCTGGCCCTGTATTTTTTGGGGTATGAACTGAAGAAGCCTGTCAGCACCACAAATCTTCAAGACCCAGGTATGTGGATGTAAAAGGGATCTGTTGTTCATGTAGTCTTTGTACCAGTGTTGAGACAATGTATTGGAAAGCTCATTGGGAGAAATCCTGATCCCTCATTTATGGCATCACAGGCAATAGCCTTAACCTTCCAGAACTGGATTTAAAAAGTATATTGATACTCAAATTAAAAGTGTAAGCTACTACAGGACACATTCTTTTACACAGTAAGGAGAATCTGTGAATATACAAATGCTAATCTGTTTTGAACCAGTTATGTCACTTAAGAGTTGGCCTTTATTTCTTCAAGGTAATCTGTGAAAGAAGAAAGTGAATTTTTCTTTGTAAGATGTATAAAGGTGGCCTGTAAAGTTGTTTGTTCACGGGTGGATTTTCTTTTGTCTTTAAAAAAACCCCCCCTTTACAAGTATTAGGAACGGCAAGTGCCTAGTGTTCCCTGAACTTGCTGGAAAATTGCAGGGGAGAGGGTTAGTCTGAATTTATAGCTTTCTCAGCCCTTAATTGAAAGGGTTGTGAGATATATTATTAGTCATTTTCTTTCACGGAATGTTTTCAATTAATAGGTGTTAATGAAAACTACTAAAAACCGTTTTGGAGCTATTTGCAATAGGATAATACCTATCACATTGAAAAGTAAGATCTACACCTGTAGTTTTCAACCAGCGTGCAGTGGCAAACCAATGTGCTGTGAGACCTGTCTAAGTGTGCTGTGGAAATTTCATCAATTTCCCCTCCTCCCAGCTCTTTGCAAGGGGTGGGAGGGAGAGAGTTGGTGAAAATTTATGGCACACTTAGATGAGACCGCACCAGCTGAGGGCTCAAGCAGCAAGTCCCAGCTAGTGAGGGGTCATCAATTTTTCTCCCACAGCCCCTTTGCCAAACCTCTTTGAGGGGAAATGAACCAATCCTGCACCAGTTGGGAAGGCAGTCTTACTGCTTGAGTCTCCAGCTGGCATGTTGTCCTCGATGCACCTCCCTCTCCCCACCCTGTTGCTCTGCAAAACGCTGAGGGGAGGAGAAATTGACCAGCCTGGCTGGGGGCTCAAGCAGTAAGTCTTCCTGATTGCCAGCTGGCATGGGGTTGGTCAGTTTCCCAGCTCAGAGGCTTTGCAAAGTGGCTTTGGGAGGGAAATTGATGATGTGCCAGCTGGGACGCTGGCAGCCTTGCTGCTTGAGCTCCCAATTGGCGAAGTGTCATCAATTCCCCCTCCCTCCTGCCATGGCTCTGCAAAGAGTCGGGAGGGAAAACTGGCCAACTTGGGTTGGCAAACAAATGGCCAGCAAAGGGGCTGGCAGGGAGATGAACCTGCTCTCTGGAGCTACTTCCTCCCTCACAAGTAATCAAGTAACCACTGAAATTTTCTGCTGTTACTCGTATCGTGGCAGGCCTTCATGCAAAGGAAAAAGCGGGTGTGCCATGGAATTGGTCGTGCTGTTGAAATGTGAGCTAACAATAACTAGACCTGTACTTTTGTATGGCACTAATTTCTGGGCACTGAAGACGACACGGGAGCAAATCTTGAATTACAGTGAAAATGAAAATGTCAAGCTAGATGACTGGCACTTTAAGGATGGCTTATTTATGGAATGAATGCATGGGGAGAAGTGTTGCAGTACCTTCAATAGAAAGCTGAAGGAATTCAGGTTTAAGTGGTTTGGGTGTGTGAAAAGAAGAGCACAAGTATTTATAGGAAGCAGTGTTTTTCCCTCCACTTCTAAGTTTAAGAGAAGCATTCAAAGACCCAAAACTAGATAGATAGCATACAAAAGTATTTGATTAGCTTTGAAGTTTACAAGGAACTTCTTGAAGACAGACTGGAATAAGGAAAGATTTGAAGAGTCAATCCCATATTGATGGCACAAAGCCTAGAAGAAACTAATATAAGGTCCTGTTTTAAATATTCTGAGGAAAACCAGGCACCCTCCCAATCACTTTGTAGTTGTTTGATGTTGCATACAATTCTAGCAAATTTCAATTGTCTATATCCTACCTGGAAGAGTAAGATCGATAGGACCTCAATTTATAATATGAAAATAACAAAAAATTCCAGCTGGCTTTATGCATCAAAAATACCCACTAAAGGAAACAAGTCTTTTTCTCCCCACTTACAGGGTACTTTTTTACTTACTGAAAGTGGCTTGGCAGTTTCAAAATACAGTAGACTCTCCTTAGTAGCAACTTTTTGGTGTCCTTTTTGTTTTGTAGCTCCTAGCTGGGTGTTGCTGTTACTGTGATTGTTGACAATATAAAGAAGGGAGAATATTCTCAGGGAAAATGTTGCTGTTAAGCAGTGGTGGCTCTTACAAAGTGTTGCTGCAAAAAAGTACCTACTGTATAATAGAATACCAGTGACCTGTTACATGAACTCCTTTTTCTTAGCCACAGGTTGCCTTAACAGGAAATGTAGAGGCACTTAATTTAGCAGAGTAAACCCTTGAAATGCACGATTTTGTGCTGTGGTTAACTCACATTAACATGAATTAAGCCCAGCTCAAAATCCCACTCTCCCTGACCCTCCGTGGCCCCAGTACAACACCCCCCCTCCAGCCCCACTCACCACCCGTGACCGGCTCCAGCTCACCCCCAACCCCTGGCTCCTGTTCAAACCCCTGTGGCCCAGCTCACCACACTGTGCGTGGCTCTAGCTCAACCCTCCCGCTTGCCCCGGTTCAGTCACCCCCCCTCCCCCGACCTCCCACATGCAGCTCCAGCTCAACTCCACAACCACCTCACCCCAGGCTTATCCCCCCTGCCCCCTTCCCATGGCCCCAATCCACCGCCAGGCTTAACCCCGCCCCAACCAGGACTTACCTTTCAAAAGGATCTCCAGGTGCTCCCCTGCTTCCCTGGCTGCAGAACATGCGTGCCACCTAGGAAAAAGCCGACTTTTGACTTAGGCGAAATTCAGGTTACATGAGGGTGCGTGGGAACGGAACCCTCACATAACTTGGGGGACTGCTGTAACCTTGAAAGTCTTCATTCTCGGCTAGGGGCAAAGTATTTTTATGTCATGATGATTTTAAGTAGCTCTTCAATTTATTATGTGGGGGGGGGCTGGGGAGTTTATGATGACCCTTTATTTACAAATTTGACTTGCTAATACTCATTTAGTATTGAAAACAAGTATGTAAATTTCAGTCCAGCTGAACATTTATATTTCTAGTTTAATGATTAAAATAAATTGTATTGAATGTGACTAATATCAGAAACAATTTTGCATGTATATTCTTCTGATGAACAGTGTTCAGCAGTTAAAACAAGCATTTCACATTGGGATGCTCTCATGACTTATATTGGCATGTGAAATCCTTGCAGGAATTAATTTTATATCTCACTACAGACTTATTTTTCCAACACTCTTCATAGTTTTACAAGTTGGTTGATCATCACACCATAGATGAGCAACTATGGGCATGTCTACACTACCACCTTCCCTCAAAGGGAGCATGGTAATTAGGGTGTTGGGAGTTTACTAATGAAGCGCTGCGGTGCATAGGCAGCACTTCATTAAGGAAATTCCCCCCCGCCCCCACAGCAACTTCGAAGTTTTAAACTTCTAAGTACTGGCTTGTGTGTAGCCGCGGCTCACCTGCCGGTAGAAGTGCTGGGACAACCTCAAAGTCCCCTTACTCCTCAAAATTTGCAGAACTTCGAAGTACCGGTGGGTGAGCCACGGCTGGACGCAAGCCCGTACTTCGAAGTTTAAAATTTCGAAGTTGATGTGAGGGGGAATTTGCTTAATGAAGTGCTGCCTATGCACCACAGCGCTTCATTAGTAAACTTCCAACACCTTAACTACCAACCTTCCTTCGAAGGAAGGTGGTCGTGTGGACAAGGTCTGTGAGTAGTTATGATTCCTCTCTATCCAACTCTTCAACCAGGTTCTGAATTCTTACATGAAAGAACTTGTTCAGTTCATCTTTTGAAGGAGATAGTGATTAAAAAAGAGTTGAAAAGGAAGTGTTCCATTTTTACACTGAATCATTTTTGTTGGTTATATTGCAGATTTAACCATGTAAATGTCATAGGATCATTAGTGGAAGTCAAGAGTATTAATCTTCGTCTTTTCAATGGAGTATTGAGCTGTAATTTGAAAGCTGGGTAGAGAGAGCAGGGATCCCGAATTGTTATAAAATTTATCATAAATATTAAAATCTACTTGAACTCATTGTTCTTCAATAGAACCGAAGGAAAAAAGTGTCCTAAGTAAACTGTTCACCAATGCAAAAAAACGTCAAACAATTCATATGACTTTTAATAAGTTGCAGTTCCCACTTCTGTTTACATCACATACTAAAATGTCTGCCAGATTTTGTGAGTCTTGTACGTGAAACAGAGTGGTGTGCTGTGCAAGGCCTGTCTGGAGAATCTAGTTTCTATAATTGTGTAGAAAATATCACTATGCCTGTGAGTGATATTTATGTAAGTCAACCAATGTGCAAAAAAAAAAAAAAAAATGAATCCTCTGTTTTAAGGTGTCTTGGGTTGCCCGCGAACTTGCCTTCATGCTATTTTGAATATACTGGAGAAGGGTACTGAAACAAGGATGGGCCCTACAGCAGTACAGGAATCTCCCCATCTTGCAGAACTGTGTTATCAGGTACTGTACACAGAATATTTCCTGTTGGCAGAAGCTGAAACTAGGTTTATCATGCCTTGATTAGTAATGAGGACAGACATTGTTTTGATTTCGTAACATTTTGTTCAAAAATGCTTTTGCTGGATGTTTTTGCATACTAGAACTTTTATTCCTCCACCCATCACTATGTAAAAATGTATTACTGCACATTTACAGTATATACGGAATCTGCAATCATGCCAAAATTAATAAATGGATACTCATAAAAAAGCAAACTTAGCTTTGTATTCTCCTACTAATGTGTGACTTCCTAAGTAAACAGGATATGTTATCCTATACTTGCATTATCAATTGTTTGCATAAAGAATAAAAATAACAAATAATTCCTACTTGTAAAGAACTCACAAAATGTAGTGTGGCGTGTCTCCCCATAGCTTTGCAGTAGTAACAAATAATTGTATTCTACATGGAAATAAATTAATTTGGCATGTATACATCATTGATGAGCTAGATGCCTTGCACTTAAAAACAAATCACATAAAAATGTAAGTCAATATTCCGTGCTCAAAGCCTTTGAAATTAAAAATGACTTCAAATGGAATTCATTCACATTTGTTCTAAAGTCAGGAAGGAAGATATGTCACAAAATGAAAGAGTCATGGAATGTATTTCCTTTCTTTGGTGGAACTAAGGATCGAGAAACCTCCAGACTTTCCCAGCTTAAATGACAGGGTGGTGCTTATGTGGTACCATGGCATGTATTAATAGATGTTAATCATCTATCTGTTCTTCTAGTTTAATGGTTCCCAAACTTTTTGGCATCACACCCGCCCCTTTGATTTTTGAGAAACCATCATGCCACCCACACCTCTTCTTTGCCATCATCCAACCTGCCTTTAACAAAAAATTAAATTCCTAATTTAAAATAAACACAAAAACTTCATATAAAATGTTATTCAAAATTAAAAAATAAGCACAAATAGTTTTTACTGACCCCTTGCAGGTGCCTGGTGCAGCCCCAGCTGGCCAGGTGCCTGGTGCAGCCCCAGCTGGCCAGGTGCCTGAGCCCATACCAGCTGCCAGAGCTTCCCGCACAAACCATCTGCCTGCCTCAGACCTGCACTGTCAGCTCTGCCCGCCTGAGCCCTGCACTGCCGGGGTCAGTTGCCCTCCCAGCTGCCAGGGCCAGCTGCCAGCCTGCCCGCCTACTGGCCACCCAAGCCCTGTGCTTCCAGGACCAGCTGCTCGCCCACCAACTGCCCGCTCTAGCCGTGGGCCAGCCTCCTGAGCTGCCTGCTGAAACCCCACGCTATCAGGGCCAACCACCCGCCTGCCATCCTGAGGCACTTGAGCCCCGCACTGCTGGCGCCAGCGGCTCGAGCCACACGTTGCTGGGACCAGACGTCCACCTGCCAACCCAAGCCACCTGAGCCCCACGCTGCCAGGTCCAGCTGCCTGCCCGCTAGCCCGAGCCTTGCACTGCTGAGGCCTGCTGCCCACCTGCCAGCCCAAGCCCTGGGCTGCCGGGGCCAGCCAGCCACCCGCCAGCTCAAGTTGCTGCAGGTGCCAGCCACCAGCCCCAGCCCCACCTGAGCCCCGCAAGCCCACCAGCTGCCCAAGCTCCACAAGCCCCAAGAGCTGCCCGCCTGAGCCCCTCCTCTCCCACAAAGCCAGGCATCACAAGCCTCTCCACTCTTACCTCATCCCCTGCCCCGAGCCAAGCACCCCCAACCCTCCACCTACCCCCATCCTCCTCCTTCTCCTCCCCTGCCAACCCACACTCACGCACCTTTGCAGAAGGCAGCTATCTCCAGGTGGGTCTTTGCCAGCTGCTTGCTTTTTATAGCAGCTGTACTGGGTCACCCATGTAAAATGGCATGGGCTGAGAGCTGGAAGCAAAGGTCGGGTATTTCTTGGGGAATGATGGGGGACTGGGTTGCCTTCTGCCCCCCTGGAATTTCTTCATGCCCCTGGGGGCACACCCCCGAGTTTGGGAAACCATGCTCTAGTTCTTCAATGATATGACAGTCTAGTGTCTGAGATAAGTGAATTTGTTCACCATGAGTGTAGACCAACGGGATGTTTATTTTAAATACAGGTACAGTACTAGTTGTCATATTTTTGCATATATCTTATTTTGCATTTAGTATCTTTTAAAAAATTTGGCGCAGAACTTAGTATCTTACTTCTGTTCCAATTATCAGGTGATATATCGGTTATGTGCATGCTCAGATACCTCAGGTCCAACTATGAGATATTTGAGGACGAGCCAGGATTTCTTATTCTCTCAGTTGCAGCATTTGCCATTTTCTATCAAAGGTAAAACTTTTTATTTTTTTAAGAAATTCAGCTTATTTTATAGTGGTTTATCCTTTTGATAGTGGGGGAGGAGTCAAGATTTAAGGTGCCTCCTTAAGTGAAATGATTTAAGCCAGCTTGTCTGCTGATTTGTTCATTTAGCAAAGTAACCTCTTTATTTACTAGTCTAAAGTCTAAACTGTAGTTCCGAAGCTGTTGTATGCTATCATATCAAATTTGAAGACTGAATAGAGATGTAATATAAAGGAGGAACATGGACACATTTCAAAAATAAATTCTTTTGTCAAAATCTTTTATTAATGAGTTTTTAATGAATCCCTGTTTGCTTTGAGAATCCAGCAAATGTCTAGAGTACAGTAGAAGCTTGATTATCCAACATCCCTGTGGAAAAGTGTTTTCTGGATAATAAAATTTTCAAATTATGTGAGCAGTATCACTGGCCCTGCTCAGCTGAAGGGGAACAGTGAACAAAGCGTGCTAGTTATGCCAGTGCCAGATAACAAGGCATTTAGTATATTTGTAAGTTTCAATTTCCTTACAAATTTGTTTGATCTTGCTATGGAATCTTACTTTTTGAAAAGTAGGGGGAGGGTTTTGGAGAACCACATAGAGGGAAGGAAGTGACAAATTATTGGTTTCACTGTGCCAGTTATATATGCTGTGATTGTTATGAAATCTTATGAAGGACTTCCTTGTTTTGAATAGTTGGCTGAGATTATTTCTGATGCTGTTGTTATTTTTTTATTGAGTGGTAGATGTGTTTTAATGTTTCTACCCATTATGTCTTAGATATAATAATGAGAATAAGCTTAAAAATTAATTGGATGTATCCAAGATAGTCTAGTTGATGCAATGCATTAATTTACATCTTTTGCTATTTGTTAGTAAATGCATGTATAGTGCCATAATCCTTTCCAGAGTTTGAAAAACACTACCACTAAAATTTTACAATCCTAAATTAGAGTAACATAGAACTTGAAGATTTCTAGAGACCATTGAAGCCTGGTTAAGTTTGACTAATGGCAGCATGTAGAGTAGAGGCATGTGTGTAGCTAAATGCCACAACAAAAGGTTCCAGCAGCAGGGAGTTTGTGAGGTAAGGCTCCAATGGCTTGTAGAGTGCATAATCTGTGGGGTTCAGGTATATAGGGGCCTCTGCTCTCCTCCTCCCTTCTTATCTAGGCTGCTGCTCAACATCTGCTCTGCTGTTTATACCCTTGCTAGCTGAGCATGCAGTGTCTATTGCACACGTTGCTATAAGTGTACAGTTCGGCTGAATATATTCTGTTTCAGTTGACTATTTATCTGATATTCATCTAGATCATAAGGACACCGTAATTGGTCTAAACTGACATCTGCTCAGAAAAGGCAGAGTATTGTGCAGTGGAAGACAGTGCTGCATATTAAGGTTGCTGTAAATTCTTTGTGCATACATGTATGACTACCATGTACTGCAACTACTCCTGGCTTTGGACAATTCTTAGTCCTTAGGTTTCATATGCAAGAAGTAGGGAAAAAGTTCAGTCAGATTTTCAGTGGCTGTTAGCCAGGATGGATGGGGATGGAGTCCCCAGCTTCTGTTAGACAGAAATTGCAAATAGGTGATAAGGGATGGATCATATGATGATCTGTTTATTCCCTGAAGGGCACCTATCATTGGCCACTGTCAGAATATGGGATATTGAGATACTTTGGTTTGACCCAATGTAGACGTTTTTATAAACTTATGTTCAGATTCATTTCAGTTGGCGCACCCTCCAAAAATCCCACTCAGATAAACAATTTTCTTGCAATATGGAGTATTATTTTTACTCAGCTAAGTGATTCTTTCCATACATTCCTTACCTAGAACATGAGATTTCAGCACTAAACCAGATGTCTTGGCTGATGAAGACAGCGTCTATAGAACTGCGTGTGACGTCACTGAACCGCCAACGTTCCCACACACAGAGACTCCTGCATTTGCTGCTGGATGACATGCCTGTAAAACTTTACCTAGGTAAAATGGGGGTATGTTTTGGGAGAAAATAGGGAGACCAAGACTTGAAGTAGTGAGGAAGTCCTCTTCCCTTTCTCAGATCATACACATTTTAGTTCTTGTCCAACATTTGAAAGCCTTTCCAGTATTTGGTTTGGTACTGGCACTTTGAGAGTGAGGAATGTAGATTGCATAGTATGGAACACAGGGTTACTCTCTTTCTCCCTTCGATTCTTTTTGGTTTGGCTGTTGGTTTGTTGAAATAGCTCTGTTCATTCTTCTGTATAAATCTAGACACTTGTTTATAGAGGCCAGTAGATTAAATCAGTATGGATTTTTGGTAAAATCATATCCTGTATAAAAGTAAGATGATGCCTCATAGTTCTTGGTTGTTTTTATTTCCCAGAAGGTAGACAATCTTCCTTGCTGGCTGGTTTATATAAGGTGGTTGCCCATGCTGAAAGTCAGACAGTTTCACTCTTTCAGAAGTCTCCTGCAGCAGAGTCAAGTCCCATATTTCCCTCAGGCTTTGATGTTCTACCATTCTGATACAATATTGTACCATGACACCACTCACTGATTTAATGTTGCAACTCAAAGGCACAGATGTCACCACACTACACATTTACTTTGTTCTGCAAAACAAATGTAGAAAGGTGGCAGCAGAAAGATTCACATGATTCAAACAAATAGCATAGCTGAAGCACTGCAGAGGAAGGGCCCCATCCAGGCTAAGTTTCTCACCCATATGCCTTCACGGGTCTCAGCCCAGATGTGTTTTTTGTGATGTGGGTGTGTGATTGTTAGGAACTTGATTGAGAGCACCTGTTCATTTTACATTGGCCACCAAACAGTAATATCAATACGTAACATTCCTGTTGTATTTAACTCTTCAAAACTCTCTGTGAACATCTCTCTAAGCTGGATGGAATCTTTAGATAATACAGTCAGATGATACCTGTTTTCAGCTTTTATCATCCTGGTCTGGATTTGAACCAGTGATTGAAAAATTGACCCATCTACAGTCATGTCATGTGCCCTTTCAGGAGTAGTCAGAATGTTTACATATTTTCTCCACCTTAATTTTCTGGTTGATTGTATTTCAATATCCTTAGCTGATGGTGAAGGAGGAATGGAAGATGAAAGTCGATCAGTCAGTGCGTTTCTTCACGTTGACACTGCCTCCAAAGGTAAATGCTTTGGAGTGTCATTTCTTAGGAAGGGCTTCCCCTAGAATAGGGGGTGGGCAATAATTTTTGATGGGGGGGACACTCACAAGATTTTTTGTAAGTGGTGAAGCGCTGTGTTTTTGTGTGGAGTGGGTGCGGGGACTGGGGTGGAGGTTGGGTGCAGAAGAGAGCTCAGGGTAAGGGTATGGTACAGGAGAAGATGTGGGGTTTGAGAGATTTTGGGTGAAGGAGGGAATTGGGGCTCAGAGATGTTGCACGGGTTGTAGGTAGCAATGAAAGACCTCTCCCCTCTGCAGCCACAGGGGCCAGCCATGAGCCAGATTAAAAGACTTGGTCGGCCAGATCCAGCCTGCCGGGCATATCTAGTCTGCCCTTGATCTAGAAGATCTACTTCCAAATGAAATACGACAGACATAAGCAACAGCAACAACTGCAATATGCAGAACACTATTCTATATGAAGTAATGGATTTTAGAAAACAATTGTAATGGAGAAAATACTGGAATGGGAGAGAGGACAAGTGTAGGAGAGCAAAAAGAAGGAAGAGACAGTCCATAAGTGAACTGGAACAGTAACTATTTTGAAACTTACTGTAACACATCCCTAAGTAGTATCATTAAGTTTCTGACCGAAAATATTTGCATTTGTGTTTTTAAAAAAAAAAAAAAAAAAATTGAAAACCTAGGTGACTCAAGCTGGACTCCAAAATCAATGTGAGGCACCCAAAAACAGCTGCTAGTTCTCTGCATCTGTGAAAATCCAGCTGTTTTTATTTAACTGATGAACATTAGACACCTGGAAATTTTGGTGCATGTGTGTATATAAAATAAGAAATAACATGCTATAGAAATGAGTTAATACTGTAAGTCATAACAGACAAAAATCTGTTCTGTTAACATTGTTCCTAGTCATGGCTGCTCAGAAAGCTGTTACTGTGAGACCTGTTAAAGTGAAGAATTGCTTACACAAAGATAAGTTCAATTTCTGGTATTTCTGAACAGGTTATTAATTCATTTTTTTCCACAGTGCGAAGGAAGATCTTGAGTATCCTGGATTCAATTGACTTCAGCCAGGAGATCCCTGAACCCTTGCAGCTGGATTTTTTTGACCGTGCTCAGATTGAACAGGTCATTGCTAACTGTGAGCATAAGAATGCACGTGGGCAGGTTATCTGCAATGTCAAGGTAAGCAGTGTTTGACGGGCGCTGTCTCAGGATGTCTGTGCTGTCTTAAAAGTGATTTGGTAATTCATCAAAAGTGGCTGATGGGTTTGGGTTTCTGTTTTTATTGGTCATTTTAAACACTAACAGGATCCCTGACCCCCATGTTGGGATTTACTTTCCTAATATGATTCAGATAGTTTATTTCTTAAACTGAAAATATCTTTTAAGTTCAAAGGCTAATTTCAGTACGTGAATGCAGTTATTTTGACTGATTTTTTCACTGGCTAGATTAAAATTGATTTGGCCTTATCTGCTTAAGAATTACTGGTCTTCCGTCTGTTATTCTAATGATGGATGCTGTCAGGAGAGGTTTTTATGATCTGCAGTGTTTTTCCACTGTAAACTTCTTTTCTCCCCAATGTTAATACTGTGACATATGTTGTCATTTGTTCATATTCGTATATATTGGAGAAGCATGCAAAGACTGCATTCAGAATAATGGCTTCATTGTGCTGGGTGTTAAGCATAGAAGATGACTCAATATCTGACTTCAGTACTCTAAAGTCTGTAACATAGAGCAGATAAGGGTCAGAGAAATAGTACAGTATATATGTAAGACTAATACGTTGTCATGGCTATTTTAGTAAAATTCATGGACAGATCACAAGCAATTAACAAAAAAACCAACCAACCAAAAAAAAAAAAGGCTACTGTGACCTGTCCCTCACAAAATGGAGATGGAAGAGGGTCCTGCAGTAGCTGGGAAGTGCAGGGACCCCATTGCCCGGTAGCTGGGAGGGGTCCTCTCACTGCTATGCAGAGCTGGGAATCCATGTTCTCAGGGTAGTTGCAGGGGATCCCTGCCAGTGGCAGTAATTGAGCAGCTCAGGAGTCTCTGGTAGCTGGTCAATTTCAGAGGACTCCTGCAACTGCTGGCGTGTCCCTGCCACACATGAAGTCTGGGCTGCTGCAGGGTCCCCTGTGCTAGCAGCAGCTGGTCAGCTGCAGGGCTCCAAGCATCACAGAGGTCGCTGGAAGTCAGGGTTTCTTCAGCCTCTGTGTCATAATCTTGGCTTTACTTATAAGTGGGGCTATATGGGTGATGGTAAGAACTAGACCAAGTTGGTACCAGGTTGTTCTATGGCTTTAAAACTATAATTGTATCAGAAATCTTTGGGGCTTGTTTGGAGTAGGGAACAGTTGAAATTGAAGTGAGAAGAGGAGAAGACCATGGGAGTAAAAGAGGAGGTGGATAAAGGAAGGGGAAAAAGTTGAGAGTGAAATGAGGAATGGAGAGAGTGAGGACAACTGTTGGAGAGAGTGAATTTGAATAGTTGCTGAGTTAATAGGAGAGGGATGGGATGATGGACATGCAAAATCAAAGCAGTAAGTCTAGAACTGACTCCTAAGATGTCTCCAGTGTGCCTGCACTGTGCAGCAAATATTTCCAAACAGCTGGTATGTTTGCAATCTAGACACAGCGGTGTTTAGGTAAACCCACTTTCATTTTATTAGTTTGATTTTTTTCCACCCCCCTTCTCTTTCAATTCCAGTATCTTCACAGAGTTCTGGTTGCAGAAGTTAATGCCCTTCCAGGAATGGCAGCCATAGGACAAAGACCTTTACTTATGGAGGTAAATCTAATCAAAATAACTTAGGGCACATCTTGATAATGAGTTGATATGTTGCAGACTAGGATGTAAATCTACAGCACGCTAAATTGTTGTGCACCCACTGTTAATGTGGAACCTGCTACTGTGCACCTGTTTGCTTTGACTGTTTGAAACAGGAGAAGGTCATAGCACAGTAGGGGACTTTTAATGTCTGGTAGCAGAGTCCAGATAGCCTGTCAGTGCACAGCGCTCTAGAGCATCATAGATTTACACCCTGCTTGCAGTACACTAATTCTCCAGTTAGTGACATTCCTAATCCCATTGAATGGAATGAATAATCCTGTCGCTTTTTGTGACAAACTAAAGATATATAAGTGGTCTGTTTTTCTAAAAATTATTAACAAAAAAGTAAGACAAGCCATCTTGCAATTTGTCTCATTTTCTTTTGCTATGTAATCTAACTAAAATTTCCTTTTCGGGGGGAATCCAGGAGATCAACACAATTCTGCAGTATGTGGTGGAGCGGAATAAGCTGTTGCAGTGTCTCCATGCAAAGCGGCATGCGCTAGAGTCTTGGAGACAGCTGGTGGAAATCATACTGACTGCCTGCCCACAAGACCTCATACAGGTTGAAGACAGACAGCTGATTATCCGGGACCTCTTACAAGATGTGCACGACAAGGTAATGATCTTTTGCGGTCTACTGGGCTGTATGCATATTCAAGTTTTTCTCTTGTCACTCTGCTAGCAAAATTTCCATGTGCTGTGAAGAGAGGGAGTGCTTTGTTCATTCATTAGCAACCAAGATGACTATAGTGCAGGATGTTGACAAATGACAAAGAGGGTTCAGTCTGACTGTGAAAGCTGGAAAGACAGTCACTAGTGGGAATGTGAGTAAGAGAAATGTAATGTTTTGTGAAGTGGAGAATCCTGAGGGACAGTGGACCCCCAGATGGGGGGGATAAAAAACACTTGAGATGTTAGTTCATTCCATTTGGATGATTAGGTGTAGGTTCCATTTTTTATTTCTCTCAGACAAAAAATATGTTCCACATACAAATGCAAAAATTTGATTCTGTGGTAGGGAGGGACTTTTAAAAATGTAATGAATCATTTTGTAGCTAAAATCTCTTGGGATATTTTATCACTGAATTATTACAGTGATAGTCAAAGCACACTGAATTCCCAGAGTTTTTGGAGATGAGCAGCTAAATCATCTGCTTCTTTCAAACGTGTGTGTTGTTTATTATGTTTAAAATTGATTTTTTTTTTAACTAAAACTTTATTAATTTGGCAACTCAATAATTTTGCAAGAGAACAAAGAAATAATTGTGCCAAATAATTGTATATGTATCAAAAGGCAAGATAGGAAAAGAATTTGGTGGCAAAGGATTTTTTTGTAAATGGGTAGTTGAGAAGGTAATGTTATTATTTAAAGAGACAAATGAAGGACTGGCTTTGTCCCCTTCCCAAGGAGTTCTTGGGGCTGCTCTCAGATGGAGGCCAAGTTTTTCTGAATTGTCTTGTTGGAGCTTTTTTGTAATATAACATGGCTGAATTGTTTGTTCTTATGTGAAATAGTTTATAATCAGGCTTTAATCTATCCCCCTTATGCCTCTCCCTTCTGTTTCCCTGCCCAAGTATAAAAGTTATGTTTGTAGTTCAGGAGAATGAGACCTAAAGGCTAATAGTCTGATACACACATTATATAATTATGCTTTTTCTGAAAAACGACACCGTGTTCTGTTTGATTTATTTTGTGTAAAAAATCTTTCATTTCTAATTTAGTAAAATAGAAAGATATGTCCCTTTTGCCTGCGGAAATTTATGTAGATGTGGGCAGCTGAGTAAGTGGTCTAATATCAAGGTTCCCGCTAATATTATCTGTTCATGGTGTGGATTTTTTCCATGTGCAAAATAAATTGTGTGCACTGAGACACATGTGAGTGCACATGACATGTAAAACCTAGCCGTGTACTATCAGCTGGGCAGCACTTGAATTTCTGTGCGGCTGGCTATGCACACGTGCAGCTTACAGGGAACATTGTCTAATCCCTCCTGAAATCATGCATGTGCTTTTTTCTCCCCTGCCCAACTTCTTTCTTCTTAAGATCCTGGATGATGATGCAGCTCAGGAATTAATGCCCGTGGTGGCAGGAGCTGTGTTCACCCTTACTGCCCACTTGAGCCAGTCTGTGCGCACAGAGCAAAAGCGGCCACTGGTAGTCCCAGTGCCTGGACACTCCCAGTATGTATTGATGCTGGATGGTTCTCTCGCCTCGTCTCCTGGTTCAGAGGGCATATCTGCAGGTTTCACTTCCATTGGTGACTCCTCCCTCCATATCATCTTAAAAAAACTGCTAGATTTCATTTTGAAAACAGGTATGTTAAAGCACAAAACAATTCCACTGTTGGTAGATTCTAACAACCAAGACTGCACAGATGTACTATGAACCCCCTTATATCATTGGCTTGAACTTTTTTGTGCCACTAACAGAGATGCCTCTTTCAGAGTTACATGTATAGACCTCTTGCAAGCTGTATTGCTGTGAGGAGAGAGTTATTGAACATCTATCTTCAAACTTAGAATTATTGAGTAGAGAGCTGTGTGCGTGTGGAGGCGTGTATATAAGGGGGCTGAATGTAGCAGTGGGTATAACTAAGACTATAACTAACTCTGCAACTAAGGCTCATATTTTTGTTATGGATAATTTTAGCAAAGGTCATGACTGGTAATGAAAAATTCAGAGAAGCCTGTGACCTGTGCCTGACATTTATGAAAAAGATCCATGACGAAAGGGGACCCTGGGTAGTTACTAGTGGGCTGGGAGCTCAGAGCTCCATGCCCCCCACTCCTCTGCTGCCCATGGATGCAGAGACCTCCAGAAGTCCCTCCCTGCCTCTCTCTGCACAGGAGAGTGTCAGGGTTCCCCCTTTACCACCTGCAGCAACCAGGAGCCGGGGGGGTGGGGGTCGGGGTCTGCCCTGTGGCACTCAGTGGCTGAGAGATGTGGGAATTCCCTACTGCTCATGTACCCCACGGCTCCCTGCCTTTGTGGGTAGCAGGGGATCCGGCAGCTCCTAGCTGGTGTTGGCTGAAGTCACTGGAGTCTTTTGAGGTTCCAGATTTCGTAACTTCTGTGATTTCCATGACAAAGTTGCAGGCTTCATTATAACTTATGGGACAAGATCTTGCTTTGCTAAATTCATTCTCAAAATTTGTATCAGTACGGGAGTGGAAGGCTCTTATATAAGAAAACATAATTTTTCATTTGTTTTGCTACTTCCAGCACTAACTTTTTGGAACTAAATTAAGGGGAGGGACACAGGTGGTATTAATAGAATAATTACTCAGTTTTTACCAATTTGTTTCCTGTTACAAATAACTCTTTCCTGTGAGCAGGTGGTGGATTCCAACGAGTAAGAACACACTTGTACGGGTCACTGCTTTATTACTTACAGATTGCCCAGAGACCAGATGAACCAGACACCTTAGAAGCAGGTAGGGTACAATGGTCTTTTTAGAAAAATATGACCAATTGTGTATCAAATCCAGTGTTGGTTGTTATCCCACCATGTTAGAATTAAATCAGGGCATAGTATCATCAAATGCTGTTTCTAAGTGCTCACTCAGCCTATTATGTGCCATGATTTTAGGATTTCACGACATCAAACACTAAAATGGGATCTGTTATTCAATATCAATGTAACAGTCGTGGACCATCATTACAAATGTGTTAAATGGCTCAGGACCCATTGGTTAAAATTATTGGAAGCTGTTGAAAAACTTCCTTTGCGCTTCTGCCAATGCACACTCTCAATGTTTTGTTTGGAAATACAGGAATCTCTTGATGCTGTTGGTAGTGTTATTGTGCTTCTAGCTGAAGATGACTGGAAGGGAATTCATTTTCAACGTCAGTTGAGACTGCCCTGCGTCTGCAAACCACACACTTTTTCTGTCTAGGGGCTGAATTCTTTGCTTCTTCAGCATTCCTAGCCACTGCTGAGTCTCAAAGCAAGAATTCAAACTTGAATCTCTTGCAAGGACGTTCATACTACCGCTGCCATGATTTTATTGATGCTGGGAATTGCAGTGATTGAATTGTCAGTAAACCAGATAGAATTACTTTACAGTTTATCAGTTGCTTTGACCATAACACTTTTCCACTGGATGCACCTTGTTTGCTTGCCTTAAGTTTGATTGCATTGATTTCAGCAGATATTTGTTAAGTTTAGTCAAAAGAGTTTGCATGTATGTGTATTTTATCCTATTGTTAAGTCTTTCTGACTAGACTATCCAAGGAGAGGGGAGATATAAATCACGCGCGCGCGCACACATACACACACTCTGTGTGTGTGTGTGTGTATTTTCTGGCCACAGTAATGGCTTTTAGGGCAGAATATATTTATACAGGAATCTTTTTACTTGAACATAAACCTCCTCCCCCATTACTGAGATTTTATATAGCTTGCATTTTTTATGTGTATGGAGGAATGTGCACCACCCTAGAAACAAAACCTAGTTGTGGGCTATCTGCTAATCAGCTGGGCGGCTTTTGAATTTCTCCTGAGCAGCTGCACAAGTGCGCAGCTTTCTTTAATGTCATGAAAGAAGTGGTTACAACTTTGCTGCCTATAGGTTGATGTTTTGCTGCATCTAAACCCTTCCACCCTTCTGCAGCTCCTTTAATTCTGTTTTTATAGCCAAGAAAACAATGTGGGAACGTCTTACAGCTCCAGAGGATGCATTCAGTAAACTGCAGAGAGAAAACATGGCAATTATTGAAAGCTACGGTGCTGCCCTCATGGAGGTGGTCTGCAGAGATGCCTGTGATGGTCATGAGATAGGCCGGGTACACAAATATTTCTTTGTAGCCTAAGTTTGTTTTTTTAAAGGGATGCTCTTTAGCTATATAAGTACACATTTGATGATAACTTTGAAATTGTTATTTAGTGAATATTACAAATATCTGTGGAAATAAAATCATATGACAGTGTAGATTAAAAAAACTCGTTATTTTGATATAGTCCATGCACGGCAATGTGAGAGGTCATGCTGCTAGCTCATGCCGTTGTAGAGATAGTATGGCCAAGAGGACGGAGCATCAGAATGGAAGCTAAGACTTGTTGAAGCCAATGTCCGGATCTGATAATGACCTACTGTTTGAATTGGGCAGACTTCTTGAGGTGGGAGGGATAGCTCAGTGGTTAGAGCATTGACTTTGTAAACCCAGGGAAATGAATTCAGTCCTGGAGCGGGGGCCATTTAGGGGTCTGGGGCAAATAGATGTAAAAAAAAAAAAATTGTCAGGATGGTGAGCTAGGTCCTGCTGTGAGTGCAGGGGACTCGACTCCATAAGCTCTCAAGGTGCCTTCCAGCTCTATGAGATAAGTATATCTCTGCATATTTGGTTTCCTTGTGTCTGTTTCCTTACTTACAAAATGTGAATAAAATCCTCACAGGGGCATCATCATTTTCAAAAACTGTGTTTAAAGATAGTTTCAGGTGTTTCACTGGCTTAACTTTCATGTTTTATTTTATACCATCATATTTTCAGTTTTTAAACATGATCCTTTCTTCTCCTACTGTATGAAAGGTCCATTCACCCAAGGAAAGGAGTGAAATTGCTGAGACAGGTAGTTTTGTCATATGAGCAAGTAAACAAACTGAAGAGGGAGAATGTTTACCCTATTTTTTAGTTGTAGTTAGGTTAGATAATACTTGTAATATGAGTAGGTTAAAAAAAATCAAATATAAATATTTTCGATAGATAAGTGTCCCTGTAATGTTTGTAATCATTTTGAAGGTATTCCATCTATCGAGTAATACACAACAAAGGGAGTAAAGTTGGCTTCCTCTGTATACTAAACCACAGGAACTAGACGATGCAGTAACTTCCAAATAAAATCCCATGTTAATATGGCAGAAAAATAGATTCGGTTTTGTTAATAGGTTATTACAAACAATGGACCAATAAATTCACTGCTTGTTTCTAGACAAGTATTAGAAATCTCAGCATTCTGGCTAATTGATATAATTTTTTGTTTTGTTTTGTTGTTTTTAGATGCTAGCACTGGCTTTACTTGATCGCATTGTCTCAGTAGACAAGCAGCAGCAATGGCTCTTGTATCTCTCCAACAGTGGCTATTTGAAGGTGCTTGTGGATAGCCTAGCGGATGATGACCTCACTCTTCAGAGCTTACTCACACCTCAGCCTCCTTTACTGAAAGCTCTGTACACGTATGAGTCCAAAATGGTAAGAGCTCACTAGGGGCTGTTTTCTTCTCAAATGAAAGCTGCTTTCCTGGGCTTCACATTCTTGATAAGCATACATGTCCAGTTAACAAATTACACATTAAAAATTATATGAGCTTTTCTTTTTTAACATGATCTGCATTCAACATGTGGTATTTTCAACATCAGCAAAAGCTCTTCTGCAGAGAGTAGATGTATTTTGGGATAGTGGTGAAAGTGAGGGGGGCGAGAACATTAATGTAAATGGAGTCTCACTGTAAGTCCATGTGACTTTTTTTTTTCCCCCTGTTCCCTTTTATACTCTAGGCATTCTTGACCAGAGTGGCTAAAATTCCACAGGGTGCATTAGAGTTGCTGAGGTCTGGAGTGATTGTGAGGCTTGCACAGTGTCAGGTGTATGACATGCGGCCAGAGACAGATCATCAGGGGTAGGTGTCAAAACATTTGATCCTTTGAGTGCTAAAGCATAAAATCCGTTTGTGGGGGAGGCAAAAATCACCAACTTTTGTAGTATTTCATCCTTCTTTCAAAAAAAACCTCCTGGTTATTTCTCAGTAGCTAAATCCAAGCTATCCTGTGTTGGCCTGAGAAATCCTGGTTTACCAGGCATAAAGGGTAAATTATGGCACTTTCCAGTTGGCACCAGGATCTGAAGCCCTCTAACTTATCTGATTCTGTGGAAAGCAGTCCAAAAGTTTTTAAATGTAAGTTAAGTTCTGCTAGTTTAGAGGTGTAGTTGCTGAAAGCTACAGCAGTGAAAATTAGTATTGTTTTAAAGCAGGGGTGGCCAAACTTTTTTCATCAGGGGCCAGTTGGCAATTTTTTATATGTTCTGGGGGTTGAACACAGACTAGCCCCAAAACGCCCTCCCACCCACGCCCCCTGGCTTAACCCCTCTCAGCCCCAAACTGCCTCCCCATCTCCAGGCTTAACTACATAAAATATCAAAGTCACTTTGTAATCACATGGGTGGATCTAATTTTCTCCACATGCACATTTTTCAAGAATCATTTTTCAATTAATGTTTCATATTGTAAAAAAAGTAACACAAGAATTTTAAACTGCCCCCAGGCTTAACCCCTCTCAGCCCCAAATTGCCCCCCCCCCCAACCTACCTCACACAGGAGCTCCACATGCTGCTGCTGCTCCCTGTTGCACCTTCACGAGGCTGCTGCCGTGGCTGTATGACTCTGCCCCAGCCCTCCTACTCCCTTCTACCATGTACAGCGCGGGTGGTTCCCTGTCCTGCTGTGCTGAAATAATGGGACTTAATTTAATTGGTTGAACAGCCAGATCCCTCCTACCGGCTGTTCAACCAATTAAATTGAGTCCCATTATTTTAGTGCGGCAGGGCAGGGAACTAGAGGAGGAGTCAGAGGTGGCAGCATCTGGAGCTGTTAAAGAGCTACATGCGGTTCTGGAGCTGCAGGTTGCCAACCACTCGCCCTACATCTGGCTGTAAAAATGGCATCACTGCCAGCTCTGTGGGCTGGATGGAAACGCTCTGTGGGCTGCATTCTGGCCCATGGGCCATGTGTTGGCCACCCCTGGTTTAAACCATTTTTCTATATTTACTTATTTTATTTAATTTTTGAGCGATCTGAAGTAGTTTGAAGGTTGTGTTTAGAGCCTATATTTGATGCCTTCTCTTCTTTCCTCACTGTAGTAAAACACTGTACACTAAACATATACTATTGAAATAAATTTAATTTCCAAGTTGCTTCATGTATTTGTAATTATAAGTGATCATGGAGTTCCTGTGAGTTGTACAGTGTTGTTGAATTAGTTAATAAGAGTCACTTAGGTACTGCCTAACTTTCCTGGCAAAGGGTTTGTATGTCTAATTATTTTTAAGGTGCTAGCAATTAAGAGCAGAAGCTCAGGTGGACAACGTCTGTTGTTGTGGAGACACAGTGTGCAACTTTTGGTTGTAAGATGGGTGGGTGAATAATTTGTGGGTTTAGGGGAAAATCACCTTGCCTAATTTCCAAACCTAATACTCGCTTTAGATTTCAAAGGCAATCTTTGCAACAAAAAGAGTCAGAAACCTTTTAAAGAAAGGCACTTCGATAAACACTGAGGTCTAAATATGTCAGTGGGAGTGTACAAACTCTATTGGAATCTGAAAGGAATGTTGTAGAAGCATTTGTTTTCATTGAGGACGATGGAGGAAAACAATTTTGGTATTATAGACCAAGTCCATCTGATTAATTTAGATGTTTTTAAAGAA
The DNA here is from genome assembly GCF_033958435.1 of Carettochelys insculpta. NCBI lineage: Eukaryota > Metazoa > Chordata > Testudines > Carettochelyidae > Carettochelys > Carettochelys insculpta. The sequence goes on from NC_134137.1 coordinate 287,849,225, forward strand.
ACAGTGTCTTCTAATTAAGACAAAGCAGCATTCTGAGGGCGTTAAAAAGGACTGTGTGTCAAATTGACCTTATACTGAAACACAAACTAGTCGTTACTAAGGAGCTGTTATTGGGAATTGTTTCCATGCCCTGTGGGGTACTTGCAAGCTGCCTGTGTGTGCGGTCTCCAGTCTCATTCAACTATTCATACCTTTCGTCTTAAACCTCAACAGAATGTTTGGAATGAGAGATCCCCCTGTCTTCATTCCCGCTCCTGTGGAGCGCTATCGCCAGATTCTTCTCCCAGCTCTCCAGCTGTGTCAGGTGATCCTTACCTCCAGCATGGCACAGCATCTGCAGGCAGCTGGACAGGTAAGCTGAGAGGTCTAGAATTATCTTTCAGTGTCCAACATTGGCTGATGGTGGTAGAACCATGGATGTTACTGAACCAGAGAGCCCGAGATTGGGAGGCTACTAGTGGGAGAGCTGGGTGGAACCTGGTGATAGGGGAGCCCAGTGGCTGCGTGCAGGGAAGCTCGGCACTTGCATGGCATGCAGCCAAGGGGTCCCCAGGGCTGGAGTGGGGGACCAGCGGGGCAAAGTGGAGCTGGCAGCAAGGAGGGGCAGCAGGTTGGGGGGCCGGAGGCAGGGGACCTCCCCTTATCCAACCAGTTTCCTCATTTGGGACCAGTGAAATCCCAAGGGTGCCTGATGAGGGAGGTGCCACCTGTATTTGTTTTGCAGTTACATTTTGTTTATAATGACTTCATCCATATGAAACATTGCGTTTAAGTTCTGATTTTATTCATTAGATTATTATTCAATTTGTTTCATCACTCACGTTTTCCTTCCTCATTTCTGTGGTTCAGGTTTTGCAGTTTCTAATATCCCATTCAGATACTATCCAGGCGATCCTCCGGTGTCAAGATATCAGTGCAGGCTCGCTTCAGGAACTAGCCCTTCTGACGGGAATAATCAGCAATGCAGCTCTGCCTGGTAGGACCACATCTTAGATTGCAAAAACTCCAACGTTGTCACAATTGTGTGACGTAGAAATAATCAAACTTTTGTGACTGATGTACTGTCAAAGGACTAAGGTGCACCATGGAAAATCTGTTTAAAATTGTATCTAGACTTGTAGGCTCGACTTGCCTGCTGTATTTGCATAATAATACCTAATATTTGCACAATGCTTTCAGTCTTCTAATACTCATCTTCACAATGCAACCAGTAGGTAGATACAAGGAGATTGTTCAGTCAGTCCACTTTACAACTGAGGAAACTGAAGCATGGGAAACAATTTGCGTAGAATAATTTAGCTTATATCTTAGTTGGAAATATTTACTAAATTTTTATTTATTAAAAGGGTTTTGGGGTTTTCTTTGGTTGACAGGGAGGTACTGTAGGTTAGTGCACTGACCTCCTCTCTCTGGGGATCTGCCTTCGTGAAAGTAACTGGTCATTGTTGTGCTGGGTTTGGTCCTCCATCTTTTTCTTTGAGTGCCCCTTTGTGTGCTATAAAAACTCCACAGTCCACCTGTGCCACAGCTACTGATTTTCTGCATAAAAAAGCCAGCGCCAACATTAAGGGGTGGCAAAGCAGGACAATTGCCTGGGGCCTCATGTCCAGTGGAGCTAAGCTGCTCAGTCTTCTGCTTTAGCCCCAGGTGGCAGGCTTGGGTACCTGGCCCTGCGTGGTTGGCATTAAGCTTTCTGCCCTAGGCCCCAGTGAGTCTAGTACTGGTCCTGCTTCATGGACTCTTATGAAATCTGCTCAGGACCCCAGATGGGCCTCTGATTGACTACCACAGCTCTTGAGCTTTGTGGACATAGTTGGGCTCTTCCTAAATTCACCATGCTATGTTTTGTCATGATTGGCAATGTTTTCCTCACAGGGGGCCTATGACTAGAATAACAAGGCTGCATAGTGCCAGAGTTCGTTGGGTTAGCTGTATGAAAGACTTGCACAACTGCCAATTCTTCGCAAAGGCCTCATTTTTTCATAAGAGCAAAAATTCACTCTGAAACTTTATTTAAAAAATGTATATAGTACTACTCAATAAATATTGTAATTATGTAATCACGCATTTCTTTCTAGCTACAGCTAGACAGCAAAACATTTTTCACAAAAATGTGGAAAAGTTTTGTTTTGATGGAGATTTTCTGGCCAGCTCTATTAGTTAAATATAAAATACTAAACCATAAATGTTTTTAATTGGAACAAACCCCTCACACCCTGTATTCTGTCATATCTGTTTTGTTAGGTGTGTTAGGTGAATTTGACATTGATGTTAATGAAGGGACACAAATGGAGCTACAGGGGCACATAGGACGATTTCAGGTAACTAAATTTTATGTTTCAGTCCCATGTTTGTTTGCAATTTCATATTTAAATGAAAATTGCATCTTAATTTTATACCAGTCCTCATAGAACATTATATATGTTACTCTCTAACCAAGAATTTAGAATGTTTGGCAAAAGGTAAGAAACTCTCCTTTTAGTGCTGAGCCTGCAGAGACCTGTAGAATTCATCTATTAAATGAGAAGAACTGGGGGGCAGGGGAGGTGAGAGGGAATTAGAGGCCAACATTAAAATGAATAAATTCAGAAGTGTTGCACTACCTCTTTTACTACAAGGACGTGCTCACTCCACTTGTCATGTGTCTGGTATATGCAGTGTCTTATTTCTTTCTTTGTCCCTTTTAAGGAGGAACCAGATATATTGTGTAGGGCAGTAGGTCTTGATTAGAATGCATAACAGAGTCCCATATCTGGAAGTCATGCCCTGCTTTCTGCTCTGAAGCCTTGCTGTTGCACCATTTTCTCCCACTAGTAGGAGCTATTTCTTTCTAACCAAATTGTACAAAGGGACTGCTACACCAAATACTTTTGGATGGGAGAGCAAGATATTGTGCTCTCTTGAATCCCTGATTTGTTGCTACTCCATACATGAGCCAAAATTGGCTTTTCGAGCAGTAAGCAGCTGCTGGTGTTCTGATGGGACTGAGTACTTGGCTTCTGCATCCCTCAGCAGGAGTTCCCATGGGAAACCACGGGAGGAGTTTCTGTTTTGGCCAATTTAATTTCTTTACTAATTTTATAATTGGGTAACCTAAATAGTTTTGTAACAAAATAAGTGAAAAGCCAGCAAGTATTCTAGCCACTATGGTCACCAAGTAAAAAAGAGAAAAACAAGAAGTCTTGTGGCACCTTATAGACTAATATATTTTGGAGCATAAGCTTTCATGGGCAAAGACCTGCTTCATCTTTCTCTCTGCACTTTCTCCCATCAGTAAGTATTTCTAAGGTGTATTTTAACAATTGCCATGTAGATTTGGTGATCATAATAATCCTACTCAAACTAAGACCACAATCAGCTTGGTGTAGGGAGTTATTACTGCTGTCCTATCAAACCATACAATATACAGTGTTTTTAACTGGGACTTGTTTGTTTGCTTGGTTCAAATTTATATGGTTTAATATCTTTTCATTTGATCTTACTTCTAGAATTTTAAAATGATTTATGCTAATCACAATCCATTGCTGACTATTTCTTGTTTTCGGATGACATACTGGGTATAAGGCAGTGATTTCTCAGCATTTAAGATTGAATCCCATTGGGTTTCTTTAAAAGTACCAATTGCTTTCAAACAAATTTAAGGACAGACAGAGGTAAACGTGTGTCCATTGTGACGTAAAGATATTAAGGTAAATAGTTTAGCTTACAAAATTACTTCTATATGATATGAAATGCTTCATTTGTATTACTGCTTATTGTGTTCATGATAGAGTGAATAGCAAAGGGTTAGTGAGATCTTCAGGATTATTATTAATGCATATTTATAATTTTCCTGCTTGTAAGTATCAAAGGGCTTTATTTAACAGTTTGGCTGAGACACTAACCAAAACTTGTTTCCTGTCACAGCGCCAGTGCTTAGGACTTCTAAGTCGGTTTGGTGGTTCAGACAGGCTCCGTCAGTTTAAACTGCAAGATGATAATGCCGAAGGAGACAGAGTGAGCAAGAGGGATGAAATTGAGTTGGCCATGCAACAGGTGAGGAAATAGGGGAACAAAGTTACATTTTCCCAGCATTGTGAATATCCTCAGCTGAGACTTCTGAGATCCCTGGTATGGTTGATTTGTAGGAATTCCTGGTTGTTGTACTGATGTATGCAGTTTGAAAAGTTCTGAAAATAGTATTTCATCATCCTCACTTGAATTGACTTGCTGTGATTCTTCTTCTGTAGATCTGTGCAAATGTAATGGAATACTGCCAGTCTCTTATGTTACAGTTTGCACCCACCTTTCAGCACACAGTTTGCCTGTTCACTCCTAGTCTGTCAGAGTCAACCAACCGAGATGGACCCCGTCAAGGTGGGTTTGTGGGTTACTTGTTCCTTGTGTATCCAAAACTGAATTGTGAAAGTTGGCGTAATAGCAGGAAATGAACTTCATTCATGATGTGAGCCTCATGGCTTTTCTAACTTAGTAGAATGTTAATTATGACAAATTGCAACAAATTAGGATATGGACTGATGTTGCACTAAATTTTCGCTACTCTTTGAAACAATACATCACCACTCCCAAAAATGAAAATTTAAGTTTTTCTTTACAGTAAACATTTACAATGCTATTACGAATAGATGGTGCTGTTACCTCTGAGTTTTCATTGTGATACAAATGCCTTGACCCAACCAGTGACTTTTATTTTCCATTTGTTTATCTTTTACATGTAAGAACATATTTTTCAAGAATTCTCCTCTTCTGCTGATACAGCAGTCATCTTAAAAGGTGTAAAATACTACTATGAATGTAAAAAAATAGCTTTTTTGAGAGCTTTGAAGCTTGAGTTAGTTCAGAGCAAAATTATAGGTAGCATGTTTATTATGAAGAATGATCTAGGTTGGAAGTCTGAGTATTACATGGATTGGGTTTGTCTAAAGTCGTTTTTTATTCTTTCAGCACCCCAGAATAACGATCAGAGAACAATCACAATGCTAGGGTTTAATAACCCTGAGCTGCTGTGCAAAGCATGGAGGTAATCTTTTTGTGGCTAACATATAGCCGCAGTACTCCTGCTGTGACTTGGAATAATGATCTGCACCGCAGTTGGACTTTTCTCTTGTACAGCAGTAGCATATAGTGTTAGCTTTTTTTGTAGCCAGTGATTATCAGGGAGGGAGATTGGATGTGAACTCTGCACAAAGCAGAAATAAGGTTTTGTTACAAAATAAAATAGGGGGATATTGAATGCTAACAGCTGTCTCCTTGCTTGCCACATGTCAACAGAAGATGAGACCACAGAGTTTTGTCCTGGAATCTCCTCTGTAATAAGTGTGGCCCACACATCCAAAATGAAATTTAGCTGTACTTCCACATCCTTGATACTACAGTGGTGATAAATGGTAGAGAATAAACTGGCTTCAGAGAACTCGTTTTAATGTTGGTGGTTGTCTCCCCTAGATACACAAGCACCTGTGATCCCGTATTGGCGCCTGCCTGGCTTGGGCATCATTGTGTATCTGCTGAAACAGAATGCTAATGATTTCTTCAGTTACTATGACAGCCACCGTCAGAGTGTTAACAAGCTACAGAATGTGGAGCAGCTCCCACCAGATGAGATAAAGGAGGTACCAGATTATGTAGGCTTTATCATCAACAGTCAAAAGTATCTGTTGCCTGTAAATGAACTAAATGTAGAAACAGCTGTAGTATTTAGCTGGGACAAACATACACCTTTTTTCTTTTTGATATCAGGGAGCGTGGTAGTGTTGGAGTTGACAAAATGGGAACTTAAATGGCCAAGGAAGTGGTTATTTATATTAGGATCAAAAATGTTGGAGTAAGTTTTTTGTGTAGGGAGTTGGGTGGATATTAATGAATTATGTTGGAAACTAGTAGTACAGGTATTCTTAAAAGTCAGCATGACATATTCATTGAGACTGGCCACTGCTGATATCTCATGACTGGCTGGCTATCCAGACAAAATAAGTAGACGTTAAACAGATATGACTTTCATATCAATCTGTGCAGCAGTGATTGGGTTAACAGGGGAAGGATAATTGATCTGAAGATTAGTGACTCTTGTTCCGACAACATGAACTGATAAAATAGTTCTGATCCTGATTGAGCACTTAAAATTTTTCTGGGAAAGTGTGAGGTTGGACTTGGTTTCTTTTTTCTTTTTCTTTTCTTCTTGTTTTGTTAAGGGTATTATTTTGACTTTTAATACTTTGTTTTGGCTTGCTACATAATGTTGAATCTTTTTGCATCTTTTCTTCGTGCCATAGCTGTGTCAGTCGGTGATGCCAGCTGGGGTAGACAAAATTTCTACTTCCCAAAAATATGTTTTGGCAAGACGGCGTCTGGTGAAGCTGATAAACAATCGGGCCAAGTTGCTTTCCCTGTGTTCCTGTATCCTTTTGGAATTATGACAGCTCTAATGGTTGCAATCAGAAACCCTGAAAAAGTATGCTGAGAAATGGGATTAGTTTGTTTTATAGCCTAGCCATTAACTGGGGTTCAGACCACTAAAACCAATGACAATCCGAGGAAAGATATTAATAATTAAATCAGTTGATAAGAGGAAAGTGACCCTCTACGTTCAGCGTTTAAACATTTTATTTTCTATTTGTGGTACCAGCTCTGAAAGAAAGTCAGTAGTAACATAATGTTATTGCCACAGAAGTCAACAATAAATGAAGTTCATGGATTTGATTAGGGTGCTGATTCTCTGCCATTGGGTGAAGCAGAAATACAGCTAAACAACAAAGCCTTTAGAGCTGGAACCTGGTAACAGTACAAAGAATCAAGCGTATAGGTCCATAAAATGTGCTATGCAAGCCATATGTGTAACTGGAATCATGATTGTGTCAAAAAAATGGAGGGCCATGGCGAGTAGGGCTTACATATCGGAGTCATTTAGGTCCCCAAGAAACAGACCCTTCAGTCCTCAGTCTTGCAAACACGTTTAATTTTACTTATATGAGTATTCCCATTGCAATTACTGCTCATATGCAGAGTTAAAGATGCATGGAACTTTTTTGCAGGCTCAGGCTTTCTTTTGAAACTCCTAATAAGGCTATTATCTCAAACCAACGTAAACAAATTTTCATCTCCTTCACTGGGCATGTGTACAGATATCATAGAAACATGCCTCTTTATCCTTTGGCGTCACTTGGAATACTATCTATTGCATTGCACCCCTACTGATTCCCAAGATTCACTTCTGGCTTCCAGGACTTCATTTAAAAGCAGAAGGCTACAAGGTAACATTTCTCAAACCTCAAGGTGTCTTTGCATTTGTTTATATATTTGACATAAAAATATCTGGCAGTATCAAGAGACTGCATGTCAAAATTTAGGTTTTCTAAAATAGATTTTTTTACACAACTTAACAAGACTTACATTTTACTAATTAGTATATAATAAAAGGCTTTTGTTTGGATTTAAATATGGGTGCATTGTAGTAGTGGATGACGGGTAAAAAGTGAGTTTACAGAAATAAGTGAAGCTGTGACTAGTCTCATTTCTATTGGTCAAACTGAGTCAAACTGAAAGTGAACAAGTATAAATGGTGAAAAGTAAACTATATATTTTAAAAAATGTTTTTATGTGTAATAATTGAAGATGATGTTAAAAACAGATGTAAGGGCATTTATTTTCTAAAAGCATTTTTAACTTGCTATAATATTAATTCATCAGTGGATTTGGTGAGGAAAAGGGAAAAGTCAGGGAAGGAAAGGTAACATGGTGGATTATTGTTCCTGATCATGCCATATTATGTAATCCAGTGCTGTTTGAAATTAATACATTAATGCTTGAGAGATAATTCATCAGTAGTTCAGGAAAGATCAGTTGTGATTTCCTCTTCATCCTTGTTTAACTTTCTGTTATGTACACAATTGGCATTTGGTGTGGTAAACGTGCTTCATACCTGCATATATATGGTACTCTCCAGTAGGCAGAAAGAGGAATTTAAATTTATGACTTTTATTCCAAGATTCCTTCAGTTCAGAGCCTAACTTGGATTTCAGGAATGGGAAGAATCGAGTGAATCAGCATGACATAGATCAGGTGAGATGCAGCAGCTGAAATAATTCTTAATTATATCATACTTGATGTGGTTCTAATGTGTAGTTACTGTCAATAGTCTATAGTTTCCATGTTTAGGAGTGATCTGTGATACTTCGCTTCTAAATACTTAGTTGAACTAAAAATAGGGAGTAACAGAAATTTTCAAAAGGTATTTGGCAGCAATAAAGATATCAAGTGCACAGCTATACATGTATTTTTGAATCATGCACACAGATTGGACAAAATCTAGCATATGGCAAATGAGGGGCCAAAGTACTCATTTTTTTTCTAATTCTCTAATAAGATGAAGTGTTTTAATAATTTGCTTCTAAAATAAGAAATTATCAGTTGCCCTTGAAAGATGGCTGTTTGTGTATTGAAGATGAGGTTCTTAGTTTTGTGTGATACTTCAGCTGGTCATTTTTGGGCAACTGCAGATGGACCTTAGTCAAGAGTGGGGATAGTAAAATGGCAGCTGACTATGATGTAGCTAACCAATTGCCACTGCTTAAAATAATGTGTGCTGTTTGGAGGTACAGCCAGCAAAACCAGCACAGGTATACTTATGATCTGTTTTCAGAACTATGCCAATGTAAACTGTTGTTCACCAGTAAGAAATTTTTTTTCATTTCAATCACAATTAACAGTATACAGAGTTGTAAAATGAGGTGCATACACTTCTGTGATTCTAATCCATCACTCAAGAGAACATATACAATAAATGTCCTACAACAATATGTAGAATTCAGCTTTTTTTATGGTTTTTTCCATCAGTAATAACAAAAAATGTTGTTCAATACATGGATTTTTTTTGTTAGCCTGCGACATATAGGTTGCACCTTCTAAAACCAGCACTCTCTGGTCCAGAAGCATCCCTGGTCTGCTAGGACAAAGGAAGCACTTGGACCAGAGAGCTGTGGCAGCCTGTTGAGGGCTGGGGTTGGAGTTGGTGTCCCCTAGCACCCCTTTGGGAGACTGAAGCCAGAGCACCAGGGAGCTGTATGGGCTGGGGCTCCTGTGCTGGCATCTGGTTTCCCCTGACTACCACAGGAGGCAGGGGCCTGGGAGCTGGTGACTGGGACCATTAACCTCCCCTGGCTCAACAAAATCCCTCATTCAGGACCACTCAGGTCCTAGGGGGGTTGGACCCTGCAACCTGTATTGAGAATTCTGTCTCTAAGTGCAACTCTCTACTATGATTTCTTAATTTAGAAGTCAAGTTATATAACACTCGAGTCATGTTTGCCAAACATATGTATGTTTAAATTGCAGAACACATGTAGCGTTTTTAAAGTCAAAGCATAAGTGTGTTTAAAATGTTAAGTACACCCATCCCTTGTTTAACGAGTCCTTTACTTACGAGTCCTTGCTAAAACGAGGGACACACATACTTACCATTGTTCACTATGCGAGTGAACTTCTCCCACTTATATGAGCCAGCTGCCGGGTCCCTGGCCGGGGCATGGGGAGACCCGCAGCGCCATGGCTGGCTCAGCTCCAGCCGTGGGGTCCCTGGCTGAGGGGGCGGGGAGATCTCCAGCCTCACGGCTGGAGTGGAGCCAGCTGCAGGGTCCCTGGCTGTGGGGGGGCAGGGAGCTCCACAGCCCCGCCTGGCCCACTCCCAACACTTTCCCTGTGGCAACTCCCTGCACACCCCCCCAGTCACATCATTTCCCCAGACCACAGCTCCCCACGCAACCCCCCACCCCGCTCCCAACACAACCCCCACCCCATCCTGTTCCAAGCCCTCCGGCTCACTGCACAAGCCCCCCCATACCTCTGCTGCAGCCGGGAGGAACAAACTGCCACCTCCTCTACCTGAGCTGCCTGCAGGTTTTAACACTCCCTCCCTCTCATGGCCCCAAACTGCCCCCAGCCTTTAACCCCCTCCCAGCCCCAGGTTCACTCACCTTTCAAAAGCAGCGCCATCTGCTGCCACTCCGAGCACTTGGAACCAATCAGAGACTTTTACATGTATTTTAATGGTAATTTAATGTCCCTCATGAGTTTTCACCTACGAGCAGAAAGTTGGGAACCAATTGTGCTCATATAGCGAGGGATGAGTGTACTTCACAGAATCACAGGGCTGGAAGGGACCTCAGCAGGTCATCTAGTCCAGCCCCCTGCTTCAAGCAGGATCAAACCCCACTAAGTCATCCCAGCCAGGACCTTGTCCAGATGGGACTTAAAAACCTCAAGGGATGGAGAATCCACCACCTCTCTAGGCAACACATTCCAATGCTTCAGCACCCTCCTGGTGAAGTAGTTTTTCCTAATATCTAACGTACACCTTTCCCTCTTCAACTTCAGACCATTACTCCTTGTTCTGCCATCTGACACCACTGAGAACAGTTCCACACTATCCTCTTTAGAGCTCCCCTTCAGGAAGTTGAAGGCTGCTATTAAATCACCTCTAAGTCTTCTCTTCTGTAAACTAAACAAGCCCAAATCCCTCAGCCTATCCTCATAGGTCTTGTGCTCCAGACCTTTAATCATTTGTTGCCCTTTGCCCTTCACCATAAAACCTTCCAAAGAAAATATTTTCCAGTGTGTGATTTAGACTGATAAACCTAAGGATCTGTTAAATATTGACGAATTAGATCCTCTCTCCCAAAATTCTCCCAAATATTTATATTCTTCTAAGAGAGATTAAAGCAGTAGAAGATGTGATGTGATGTTGGGAAGAGTAATTGGTGGTGCTTAATGGGGAAAAAGCCTCCTTCAATGAAAGGACAAGATACCACTGTCCATTTCAACAGATTTCTTCTCTTCCTCAGCTTCAAGCTGAAGCCATCAACAGCTTTGGTGAATCTCTGCAGAAGAAGCTCCTTGATATTGAAGGGTTATACTCAAAAGTCCGGTCACGCTATACTTTCATTCAAGCACTTGTCAGACGTATCCGTGGTCTACTAAGGATATCAAGAACCTAAAGGACTCTTCCCATGCTGCCTGTCTCCACAAGTAATGAACCAGGGCACACTGCCTTAAACTCACATTTTATAGAATCTACCTTTTCTAAATTATGGCCAAAAATATTTTGTTACTTTTTTTCTTAGAATTAATTAATCAGTTTTGTGTATTTTGTTGTCTACTGCCATCATCATCACAGGAAAAATAAAGGATTTTTTTTAAGTGGTGTTTATGATTACTGTAAGAAAATAGACAGAAAACACTGGAATTACAACAGAAAATTCAACAAGAATCTTGAACTTTTCATTGGGAAATATGCACATGTCCATGTGATGATTTGAAAGAAGTGCAGAACTGCCAGGCTGCAATTATGGTGTTCTGCCTGATGCTGTATTGACGTGTGGATCACTCCCGAAATGGAAATGTGGATTCCTTGATCCAGTCGTTGAGGTCAAGATGTGGCTCTTCTTCTCAGAATGGATTGGTTGGTGGAAGAGCATTATTCCATCCAGTGGCTACCCCACTTCTTTTCCCTTCCAACAGACTTGAATGCATATACCTGTGTTTGTAGGAGTCCAGGTGCTGAGGAAATGGTGAAATATGTGGGGGAGTCTGACTCATGCTGGGGAAATATGATATGTACAGCTGAGCTCTGCTCACCTGCTTTTCCTATGTGGCCTCTTCCGCATCTAGGCTTCCTTTTGGGTACATTCCTGTTTGCTAGTGTGCCAGGCATAATGGCAAGCATGAAATTTGTGACAAAAGAGGAAACATGCATTCTTTTACACACAGAAGAATGGTAAATGAACTCTGGTATACATTGCCATATAGCGTCTTTAATGGAGACTGTTCATATTAGTAGGTAAGTACTCTCTTTTCTAAATTTACATTGCATAATATGTTGTTGTTCACAATTAATATTTTCTGAGTTTCTCATGACTTCATATTGTGCAGTAGAGTGCCATATTTGGTTCGCTGAGATTATTTTATGATCCCGCCTTTCAATTTGTGGTTATGGTTTGAAAGAATATTGTTAGATACAAATTGTTCTTTAGTCTTGGTGAGTCTCAGCCAATTTCCCTTCTCTTCCTCATTTACACATTTATCCTACCCTCCATAAAATGAAGAAAGTAAGTGGGCAGGACTCCCTATGAAGAGAATGTAAAACTGTAATTCTAGAGATCTGCTGTTTTAATGTAATTTATTGCCCCTTGGAAAGCTGTGATACGATAACTGGTATTAGTTCAGTACTTCAACAACACGTTGAGAGAATACTTTAATTTTTGCTAATAATTCCCACCTCGTCAGGACTTGTGAATGCCAAGGAAAATAGCTTACTCTGTACTACACCAGCACAAATGGGGATGCTATAACTTAGCAAATTCTGGTTTACTCTTTGGATATTAAATTTTATAATAATCCAGCTAAACTTTGATGTGTTTTTATAAAATAGTAGGCCCTAGGATCTATAATATACATTATTTGTAACCATTCCTCTTTGTTCTCTCAATTAAAAAAAGCAGCATGTATCCATTTTTCCTGTTTTATATCTGGCCACCCTGCATGTAACTCACAGTTCTGATAAGTACACTCATATTATTAACAGAGAGGGAGCTGTGCTAGTCTATATACTATCAAAACAAAAAAGCAGTCAAGTAGTACTTTAAAGACTAACAAAATAATTTATTAGGTGAGCTATTGTGGGACAGACCCACTTCTTTAGGCCATAGCCATACCAGAACAGACTCAATATTTAAGGCACAGAGAACCAAAAACAGTAATCAAGGAGGACAAATCAGAAAAAAATGATCAAGGTGAGCAAATTAGAGTAGAGGGGTAGAAGGAGGGGGAAGGTCAAGAATTAGATTAAGCCAAGCATGCAGATGAGCCCGGTAGTGACTCAGAAAATTCCCATCCTGGTTCAAACCATGTGTTAATGTGCCGAATTTGAATATAAAAGACAGCTCAGCTGTCTCCCTTTCCGTAGCGGTGTGAAAATTCGTCTTCAATAACATGCAAACTCTTAAGTCATGAACAGAATGGCCCACTCCATTAAAATGTTGATTACTGTTTGTGGTTCTCTGTGCCTTCAATATTGAGTCTGTTCTTGTATGACTATGGTCTGAAGAAATGGGTCTGTCCCACGAAAGCTCATCACCTAATAAATTATTTTTTTAGTCTTTTAGAGTGCTACTTGACTGCTTTTTCATATTAACATTTTTATATACCCAATCAATGGTAATTGCTGTTTTATATGAGAAACTCCTTAGGTCAGGGAACCATATCTTCCTGTTTGTAGAGCACCTAGCACATTGTCAGTGTTGTATAAATATATAGCATTGTTCTCTGGGCTGCAAGCCTAACACTACACAGACCAATAGTACTGATTTCAGGAATGACAAATGAACAGTTCATTATAATTTTCCTCCATAATTATTTAATTAAACTTCCAGGCTGACACAACAAACATCTTGAGATGTAATTTTTTAAAAAACGGAGAGACAAAAAAGCAGTGGCTTTTCTTCTACTTTGTGTTTGATATATGCTTTAGATTAATCCTTTTAAAAAATAATATGAATAGCTATGGAAAAAATAGAGCTTGCAGTTATCACCTCGGCTTTTCTATGATATTTAGTAAGCTGCAAATGTATTTTTATATACTCCAGTACAATAAAAATTTCAGTTAAACTGGAATTCTTGCTAATAAGTGTAATAGATATAAGAAGCAATAATTGCTATTAATAACCTAATTTTAGTTTTAGATTAGTGGTTCAATGCTTCTTTAAAGATATCGTTCATGTTTAAATGGGTTGCCCTGTATTCTTTAGATGTTATTCTTTTAAAGGATAATTTGTTGAATAAATATATAGCAGCATTCTCTGGGCTGCAAGCCTAACACTACACAGACCAATAATACCTGTTTTGCAATTTTTGTTATACTCAACTAGGTTGATATAAATCCCCTGAAAAATAACTACGGTACCACTAGGTTATAAATTCTTGCTGACATGGATGCTTATGTATAGAGGAAAATGTGCTCTGTAGGAAATCAACAAGAAGGGTGAATCTGTCTTTGAAAATGTTGATTTAATTGGGTAGTGGACTGCTACCACTAGCCCAGTAGTGTGTGCTCAGGAGCAATGCACCTGCTGTTACCAGCTGACAGGTAGCAGAAAACCTTTTCTTTCCCTCTGCAGCGATCAGACATGCACCCTGGATGATAGAACAACAGTCCTGACAAGATACGGTGCAGTAACTAGTTTGCAAACAGAACAAGAAGTCTTGTGGCACTTTATAGGCTAACAGATATTTTTGAACATAAGCTTTCATGGGCAAAGACCTGCTTCATCAGATGCATGAGTCGGGGGTGGGGGTGGGGTTTCAGAGGCGTATTTAAAGAATGGGGTTCCAGAAAAAGGGAGGGCCCCAGCTGACAACCGAGTATTGAAAACATCAGCCCAAGTTCGCGTGCTCCAGGGGTATGGAAGGCCTGACACCAAATTCAGAGGGGATCCTTTGCTCCTTCAGGTTCTGTCCTTCAAGCCTTTTGGCCCTTTGCTCTGTTTGTAAGAAAACAAACAAGTAGTCCTGTAGCATTTTAAAGACTAACAAAATGATGTATTATGTGATGAGCTTTTGTGAGACAGACCCACTTCCCCAGATCCGCGTGGAGGAAGGGACGCATCAGTAAAAGGCCCTGGCCCTGCTCCCAGTTGTCCTGGGTAAACAGTGGGAGCTGGAGGCAGGGCGCTCTGAACGCTGCCCGAAGCTGGACGCGCCAAGCCCTGGCTAGCGGGAGCCCCAGCAGCGAAGGCAGCCATTCCGCTGGTCTCCCTCCAGGCACGGGGCAGCGCCCGGGGGCGGACAGCTCCTTGATGACTGCAACCCGCAGCCCTGAGAGCACCCTCCCCCGCGGGCCGCACAAACACGTGGGCACGGAACGCAAATAGCCCCTCCCCTTTTTCGTGCCGCGTCACGCCGCGGTCGGCTCTTCGGCATTTGCCCCTCCCGCTGCCTGTCAACGGCTCTGGCGCCTAGTTCCGCGTCCGCAGATTCGTCGCTTCACGTTGGTGGGAAGAAGCCCCGCGGGATTGGAAAACCCTGTGCGCGCGGGTGGTACTTGCATGCGGCCGCGCGACCCTCGCCACCTCCGCCTCCTGCAACGGGCTAAGTCCGGCTCTGCCGAAAGTGGCGGTCTCCAGGCGGCGCCTCATTTACCTCCCGCGGCAGAAGCAGCAGAGCCGACGTGGAAGCTGCTGGCGGCGGCCTAGGGCGGCGGCGGCGGCACCATGGGTGAGGCGCGGGCGGCGGCTGTGGCGGGAGGGGAGGTCCCGGCCTGGGTGAGGCGGGACCGAGGCACTTCGTACCATTGCCGCTGTTGTGGGCCCGGCTGACTCGGGGCGCCCCCGCCTCAGCGCGAAGTGGCGGAAAGACGCCGCGAAGGCAAAGCCGGGCCCGCGACTGCCCCTGCTTCCAGGTTGCTGAGGAGGCGCGGGGGCGGGGGCGCGGGGTTCGATTCCCAGCCATGTCACTGCCGTGTAGCGTGTCCCAGCCGCGTCCCGTCCGCTAACGGGGAAACCCCACCGAGCTCCCTGGTAAAACGCCGCCTAAGAGCTGGGCCTTGTCGTGCTGCAGTCCCTCCGGAGCTCCCGAGCCGCTGCAGCTGAGGCGTTCCCTTAGAGTGACAGTGTTTTCCTGCAAGCAGCTACTGTCTTGTATTAGGCAAATGGCTGAGTTAAATCCCCCCCTCCCATATAGAATTATTGAATCTTAGGGCTGGAAGGGACTTCAGGAGGTCATCTAGCCCAGCCCCGTGCCCAAAGCAGGATCAATTCCAACTAAATCATCCCAGCCAGGACTATGTCAAGCTGGGACGGGATGGAGATTCCACCACCTCTCTAGGCAACGCATTCCAGTGCTTCACCACCCTCCTGCGAAATAGTTTTTCTTAATATCCAATGTACACCTCCCATCTGTAATTTCAGACCGTTGCTCCTTGTTTTTCCACCCATCACCACTGAGAACAGTTTCTCGCCATCCTCCTGAGAGCATCTCTATAGGGAGTTGAAGGCTGCTATTAAATCATCCCTAAATCTTATTTTCTGTAAACTAAATATGCCCAAATCTCTCAGTCTCTCCTCATAGGTCATGTGCTCCAGACCCTCAGTCATTTTCATTGCCCTCTGCTGACCATGTTCCAGCACATCCACTTCCTTTCTATACTGGGGGTCCAAAACTGGACACAGTATTCCAGATGTGGCTTCACCAGTGCAGAATAGAGGGGAACAGTATGTTCTGATCGGTATTGCTAACCACTAGGCATGAGCTTCAAAGTGCTGATGACTTTTTGTGCTGTCAACTCAGTACTTGATACTGAGCATAAAAATACAAGGAGAAGCTGTGATGGGTCTATTGGACTGAAGTAGAATACGGCAGGGTTTGTGATTATTGATTGCTGTTGCTCTGGTTGTGAAGTAGTTTCTGATCAGTCTTGCTTTTCTGTTGTTCAGACTTTCTCAAATCGGAAAAGATTACAAAATGTGCTTTATAGTGAGAGTCTAGGAGTTCAATCTATTTAACAAAGAAAAGTTAAGTGCTAAGTTGATGGTGTGTGTTAGTACCTTCCTGGGGAACCAGTATTTGATTATTTTATAATGTGATCTTCAGTCTACCAGAGAAAGCAATAGCTAGAAAAGCTGGAAAGTGAAGCTAGATAAATTGAGACTGGGAAGTGTGGATCTTTTAACAAGTAGGGACCACTGGAAGAATTCACTAAAAGCTGTGGCACATTCTCCATCACTCAATTTTTTTAAATACAGATTGGGTGGTGAAAGATTTGCTCTAGGTACTATTTTGAGGTGAGTTCTGTGGCCTGTGCTGCCCAAGGGGTAAGATGATGATGATGAATGTTAAAGGGGCCGTTGATCTGACATAATCAACAATCATGGGCTCAGTGCCTTATGGTGTTTGATGCCTCACTATTTCCTTCCATCTTTCCCCGTCCAGTGCGGAGTGGTGCAGAGCTAGTCTACAGAAACTAAGCCAATCTACTATATCATCCTTTGGCACTGGAGTACATTAAATTATTTTTGGGCTGGACACACAGCTCTCAAATAGAACAGTGTCTGAGTTGGTGCTGTTCCTTTATGTACCACAGTTAAAATATTGTACATAATTATGGTCTCTTTATAGGCAGAATATTTGCAAATTTATTGACAGTTGAGGTTTCAGGAAGACATGACCCATCCACCCAAAACTTTAAAAGCCTGTCAATAAAAAGTTAGGGAATTAATATCCCCATTTTAGTATTGTGTTGTCTTCCTCAACTGTCTTCATGTCCACTGTAGAACCATAACAATCTGTTCGGCTACCCTCTTTCTATTCCTATCTCAGCCCAGATGAGCTGTTCTGAAAGTAGGTTAGACATTTAAGTACATCTGTACTCAGTACTATTTCATAATCTCTAACATTAAAAGCATGCATAAACTTAAAATGCTGCAGCAGTGCAGGTGCATTGCCTCAGTGAAGATGCTGACAGGAGAGCTGCTGCTGTAGATGTGTTGCTTACCTCTGTAAGAGGTGGTACTTATGTTCCATCAACAACACTCTTTGCCTGTTGAGCTTCTTCCGTTAGCATAATGCTGTCTACATCAGGATGGGGGTTGGGCTGATTGAACTGCATTGGTAGGGTGTGGATTTTTTTACACCCCTCAGTCACGTGGTTGTACCTCAGTAAGTTTATTGAGTACACCTGACCTGAGTTAGCACGCCAGTCTATACAGCATATGTATGTGGGTCACACTGAGGGAGAACTTAATTTCCTTTCTAATATTAGCAGGTTTTGAGCGTGCCTATGTAATTTAATGCATCAGAAGTAGAGAACGGAATTAGTTCTCCATCTTCTGGTAGAGAAGCAAATGCAAACAGCAGGAAGGTTTACTTCTGCCACTTAACCTTGCTGACTGGGGTTAAACTTCTGTGGAACAGGAATGGGTAGGTGTGGTTGAGCAGCAGGTATCTAACTAATCAAAAGATTGGGTTGTTTTCAGTTACACTTAAGGAAACAATCCATTACTTCCAACTAGCTGGGATATTTTTAAAGCAGATATACTTCCTGCTGTTCAGTAGGCCACATTGTCAACCCTCTCTGACTTCTTTGTTTTAACCCTACTGCACCATCTTACTGAAGTGTTTGTTTGTTTTTAGGTGGCTTTTTTTCCACTATTTTTTCCAGTTTGTTTGGCACACGGGAGATGAGAATCTTAATCCTGGGACTAGATGGAGCAGGAAAAACAACAATTTTGTACAGGTTACAAGTTGGTGAAGTTGTTACAACCATCCCCAGTAAGTGCTTCTGTAAAAAAAATAACTGATCCAGTGAAGATCTGATACACAGACTTTGTTTATGAAGTGTGCATGCACAAAGTGTATTTCAATCTGTTGCCTTTAGAAGTTGCTGGAACCTTCTGTATCCTGTCTTCCCAGATGCATTTATTATACTGTGCTGTAAAAGTACAGGGAAAGACACACCGTGCTGCTAAGTAAACATGGACGGTGTTTAGCCACACACTTGGATTTTGTGTCATGAGTTTGGTATTATTAGGGCATTAATATCCACTACATGATGGCAGTCCTGCAGAGTCAGGATGTCAGATGTGTCTTTCACATGAACTTTGGAGGCTCTGTGTGTCTCCACATCAAACTCTAGGCAGGAAAGAGCAAGCTGGTGCTAAATTCATTTTTGCTAATTCTCAGAGGGGAAATCCTGGTCTCTAGGATTTTTTGTTTTTAGATACACAACACTCATATTTGGAACTTAATTTTGTCTTTTAAAACATTTCATATTTGTTTTTTATTCCAAATATAGTGCATTTATTTGATCATCAAAAAAGCAACATGACCCATGGAGAAATTTGGTCTTTAATCCTCATAAGTGTAATTAGCTCTGTAGACTTTAAAATTAGAAACCCTGTTCCGTGGTCCACATCCAGACCCCAGGCTCAGGGCTCCCCACTATGGCATCTGGCCCACAGCCAGGGAGGAGGGGGCTCCAGGCTCCTTTGCTGGTTGCTCTTCTCCCAGCTGGGGGAAGGATGGGAAAGCAGCAGCCTGCCCTGAGGCTTCTTACTGTGGCTCTGATTGATCAGTCAGAGCAGTGGAGGGTGGTGCCTGAGGGTGGGGTTGTGTGCAGAGCCATGTGCATCCAGGGGTGCTGCAAAGGTAAGCTGTATCCCCTTTGCACAGGCACCATGCCCCCAGGCCACTTCTGCACCCTCTCCCCCTTAGACTCCTCACCCCCAAAATCTCCTGCTCCTTCCTCTCACCTAGACCTGAACCCCCTCCTGTCCAGACCCTATCAGTGAGGGTTTTTTCCCCTTCCCTTTGCTTCTCATTTCTGTGGCCCCTGACTGATTTGTCAGTGGCCCCCATCCCAAAAAAAAGGTTCCTCACTTTCTGCTTTAAGATAATAGTTGAAGTTAGACCACATCACAGTCTCCAACAGCAGCACTAAAGTAGTCTCTGTATTTCAGCAATTGGCTTCAATGTTGAGACAGTAACATACAAGAATCTGAAGTTTCAAGTCTGGGACTTGGGTGGACAGACAAGTATCAGGTAACGAATATGAGATTACTGATACAGCAGTATGAAATGACCACTTGAGCTTGATAGTCAGTACTGACCATGTAGAGAGCGCTTTGGTGCTCTGTACTTCAAAACATCAGTGCCATAGTATTGCAGTTAGAAGCATTTGGATTAACAAAAGGGATAGTGGTCATATGGAATGTTAACCTTTTGGGTTGGTTAAATACGTCAAACTTTGCAGTCTAATTTTCGGTTACAAAATGCCATTAGAAACTATCGGTATGTAAATAAAAATGTTATGTATTTTGCCTTATTTCCTAAACTACCAGTTTATGTAGTGTTGAAGTAACAGAAGCTGATTATGCCTACCATTCATTTTGAAAGTACAGTAGGGTCTCAACATTTGTGAGGGTTCTGTGTTCAGAACCCTTGCGAATATGGGGGGGCGGGGGTGGGAGCCCTGGGGAAATGGCAGCTGCTGCCGCTCCCTGCTTGGAGCCCCAGGGAAGCAGCAACCTCAAGCAGCCACTTGCAAATAACTGAATTCGTGAACATTAAGTTTGTGAATGTGGAGACCTTACTGTATCGAGCATGTTAGGCTAAAATATTAAAAGGGGAACACTCCTTTATTATAGGTACTGCTGGAAAATGTTAATAAGTAATGATATAGTATAATAGTAAGAGCTGGTAACCTCTTTCTTCTTGTGGAATTTCATTTGCCAGGTTTCTTTCAAGAATAGGCTTGTACAAACTTTAGTTGCTGAAGATCAAGAAATACTTTCCTCAGATGCAACTTTGCTTGTGATCCTGAATAAAATTCTTCAGCAGGTGCAGTTTTTTCCACAGATGAAGATTGAACTGGGCACCTATATAGTTACTATTCCAAAGAATCAAATAAGAGCAAGCAAACCAATTTTTTCCTCAATAGCAAAATCCATGGCAGGTGCTTTTCATGCAACTAGTGCTGTGAAACTTCATTAAGCTTAATTCAGTTATCAGGTTTAAAGACTGGGCTTACAAACAGATCTGCTGTATTGCCCTTTAAGACCATCTTCTTTTCACCTCAGTAAACTTTTAGAGAGTCCCTTTTTGCTCAAGCAGGAGTGTTTGGACTGGTCTGCTCCTTTCCTCCTCCTCCTTTTTTTTTTTTTAAGGCCACTCACGCAGGTGGGGAACTCTACTCTCTTTCAGCAAATGTCTTTTCTCAGGCACTGGTTATCTTA
Source organism: Carettochelys insculpta (assembly GCF_033958435.1). NCBI lineage: Eukaryota > Metazoa > Chordata > Testudines > Carettochelyidae > Carettochelys > Carettochelys insculpta. The sequence goes on from NC_134137.1 coordinate 287,869,999, forward strand.
TTGTTATAATTGCCATTGTGGGGGGCTCCTTTCACTTAGTAAAACTAAACTAGCCTGTTTTTCTTCTCTAGGCCATATTGGCGGTGTTACTATTCAAATACAGATGCAGTTATTTATGTAGTAGACAGCTGTGATCGAGACAGAATTGGCATTTCAAAATCAGAACTTGTTGCTATGTTGGAGGTAAGAAAACAAAAGTAATATTGAAATGATATAAAATACTAATTACAAATATATTTCCTCACACACAGAGAGAGAATCCAAAACAAACTAGCATTACAATGATATCACTGCTTGGAATCTAGCTGTCTTCCCCTTCCTAAGGAAGTAGGATATTACAAAGCTGTTTGCTGCAGAATGTTTGCACTCCACTAAATGCTTCGGTTCATCTTCCATGTTTTATGTCAGTTCAGATAAGCCTTTGTGTGGGGAACCAGACTGAATAGAATCTGTTAACTAGCATAGCTTCTTAGTACTTTGTCATTGATCACGGCCCAACTCTTCCAGCCTTGAGTCACATCACTGATTTAATAGGATTACTTAAAGTTCAGTAGCTTATGATGCAAGGGTGGCAGAACTCTAAGTAGTTGAATTTAATAAGCTTTGAATACCTTTAATGGGCCAGCAAATGCTAATATATACTTGGGAGTTCAACTACTCTGTAAAACAGTCTGAAATTGCTGCTTAAGTAAAACTAACAGGAGCAAAGAGAACTCGTATCACACTTCAGTTATCAATAAACCTGGATCTTTCTGTGGATAAAATGAAAACCAGTGCTTTCTCTATGTAAACAAATCTGTAGCTTGCTTTACGTTCTCTTCAGGTTAGGGGAAGATTATTTGCATGGATTTTGTTTTTAGGAAGAAGAGCTGAAAAAAGCCATTTTAGTGGTGTTTGCAAACAAACAGGACATGGAGCAGGCCATGACTCCCACAGAAATGGCAAACTCACTTGGCCTACCAGCTTTGAAGGACAGAAAGTGGCAGATTTTCAAAACCTCTGCAACCAAAGGCACAGGGCTTGATGAGGCAATGGAATGGTAAGTGATTGTTTATCACAGGTCTTTAACTAATCATGCTGTTCCTCAGAAGGTGAGTTATTTATTTTTGTTCATTTGGAAAAAGTTAAAATTAGCACCGACGCATGAGCTCTAAGGCTGTCTGATTATTCCCCTGTGTCAAGCACAACCTCTCTGCATACTGGAAATAGACTCTTCAGTAAATAAGCTTGCTTATTTTTTCCTTTAGGCTGGTGGAGGCTTTGAAGAGCAGACAGTAAAACGTATCTGCCACTTTATGATGGACAAACACATCCAAGCATCCTTTTTGGTGCAGTCAAGCAAGTTAATGCCATACACTGTAAATAGGACGAATAGAATTGACTCCTGTAAAGGGGGCTGACTTGTCTTGATTTGTAAACATACACTGAATCAATACTGTCTATATATTATAGTAAAATACTCCTCTTTGCTCTCGTGTGACAAGGTATTTACATATGTTAATTTGTATGGAGACTTACTAGAAAGTAGACAGACTAGTTGGAATAAATCTTTTGTTTTGAATTTTAGGGGCATCATCTGTCTTATTCATGTAAACACTAATAAATATCTTTTGAAGGGTCACTTGTCTGACTACTACTGTAATATGTGCACCCCCAGGCCTTTTTCTGCTACTTTTGAGTATTTTAGGGCTCATTCTTACAGCCCATGCCAGCTTTTCAAATGAGTTGAAAAACCATACTGTAGACAAGGACATTCCTGTATGGGGGTGTTCAGGACTGAAGTCTCAGATATGCTGTGCAGCTCAGTCTGCCAGCGTTGGTTTCTTTGTGCTCAAAAAACTCTGCCAGAGGCATGAGTTAAAATACAAGGTATTTTGCATACATACTTTCCCACAACTGTCTGCCAGAGAAGCCAGGACTGAATGTGTACATTGAGTAATGGATGTGCTCATCACTCTGTTCTGTACCATTTCAAGTTGGGGAGGGGTAGAACAGCTTCCTTCTCTTCCTTGTGCTCAGAAGTTCTCCCTGGCTCCTTGATATTGTCACATTCTAAAGTTAATTGATTTATCAAATGCAGTTGTAACCACCACATTTCACTTACAGCCTTGTCCTGTGCTGAAGCTGAACATTCTCACAAGAGAACAGAAAGTTACAGAAAAATACAAGTAGCAGAGTTATTCAAAGGATTTGCACAGCTTTTTAGGGTAGATTTCATGTGCTCAGAACAGCTTTAAGATCAGGCAGTAGACCTTTAACAGACCTTTTGTGAAAGGGAGAGAAACACTGATCATTGTGCTTTCAAGGACATTTAATTAGAAAAATGCAAAGTTTAAGTACATTAAACTGTACATACATGTGTTCCATAATTAACTAATGCCCAGCAAGCCAGTCTGTTACTCTTTACATGAAAGGAGAGCAAACAGCTTGATGGTTTTACATGCAATCTTAAGTGACTGATGCCATCTCTGCAGACTTTAAAATTACAAATAAATACATTAAAATAGTATCTAAATATTTCCTCTTTTACATAATGAATTCAGGCTACTCCATCAGCAGTGAACTATGCAGCTCTTCAGCCTGCATTAGGCATTGGAAACAAATTCAGTGCTCTGAATATCTTCCACAAGTAGAGTTTTCTTGACCATCCAGTACTGCACAACCAGGCTTGTGTATCAGATATATACCTGACCAGACAGCTGTTTCATTCCACAATTGCTAAGTCTTTTAGTCCATGGTTCCTTGGTTTCTTGGCTTTGTAGCCAGGGCGCAGGAATTCTATTTTTCTCTTCTTTGCTTCTATTTTATTCTTATGTTTCTTCAACTTCTTCCTAGCAGCAATATCAGGGTTTGCTACAGTCTAATAAAAAGCAGAAAAATATTGGTGGTGTCTAAAGGGACAATATCAGCTTTAATTAAAAACAAACAAAAAAAAACCCTTAAACACCTCTGAAGCAATGGATCCTACTTTTTATTTTTTGCTATTGAAAGGACAATCAGTTGAGAATAAAGCCTTACCTGCAGTGCTCTCTGTTTTTTCCTGATGACCCGCTTCTGAGTAGCTTGTTTCTGCACAGAAGCAAAGGCAAGTGAAAAGGTTTCCAAGCCAACTAATTTCTTCAGCAGTTCTATGATTTCTTGGGATAGGTTCTTCAATGTTGGATCTGTAAATAAAGAGCAGAGATGACTTCGTAAGTCCTCACTCTAAAACGGTCCACTTCAGAGGGCTCTGTCTGAACATGACTGATTTCTCTTCCATGTGCATGAAAGCACAATGTTTTAAAAGCAAAGACTCTGGCACTTCTCTTCCACTAGCCACACCAGCATGTAACTGTGGAACTTACTCACAGACAGCAATGTTTCCTGTAGAAATGAATTGCACACTGCACACTGACACCCTCTTGAACACATTTTGAACAGGAGTCTCTCTAATGTCTTTACTTAGCCACTGTTAATGGGCCACAATGGACAATGTTCGTTCAGGAGTGTCAGAGGGAGAAAGAGGTCACGAGTATCATTAACTAAGGAACATTTCATACACTTGCAAGGCATGTACTGCTATCTCGCTTGAGCTCAGTGCTCCATGCTTGGAACAAGCTTGCCATTTCTTTGCCCTGCACATGCATGGTCTCAGCACTGTGGTAAGGCCTTCATGCTGTCTCAGTCGTGTGTGTATGTTCTCCCTGATTCTAGCCAGCACTCTGCCGATGCTCAACACTGCACAGCCAGCCATTTGAGAGACAGACGTTTGTTACATCCCAGCTGAAAAACCTTATTTCAAGTCAATGCAGGCAGAGGGGTGGGTGTTAGAGTACTCTGCATTAAAAGCAGACTTTTTGGGTGGGTGGTGACCACTGTATCTCAAGAACTCCTGGATAAAGTGACTCCAACTCAGCACCACTCAGTAGCACAGGTCCTCCAACTGACCGTTTAACAGCATTAGGTTCTGCCTCTGAATCCCAGGGCACTGAAAAGTTACCTTTAAACAACAGTGCTACAAAAGCCAGACCATCTCTACCTCAGCTCCAATGGGTCCGCTATGCGCTGCACATAGCACCTCGATGCTTTGCTCCATGGGAACAGCCTGACCTTGCTAGGGCTGTGAGCGCTCTCAAGTGCTTGATGAGTACCAGTGTTAGTGAAGGTAATACAGCTTTCAGGCCAGAATGTTTGCCTGAAACAGAATGGGGGGTGGGATTGCCCATTTGACTTTTGATAGTTTTATTCTTACTAAAGAGTGAGCATTGCACAAAGTCGGGGTGATGCTGCTGCCTAGCCAGGTGAGGTATTAAGTACAAAGAGAAAAGATACCTAGCTGAAGTGTTTGCTGGTTTTGATTAATAGATGACTGCGTTGATTCCTATCTCAGTGAATGTGATATACCTTGACTTCAGCAAAGCTTTTGATACGGTCTCCCACAACATTCTTGTCCACAAGTTAAGGAAATATGGTTTGGCTCCCGGGACTATAAGATGGATAGGAAGCTAGCTTGATGGTCAGTCCCAACAGGTAGTGGTCGATGGCGGTCCGTTTCAAGCGGAGTGCTGCAAGGCTTGGTTCTGCGGCCGGTGTTATTCAACATCTTTATTAATGACCTGGATGAGGGACTGGACTGCACCCTCAGCAAGTTCGCAGATGACACAAAACTAGGGGGAGAGGTAGATACGTTGGAGGGTAGAGAGAGAATCCAGAGTGACCTGGATAAATTGGAGGACTGGGCCAAAAGAAATCTGATGCGGTTCAATAAGGAGAAGCATAGAGTCCTGCACCTGGGGCGGAAGAATCCCAAGCATTGTAATAGGCTGGGGATTGACTGGCTCAGCAGCAGAACAATGGAAAGGGACCTAGGGGTTTGGTGGATGAAAGGCTGGATATGAGTAAACAGTGTGCCCTTGTAACCAAGAAGGCTAATAGCATACTAGGGTGCATTAGGAGGAGAATTTTGAGCAGATCTAGAGAAGTAGTTATTCCTCTTTATTTGGCACTAGTGAGGCCACATCTTGAATATTGTGTCCAGTTTTGGGCCCCCCAGTATAAAAAGGATGTGGATTTGCTGGAGCAGGTTCAGCGGAGAGCAACAAAAATGATTAGGGGGCTGGAGCACAAGACCTATGAGGATAGTCTGAGGGATTTGGGCTTGTTTAGTTTACAGAAGAGAAGACTTAGGGGTGATTTAATAGCAGCCTTCAACTTCCTGAAGGGGAGCTCTACGGAGGATGGAGAAAAACTGTTCTCAGTGGTGATGGGTGGCAGAACAAGGAGCAACGGTCTGAAGTTACAGAGGGGAGGTGTCGGTTGGATATTAGGAAAAACTATTTCACCAGGAGGGGGGTGAAGAACTGGAATGTGTTGCCTAGAGAGGTGGTGGAATCTCCATCCCTAGAGGTTTTTAAGTCCCAGCTTGACATAGTCCTGGCTGGGATGATTAGCTGGAATTGATCCTGCTTTGGGCAGGGGACTGGACTAGATGACTTCCTGAGGCCTCTTCCAGCCCTATGATTCTGTCAAGCAATCAGTCAGGAAGGGCAAAGGGGGTTGGGCATAAAAACACTAAAAAGCCAAAGAAACAGTGAGTCTGGCTAGACCACCACCTTGCTCCCTACCACTTCCACAGGGTACCAAAGAGGTGGTACCAAAAGCCCCAGACTCACAAGCCTCCATAAGGGAACATGATCATAAATTGCCAGGGGTGGAACCTAGGGTGTGCACCACAGGTATAATTAAGCCTGCTAAGAAAGAGACAGAAAAACAGGAAACAGATAAAGGCTGCCCTGGTGCACGGAGCTGTGGATTATGCTGGCATGGTAACCCCAATAACAGCACATTGCCTGCCCTTTGGACTCTGGCCTTCTGCATTCTGTCTATGTGACCAGCAGAGGGTATGGGGAAGCCCTAACAACCATCACTTTGCAACAGAGGTCTACAGATCCCATTTCCCAGCACCTCCCTTTCACAGCTCAATGCCTTTCCAGCTCCCACTGCGCTTGCAGACAAACATCCCTGCCATTCCACCATGCTTGCTTCCCCAAGTGAGGCAGGAGCCGGGGCACAAATGCCTGCCAGGCCCTGGGCAACCTGGGGTTGCCTGCAGTAGCTGGGGCAAGGGCTATAGCTTGGGAATGCCAATACCCAAGAACCCTGATTTGTGCTACTAGCACACCCCCAGGCCCTAGCACTGCCTGCCAATGCCAAGGGCAACCTGACCTTGCTCAAAATGAGTGTTACAGAGAAACTGCAAGGCAGCTGTAACAAGATGGTGCCTCCTGCTGCCTGTAATCCCCACCACCTGATCTGCCATCCAGGAGTCTCGTCCTCTTCAACTGCCTCACTCTAGCCTGCCTCACACCCGCTGCTGTACTCCTCCAGTCGGCACACAATGCAGCCTGCCTTACTGGTCAGTCTGGTTGTACAGATTGCACTTCCCTAGGCCCAAGCTAGGCATTTTGCCAGATTAGGGGAGGGAACCAGGGATTTTGCCATTGCCCCCAGTTTCCCTGCCACAGTCCCTGCTCCCTGGCTGCAGCTCCTCACTTGCAGGCTCTCCAGCCACAGGCTCACTGTTGCTAGCACTTGGGCCCTCCAGCTGCAACTCTTCACCATTACTGCCAGCTCCCCAACCCTCTAACCACAGGACTCCCAGCAGGCCCCTGCTTCCAGTCACTGGGGCTCTCTGGTCCAGTAACATCTGTAGTCTGATGCTGCCAGACCAAAGCGTGCCAGATTTCAGAGGTTCAACCTGTGCCACCTTTCCCCCTGCATCAGTCACCAGGCTTCCCTTCCTCCACATCACCCTCAAGCATCATGGTCCAGCCTTCAAAGGCCTACATCAATGCCCTGCTTACCTGCACATTTCTGCTGATGTCACTGATTTCCTCCTCTAAATCCCCTCTGCTCCACCATGGAGACAAGAGCCATGTCTGCTGATTATATTTTATTTAGCTACTCCTCCCGAACGAAGGCATCAGGGTGAGAGGAGAAAAAGGGAATGACGCATGGTGTTGGGCCTGTGGCTGTCTGCCTGGATAGTGCAAAGCAGAACAGACTCTGCCAAACCCCATTGAGGAAATGGTGCTGTTACCTTGTTCTGCATAGGTGCTGCTCAGCTCTCTGTGGAGAGGGGCGAGGATTGTTGGAAGGTACAGCTTGATCCTGTCTTTCCCAAGATCCACTGCTACAGCTCCAAGGAACTTAAAGATGCAGGTTCTCTGAACACACAAACATGACAGGAATGAAAGAGAGAGAGACTGGAAGGGGAAAAAACCCTACAGCATTGTCACCATGAGCTCCATGGCAGGACTGGTGGGTGATATAAAGCTGGAGACACTTGCTATGGCAGAGAGGGTTGGTTCTGGTGCCTCATGCGAGTGGTGAATGGGTGAGAGATGGAACTTCTCCCAACAGGCCTGTCAGGACACTCAATGAGCGCTTGTCCCAGGCACATCTGGCTCCTAGTGTAAAGAACTAACATTTGTGGGGTATCCGGATGGATCTGTTCGTTCTCTCAAGGTTAAAAGCATGACTAGAGAGAGGGTGGAAGCCGGGGCCTAAAGCAGAAGGGGGAGTGAAAAGCAGGGCAGAGAAACAGGCTAGGACTCTGGAGCAGCAAGCTCCATCACTTCTCCCAATCAGACACTTATTCCTCCACAGTGTAAAACCAACCTCCACCTCCAGCACCTGCCTCTCAGAATGCACCACAATGCTGATTCCAGAGGGGCCAAAGGACACCAGGCGTAGGCTTTCCTGTTGTGCTCCCAATGTTGTCAAGTGGAGGAAGGGACTACATAGTTCTTACCTTCACAGGGCTTTTAGGGGAATATGCTGCTTCTCGCTTTGCCATCAAAGACAGTCTTTTCATCATCCACAGCAATGTGGCTGGTCTGCTTTTCTCTTCGGCTTCCCCATCTCCCTTCTCTTCCTGAGCAGGTGCTGCCTGGTCACCTTCGTCTTCAGAAGCACCCTCCTGTCCTCCCATTGCACAATCCTCCCCCTCCTCTGAAGCTGGGACCAGAAGGTAGAGAACTCTGGCCACAAACAACAAGTTCTTTATAACCTGCAAGAGTGGAAAGAAAAACCAGCTGAGCTGCCAGGGGAGACCTGGGGGCACAATGGAGGCAGGCAAGAGATTTTCAACATGCCGTCAAACCCAAGGGAGTACAAGTCACCTAGACTCACACAGGGCACCTCTGGGCCCTGTCTGAAGTTCATTGAAGTCCATGGGAGTTTTCCATTGGCTTTGGGATCAGGCCCTTGGAGAAAATGATGTGTTAAGGCCAAACAGTTTGGAATTATGCCACAGAACATACCAGAGAATTAACTCTGGCACCTCACAGGCTGCCCTGTGCCCTGGCAGGGATGCTATGGTCATGCCTGTGTCCTTCCCCTATAGCAGTGCTTGGAAGGGAACAGGATCTATGTCTGTCCAGAGCCTGCAATGCAGTGCTCCTGTGGCCAGCCCCACCTGGAACAGAATATGGCTCCCAGTGGGTGGATCTAAGGCAATTCCAACTGACAGGAGAACTCCAGCCCAGCAAGATGACCTATGCCGAGTGCAGAAGCATCAGCTCACACCAAGCAGCCTGGCTTGAATTCTGCACCCTGAACTGCACTCCGGGGGTGGGGGGAGGAAAGGGGAGAGTGAGCAAAGCCAGCTGCAGGGAGGCTGGTTGTGCCTCCATAATTCAAAGCTGTCCAGCTCACCACACGAGATCTGCACAGGACAACCCTGGGAGCTCCAGGAACCCTCAAGCCTAGGAACAATCTGGTATCATGGAGCCCCCGTTCAAGTGCACAACCTCCGTTCCCTGCCAGTCCCTCTTCTGCCTCTCACACTAGCTGTGACAGGGCAGCTTGGGTGGGTGGTGGCAGAGCTACCCGACGGCAGGTTTACACTGAGAAAAAGTCCACCCTACAGACAGGATGTGCCACTAGGCCATTTGCACAGGCACTGATTTCAGATGACCAGAGAGTTGGGTCTCTGGCTATACTTTAACGACACATTTTTACACCTCAGTTTTCACCATTTCCACAGTACTTGCCGCGTGTTCCAATTTCTACCCCAGAAAACTTAATCTCCCTCTGCAGCAATAGGGAATTAACCCATCACTCGGTCTATAGCCCCAGCAGTTTGACACCTTCTCGGATTCATACCTGCTCTCCCAGAGACTGATCCAGGAACTTGGACTGCAGCTGGTGGCAGAACGCTAATGCAAGTTCCTTCATCTGGGGAGAGAAAAAGGAGCTGGAATTCTCACACCACAGGTAACATGCAGGGTGATGCTGTGGCCCAAGGGGGTATTTTTCTGATGGCTAAAGGGAGGCACAAAAACTCAGGTAGCAGCTAGAAATCTTGCTTGGAGATACTGATCTTTATAAGATCCTTGGGGAGCCTTTTTGCTGATGAGGGTGAGACCAAGGAAGGCACTCAGCAATCCAAGGAGAGAAGCCTGCCAACACTCACTACAGAGCAGTGGAGAGCATCAGAACATTTGAGGCAAATGGATCAAGATGCTGCGACAACCTGAAACCCCAGCAAGGTGACAGACACAGGCATGGGTGGTGGAGGTGGGAGAGTCACCAGGACCATCCTTACCTTTCTGTCCAGCTCATCTGTGAAGAACCTGGTTGCTGCTGGCTCCAACGTGGTCTTTTTGCTCTTTCCTGCCTTGCTCTCATTCCACTTGCTAACAAGGTCCTCTGGCTTATGAGAAGCAAACAACAGGCCAAAAATCTGAGCAGCTGTCAGCCACACCCAGCTGTGAGGGTACCACAGATGGGACTGAACATGACCTTCAGGGGGAAAGAAAAAGTTTTTCAACCAACATAACCCTTTCCACACCTCAGCAAGGCGGTTCATGTGCCCACCAGGTACAGTTCTAGCGCTGGGAGTCAGCACTGCTCTCCAGTCAGGAGGGGAGTACAGGAAACCAAGTTGATTGGTTTAGCATTTGACTGCAGATTTCCAGGCCACCAGCCAGGCCAATGCAGCCCACTTTGGCAGGGAGCCAAAGCTGTGGCCACCTCAGACCCCTCCCCCGTTCCCCCGCATAAAAACGGCACTCCAAGAAGCTACAGTGACTCAATGCTCAGGTTTGGACCACTGCTATTGAGGAGCAGTTCAGTGACGTCTCCTGTGAGCTAGAAAGGTCTTAGTCCAGCTCTGAGTGGACAGCTGACCACATTCTATGATCCAACCCCCTGGCAACCTTACAGAGAAGCTCAGCAAAGAAGCCAGCGATTGCCCTCTCTTCCCTAGAGCTTGTACTTCCTGCTCTGCTGGGGGAAGTTCACTTTTGCCTGTGCTGCATCCGTTCCAAGGATGACTTCAGGACCTCCAGTCCTGTCAATCTGACGCCTGCTGGGATTTCTAAAAAGACACTGGGCAGTCTGCTGTTCTTTAAAGGCACAATCAGTCAGCTGCAAGCCCTTTGCAGTTTAAGAAGAAACAACCCACCAACACCACACACCCAGACAAATAAGCCTCATGTGTCAGTGCATCACTTTCAGCCAATCAATTTCACAAAAGGGCGCTGAGGGTCTAACACCTTCCAAACAGGGGGACTGACAGACTTCATGCTCCTGGAAGGGGCGGGGCCTCAGGCAAAAGGGGTAATGCTAGGGGCAGCCAACTCTCAGTCTGGCCAAGAGCCTGCCATTCTCTCTCCAACCCCTCCCCCGAGAGCTCACTCCAGAGGCAGTTTAAAGGGCTTTGGGCTCCAGCTGTCTATGCTCTCTCCTTTTTGAATCACCAGGCGCCTGGGCAACTGCCTCCTTTGTGCCCTCACAGGCCATGGGCCTGCTTCCAAACAAGCACCCATGTAAGGGCTGCTATGCCACATGCCACCTGTTCACTCAGAAAACCACTGGAAGCTGTAATCTAAGGAGTATAAATACATGAACAGAGCCAAACAGGCACCAGTTTGCAGGCTCTGCACTATCCAAAACAGTTCCCAGCAACCAGAAATGCAGGGAGGTCATTTCTGCTGGTGGTCTAACCTTTTCTTTTAGCACCCCTTCTCTCAGGAGTAACTGCCAGATATTACAGATGCCTCTTCAAAGTATAAATCTTACCACACAGATCTTCCACTGTTTGCATTAGGGCAATCCAGAATTACCAATCATCTCAGAACTAAGAGAGTAGAAAATGCTAGTCATACTTACACCAGATACCACTCAGAATCTCGTGATGTTTGGTTAACTGAATGATGTTGCATTCTTTGATTAATTTAGTTATCAAAGTAAGAAAACTGAACAACAGTCTGTCTGCGGCCTTCTCGTCAGCCTCTTCGGTTATCTAAAGAGAAGCGTAAATCAACAGAGAGACAGGTGCCATGGCCGGCTAAAATGGTACATAAGGGCTTGTATTGTAATTTTAATATGTAGTTGATAGCTGAAGTCTGATACATCAACCCTATGTCTGCTTTGTATTTGCTATATTAATGTAGTCCATTAAAATGGTTTCGTGCTGATTCATAGTTTCCAAAGGAAAAGGAATATTGCCATGTCACTTGTCTCTGGATGCATGTACGTGCAGGCATTTGTACACACACACACTACAGGCTGCACACCTCTCTAACCCAGCTCTTTGTCATTTGGCAACATCCCTAACCCAGTATGATTTTAGTGAGCCAGGCAACCACTTATCATGGGTGTGACCAAGATTCCCACAGTCCCATAAAGTTCATTTACAGCCACCGGTCCTGACTCTCAGTGCTCTGTGCTGTAATTTACCCCTACATGTCTTCTAAGAGCCCAGCAGAGAAAGTGATGGAAATGCTGCTGCTCAAAACTGACCTCCCATAATCTGGCAAATTCTCTCGTTCAGCACGGGTCAGGTCCCAAGGATGCCAGACTAGAGAGGTTCAACCTGTATTTAATTCAAAACTAGTACTTAAAGGCACACCAATTTCAGGAGATTTATCAGTAACAGCTGTGAAGCACGGCGTTACTGTTAGAGTGGCACAGCATAAACTGCACAGTACCACACTGCCCCCTACATTTGATCAGCTTAGCAGCTACCAGCTTGGCTGTAGCCAGCCTGCTTATCCACATGATCATTAGGAGGTACATGTAGCAATTACAGCATCAGCAACCATGTCAGAATAATGCCAGCTGTTGTCATCTCCCATCACATGGACCTTCCTTGTACTCGTCTATCATGTTTAGCAATCTTGCATTTCTCATTAAATACACGGCAGCTTCTTTGTGACCAGTAACTGATATCCTGGTGTGATATTCTTAGCTAAAAACACACCCTCTATTAGATACTTAATCTGTTTTAGATACATGGATCACAAGGAGGGTCAGATGTGACATCTGCCTGCTGCCCGTTCTGTGGTTTGACAATCCCTGTTCCTTTTAAAGAAATGGGTCCTCTCTCCTGTCCTGGTGGAAAGGGCTCACGCAGACAGGGAGAGCTGACATGCTCTCACCAAGTGCTGTCAAATGCACAAAGTCAACAAACTGGAAAAAGAGAAGATTGTCTGCCTTTTCTTTACTCTCTTTTGGTTCCAGTCACTTAACTCCCACTATTTTATAGTGCCCAAGAGCTGGACGGGTACCTGGCAGGAGACTTGTCCAAGTCTGGGCTAGCTTACAAGAGGAATTGCAGACGTGACAACAATCAAGAGCAACGACAGTGGAAAAGAGGCTGCGGCAAGGAGAGCTGATGTTTACAGCGGATTCTGTGGTCACTTAGCACTGGTGTGCATAGTCTGGGGATTGTATTTGAGCCCCGCCCCGCAACACACACACAGTGCCCAACCCCATGTGGGCTGTGCTGTATTGCAAGACGAGGTTTTCGTTCTAGACACAGGTCTCATTTAACTTGAATGTGTCCCTGTAAGAATTTATGTATTGGGCACACGTCTCCTCAGTCATTCAGGTCAAGTTACAGGACCAGAGTTTACTCTTTCCTCGTTTTATTCTCACCCCCCATTCTCCTTTTCCCCACGTCTTTACCCCAGTTTCCCCAGCCAACCCTGTCTCTTCCCCCAGGTTTCATCCTTGGTCTGATTACTTACATTTTCAAACTTCTGAGGATCAATTTCTTTTTCAATCAGGGGGAGAATGGCTCCAAGTTGTCTTTCAAACTCCACTCCCTCAGCTTCGACAAACAAACCACAGGCCTGGGCGGCTAGCCTCTTGTGTGAGCTCTGCCAACGGGCAGGAAGAATCATGAAGTCTTGTTTTAACACCCAGAAACCACCACTCTAACACAGCCCAGTGAATAAGGCACTCGCTACATGTTCAGTAGTTAGTAGTGATTTGGAGTGGCTCTGTTCTGCACATGCAAACTAGGACAACCTTAAAAGAAACGGCTTTCCAGAGTGGGGAATAAATCATGTTCTGAAAATCAGGCCTCTTTATGGTGTCTCAGACTGGGATCCTAAAACATGAAATATCCACAGCTGTGTAGGAAAATGTAAGCTCACATCATAGAGCTGAACTTGGAAGAATGCTAATTTTTAGCAAGTACAGTAAACCCCTGAGATATGCACAGGTTAACGCAACTGCCACTCCAACAGAAGCAGTGAAACAGGCTGACTCCTGCCACCCCTGACAAGAACGGTCTCCCAGTCCCCAGGAATGGTGACAAGCTGGGAACCCTGGCTCCCTTTCAGTGGTGGGACCTGGGAAATTGACCAGCACATCGCTGGTCTATTTCTCAGGTTCCGCTAGAGGAGGGTAGGGATAACCTGGTTCCCAGCTCCCCACTGCTCATGACTAACTCCCCAAGTTACCCAAAAATTCATCTTATGTGGGGTTGCGAAGGATGCAACCTCCAGGTAAGTCAGGGGTCTACTGTATCCAAACCTACAGGGTACTGAAGCAGCTTGTTCACAGCTTCAGACTATTTATTTGGTTAGCCTATTGTAGATAAAAGAGCTCAGATGGAGATTCCACTTTGCCTATGCTGGTGAGAAGCCAGCAGAACCACTCAAATCAGGACTGGAGCCAAAAGGGCTCTAATCTGCTACATAGAGAAGATGAACAAAATTAACACCAACCACCAGTTACCAGGCTCAAATTCAAAGATTAGGATTTTGCTCAAATTTCACCACCAAAATAGCGGTAGGCAAACACTAAACAAGGAGAGTTGTTCAACCCAAATGGTGAACACTAAGAAAGCCATAAGCACGTAAAACAAGGCAGGTTCCAATGGCAATTCTTCCATAACCTTACTTATGGCAGCCACTCCACTGAACCTACTGAAGACTGCATCTACATCGCTTTTGCTCTCCTTGCCTGCCAGGACTGGGCAGGACAGTGGAGTTTCACACGCTGTTACTCTGGGACTGGTGTACTCCACTGCCTCTTTCCTGAACCATCACACAAGTTTAACAGATCACACCAGCTACCCTCAGAAATTAAACATTTACAAACCCTTCATTTGCTCCAAGCCTGTTCTCCCAATGAAAAGAGCTGGGATGCTTGGAAAAAAATCAATACCTTCTTGCTGTTAAACCAGGTGGTGACTAGCGAGAACATCAGATCTCGGTTTGCAGAGTTTACTTTAACAAGCAGAGATTTGTTTGCCATGGCAGCCATCTTCTTGCACTTGGCCGAATCGTCATTTACCATCATCATACAGAGAGGCACAAAGAACAGCCCACAGTACTGATGAAGCAATCCCTGAAAGGAAACAAAATCAATTCATTACTGCCCACCTCCAGCAAGCTTTCCACGTTTAAACCATTTTATTTTGCCCACACCCACAAACAAGAGGATTCCTGACACCCAAGTCGAAGCCCAAAGAGCGAAAGCCCAGCAGAAAGTTCCTTCAGGAGTTGGAGCACAAGGCTTAGACTTTGAAGCCCTGTGCCTGCAGGTCTGCCACAGACGTCTTGTGAAACCTTCAGCAAGCCTTATTTTTCAGAGTTAAACGCCAGCAGGAGCCATCCAATCAACCCGTCTGCCCTCCTGTACAGGCCATTCGTCTCCACTCAGAAACCTGTGTATCGCTTTTTTCCCAGCCTGGCCCTTTTTAAATGGAGTCTTCCTTGCAGGACAGCACGGAGGACACAATTTTGAACAGCCAAATGGCATCCGCCGCACAGTGCGACCTCATACACATGGGGTGTGGGAGGTCACGCTGAGTGAAGGATGCCTTTTTGTGGAGTGAAACAGAATCCCTGTGTGGAGCAGTCTGGGGTGCTGTGTCCTTGCCGCAACCCCACCTGCTGGGGTTCTCAACCCAGTTCAGGAACTTCTACATTAAACACAAAACTAGCTGGACTAAAGCTTTTCCGTCCTCAGGAGACTAAAATGCGGCATGCCACAGGCAGAGAGCCGAAGAGACCGAGGTGCCGCTAATACCCAAGGCTCTTGTCAAGGCAGGGAATCAGTCAGCCTCTCTGTGCATCCAGTCAGTCCCTATCTCACAGGAATATAGGGGTGGGGGAGATAAATACGTGAAAGACTGTCAGGTGCTTGAGCATCGTTGGAATGGGGGCCAGCCACATACAGTCCAGGTGTCCAAACTGTGGTCCCGAAACCTAGGGGGCTCAGAGGAACATTGGGAGGGGAGAGGCATGGCAGGCGCAAGGCCAGCTCCGGTGGGGGGTGAGGAGGGAGCACCACCCAGCCCTAGTCTGCCTGCAGCCAAAGCTTCCCTCCACCCCCGGCTCTGCCGGCAGCCAAGCTCCACACCTCATCCCCTCTCTGCCCCAGCACAGCTCCAGCTGTCGGCCCAGCTCCTCCCCCATCCCCAGTTCTGACCACAGCGTAGTAATGGAGGGGCTGGGGGTGTGGGCAGTAAGGGGATGGACAGGTTCCACGACTGGTAGATTGGGGCCTGAGAGGAAAAGTTTGGGCATGAGAGGGAAGGATGGCATTGGTTTGCTGCATGATGTCCCTTTCTTCCCATTGCCCCTCCTGCCTAGCTGCATTCTTCCCCAATCTCGCCAGTCCAGCTGTGTTTCATTTCTCACTTTTAGCATTTCTCGTTAACTCTGGCTACATCTCCACTACGACAGACGTTCGATTTTTATTAAAATCGATTTTGTAATGCTGGGTTTTATAGAAGTATCCTCGCCTCCCCATGAAGTCAACTTACTGCTGCCACACTGAATCACCAAACATCGACTGTTGCAGCAATGCTTTGTGGGAACCTGTCCCACAGTTCTCAGCCCCATAGCATTCTGGGTATTTTCGCTGGTGCAGTATGGGAAACAAATGCCCCTCAAGTGGTTGTGGGCATGTGACGTTATCTTCCCACATTGCTTTCCATAGGAGGGGAATGAGGGCAATGCAAACGGCCATTTTTTTCAGAAACTACGTCAGGCAGGGGACTGTCATACTGCCCTGGGATCACCCAGCTGACTGTGCCATCTCAACTGGCCCTCCAGCCACTCTGCCCCATCTTGAAGCCAGAAACATCCTCCCTGAAAACATTACAGGAACAGATTACTGCTTGAAGAAAGAGAAGAATAGTAAACTTGAGGAAAGTGCAACTTTCTAACAACTAAAGCCAACTCCCTCAGGCAGGGGAAAGAAGACAATCTATGGTGCACTGAGTTAGAAAGGATTTTTGGCTCCCCACTTCACTACACCCACGTGTTCAATGGTGGGCATGGAGTACACCAAATTTCCCCGTGCCAGAATAACTCCGTGCCTTAGGATCACCCAGGTGTCTGCGCCATCTCAATTGGCTCTCCAGCCACTTTTCTGCCCTTGAAAGCACCGCCACCTGGGCAGAATGGTACAGCTTCCACCTGATAAGCCAACTAGCACTCCAGGCAGGGGAATGCCATATCGCCCTAAGATCAACCAGGTGACTGTGTCATGTCAAATGGGCCTCCAGCCACTTTTCTCCCCTTGAAAACCAGAAACATCCTCCCTGAAAATATTGCAGGAACAGATTACTGCTTGCGATATCCGCCTCCCGGACAGTCTATAAGGGGTGTTGTGCGGTGGGTGGGGAAGTGGTTGAAGGGCCAGTTGACAGGGTCCCTTCAGCAGGTTGCTGTCGAGGAGGGCCAGCCCCAAATGCCTCTGACTGTCAGGGCTGGCCCTCCGACTGGCTGTAAGGGCTGTCATGGGAGTGCTGGATATCACAAGCTGTAATCTGATACCCATCAACAGCCAGCCCCCTGAAATCTCTGCCGTGGGAAGAGATGTCCCCCGCGGCGACGGCCAGCCCCCAGAAACCTTTGCTGCTGTGGGGACCTCCCCCCGGCAACAGACAGCCCTTGAAAATCTTTCCCGCCTTTGGAGCCTTCACTGCGCACAAGCGGTGGGCTTATTGGGTCAGGCGCCAATGTGGTTTGGCACAGGATAGACCCTGACTGCATGGCACCTGTAGGGAGGGGAGGCTGCCCTGTACAAATGCGAACTGCAGAGAAGAATTTCTGGGCCTCTCATACAAGCACAACCCCCACAGCTGAGCCGCCACATGGTACAGTGGGGAAAGAGCTGGTGCCAGCGCTGAAAAATAATCTTGGCCTCTCCTGCTATACCCTGTGCAGGGAAGAAGCCACCACTCTGTGTTGGGGCTATTTTTTTCATGGGTTGATGCGACTGACGCGCTGATAATAAATAAATAAGTTTCTCAGCCTCTCATACAAGCATGACTCCCCACAGCCCACCCACCGGGGGCGTCCTGGTACTGAATTCAAATGCACAGGCTTCCTGTTACCTAATTCCTGTGCATGTGGAGAGCAGTGGAGATGGAAGTGGCCAGAGCAGACAAGCATGGGGAATTGTGGGATACATACGGGACACCTCTGGAGACTAATAAAGTCGATTTAAAGACATGGCATTTCCACACTAGCCTCAATTCAAACTTTTAAATTCAAACTTTACGCTACGCCCAGTCGCTTTCAACAGTGTGATATCATCAACCTTAGCTCTCCCTAAAATCGACCTAATGGTATTTACAATGAACATTGTAAAATTGAGCTAACTGCCTTAAAATTGACTTTATCATATAGTGTAGACATAGCCTCAAACATCTCCAAGTCAGTTTAAGCAAGTTCTAGTGCATGCACAGGCACCATTTTGCATGTACAATGAGCAAATCTGACATGGAACCACTGAAAGACAATCAGTGTGAAACTCCAGGGTATCATTTCAGTGATCACTTTTTAGAGTGGAACCAACACTAATGCTCTGAGAACGGTCATCACTATGTGCTAGGAGAGGCTGTGAACAGCCAAGTGCATCCAGTCCTAACGCATCTACAAACCAAGCTGCTGGAGAGAATTGAAAAGCACTGGTTGTTTGATGCTTGAAACAGACACGTTACCTGAGGGAACATTTCAAAGAGGTAAGCAATCATCTCCAATGCAGACTCCCTTCCTGTCTCATAGTCATAACTGGAAGAAAATAATTAACAAAATAGAGCAGGTCAATATCTTCCAAAATCGAAAGAAATTCAGAAAACTGCAAATATTTTGGGTGTCTCCAAGATATTTGAGCAAACAGCTCTTGGTAATCAAGGTATGTTCCACAGTGAAGACAGAAGTTGTTCAGCTGGCTCAACTGAAGACTCATGCATTTGAAGTGAGATAATAAAAAGCCAGCCTTATTTCCCCCAGAGAAGTACCTCTCTGGCACCCCAAGGACACCACTGGGAAAGTAAGGTACTTCTCGGTGGGGGAACGGTACCAGAAGCCAGCCTGTCTTATTACGGGTTCCACTGGCAGAATTCACCACACCCAAGAGGACACGCTGATGAAGATCGCAGCCGCAGAGACTGGGTGCGCACCCTGAAGAGAGCACCTGCCCACGCGACCACTGCCCAAGCGGACAGGTGAGTAGGATCTTACCAAATACACACCATTGGGGATTCGAATGCCATGTGTTACCTACTTATGTGAGGGAGGGAAGGGGACAAAGACTTCCCTGGGCACCTACTGCGGGCTATCTGGGACTTGAGTTGGGGCACTTGGGAGTAAGCAACCCCAGTGACCACTTACTAAATCTCCCAGAGCTCACATACAGGGATGGGAACGGGCAGTCTGTCAGCGCTGCTCTCCCACCCCTCGTTTAGTGGCCAACACCACTGAGTCAGCCTGGCAGGTATTGGAATATGTTCCTGGCACCAGGAGTAAATCAGGATCTCCTCCAGCAAGGAGGAAGCTGAGGAGGAACGGTGGCTCATCTGCGCTAATCCCAAAGCGGTGCAGTGTACGCACTACCCCATACCCAGGTCTGCGCCGTCAGCCGTGGGCTAGTCCCTTGTCACTAGTTAACAGTCAGGCAAATCCACTTGCCCTTGTCCACTCTGGGCCTCTCCTAATCCAGCAAGATCAAAATTGCAGCAGTGTTTACACTGAGCTGCGGTTCAGACTAGGGCGACGTTTGCAGAATGCGGCGTAACAGCCCTGTATGGATGCTGCTGTGCTGAACTAAAACGTTTGTAAGTCTGTATTAGCGCAGTCCCCTGAACAAGGCTGCACTCAGCTGAATTTGCAGTATCCATACAGGCAGTTAGCACACAGCACTGTGGTGCCCACCACAAGCCGCTGCCACAGCGCTGACCATGGTGGCGTGCAGGCAAGCCTGCAGTGCAGCTGACCGACCCTTAACAGTAAACAAAGCCGGACTTTGGTTGTAGAACAGCAACAGGCAACACCAGTCCAGACCTTAAGGAAAGAACGGTGGGTGAAAGGACCTATTTGCCACAAATGGTCTTTAACTTGTTTCCAACAAAGGGAATATTCTACTTCTACACCCAGAAAAACGAGGCCCCCACCCTGCCTCCCTCACGCTCAGGAGCGGCATCACTGGAATCAATACTTGCACAAGAAAGCCCTTCTCAAAAATGCACAACAACTCACTTCAGCTGAGCAAATATAAACTCCAAATTGGGTTTCAGCTGGTCACCCAAGGGATAGTCCAGAATGTATTTTAGGTAAATCTGAAAAAAAACAGACAGGCAGATAAGGGAGAATGACAAGAAACACAGGGATAAACTTGTGAAAACAATGACGAGAGCAAAGCTGTTGGCAACAAACCATTAACACCACACACAGCCCTCCCTTTCATGGATAAGATAGGGGCTCATTCTGCAATGCATCACACCATCTCACCTTCCACTGATGTGGATGGAGTTTCAGGCACTCAGCACCTTGCAAGATCAGTCCCATAAAAACTTAGGTGACATAGCAACATCACAGGAGCACTATCACTTATGCCAACCTAACCCCCTCTGTGCAGGCAGTGGGTCAACGGACATATGCTCCCAGTGACCTAGCTACTGTCTGTGCCCTGGGGAGAAGGAGTTTCTAGAAGACCAAAAAAAAAAAAAGAAACCACCAAACCACCCTCTGCTGCTGCAGAGTGCATCTACAGTATGTGGTTATGATGGCACAGCGATGTCGTCACAGGTACACTGCTATGGACCCTGCAGTGCAGACAGCCTCAATAATGATGATGCAGCCAGCACTTACCAATTTATGATGTCTATTAAAAATGACAGACTCAACAACCTCCGTTTAATTTAAATGTTGAACTAAAACCCACTTGGGTACATCTCTGATGTTCAGATCATCAGCTGCCTCCATGACACATCTGCCCATTTATAGTAACAGATGCATAGTTCTTTTCAAGCCAGAAGGGATCACCACTGTGATCATTTAGCTTCACCGCCCGCCTAACACAGGCCTTTGAATGTTACACAGAAGCTGCTGTACAGTAGTCCCCCGAGTTATGCGAGGGTTGTGTTCCCACACACTCTCACATAACGCTAATTTCGCGTAAGTCGGGGGGTGGCTTTTTCCCCCAGCAGAATGCACATTCTGCAGCCGGGGAAGCAGCAGGAGCACCTGGAGCTCCTTTTGAAAGGTACATCCTGGGGTGGGAGGGGGCAGGTGGGGAAGGTTACGCCTGGCGGGGGGTCGGGGCCAGGGGAGAGTGACGGGGGGGTTAAGCCTGAGGTGGGTTAGGGCTGCAGGGGACTGGAGTTGAGCTGGGGCCATGCAGCCCTGCAGGGGGTTGAGGTGGAGCTGCATGAGGGAGGGAGAGAGGAAGGGAGGGAGCCATAGCCATGTGGGGTTTGAACCGGGGCCGCGTGTGGCCGAGGGGCTGAGCCAGGGCCGAGGGGAGCAGGATTCTGAGTTGCTGTTAACTCGCATTAATGCAAGTTAAGCGCAACTCGAAACTGCGCATTTCGGGGGATTACTGTACCAGCTACAGAAGCAATTTTTGCAACTCATCCACTCTTGATGTAAAGACTTCACGTGACAGGATCCACCACACGCCATGAAGACTGCTCCAAAGGTTAATTACTCTGACAGTTAAAAAAGACACTATAGCGCTAGCTTAAATTTACATGGAAGATGTTTTAAAGTCACACTTGTCATCACAATGCAGGGAAAAAAAAAAGTCCCAGTGGTCATCTTGGCTTCAAATTCTTTCATAAGAAAACATTTTCCTTTCTTGAGAGCCAAATACAGCAAGGCAAAAACTGGTCTTCCCAGCTGGCAAATTTCTTTGCTGTGTCCTGATGCTCCTCCCTTGGCAGTGGGAAGGCCGGGCCTCCTCAGATAGTTGTGTGTGGCCTTGTCCTGGCCAGGGTGCTTTCCACAGGGACTTGGAACACAGTGCTGGGTCATCTTGCCTGCCTGATGCTCCAGGGCTGGCCACCCAAATAGTGGTGCTGGGGTCCAACCAGAGTCCGGGGGCTGGGGATGCAGCGACCGCACTGCCTGAGCTTCAAGGCTAGAGCTTCAAAACACCCCACATCTGACTGGCTGGTGCTGGAGCCAGGGGTTGTGGGCTTTGAGCACGAGGGGTCGGTCTGAGGGGCAGGGGGGCGAGTCTTCCCAAGTGGTCAGGACCTCAGATGCCCAGGGGGCCGAGTGATCTCAAAAAGGTTCATGTACAGAGGATTTTTTTTTTTTTAAATTCCACTTTCAGCCTCCCAATCTGGAACCACATTCCTCTGTTCTACTACTTAAATACTACCCCTTCCCTTTCCAAACGCAACCTGAGACTCCATCCAGGGTACTGCAGAGCCAACCAGTTAGCACGGAGAAAGAAAGTCAGATTCAGCTCATACTACAATATTTATCCCTTTGTCCTCCTACAACTCAGGTCCTAATTGAGCAAAGCAGTGACGTAGGCACTGGTCTTTAAGCATGGGAGAAACAACATCCTAAGACAGTTCTGGTTCTTTAGATTAAGTACATATTTGAGTGTCACGCTGAGTCAGGGCTGTGATGCTGCTCCTTATCAGACAGCAAATTATTATCCGAAATGTAAGAAGTTGTTCAGAGAAGGGAAACAAACACAACAGAGATGGCACTTGTTTGTCCTACAGAGGTGCGGGAAGGAGATGAATAAGGGACAAGTTCATAAAATAATGAATGGTTTACAGAGGGTAGGTTGGATGCTTCTGCTTTCCCCATCTCATACAGCAAAAACAAGAAAAAGTGGGGAATGCAGCAAAATTAAATGTAGGAAAAACAAAAGGAAATATTTTTCATTCATGCAATGAGTGTCTAGAACTCACTGCCGCATGGAGTGATCAAGGTGGAGAAACTATAAATTCAAAAAGGGATTCAGCAGAGTTAGGACATGTCTACACAGCAGTCTTATTTCAAAACAAGTTATTCTGGAAGAGCTGTTCTGGAAGAGCTCATTTCAAAATAGCACTGTGGCACACAAAATGCATTTTGAAATAGCACTTAGCTATTTCAAAATACAGTGTCTGCACGGAGCCTATTTCGAAATAGAGCCATTAGGTGCACTATGGCTTATTTCGAAGTAGGCGCTATTTCTCATGGAATGAGGTTTACCTGTTTCAAAATAAGGTTGTGTTGTGTAGACCCTAGGGCCATGTCTACTCTAGCCAAAAACTTTGAAATGGCCATGCAAATGGCCATGTCAAAGTTTACTAATGAAGCGCTGAAATACATATTCAGCGCCTCACTGGCATGCGGGTGGACGCGGCACTTCGAAATTGACGCGGCTCGCCGCCACGCGGCTCATCCCGACGGGGCTCCTTTTCGAAAGGACCCCGGCTACTTCGAAGTCCCCTTATTCCTATGAGCAGATGGGAATAAGGAGACTTTGGAGGTGCTGGCGTCCTTTCGAAAAGGAGCCCCGTCTGGACGAGCCGGGTCAATTTCGAAGTGCCGCGGCTGCCCGCATGCTAATGAGGTGCTGAATATGTATTTCAGTGCTTCATTAGTAAACTTCGAAATGGCCATTTGCATGGCAAATTCGAAGTTTTTGGCTAGTGTAGACGTAGCCTAGGATACTTATTTCAAAATAACAGCTGTTATTTGAATTAACTTTGCTGTGTAGGCCTATCCCTTGAGCAGGAGTGGTCAACCCACAGCAATTTGAGCAATCAAATGTGGCTCCTGCTGGGAGCTGCGTGCTGGGAGTGCCATCCGCGGCTCTGTGCACGTGCCCCAGTGCCTGACGGGAGAAGCATGTGGCAGCAGCGGCTCTGGTGAGTCACCAGCACTGAGTTAGAGCAGGGGGTAGGGATGCTGGGGGTGCCTGGCCCTGGGGGAGGGGGAAGACACTGAGTTAGAGCACGGGGGTGCCTGGCTCTGGAGGAGGGATGAGGGACTGAGTTATAGCAAGGAGCTGAGGGTGCCTGGCTCTGGAGGAGGGGAAGGGGATTGGTTTAGAGTTATATGTTCCTCTGAAGCATCTAGCGTGGACAGAACACCACAGAAGATCTAATCTGGCAGCTCCTCGGACATGAGGCCAGTTTTGGGCTGCGGGCTAGAAGCTGAGCGGTTACCCATCCTTAGCACCATCCATAGGAGAGACTCCGTTAATGGGGTTTTATTAAAATAGCATGCAAAGCTTCAGGAAAGAAACTGCCTTCTACCAACCTGCCGGCACTGGACACGCACTGGCTCGCTCTGGCCTGTAATGGCAAACTTGGCCACCTTCTGCATGACGGCATCGATTTCAGGAACAATCAGCTTTCTGGATAAAATTGCCTTTAAAAAAAGTGTGAAAGTGCAGGGTGAGTGAGTCCCGGATGCAACTAGGGGCAAACATTTTGGTGTTTTTTTTAACTTCTGCTTTTGAGTATCGTTATTGGCAGAGCAATGCTTTTTAAAGGTGGTAGCCTGCAAAGTCAGGTCTGCTTTTGCTGGAGGACCTGGAGCATGTTCATTGTGAGCTCACTTGAAGGAACTGGAATTGTCAAATCTTTAAACACAGGCATCTTTTATCCAAAAATGTTCATGAGTCATTGAAGTTGAATGTGTTAACAAAACAGCTCCAAGAAATAGTTTTAAACTCCACGTTGTTCTACTTTTACTCTAACAACTCTTGTGAGTATATCATTTTACTAATTCTCTGATCATAGCAGATTTGTCTTATCTAGAAAGAACCTGCATTTCTAATGTTAAAGTCAAGCAGAAAAACTTCCTGGCATTCTTGATAACAAAGGCACTTTAAACAGGCATTCTAGAATCATCCACCCGATGTGCGTTAACATGTAGAAAAAGCAAGCACTTTCCTGTATACAATTCACCAATTGTAAACCAAACCCACATCTATTACAATACCTTTAGAAGACCAAAGGCGGTGGCTTGACGAGAAGAATCATAGATATCTTCTTCAGCATAGCCAAGAAGCACCTGGAGCTGTTTCTCTGTTACATGACTCTTTGTATTCCTCACAAGTATAGTTACACACTGCAAATTCAAATCAGATATTGTAAGATGAGTAACCAAGGTGGGAGATCAAATACACGCCAACATATTCTACAGAACATCAGCCCCTGAATCTAATAGGGCTAGTCACAGGAATTAAAAGCCTGTGGAATAGGGAGCAGCTTGAGGAAAAAAATCATTCCTCACTTCTGCTTAGAGTTATTTGTCCTGTAACTACCTCCTGGATAATATAATTCAGTAAGGCGTTTTTGAGATAACATATCTCAGAAGGATGCTACACAAACAAAAGATTACTGCTATTAATTGCACTCTTTTACGCTCATTTCATGTGCAGGCTTTTAAATACAATTAAATTAAAAATGATCAAGCAGAAGTGACATCTATCAAAAAGCTGTTTCAGTGAAACAAAAGTGTCCAGGTAACAAGCTTCCATAACACTTTGCTAACACAAAAAACTCAAGCCCTTTTTATTAGATTTTCAGTGAACACAGACAATTTCTTCCTGCCCTGATCCATGCAGCCGGCCATACACAGACTCCAAGATTGAGGGAGCCACAGTTGGACCAGTCCATGAAATTAACATTAACTTTCTACTTGGGCCCACTTACTTTGAAACAGTTCACCACCAAATGGAAGTTCTGGCCCTTGGCTGCTCCTGACTTTGCAAAATCCTTCAGCAAGAGGAAAAGCTGCTTGGTAAGTTGCTCTATGTTCTTTTCAATAGAAGGCAAAGGGAACTTTAAAATCCACAACAAAGATTGCAGAGCACCAGTGGTCACCTGAATGTGGGAGCAAAAGAATGACAACACATGCGATTAGCAGCAGTTAAAGAGCATCCCCCAGTCTGTAATTACTAGCAGGCTCACATGACCATCAAGAGCTGAATTAGCATGTAGGCTAAGCTCTACAAAGCCTTTTAAAATGGAGGTGGCTAGTCAACCTGACAGGAAAGGTAATATACTGCACACAGCAATCTGCGGCCACCATTTTCAGATGTGGTTGGTGATTTTTGCTGCCTAGCTTGAGCCCCTCCTTAGGGTCTGGTTTTCAGAGGGCGGCTGCTCAGCTTTTTCTGAAAATCAGGCTCCGTTCACGAGTCTCATTTTGATCTCCCAAAAATCACAAGTGACAGGAAAAGCTCGGCCCCAGCGCTTGTTGGTAAACTAGTCGAGCCAGCAGTCACTGTCTCATGTGCCTTTATGTTCTGGTGAAAACAGAGTGCTAAGGTCCAACTCTGCCTTCCTGAGCACATCAAAATCTGCAGAGGGAAGGGTTTCTTTGGTCACTAGGAGACAACACTCATTTGGAGAAGGTACTAATGGACTGATGAGAAGGCAACAATTAGCACAACGTCTGCCCCATATACCAGCACACAAATGACAACGTCAGAGATCTCACCTCACGTAGAACCTACCCACTGTCAAGCACCACGTGCAGGTACTTTGCTAAGAAACCTTTCTGCTTCTGCAGCTTTCTTCCTCTTCCAAAAAATACAATTTAAATATCCAACTGCGCCTGTTCCCATCAGACATGCTGGGATTTACTGAGACAGGCACACCCAGCACTTGACAGGATTAAGCCAGTTATGAAGCACTGCAACTGATTTTTGTCAGACTATCTACTCAGTCAGCACTGGGTTAAAGCGCAGATTGATCCCCTGGCACTCAGAATCCAGGAGATTATACCTAAGGCTGCGAGTTTTGTCACGGGGGTCACTGATTACATGGCTGTCTATGATCTCTGACTTCTGTGGCGGCTGTCATGACCGGCTCCAGGGCTGCTCCAGAAGCTCAGGCAGGCCCAGGGCCTCATCTGCTGCTGGAGCAGTCACAGGCCACCACCCCGTTCCCACCTCAGCAGCAGGAGGCATTTGGGTGGGGGGCAGAGAAGGGGCTGAGGGCTCTGGGTACTGCTTACCTTGGAGTTCCCCAAAAGCAGCCACGTCATCCTCCCTTTCAACTCCCAGCTCTACCCGCTGCCTCAGCCTGCGGGCACCGTCCCAGCCGCTCCCACTGGCCGCAGTTCCCAGCCAATGGGAGGTGCCAAACTGGCAGAGCATGGAGCTAGGAGCTTAGGGAGGGACATGTTACTGCTGCCAAGAAGCCGGGTAAGGAAGCCTGTCAGACCTGCCAAATCCTCCTGTCAAACACCAGAAGTCTTGGGCTGCTCCCACCCGAGCAGTTGCAGTGCCCCCTCCACTGCCTCCAGCACTGCAGCCCACTCTTGTGCACCTGCCGTGTTCCCAGGCTGGCCCCACAAACACCTGCAACACCTCCTGCCCTGCCCTGCCCTGCCCGTGGTGCCCCCGGGCTGTCCTCCCCCAGCAGCATCTCTGCCTCCCGCCTCAGGCACCTGCAGCACTCCCTCGGTTCACCCAGGTGCACAGCATCAGTCGCGGGCAGGTCACCGGGCTGTGAATTTTTGTTCACTGCCCATGACCTGTCCAAGACTTTTACCACAAATACCCGTGATTAAAACGTACGCTATTTACCCCTGCGCACTACAGAGGGAAAAGGGCATGTGGGGCTGACAGGGGAGAAGTCGAGCTAAGGAGTTAGGGAAACCCTGGGAGCCCCAAGTTTAGCTAACTGGGGTGGCTGCAAGGCAGACAAAAGAACCTGTGGGAGGCTGCCTCCCAAGGCAGGTAAGCCGGTACTGAGAGCGGCTGCCCTACAGACAGACGAGTGCAACTGTAGCAGCCTTAAGACCAGGTCCTGCTCCTGGGCAGTTTCTATCACAGTAACAGAACAAAGGGCGCGGGGTGGAGAGAGGAATGTGAAAGGAAGTTTGTCTGCTGGGAAGGGGGGTGGGAATTTTGGGTTTCCTGTTTTATTATCAGTGTAAGTGAATTACACATGCAGAGATGCCAGAGTAGAGTAACACCCCGCAACACAGACAACCTCATCTGCAGAAGCCGCAGCACAAGACGTGCAGAGACAACGTCAGCTGCCCTTCGTCTCTGACCTGAAAGGAATACTTTTTTGGGAGCAACTGGGCAGAGGCCGTCTCTCGGCCTGTTCGACCCTTTGACTCTGCTGAGCCTTTCCAGCAAGGAAGCTAGTTATGACAATGGTGACAATTGCTAGACCCAGATCAAGAGCAGCACCGTATTTTGCAGACATCTAGCAGTACTTGCATGGTCAAAACAGCTCAGTGCTGACTTTGGCCATGTACAAACCAGCAACTCCAAGGCAAAATATTCAGCATCCCCTGGATTACAAACCTCCCAAGGTACCACAGCCTCCAATTATTTACCTTAACCTCTAAAAAATCAGGTTTGAAAACTGTGTTTTGTAGGTCAGGGACAATGTAGGGGAGTCTTTGAAATTGGTGGCTAGCCTGTATTCCGTACTGGAACTGATTAGAAGAGGCAAGAATACATTGGGCTTAAGCCCCTTACCTTTACATCTGTGGACTGCAGGCAATCTATAAGCAGCTGAACAAAAGGATCCAACATTTCTAAAACATGCTCCTCCGAGGAATTTATTTTGGACCTTTTGAGGCTCATGTGCAGCAACTATAGTGTTGAAAACACATTTTTCATTCATCACAAAGAGAGAACAAAGGGCTTAAAAAAATCCCAAAACACAAACTTTAGAACGAAGTAGAAACCATGCCACAGCACGTTAAGTCTTTGGCAAATAAATGCTCTTAGCAACACCCTAGAGCCCTTCACTGAAGTTACTTTGTGCAGCCAGCTCTGTTGTGCGCCCCCTCCCCGCACCAAAGGATCAGTGATTGTCGTTAGTACCAGAGCCAGACAGCGAGTATT
This sequence comes from Carettochelys insculpta, assembly GCF_033958435.1. Lineage (NCBI taxonomy): Eukaryota > Metazoa > Chordata > Testudines > Carettochelyidae > Carettochelys > Carettochelys insculpta. The sequence goes on from NC_134137.1 coordinate 287,898,364, forward strand.
TCTTCTTTTAAAGGAAAGCAATTGACCACCCAGCACTTGTTTCACCTCCGGGGGGACCCTTACCCTAAGTCCTGACTCAACCAAGATATGCTTGTTAGTCTTGCTGCTAACAGGAGCTTTCTGCCCTCCTCGAGCAGGGACTGGTTGAAGTAACAGGCAGCTTTCTGGTTGCAGACGAGGATCTGGCGGAGCTGGGGCTTTTGTTCTGCAAATTACCATGAGATGAAAGGTACTTTTAGTCTTTGATACCACTGGCAAGACTGCGAGCAGTGGAGAGAATTTCACTGCCTCTACTGAGGACAACAGACACCAAACAGAGCAAATTCAGGTCATGGCAGTGAAAGAATTGATGGAACAAACCACAGAGCACGTTTGTATCGATGAGGACTTATGAGTGTGTTTTTCTTGATGTAACATTTCTATTGTTTTTCTCATGTTTACTTTTCTTATTGATAAAAACTTCCTACACAGGCAAAATCTAACAGAGTTAGCATAATGCAAATTCAAAACTTCTCTTCAGAGACTGCCCAATCTGAGAGGCATTTATTTCAATTTCCAAACCTGATCCACAAGAACCAAACCTCACTTGTAATTTTTCAACTCGCCTTCCCTGTATCTGAGGCCACATGTACGTTACCTGGAAGATCGACCCACTCAGGATCAACCTGCTGGGGTTTGATTTCCCATGCCTCGTGGAGATGTGCAAAATCGACCTATCAGGGGCTGGCAGTTGACCCCTGTTCTCCTATCGCAAGGAGTAAGGGAGGTCAGTGAGAATGGCCAGGTAAGTTGAGTGCAGATAAGTTGATTGTAGCTACACAATTTCTATAGCTAGAATTATGTATCTGCAACTGACTTACCTTTCTAGTCTAGACCAGGCCTGAGAAACTTCTAGCTAAACTGAGAAAACTAAAACTTGAAACAAAAACTTGAGCAATGAAGCACCAAAATCAAACACTGTTCCAACAGGACAGCAGCATACAGGATAAAAGGACAAACTTCTAAGAACAGTCCTGTTTCTACCCTCTCCTAACCCTTGCACTTTCGGACGTTGACAGCCTTTGCTTTCAGAGGCCAATATAATTTGTCCAAACCAGGGATGAAGTGTAAATTTAAGGCTAAGAGAAGCATGAGGGAGAAACCCTCATATGTTTCGGGAAACTCGCAGACTTTAAGGTCAGAAGAGACCGTCATGATCCTTTAGTCTGACCTTCTGCACATTGCAGGCCACAGAACCTCAAACACGCCTGTAGAAGACCCCGACCACTGGCTGAGTTACTGAAATCTTCAAATCATGCTTTAGACTTCATGTTACAGAGACTCCATAAGTTACACTAGTTGAAACCTGCAAGTGAGCTGTGGCTCCTTCCTGATCCCAAAACCAGCAATTAGTTAGATCCTGAGGATGTGCAATAAACCCACCAGCCTGAGGAAAATTCCTTCTTGACTTCAAACATGGCAACTAATCAGACCCTGAGTGTGGGGACTGGACCCACCAGCCCTATACACAGGAAGGATTCACTGTAGTAACTCAGAGCCCTCCCCTGCCAGTGTCACACCACTGGCCACTGGAGATTTGCTGCTAGCAGTTGCAGATCAGCTCCTTGGCCTTGTAGGCAGCCTTGTTGTCCATCCCCTCCATAAAACTCACCACGCTCAGTCATGAAGCCAGTTAGGTTGCTGCCCCTCCCCACTGCTCCCTTCGGAAGGCTGTGCCAGGACTTCACTTTTCTAATGGTGAGGAACCTTTGTCTGATTTCAGAGTTAAGGTTACTGATGGCCAGTTTATGTCCTTTGTTCTTGTCTCCACCTTGGCGCTCATCTTAAAATAACCCCTCTTCCTCCTTCTAGGTATCGGTACAGAGCAGTACTCTCTCCCATCAGCTTTCTTTTGGTTAGGCTCAACAAGCCAAGCTCTTGGGGTCTCCTTTCAGAAGGCAGGATCTCCATTCCTTGAATCACCCTAGAAGCCCTTCCATGCCCCTTGTTCCAGTTTGAAATAATTTTTTCTAAACATGGGAGACCTCCCTCCAGTCTTAGTAGGACCTGCTATCGTTGGCCCAGCTTTCACAGAATCACACCAAGGGCAAAATCTCTTGACACCGGATTGCAGGACTGGCTGACAGCCAAGACAGGTCACTAGCAGGGGGACCGTGTCATTTTCTGTAACTTACCTGGCTTTTTCAGTTAGCAGTGGCAGATTTTCGCTGACCAGGCCGTGGCTGAGCACAAGAATAGATTCCGCACTCATTTCCGGATTTAGGATCAGCCCTGACATGATGCGACGCAGCGTTTCATGCACCTTGCGGGATATTTTCAGGCTCGTAGTACTCTCTAAAATCTAGACCGCACAACAGTCACATTAAGCTGTGACACAGGAGAGCTGTTCTGGGTGGGCAGCAGCGCGAAGTTACAAGAAAGGCCAATCCAAATTGCCTCCAGTACGAGCCGAATCCTGCTGCCCACCCTCCTCATATTCCTCCCACCCACCTCCACACTGATCTGCAAATCCCACAGGTGTAAAAGCAGTGGCACTCTAGCACCCGCAAGGGCAGGGATGGGCATCCCCCCCGTCTGGGGCTCCCAGTGACTTCTGCAGGGTTCTAGCAACACAGAGGCTTCCAGCCAGGCAGAACTGCTTGCAGGATTGGAGCCTTTATGATCTCTGGTGTAAATAATGTCATTGGAGGCAAATCACACACGAGAGGTGGGGCAGATAACACCCACAGGGGTTACTTCCTTTGCACAGGGCGGGGAGAAGAACAGGGAAGCGCTACCCCTTGCAATAGGTATAAATAGTAAATCCCTCATTTATCCTCTATGAGACCACGGATTTCCAGTGGGGGAAAATGAACAACCAGATCCCACCTGTGCAGTTATCCCACATTATGCTCTGAGCACTCTCAGATTCTTCTTTCACACGGCCGATTTGAGCACATTCAGTGTTGTGAGCAGGGCTCCCCATCCATGTTCCCACTCATGTGAAATAAATGTTTCACATGCACCGAGGGACGTGCTAATGTGTACAACCAGGACAAACACAAATCTAGCTGTGGGCATGCTGCTATTCAATTAGGGGGCCTTGGAGCCTCTCTGGATCGGCTGCACAAGCGCACAGACTACAGAAACACTGCACTCTGACCGGGTTTGCTTACCTCTTTCAAGGGAAGAATGAGCTTTGTCACTTGGTCCTTCCCTACGTACTGGGCAAGAATTTCATATGAATCATAACTCTTGCTTCTGCGAGCCTCCATAACTTTGGAGACTATTCCCTTCACTTCCTTTTCCTCTGCAACATCCCCAAACAGCTCCTGATTGAAAATCTTTTGAAATACAATGGAGAGAAATGAATGAGAGCAGAACAATCAAAAGGGACTTGAGCCTTGCAGTAACCACAGAAAACAGTATTCTCTTGGCAACCACAATAAAAAGTTGCACAAGTTCAGAGCAGACCCTGCCCTCTCCCCCTGTTGCAGGCACAAAAAACACCATATTGCATCAGGTGAGGCAGTGGGGAAGAGGGCACTGGGAACTCAGACGGGTAGTCCTTACGCCAGTTTCCTGTGGAACATAACTCCATGGGTGTTCTCTGCATCCTCTGTGGAAAGTTCCTGGTGACAAGGGGAAGGAATCTGTGGATGTGCCGTGGATGGCAGGCCAGACCTTCAATCACTTGCCCCATGGGAGGAAGAGGTGATTGTGGAGGTCACAGCGGCACCAATAGCCATGAGGCAGTAGTAAAAGAGCACAAGTCACACACAGTTACTTACTCATGCTAAGAACAGGGTCTTGCAGTCAACATATACTGAAGTCAAAGGCCCTCCCTTACACAAGGCTGGGGTTGCCAGTGGTGTCACCTGTTGCAACCCATCTCTGTACCTAAGCCCTCTCCCTTGGCACCTGACAAGTGTCTGGACTTCCATTTCAATTCATTCCTACCTCAGTCATAATGTCTAGGCAGGCATCCAAATCGCCCGGGTTAAGGCTGCTGGTAAGGCCTTTCAGTAACAGGTGCACAGTAAAAGTCAGCACATGGACCTGGAGACAAAACACAGCAACACATTTACCACCACCAGGCTGGGAGTTTTTGGCGGTGGGTTGTTCCTGAAAGAATCAGACTTGAGCATTCCCGCAGGTGAGCTCTCCTGGCTCTCAAACCATCCACGCCAGAACTCGCAGCAGGGAAACCACTGAGAACTGTCCCAACCCTATGGCGGGAAAGGGTTCACCGACTCATCCAAAACTCCACTCCAAAGGAACCAGTCACTTCTTTTAAAATTTCTCTCTTTTACCCATTTCTGCACATCCCCAAATGCCAGCTTGGCCAAGTGGAAGGTACGTAAGCACCTCCAGAGCCAGACCAGCACTGCTCAGAGAGAGACTGTGCCAAACCAGTGGCTTTCATCTGCTAGACTCCAGTAGCAGAAAGCCAGCCTCTCCCCGCTGGCAGAGCTTCTCTTTATAGTTTACAGTGAGAGGACGGATGACTGTGCGGATGAGGCACTAGACTAGGATTCAGGAGACAGGGTTTCTATTTCCAGCACTGTCACACACTCACTGTGTGACCTTGGGCAAGTCATTGAAGGTGAAATCCTGGCCCTACTGAGGTCAGTGCGAAAAGTTCAGCTGGGTCAGGACCTCACCCTTAATCCTTCTGTAAATTGGAGACAATATGCCACTTTCTTTAACTATCCCACCTACTAGGGTAAACTCTTCCAGGTCAGGACTTTCTTTGTGTCTGTGCAGAATATGCCTAGCAAAATGAGCCTGATTCCAAGTTAGGGTCTGAAGCCACGACTATACTACAAATTAATACGTATGAGAGAGGTAGCCGTGTTAGTCTGTAGCTTCGAGAACAACAAGAAGTCTTGTGGCATCTTACAGACTAACAGATATTTTGGAGCATAAGCTTTCGTGGCCCATGGAAGCTTATGCTCCAAAATATCTGTCAGTCTGCAAGGTGCCACAAGACTTCTTGTTGTTCAACAAATTAATAAGTCATTTTTCCACAGCATGAAGCAAAATGAATCACCCCTTGCGGTCTGCTCCCAGCAATTATAAAAAACTACAGGGAGGAAGAACCACCATGGGGTTACCTGGTAGCCATGGACAAGAGTTGACTGCATCTCTCTTAAGATGTACTGCAGATACCGTGCTCCCAAAGCCTCCATTATCTTGGTGAGGGTATTCCGTGCGATGTCTCGGATCTCCTGCGCCCGGTTCCTCAGAAGTGAGCAGACTTTCAGGAGAATGCTGGAACCAGAGATCATCAGCTCAGCAGAGTACCCAACACTGAGGCAACGGCCCCGGCTGCAATCCAGGGTGATTTCATGGGTTTTCTCTCACAGCTTTCCACCAGAAACAGTTGAGTCACTCTCAAAACCAGGCACTGCGGCCCCCTTGTTTTCATGTAGGCCTTTAAGGCCTTGTGTATGTGATACACTAAATGTACCAGCCTCACATGGTGCTACTACACAGAAAGGAAACATGGTTCAATTGCAGGACCAAGAGTCTGGATTCTAATCCTAGCTCTGCTGCCTCCATCTCTCAGCACTTCACCCTGCAGTTCTGACTACTAGTTAAGGATTTACCATCAAGCCCCTTTCATGTGTAGCTGGACTCTATACAAGAAAAAAAAGTCAAGGACAAAATCTAAAGACACTGTGATGGTATGTCTGCAAAATAACTGCAAGGTGTTTTAAAGGCCTTATCCTCCAGCCTGGCTTTTAGCCAGATGCAAAAAAGCAGGCTCTTAGAAATCTGGCCCTGAAACTTTTAGTGTAAGAAACGACATACGAGGAGTTGCTGCCCTCATACCTTGGGAGGTTTGCTTCCATGACCTCTTGTGGGAGAGACTGCATCAGCTTGACCATGGCAAATGCTAATGGAACCCGAACCACCTCTTCGTCATTCACAGCCTTGGATTTCACAAGCTTGTGTTCCTCATCCCTCTTCACCTGCAACGGGGGCAGACGCAAATCCCTGGTCACACCACACTGGTGACGTGAATGAACAACTTCTTGAACAGTTTTGGACTTCCTGTTCTTAACCCCATCAGACACAGTGCTGGCGCCCTCAGCCAACTGCCCACATTTTAAAGTGAACGGGACAGTCCAGTAACTGCCGTTAACTAATTTGGTACATGTGTCTAGCGCCTTCCAGATCCTGAAAGACCCCAGCGCACTTCACAGACCAGCGGTGTACAAAAGCAAGACACCCCATCACCACCCCTCCCCCATTTGCAGCCAGGCACCCTACCCTTCTCCCACCCCCTCAGCCAGGCAACCCTACCCCCAGTTACTGGGCAGCATGGTGCCCGAGCCCCCCCGAGGAGCCACCGCACTACCACACAGACCCCAAGCCAGCTGCGCGGTGCCTGAGGAACTGCCGCACCACTGCTCAAGCCACCGCACCAGCCCACCAACCTGCATTCACCACAATACGCTTCCCCGTTCGCCACATGGGGAGCATATTGGACACAGCAGCCTTCAACTATATCCTTTGGAAGCCACTGACCAGGGGAACCTGTTGCAGTGACACACTGCTTAGAGTGGAACTGATTCAGGGCATTTGGATGAACTTGTGCTCCTTTCCCTGTGCTACCACTGGGAAGAATCCTGGGCTCCCTCCCTGCCCCCTGCGTTCCCAAATGAAGCAGAGTGGGACAGCAGGGAAACAGAAAGAATACGCACATGGAGAGCGAATGCTGTACAAGTTCACACTAGAGAACTGGATACTTCAGGCTTAAACATTAGAACTATTTTTTCAATAAAACCTAGTGTTTAGCTAAACCCATTTTTCTAGGTTCCTAGGGAGTCCCCTTTGCCAAGCACCTCACCAGTATGTAACATACGTATCCTTCAAACACTCCAGTGAGGAAGGGAACTGCCATTTTCCCAGCTGAGGCATGGAGAAACAAAGTGACTTTCCCAAGGCCACACTAGAAGTCTGGCAGAGCAGGGAAGTGAACCCACACCTCCAGCTAGCACCCTGAGCACGGGACCATCTTTTTCCTGCATTTCTAATGCTCAAATTAAAGTGATGTTTATAAGTAGCCAAGTGCCATCGGGGCCTGTATGATATTCATGGCTTTAAATGTAAGTATATGAGGCAGGCGAATGGGTCACAAGTGAGGTAACGTGGAAGGGCTTGTCAGCAACGCCAATGACATGCAAACTCCCTCTCACACTTAGCAGTGGTCTCTCTATGGGTCAGGATGAAGTAATGAGTGGAGGCTCCTCTGCCTCGCTCTTGGCACCTGCACCAGGGTCACTTGCAGCCATGTACATTTACAAACAAACAATCTTGTCCATGCTGAACGCTCACCTTTGCAGCGAGGCACCTATGTAACTTGGGCAAGATGCTGCCAGTTACTGTTTCACGAATGTGTTCAATCAGACACTCCAGCTCCTCCTTTGTTCGGGGAAGGGAAGACAGCCATTTTGTGGTTTTCTGGGTCTCTTCAGATTCTCCGGTGCCGGCCTGGTCATGCTGAGTCAGTGAAGGCTCCCTCTGCTTTTCACGGTCTTCAAGCAGGTTTTTGCTCTTCTCCCCCTCAGCTTCCTCCTCCCCCTCACTCTGCTCCAACTCCATGGCTTCATTTTCTGCTACTTCCTCAACATCCATGGCCTCTGCATCTGTCAGGAGAAATCAAATCAGAGCTCAAATGAAGGCAACATTGTGAGAGTACCACACATATCTTCCAGAAGAGCCATGCGAATATGTCACAGAAACAAGTTCCCTCATTGCAGCTGCAGCAGAGGCAGGGTGGAGCACGTAGCACTCTGTCCAATCCTTATCCAGCAAAGCAATCCCTGCAAGACCACTGCTCCAGCCAGCGTAACCTAGAGCAACCCTCAGACCAATCTAAATTACGAACAGGCTATTTTGGCCCAGGATCAGTACGAATTATGAAGACAGACAAAGAGTGTAGATTAGTCAAAACAGGTCTTCTAATCAGGACACCTTAAATGCCTGAAAGCGCTGACTTGAGGTATAATGCAATGGAAAATTGGACTAGACTGTGAGCAACTCACACATGTGGTTTCATCATTAGGAATCTGAAAACTCACCTTCATTCTGAACAGTCTTAAGTTGCTTTTCAAGGGTGTCATGGTCAAAATGAAAAGCTTCTAGCACAGTCACTAACAAGCTGTCAGACAACAGATGGAATAAAAGGTCAGTTCTTTTCATATCCAGAAAAAGATACATAGTCTGCTCAGGTGCCAGAAAAAACTCCAAGTGGCTATTTTGGGGGATTTATTTTGTTTTTTATTTTTTTTTCAATTACAGAATTACAAAACTCCAACTTAGAGGAATAATGACACCAAAACAGTGACAATATTAAAATCCTAAAACCATCCACTAACATGCTGAGTATTTTATTGGTAGCATTAATACTAAAATGACAGTGAGCATCAAAAACAAGCATTACTCTACCTGACAGCCAGTTTTTGGTTGATCTGCCCAGTTTGCAAAACATGTATGAAATGTTTTAAGTGGTACATATATGCTGACCAAGAAAGATGCCTGCAAACAGCGCCTATAACTTCAACGGAAGCTGTGATCATATTTTCATGCTGCCAAAACACAAGTAAACAATCCCACTATTAATATAATTTGTATACTGGGGATTTCTTGTTAACTCTTTCACATCATCCCAAGTCTCTGAAAATGAACAAGAAAGTCACAGAATGGATTAAGAAATTGACTTCTAAGGCACCAATCCTGCAAATACTTATCCATATGTTTAACAGTGCTCAGGTGAATAATTCCATCAAAGTCAATGGAACCACTTGTGAAAAGATAAACACGTGAGCATTTTCAGCATCAGGCATAAGAGGATTTCTCACATTACGCAACGTGAACAGATCCTATTTGTTTGGTGTGATTCCGTGTTGGATCCTTTCCTGCTTATCTCTAGAGCACTGAATTTCTCAGGCAGGACAGAACAGCTCTCAAAAACAATAACAGCAACAAGAAAAAAAAACAGCAACTCACCTCTGGCTTTCTAAATACCAGCTAGGCATACTGTTTTGAGTTTAAGTAACCCTGTCCCTAAAGATATGTTGTATACAAAAATATATGAAACAGAACTAATCTTTTAAATAGTAACAGAGAGGAAGCCGTGCTAGTCTATACACCATCAAAACAAAAAGCAGTCAAGTAGCACTTTAAAGACTAGCAAAATAGTTTATTAGGTGAGCTTTCGTGGGACAGACCCACTTCTTCAGACCATAGCCAGACCAGAACAGACTCAATATTTATGAGGCACAGATATTGAGTCTGTTTCTGGTCTGGCTATGGTCTGAAGAAGTGGGTCTGTCCCACGAAAGCTCACCTAATAAACTATTTTGCTAGTCTTGAAAGTGCTACTTGACTGCTTTTTGTTTTGATAATGTTTTAAAGAATGACAGATTAGATGTCATCATCCTTCAAGCTGTCTACGTCAATTACCAAGTGACTACCGACTTTGGAAGATTTGAGTTTCTTGTTGTTGTCATACCCACTGGTCTGTACAAACTCCTTACCAGTTGTATACTAGTTGCACACTATCTCCTTGAGAAACTAATGTGACAAGCTCTGTGCAATGGAGCTTCTGTGAATTCTGGAGACAAAGGGAAAATTTTCAGCCCAAGCCACTCTGTCAATTAATTGTGTGTATGACGGAAAATTAGCAGAGCAGAAAGTAAGGAAAGCTATAAAAGCACCGAATTCTGTAAGATGCAGGAAGTGCTTAGCCTCTTACAGGACTGGATCCAAGCTGCTTCTTAATCCCTCCTTCTCCAATAGCAAGAGGCACAGTATTGCCATCTCAAAAGCAAAATATTTCACAGCTGTCACACTTATAAGGTGACATACATGGTAGAAAGAATGACCTGACAATGATGGATACATTCGTATTGAATCAGCGATATATTTAAAATCTACCTTTAGCATTTTCTCATCAAAAACGGTAGTAGTTGCATAAGGCATGATGTAGTTCTGGAGAGATTTGGAGGACAGTATAATTCTGTCTTCAGTCAGCTGTTTAGCCAATTTCTTTAGGGCTCGAGCTCTTCTGTGGATCTGGAAGAGATTGGCAAATTAGCAACCATTCAGCAACAGAACTTTGGTGTTTAATAATTTTTAATACAGCAATTGTAAGTGTGCCCAAAGCTTAAACACGATGAAATAAATATGTGTCCCTATTTCTAGTGACCAGTCATATTTTCCCCCCTCTATCTCTGAAATTTCTCCAGCTTTGTTCCTCTATAAACGTTGCAATTCATGGTGTTTTATTCACTAATAAATCACAAACAGTGGAATATTGCATCTTCAGTGCATGAGACAGGAGGCTAACCAGGGAAAAACAATGGATAAGAAATTAAATGAGAAGAAATTTTAAAAACACAGGCAGCATGTAGCTACAGAGCTAACAAATGCTCTCTTTGAACCTCTTTCTGGAAAAAAAAGAAAAAATGACGGAAGGCTGTATTTACTCTACGCAAAAAGAGGTCATTGAATCATCTGGATAGGTATATTTAAAAACAACGAAAAGACATAACAAAGATTAGGAAATTCACAGTCTGATCCAATGCCCTTTGAAATCAGGCCCTAGATGTTTGCTAAAATAGATTTAAAAGCTATTCATCAATGTATTCAATACAAACATTAGTGTACAGTGTTTCTACAACACACCTCTGTTTTGATTCGTATTGTTAAGAAGTAATAAAGCTAGACCACGATACAGTGAGGAGCATGGGGCTACCAAGAAATAAGAACATTAGAACTGCATGGTTAATAATCTAGGACATTTTACTAACGGATATAGAAGATATCACACTTTTAAGATGCATAATGGGGAAAATATACATGTATGTATAATGTATAGCTCAGGGGTCTGCAACCTGCAGCTCTGGAGCTAAATCTGGCTCTATAAGGACTTCTGTGTGGCTCCCAACACTATAATTGCAAAGTAGAGAAGGAAGAAAATAAAAAACACCCACCCTTCTGACTGTTTTTAATAAATGGTGAATGTCTAAAAGCTTCAAAATAAACAACTCACATCTAAATACTAAATGATACATGATCTCAAAACTTTGGTTAAATCCCCCTATAATGTGTGTGTTGTGGGATATGATCCTGTATCTGTGTTTTGATCGTGTTGCTAATAAAATCTTGATTCTGACAAGGAAAAGAAAACTTGCAGCATTCTTGCTGTGAAGGGCAACGCATTTTAAGAAAGAAAACTGAAATTAAACATGAAATAAAATTAGCATAATTAAAGTAGGACTGAAATGGCTTCAAAAAAGGAGGACAACAGAAGCTGAAAACAGAATTTCAAACAGAATGGACCCAATCCTTTGCATTTATACCGAGTTTGGCTGGCTCCCTTTGGGTCTGTCTACACTAGGAACTAACTTTGAAGTTAACTTCGAAGTTAGGCACTACATCCAAGCAGCCAGCACGTTTTCCCTTACTTCCCATTTTCCCTGAATTCGAAGTTAACTCCTACTCCCAAGTAGGGAGCCCAACTCTGAAGTCCTTACTCCATTCCCGGGAATGGAGTAGTGCCCTACGCTGAAGTTTAACTTCGAAGTAGGGTGTGTGTAGACATTCTACTTCGAAGTTGTAAGCAACTTTGAAGTTATTTTTGTAGTGCAGACACAGCCCTTGTGTCTCATTTGCAATGAGAAACTCACCACCAACAAAAAATGCAACTTGGAGAAAATATGTAAAAAATTTGTGTACGTCCTACAGTAAACATGTATCACATTACATATCATTGTGTGTGCTGGTCTTCAAGGTTCATAAGGACCATCTTGTACTCAGATGCATTGTAGCGCTTCAGTTATTGGTTTGTTTTTTTTTTTAAACTGAATTTGAAAAAATGGCTCTTCTTGCTATTTTGATGGCTGACCCCTGGTACAGCTAACACCAGATACTGTAACTGAAGTAGGAACAATTTCCTATAAATACAAACTTCACTTAGACTGTAAAAAGAAAGCGCAGATAACAGTGAAATGCCTAAATAACAAAGACACCTCAATCCCATTTAGTTCAAAGAGTCTTACAAGCTCAATTTTACTTCTGATGAAATGTTAATGTTTTACGATAGAAAAAAAGGACACTGAGCTTTACCTGAATATGTTTCATGTTCTCAAAGAAATCCATCTCTGGGTCATGCCAGTCAGTTAGTTGGACCAAATCTTGGAACTCTGGGTGCTTTGGAAAAGTTCGAATCAAGCAGGAAAGTAACGAAGTATAGTCTTGTTGAATGCTCTACAAACAGTGAGTGAGTGACGGTTAGTGTTTACAGGGGATGCATCAATTCCTGAGGCAGAACTGCTAACCACCTAGTGTAAAACATGTTTGGCACAACCTTCCCTTTTATTTTTGTTTTAAGTACCGGTTGTTTTCATTTACATTGCACAAAACTGAACAATGTACAAAAAAAAACTAAGAAAATCCCTGCCCTAAGAGTTTTCCTAGTGGAAAGTTGAGCTGTGCAGGGAAATGCAGAAGGGAGGGATTGGTCTTGTTTTTTAAAGATTTAAACCAAGAATAATTTTTCTGTGCATTAAACCATATAAGTTCGCCATTACATTGCTAAAGAGGATTAAAGGACTCATGGATCCTAATATTGTTAGTAGGGTCCCACCAATTTCACAGCTGTGAAAAGCATGCCACAGACTCTGAAAAAAGCCCTTCCTTGTGAAATCTGATCTCCTCCCTTGCAGGTGGAGCACCCCAGTTGGGGGAGATCCTAGCTGCATATCCCCATGGAGCTGGGGAGGGACAGGACTTGTCTGTCCCCTGCACGGCTGCTTGTGGAAGGAGATCAGACCCACCTTGGAATGCCCCTCCCTACCACTGGAAGTCCTGGGCTGGACAGCAATCCTGGGGATTCCAGCAGCTAGAGGTGGTGAGTCTGATCTGGTGCCACAGTTACAACAAACATTTCAGGCGTAAACAGCTGAAAACATGAAACTGATCAGTTAAACTTCCTGGCCATGAAAGTGATCAAAATGGGTTGTGAATTCGGTAAGGCCCTAACCATCAGGATAACCAGGTGATAAGCAGTGAGCCCTCAAGTTCCTACCTCTGTTTTGCTCTTCAGCCCCTTTCTCAAAGACACCAGCAGAGTGTGGTGGATTATTTCTTTGTATTCGTCTTCTGTGTGGCTGATTTCTGCTAGCCGGTGGACAATACTGGTCAGACACAGGCTGGCAGTGTCACTTAGAGACATCTCCCCTAACTGAGATGGTAAAAAGATCATTTCACATAAGTCTGGGAACAGCACCAAAAGGAATGACAAAAATCTCCATATTTCACAGCTCCAAAACTGAGATTACCACTGCCCCCACACATCCAGACCAAACACACTCGTTTCAGAGAGCTGTAACAGAGGGAACATTCACTCTCCACAAATCTGGACTGGGCAAAACCATTTGAAGTATTATAAACAAAGTCCACCAGGGATCCATTATACAAATTATACAAAACTATCTATGCCCTTCCCAAGAAACACAGTTGGACAAATCCACTGGCCCATGGAGCTCAATGAAAAGACTCTCAACTGCACTTCTCTGGGTGTTAGAATTGGGTCCTTTGAGGAAAAACCAGCTTTTCAAGATTCCCAGTGAGCTTCTGTAGCTATGCAGCCCAGATTCATTACAGAGGTTGCTCTGTGCTGTAGACGCACCCTGAGCCAGTGTTAGGCCCATCCTATTCCTCTTCTTGCACTGTGCTTGCATGTCACAACACTCACAGAAAACACGGTGCAGACATTGCTAGGAAAGTCATATCTTGGCTGTTGTGAAAAGTAAACAATTTTTGCAGACACTATTTCTTGGCACCAAAAGAACTGGAAAGTAACATTAATTACACAAACCCCCTGCAATTCCCCAAAAGGAGACACTTTCCACTAACCTGGATGGTGTAGAAGCAGTTATGCATAACTGGAATAAGAAAGCTGACATCCACTGTTTGCATTTCTTTGATCTGAGAAGTGATTGCTTGGAATGCTGAGAGGCGAACGTCAAAATCAATATCATCAAGGTGCCGTTGATCAAAGGCATTCAGCTAACAAACATCATTAAATTAAAAAGAATGTTTAAAAATTATCCAACACAAGACTGAATACATAAGTAAACAAAAAAACGTACATACCTTAACTACCTCAGTAATGTATTTCAATTCACTTTCCAGATCAGATAAAGTCTGAAGGAAAAAAAAAAAGAAAAAAAAAAGAAAACTTAAAACTAAAGCAAGTTAAGTCACACGCAGCAAACAAATATTAGGACTTTGCAGCAGGAAAAAGCTCTAATTTGAATCAGGCTTAAATTTTGGCCACTTTAGAGAAAATTGCAGGAGAGGGGAGAGTGAAAGAGAGTAACTGATATTGTATCATTATAACATGAGCACCTCTCCTGGGATACTACAGATGAACATTTTTAATTTCTGGATCTTGCTGTATCTTTCATACATCTCCTGATGAAAACAAACTTAAGGGTATATCTACACTCACCAGAAGATGGACACGTGGACGATCAGTCTTCCAGGGTTCAAGTTAGCATGCTGAGTGGGGCCACGCTAAATCAAACAATCAGGGTTCTGCTATTGACCCCAGTACTCCTCACAGGCACGAGGAGTCAGGGAAGTCGACCAGAGAATTTCTCCCGTCAACCTCCCACTGTGCGTGATGGTGCCAAAAATCTATTTAAGATCTGTTGACTCCGGTTACACAATTCTCGTAACTGGAATGACACATCTTAATCGATTTGTTCCCCTAGTGCAGATCAGGCCTAAGAGGTACAATTCAAGGGAAGCACAAAACAGCTGGGCTGATTTCTATCACAAAAAGGAGGAGTAAACAAGCTGGGGTCTGTGAAGGGTATTGCAAGGGCGGGGGGAGTTGTGGAAAAACAAATAAAAATGATAATAGCAAATAAGTTTTAAATAAAATTGCAAAGTTAGAATCAATTATTATTTTTAAATTAAATATCTTCCAATAGTGTCACATCGGAAATGAGCATGCATCGTTTTAAATGTTAATTATGTGCATTTCCTTTTTCATTTAATGAAGCATACAGAGCAGCTAGAACTTGCTTTGATGGGGGCGTGCAAACAGTTTGGGGGAGGTGACTGAGGGCAAGAACTAGTGAAAAGGTTGGGAACCACTGATGAAGAGGATTATGGCTAAAAGGTATTTTGGTTTAAAATACAATCGATCTGAACAAATTCACCCAATCAGAATGCAGTGACAGGCCAAAAAAGGAGTATGTTGATATCTGTCTTTCTACTTCGCTGACAGCTATCAGTTGCAAAGATTTTTATTATACCAAATATCTTGAAGGAGATTTAAAGATCTAGGAGTCCACATGGCATAACTGCAGATGAAACTAATTATTACTGTCCCTTATCTGTCAGAAAGAGTAGGATAAGGAAACCACAGAAAGGTACTTAAACGTAGTACCTGAAAAACCACACAGAGTGTCTGTCGAGATAATTTGTTCTGGATAACCGAGAACAGTTTTGCCAGAGGCTTGAGGAAGCTTGTTGGGTTTAAGCAGTGCCTTAGCAAGTTCTGCACTGTTGTCAGGATGTCCAGCTCCGTATCCTGAAAGAAACAGACAGTTGTTTGTTCACGAATCATAACAACACCGTTAGCTCATAAGAATCACAACATCATTCAGTTTCTTTGAGAAGTGTCTCCTGCCACAGTGTAACGTTAAGATTTTGATTTGATTTATGCACATTACAGATGTGAAATGAGAATTAGTGAATGATTTCCCATAAGCTCTTGGAAAAATAACTCTGTTTTAATCAGCTATTAATCACACAGTCTGAACAGGTAAGACTAAATCATACCTACAGTGATTTCTTTTGGATCCTCTGTCTGAGGTACTAGTAGTAGCTAAGCACTGATTTCATTGTTAATCTGCTAGTCAAACAGTAGCACATAGTTGATTTTCGGGCCGGAGTGACTCTAGCCTGACCTCCTGTACAGCACAGGCCATTTCACCAAGTGATTTCCATATCAATCCCATAAGTTCTAAATAAGCTCCAGCACACCCTTTAGAAAGGCATTCAACTCCTGACTGAATACTCGAGCCTTCAAGCTGATGATCTGTGGACTCCCCTGGGGATTAATCTTGCTCTGGAAAAAGAAGCTTGGCAAACAAAGAAACAGGAATTCCAGAACTGAAGGAGCCTGTCAAAATCCTTTGCTTCTTGTTTCCTTTAATGATTTGTCAAAGCCTCAGACGTTCTTTGACACTGCAATCCACTGGCTGGGCAGGGCTAGGGATTTTCTTTTTAAAAGAAAGCCCAGATTTTTGAAGCATGGCTCTGGCATCCAGGGTCGGATTTCGTCTGCAGCCACAGACCCACAGAATGCCACCATCAGTGGCTACCTCATGGAGTGTCAGATCAACCGGGGAAATAACTGATGGATCACAGAAGCTTCAATACTATCACAATAAGCAGTGTGAATGTTTCATGAGCTCCTGCTACTTAATGAATCAACAGCATCTCCATGGCGTGAATGGTCAAAGCATTAGAAGCCACATACGTATTTCTGCAATGCCCTCCTTCGCAAACAAGGGGGCCACAACCACCCCAGCTATGACTCTTCTTGCAAGACAACCACCAAGACTGATTCTATTGGGGAAGGCAGCTTAACATGACAGAAGATCGTGTGTGGGGAACAGAAGAGGGGAGAATTAAACAGGTGTTATCATAGTCTTGTACATGGCACCAAGAGTTGCATTTTAGAAATTCCCTAGAGCTGTCATGATTACAAGAGCTTAAGAATGAAAGCAGTAACTCACAAGTGATTATGAGATTTTTAATGGCATCAAAAATAATCAAACTTACTAAAGAAAATGCACGGTTTCTGAGAAAGAAAGAATACCTACCTGCATAATGTTGTTCTGGTGAAGGAAAGGTAGGAGGAGGCTGATGAGGACAGAACTCTGACCTTTGTCCTGTATAAACTTGCTGATCCTATATTTATTAAAAAAAGGTTAATCTTGTATCCATACACTTGCTGATACAAAGAGAACAGAGGGTTCATGGGCTGCAATAAAAGTGATGAAACTTGGTGCTGGAACAGAAAGTTATGTCAGCACATCCATTCTGAACCTGTATTTTTAAGGTTTACAGACTCAAGCCCCTTGTGCTGCTGTTGGGCCCATGTGAATAGACCCTTGAACTCACAGAGAGCCACTGACTTCAAAAGGACTATGGACATAAGCTCAAGGCCTCAAACCTTTACAGTAATACTAAGAGGCAATTTAGCATTTGAGGAATCACCCGAAGATTTTTTTTTTAAAAGAATATTCATATAAAATCAGACCCAGCCACTTTAAATTGCACAAAGGGCAATTTCAAAACTAATGCCTAGCACGTGACAGAGGGCCAAGTTCCATCTTCAGTCAGGTGGGAGTTGCCAGTAGTGGGAATAAGAAGGCAGACTATGTCTCCCGTAAAATAGCCCTTTGTATTTTATATTTAAAAAAACAACTAAACAATATGGATACGTTGAGCAATTTTTCACATATTTTTTTCTGTGAATTTTAACATATTTAAGCTATCTCCCTGTATTAAAACGTCCAAGACTCACTGAGATGAATCTAGAGTCATTCATAAATACATTTAAACCTAACAACTGAGGCACAAGTTGGTAAAAGGCAAGAAATTCAAAGCCAAGGCTGACACTGGCATGCTGGGAACATGATCTTGAATCTTCTGAGTCTGGTAAATAAAGGTCTTGATCCAGCAGGTGGGCCCACTCGGTGCATCTATGCACCTTGGAGTTCTCCTTTTTCTGGAAACGCAGTGCACTGTATAACTGTCTGCTTTGTGAATTTAGGATTTGTCTCTTACTTCAGAAAGTGAGTTACAAAGAATCCAATGTATAAGTTTAGTGTATCCATGCAAGCCAGACTGTACCAACTTTTGACCACTTCAGTATTTGTACAGCCCCCAAAGGGAGCAGTCTCAGTTGCTCACTGTATTAATACACATATCAGAGAGGCAGCCGTGTTAGTCTGTATCTTTGAGAATGACAAGAAGTCCTGTGGCACCTTATAGACTAACAGATATTTTGGAGCATAAGCTTTCGTGGGCAAAGACCCGCTTCAGCAGATACATGTACATCCATATCCTCCTTCCCACACCACTCGTGCATCTGACAAAGCGGGTCTTTGCCCACGAAAGCTCATGCTCCAAAATATCTGTTAGTCTATAAGGTGCCACAGGACTGCTTGTTGTATTAATACAGTAAATTCTTTTCTTCCAGCAGCCCCAGGACTGGGAGGTTGCTGGATATTCAAATATTCTGGATAATAGAGATGTATACCTAGCAACATAACACTAAAGAAAAACAAGATCAGATATTAAGAAACAAACCAAAATACTCTATGTACCAATAGCAGTATTGTACATGGTAAACTTGTACTGTACTTACTGTATTTATTTGTGTTTACTTTCACTGCGCTGTACTTATGGTTAAAATACAAATGAAATATGGTTATTTGAGAGTTCTGGACAATAGAAGGCCAGATATGAAAGAGTTTACTGTATCTATGGTACCTGTCATAGGAGCAGGTTCCCTGACCTTGAATTCTGACCGCACACCATCTTCATGCAAACCAGCTGCAAGTTGAATGCCAACTGCTTTACCTACAGTGTGCTATGTGAGTACTTGTTTCCCTACAATATAAGGCCTTTGCATTTCCCCTGGCGAACAGCAAGAGTGGGGAGAGATGTCGCCACTTGGGGTACGTCTACACAGCAGTGACAACCATGGCTGGCCTATGCCTGCTGACTTGAGCTCAGCTAAGAGACTGTTTACGTGTAGACATCTGGGTTCAGGCTGCAGTCTCAGCTCTGGACCCTCCCACCTCTTAGACTCCTATAGCCTGGGCCCCAACCCAAGCTCCATTGTCTACACAGCAACTAAACAGCCCTGCAAGCCTGAATCTGCTGGCTCAAGACAGTCTGGTTTTTTAAAGGCAGTGTCGACAGCTTCCGAGCTCCTGGGCTTCACTGGCCTGGCCTTCCTGACCTTCCCCCTCCCCCACCCCCCACTTTTTTCTGTCTCTCTTTTTTGCTGTCCTCAGCAAAGCAGCAGACTCACTTTAACTAGATAACCAATTATCTCGTCAACTAGGCCCATGTGGGGACACTTGCCAACATGCAGCAGGGTGAGTCAGCCTCCAGTTACTTACACTGCATTACAGAGCCAATTTCACTAAAGGAGGCTTTTACAATTCAGCCAGCAGTGATGGGAGCTGACCACTGGAAGCCGAGTGACATGTAAGTTAACACTTTTTAAATGGTTTTAAATGTAACAGGAGCTGTGACCAGGTAACTGATTCTGTATTTGCAGCCTGTTCTAAGGAACCACGGTTTTAAAGCTTCGCATGGGAAAGAATCACTTACTTGGAAAGAATGTTGAGCTCTTTGCTGACCTGTGCTCTAAATTTTTTCTTTTTCACCTTTTCCACATTTAACATGGTTTTGCTGAGATACTGAAGGATTGCAGGAACATGAGGCAGAATTAATCGTGCACCCAAACTGAGGGACTCTGTAAAAGGGATACAAGGCGGGTTACCAGTGATTTCACAGCAAAAAAAAAAAAAAAAGGAGGGCTCTGATTCTGCACAAACATGGAGACAACAGTGAACTGGAAGGCTGGGTGGTCGGAAGCGCAGAATACCCTCCACCCCAAATGAGGTCAGTAGGAGCTGTGAGTGCACAGTGCCTCTGAAAATCAACCCTACTCTATGGGACTGAAGCTGTGCCAAAAAAACAACTTCAGGAGTTCTTTTCCTCCTAGTTCACTAATCAATGTGTGATGCTTGGTTCGATGGGTAGAGCTCTAGACTGGGGAGTCTACAGGCCGGGTTTCTTGTGATGGTTGTGTCACTGACCTGTTGCGTGCCTGTTGCAAATCAACCCCCCACTCTGACCCTCCATCTCCCCCTCTATACAAAGGGGATAATGGCTTGGAGACCAACAGCTGAAAAGGAGCTAACTAATGGTAAAGGACATGCACGGTCACCTTCTGCATCTTACTTGCAGGTTACAGGTAAAGGAGATAAACTGCAGGTCTTTATTACAAGGAGGCCAAATTAAAGTACATTTTGATTAATACATGGTTGAGTGAACTTATTTTTCAAGAAAAGCATTAAGTGGACTTGTGTGCAAACCACTCACCAAGACTGCCCTCAGGGTACAACCTGAACCAGAGGCATGTGCTAACAATACAATAGCCCATTGCTGTGAACATTCTCCCCTTCCCCTGGATGGCTTACTGGCGACTACCACACAAGACTGGAATTTGTCAGCAGAGAGATGAATGAAGATGCTAAGGGAAGAGAAGCCTTCTCCTTTAAAAAAAACCACACATTCTTGCCAAAGGCAGAGAATATCCCCTCATGATCGAAACCATCCACCCATGTTTACAGACAAGTTCCTTGTCACACTAATTGCTACTCATCCATACCTTCTGTCATTCCATCAGCGTCTGCCTCTATAAAAACACAGCCAGCCACCGTCAAGCTGGAAACCAGATCTGTGGATTCAAAATCTGGACTGTTGAGGAGGTTGTCAGCCACATCCATTACAACACCAGCTGTTGCCTCACAGAGACTCTTGGAAGACAGCAGAGCAAAAACATTTAACAGCATATCGTATTGTGGGTGGCCGGGTCTCTGCTTCGCCAGCAATGGGAAATATCTGAGTAACAGGAACAAAACAAGAGAAAAAAAACAGTTGTGTCTTTTTAATTAAAATTTTTACAAAGCATTTTCTCCATAAAGTGACAGACAAAAAGATTGAGAGTAAGGATATGTTCTTCCATCTGCTGGAGAAGACCATTAAAACAAAAGTATTTTAATGACCCAAGATCAATTTTGTACAAACAGAAAATACATTCTTCATTTCTGACAAGGGTAAGTCTTGAGGTAAGCACTGAAATATTATAGTGCTGGGACCAAAGGAGAGTACACGGAAGACTTAAAATTCAGGGGTGAAATACAGGCCCTATTGGCTTCAGTAGAGCCACGGTTCCACCCCAGATGTTTAGTGATCAACTCCTTCATATTTGTTCCATAGTTATTCTTTATGAGCTGTGTCCAATGGAGATGTTGTTCTGCAAATGAATAGTAAACAGAGATCCAGTGGGCACTACAGAACATTAACAAAACCAATGATTCAAAGTGGAAGGACAAGATTTTTATTTGAAGCTGGACTGATGATCACTTTACACTAATTCATCCCTCTCCCATTATGATCTGAGCCAGATGTTGGCTACAAACCTGCCTGGCTAGCCTTGTGTGGGAAAAATGGCCTGATATTACAGAGGATAATCCCCCAAAACTGGAAAAGCCCAGGAGTTGCATTTGGATTGTTAGTAGGGATCATCAGTAGGCACAGATGGATCTTGACACAACGTAACTATAGTTATTTTATACCCTATTTACTCCTTGGGAGAAATACTCACGTTAAAACCTCAGCCTTGCAATCACTTTGACAAATCTTTAACTTTAAGCATGCAAACATTACTTTTGATAAGTCAACTGGTAACAGAAGCACTCATTTCAAATTAAGCACATGCCAACATGCCTGCAGGGCTGAGATCTAGTTTTCTACTTACATTTTCAAGAAATCTAACTGAAAGTCAAGTGTACCCCTTAAAATAGAGCACCTAGAACTTGCATATTTATACACTTCCTCCTCGTCAGGCTCAGTACCCTCCCAAAACAGCGGTAAGTAATAACAAAATATAGCACTACACTCCTTATTTAAACAAAAAGGCAAGTGCAGCTGCTTGGGCCAGTGGACGCAGCCCTAGACTGGTGAGCCTGTAAACCAGGATGTTAGTTCTGGTGCTTTCACTGATCTGTTGTGAGACCTGGTGTAAATCAGTTCCTCACTCGGAGCCTATGTTTTCCCATCTGTACCAAGTGGATAACAATACCTTCCTTTGTCATGGCCTTGTGAGGTACAAGGGAAAAGAGTTAAACAGCATTTCATGAAGGGCATGATCACCTTTAATGGGGAGAGTTAACTGCCCTATGGAACAATTTACAGAGGATGGTGATGGGTTCTTCATCACAGACTGTTCTTCAATCAAGACTGGTTGTTTTTCTAAAAACCAAGCGCTAGCAATTATTGTGGGACAGTTCTTGGGCCTGGGTTATACAGGTGGTCAGAGGCAATGAGCACAATGTTCCTTTTTGGCCTTGGAATCCGTAACATTTATATGCTGATAAAAATACTGCTCTTAGCAGCCATTTTTTACCCAATAACCAACAAACTCTTTCAGCTCGCAACAAGGAATAAGGTGTGACTTTCTTTCTTTCTTCCTGTGTGTGTTTGTTTACGGCAGATGCTATCCATTCATCTAGCTCTAACAAAGTAAAATTTTACCTGGGATTGTTGCTCCAGATATGAATGAGTTTGAGTAACATAGTAGGAGAATACTGGCTCTCAAAAGCAAGCCTGCTGATCTAGAAGACAAAGAGAAGATGAATTACAAACAAAAATGGAGTGTCCAAATATAGCTATTTAAAGCTTCAAACTTGGGGAAAAAAAGTTTAAAAAAGTTCCCTGTGAACAATAAATTATTTTTTAAAAAACCCCAACATTCACTCTCTAATCCCTTTGATACCGCTAACAGCTTTTAATGGAGAATCTTTTGTTCCACCTTAAAAAAATGAAAATAAAATTATTCCACCTGCTATTTTTGTCCTCCACTTGGGAGTCATTTTCTCTCTTCCTGTGCTTTGCACAAGTGACAGCTGAAGACACTGTCTCACACTTACATTCCTGTCTGCAGCAAGAATATCTCTGAGGTTAAAAACAATGGCTGAAATTCCCCTAGAGGGAGCTGCTGAATTGTTTCTGGAGCCAGTATTCTAGGGCTATACCAAACTCACAAGCTTCAAATTTGGCCTTTTGTGCGCTTTTAGCCTATTACATACAGGCGAGGGGAGTAGACCAGCATTTCTGAAATTCTTGTCCTGACACAACAGACAATTGCAGGAGAGGTATGAAGGTTATTTTAGGGAGGTTGTGGTTTGGCCACCCTTACTTCTGCGCTGCCTCCAGAGCTAGTTGACAAGAGAGCAGGGACTGTTGGCCAGGCGCTCAGCTTTGAAGGCAGCACCGTGCAAGCACTGCAAAAGGGTGAAAATACCATACTAAGCAACCCTTGTTTCTGCACTGCTGACTTCAGAACTGGGTGGCTGGAAAATGACAGCCTCAGGCAACAGCTCGGTAGAGCGGCAATAGCATACCACGCCATCCTCTCTTCTGTGCTGCTGGTGGTAGCAGCTCTGCCTTCAGAACTGGGCTCCTGGCCAGCAGCTGCTATTCTCCAGCTGCACGGATTTGAAGACAGTGTCGCTGACCACAATAGTTCAAAAAGAGTAGCAATACTGCAATCCCCACTAGAATAACCTTACCCCCCCTCCTCGATTCACCAGGCCACCCACACAAAACTCGTTTTTGTGTCAGGTCCCTACGATTACAACATCCTGACATTTCATGTTTAAATAGTGGAAATAATGACATTTTCAATTTTTAGAATCCTCTGACTATGAAATTTACCAAAATGAACCGTGAATTTGGTGGTGTCCCACCTAACATATAATGCTATTCTCTGGAGGTAGGTCTACGTTGCAGTTAGACACACGTCAGCTGACATGGGCCTGCAGGATTCAGGCTAAGGGGCTTTTAATTGTGGTGCAGACATTCAGGCTCAGTCCAAGGCTCTCCCACCTCCCAGAGGGCAGGCTTCAGCCCAAACATAAATGTCTGCTTTTCAGTTAAACAGCCTCCTAACCTAAAACCCATGAGCCCAAGTCAGCTAGCACTGCCCAGATCTGGGTTTTTTATTGCAGCATAGACACAGCCTGAGATACACTAAACCACACAGAAAATGAGCATTATTTCTTTAAGCAAGTTACCTTCCCAGTTACAGAAATAGAATACGGTCAAATAGGACCAATCATAGCCAACATATTCTTTGATCAGGAAAAAGGAGTAAATAGTGAGGTTGCAAAATTTGCAGCTGATGAAAACCCACTCAAGATGGTTGAGTCCAAAGCAGATTGAAAATAGTTACAAAGGAATCTCACAAAACTGGGTGACAGAACAACAAAACGGCAGGTGAAATCTATGCTGATAATTGAAAAGTAATGTACATTGGAAAACATAAATCTAACAATACATAGCTCAGTGGTCTGAGCATTGGCCTTGCAAACCCAGGGTTGTGAGTTCAGTCAAAAATGGTGAGGTCTAAATTAGCTGTTACCACTTGGGAAAGATCTTGGAGTCATTGTGAATAGTTTTCTGAAGACATCTATACACAGCAGCAGTCAAAAAAGCCACCAAAAGGAAGCAGAATGTTGGCAATCATTAAGAAAGGGATAGAGAGTAAGACAGAAGATATCACATTGTCTCTATATAAATCCATGGTACACCCACATCTTGAGCACTGTGAACAGACATGGTAGCCCCATCTAAAGAAAAATACAGCACACCCTCAGCTTACATGGGGGTTACATTCTGGCAACCCTGAGTAAGTCAAATTTTGCACGCAACTTGGGGGAGCCAGAAAACTGATGGGGAGAGCAGCCCTGATCAGTTTCCTGACTCCAGCCAGCAGAGGGGAGCTGGGGACCAGGCATCAGACTGGCTCCTGGCTCCCCTCCCTTTGCAGAGCCCGGAAACTGACCAACGCAGCTGTCCTCGTCAGTTTCCCCACTCCTGTCAGTGGCGGGGGCTGAGAGCCTGACTCTGGGCTGCCTTCACAGACAGGAGCAGCTGCTGCCCCTGCCAAGAGCGCTGGTCAGTTTCCCTGCCACTCAGAGTCACACTAACCCGAGATATGTGCAGCTTGAGTGTGCGCATCTCGAGGGTCTGCTGTATAATGGAATTGGGAAAGGTATAGCAAAGGGCAACAAAAATTATCAGGGGTATGGAACAGCTGCCATATGAGATCTTAGTAAGACTAGAACTTTTCAGCTTGGAAAAGAAACGTCTAAGAGGGGATATGATAGAGGTCTATTTAAACGTCTAAGAGGGGATATGATAGAGGTCTATTTAAACGTCTAAGAGGGGATATGATAGAGGTCTGTCATAGAAAAAGCAACTAAGGATGAATTATTTACAAATTCTCCTAACGGGGGGTTGGGGATCTGTTACAAATGAAATTAAAAGGCACAGTCAACCTGTGGAACTCTTTGCCAGAAGATGTTGTGAAGTCCAAGACTCTAACAGGGTACAAAAAAGAACAAGATAAATTCATGGAGGATAGGCCTAATAAGACAAGCAGGGGTGCCTTTGCTTGCCAGATGCTAGCCCTGGGCAACAGGGATGGATCATTTGATAACTATTTGTTCTCTTCGTTCCCTCTGGGGCACCAGGTACATGTCATTATCAGAATACAGGCTACTAGGATAGAGGGATTTTTGGTCTGACCCAATATGGCCGTTCTTATCTACGCAGTGCTCTCCAAACACATGAATTTATGTGCTCTCCATACGAACTTAGGCATGCGCTTTGACTTCTATGGGACTCTGCTGAATTGAAGTCTTAGTTTCCCAATGCTGGGGACAGCTGAGCACATAGAAAGAGACAGATGAATGGCTAAGAGGAACAGTAGATCAAAATTCTCTTTAATCAACTGATGTGCAAAATTATGTGCTCTGCATTTAGCTTGTTCATCTGTCATTTGACCATAGGTAAGGTGCCACACTGGGTAGATGCAAGACTCATGGGAGGACTAAAGTAAATTGAACAAAAATGGATAAATGGGGCATCTTATAGTTTAAGACTGATCAAAACAGAAACAGCTAGCCTATCAAGGTATTATCTGATACTGTTTAGATGTTTTTCAAGTGTAAATACTGAAGCATGTTAGATTAGACAGAGTACGTGTAACATACCAACAGTACAATTTTGGTCCCCAAGAAGCTGGAGCAAGTGTCTACTCAGTTGTTAAATGAAAGAGCTGCAGATTAAAGTTTATTCATATTAATCTGTAAGTATTTTTGATTATGGCTTGAATGCAGAAGCAGCCTGAGAGTTAACTCAGATGCATGGCCCTTCTATTAAAACCCAAAACCAAATCTTTGCACACACAATACAGGCAAATCACACCAAGAAATTTCTAGAGAAAGTCTCTGTACACACGGATATGCTTAAATTATCTAAAAGAAGAACAAGTGGTTTTAAGAGTCACACAATACATACAGTACACTATCTGCAGTATCCCAAAGTAAGGTTAGTAATTTTAACAATATGATTTAAATACCAGCGTCCAAATATTTGGATTCATCACTCATAAAAAGTTACTCTAAGGCCATGTCTACACCAGCCCAAAACTTTGAAATGGCCATGCAAATGGCCATTTCGAAGATTACTAATGAAGCTCTGAAATACATATTCAGTGCCTCATTAGTATGCGGGTGGCCGACACACTTTGAAATTTTTGTGGCTCACTGCCGCACGGCTCATCCAGATGGGGGTCCTTTTCGAAAGGATGCCGGAAACTTCGAAATCTCCTTATTCCTATCTGCTGATAGGCCATTTGCATGGCCATTTCAAGTTTTGGGCTAATGTAGACATAGCCTAAGAGTAGCTTTTGTAAACTCAGTATAGCAATGACTGTAGACTGTTCCTCAGCAACTGAGAATTTAAGACACCTCACTACAAGCCATCAGAGAAGCATGCCAGTGTCTTTCTGGACTTGGCTAATCCTTTCAAACTCAGTGAAATGTTACATTTTATGCTGGGTTATCATAATTACCTGGGGCCATATGACTGCCTCAAAAATGGCATCAGTCTCATCCACAGTAAAGCTGTAGGTCTCAAAATCAGAAAAAAACTCCACCACAAGTTTAATCCCAAGACGCCTCAAATTTTTCAGTGGGTTAATAAACCTGAGTTGGATCTGGAAAAAAAAACAAAAAACAAAAAAACAAAAATACTCAGCACTTTTCTATCTGCAATACACCTGATATACATCAGAAGCCAGTCGCCCTGCAATGAAATACCGTATTTAATCAGCTGTGAATATGAGTGACTCTTTCCTGGAGTACTGTACTGCTTCCTCCTGTGTTACTGAGAACAAGTTACCTGTATTTTGTAAAGATGACTTTGCCTTTAGGATTAAGGTCCCAATCCTGTACCAAGTCACAATGCTTACCGAGATTCTGCATGGGCACAAAAGCCCACTTGTGCACAACCTGTTGAAAGTCTGGGGCCAAAAGCACTGTGAGTGAATAGTACAGCTCTTTTAGCGCTGCCCTTAAAAGATCTACTAACCACTCCCAATATTCAAACAGTGCCATTTTACACATCTGCAAGAGTACCACCAACACAAGGCAGTGGCATTTGGGCCTGTTTGAGTCAGAAGTCAAATGCAGAATAATGTATTGCTGCAGAAAGCAATTATATGAAGCCAGAGAAATGTGAACCCCATTCCTAGATACGTTTGAATTTAAAAATGTTGAGATGGCTCCAGGAGTGCCAGAAAATGTCTCCTCCTATTCCCTCCCACCCACATCCCCTCTATCTCTCCTGTTCCATTATTGTTACTCCACCACAGCATGCTATATCTACGTAGGGTTATCTGGTCTTGCAGCTTTGACAAACTGTAAAATCTCACACTTGCATAATTCTGTTGGCACTCGCATTCACTTTTATACTTTTGCCTGTTTCTGTATGAAAATATGTTTTAAAAATTGACACCCCCCCCCAAAAAAAAAAAGAGCACAACAAAACCAGTGACTAAACGTAACCAGAGGAAAGAAGAACGCAGCAGAGCCAGAGTGAGCATGCGCCTTTCCACAAAGAAGGAAGAGGGCCAGAATGTGGCACACTGCCCCTGCACTTCACATTAATGAGGTCACATCCTATGTAGCAGTCCTTAGGGGAGCTATTATACACTGAGACAGAGTATGCTAATCAGGGCAGATGGTGAGGTCAGGCTTAGGTGAGTGAAGTACGAACATACCAGAACCCAGCAGGTACACACCCCGACACTGCTCTCTTCATGCCTACACTGTGCCCCACCCTCGACAGGGCTATTTTTACTTGTCCAGCATCCCTCTGCTTTCTCCACCAGAGCCTTTCATGGTCACACATGGCTACACGTTGCAGTGAGTGTGGATGCAGCCTGCCGCTGGCAGCAGCGTGTAGCTGCACGCACCCACCTGCCTGAAAGTGCAGACCAGGTCTATGCGTAATGCTTTCAAAAGCTCCTACGTAACTCAGAAACGACTACTTCTTCCCCTTATCCCATTATCTAGAGTTGGGTCTCTGTGCAAACATCCGCCACCTGTCTGTCTGAGGCAGCACTAAGGTCCATTTGCTTGGCATCTTCTTTGATACAATACACTGTCGCTTCCTCTGGGTCTATCTCCTACAGCCATCTCCTGTCATCTCCCCGAATCCTCTCCATTCACTCTCCACACCTCCGAACCACAGAAGTTGTGCTTCATGATTTTTGCTGGTCAGACCGGACTGTGATGTCCACCCTAATGCTTTCCTGTCATAATCCAGCCTTTGTGGGACTTTTTTGTTTGCGCTCAAGAACACTGTATTTCACCATCTTCAGGCACTGAAGTTGCTGTCTCTTTCCTGCCCTGGCTTCTGCATGATACACCACTGCAGGGTACACAGCTGTTACACAGAGCTGGGCTTTCAGCATCACTGAGATATTATTCCACTGTCTTCCAGAACTCCCCGGTCTGGACTATATTTCATATTCACGCTCACTGTCCTCTGTAACTCAGCTGTTCCAGATACCTGAACTGCACAGTCACACGTCATTAATCTCTAGATTCAACTTCTCTGAGGCACTTTTACTGACCCACATTACCTCAGTCTTAGTCAGCCAATTTCTTCCTACGCCAACTTACCTGGCCCTACCACGGAATCGCACTTTGCTCTAGATTTCTTCTGATCCTATGACATGCATAGAGCAGCTGCTCACCCTTCCACGGAGCTCTTGCATCCACATGATAAGCAGAAGCAGCCTATGTGCAGTTGGACTTTTGCATCAGAGGGGCTCATCATCCCAAAACACATTCAAATGGCTGGTTAAGGTGACATTAAATCTTCTGACGTGCCATATATTTCCTCACCCCTAGGTGTGAGCAATCACCTGTGCACTTTACACAATGCCTTTTCTAACCCCAGAAGCAAGCCTGTTGTGCTTCTTCTCGCTGGCCTGACAAATTACAAACATGGCACCTGAGGTTCCTCAGCCTTTCCTAAAGCTGACCTGTTCTTGTCTGAGGAGCAGTCCCAGCATTCTCTGAACTGCAGCATCCAAGGTGTGCTCCAGAACCTTCATTCTACACAGCAGTAACTTTATGCCACAATACTTTCCACATCTGCGGAGGCTCTCCTGCTTATGTAATGGGACCAAAATAGACTTGCACCAATCTCTGGATAGTCTCTGATCTCATCACATGGCTTTAGTCACTCTGCTCATCCTCTGTGCCCCTCTCATAGAAGCCTTTCAACATGCCTTTATCCATCCCACCAGCTTACTGTTTTTCATTATCCACACGGCATTTCTCACCTTGTCTTCCATTATGTTAGACTCAGGCACCTGTATTAGAATATTGCCAATTCTGCCAGAAAGGGGCCTGCCTTATTAGAAGACTCAAAGTATATTTTCCACCTCACCTTTTTCAGGTGTTACTAGCGGTCTCTCCTGGTCAGCATTTCCAAATGGTGTTGCAATGCCACCCTCCCTCCCATTACATTCGGTTTTTGCAATGCAATATAGACCTTTTTGCCAGAAAGATGTGGACAGTTTACAAGCTTAGTATGCAGGCTATCAATGCACTTCCTCTGGCCTTTTTCACTGCCTGTTTAGCAGTTCCTGTCGCTTCTTTCTATTCACTTTCATTCACACTCGACAGGCTTGCGTCTTTTTCTTTATGCACTGTTCTCTTATTTCAGATTGCCATCTGCACTTCATCAGGCCACCACAATTCTCCTCTTTCACTTGATTGTGCCCACATCTCTTCTGTTGCTGCTGCATTCCATACTGTTGCTGTGACTCCAATCATGCTCAGCTGACATAAAATCTTTTTCCAGACACTTATACCATACAAACTTTTCTGCTGTCCCTCCCCTCTAACATCCCATACTTCAATCTTGTTTCTTTTCAGCTTAGCTCCTTCCTTATCCAACATTCAACTGCATTTGTTATCACAAGAGGCATTTTTGTGACTGAAAATGAGAATGACGGATGATAATTTTTTATATTAAATAAACCAAATCTGAATTCCCATCTAGTCAAGTGAGAGGAAGAAGCTGCTAGGCCTTTTCTCCAGGAATATGCTCTATGGAAGGACATGGATATGTTCATATTGAAAGCGAACAGCTGAAAAGAGTAAAACTGTAACCGAGCTCAGAAATACAAAAGTAGATATTTAACTTTTTGGGCAACATCATCCTGCAATAAATGACGCTCAAACCCCAGAAATGTCTTCTAATTTTTACCTAGGTAAATGGATTTCTCCTACCCTTCTCAGCACTCTTAACACCTCACTAGCTAATGAAGTGTTAAATTAAGTTTAACAAGTGACAGCAGGGCACTACAAATACCTCTCCAAGAGTTATTCAGTCACAACTGATGATGAGAGACAGCATTACTGAATAACTTTAAACTACAACAGTGATTACTCCAGAGACAAATAAAATTAATTCCTGATCAGATGTTTATGCACATGTAATGCACAGTGTAGATCAGATTATGGAATGTAACCATCCAAAAATTACCCACTCTCTTGTTGTTGGCTACAGGTACAGGTCTTAAAGCAGCATTACGGAAACCATAATATTAGAGCCAAACAAAAAATAAAGTATTCTTCTTTACCTGTTCTATTCTAGTCCAGAAAGGACTCTTTTTACCCCAAGCAAACTCGCATTTAATTAAATGCAGCGTTGTAAAAGATGTATTTAAGATTCAAATTTTTGTTTGTATGAATCATTACACACAAGGTTTTAAAATGCATATTCTATTAAATAAATTCAACACCTAGACTGACTGAAATGCCTACAATTTAACAGCATTTTAAAACACTGTTTAACAATAATATACTCTACCAGAACACCGTATCTTTTTAAGACTAATCTTGCTAGCTTACCCTTGTACCTATCTTTCTATTACAGATTGAACCTCTCTAGCCTAGCCCCCTCAGGACCTGACCGGTGCTGAATGAATTTGCCAGACCACGGGAGATCAGTATTTTCTAGCAACATCATCACACTTCCACAGCTTACTGGGCTCTGAAAAGACATTTAGGGTAAATTAGAGCTATATAACAGCACAGAACTCAGAGTCAGCACTGGTAGCTGGAAACAAACTTTAAGGGATCAAAGAAACCTTGACCACACCCATAAGTAGATTTCTGGCAAACCAAAATTATGATGGACTACAGCTGCTGCCAGAGAAGAGTGTGCTGAATTAGGGAGGTTCAACCTGTATTCACTGGTATCTGAAGCTTTACTCTTTTTTGGAACCCTTATGAGTAATTTGAAACACCGGAGGTGAGAGAAAAAACACACAGAGTTATCACGTGCCTCACCTTCTCTCTTTGTTGAAGGATGTGGGATACTGTTGCTGTCATACAAAGTAAAATCTGTAAAATCTCAGGTAAGTACTGACTGATCAGATGGCCCATGTTTTTCAGCACAACTTCAAGGCTGTTGAACAGACTGTGTTGGCGACCAAGAGGCAGGACTTTAGATAAATCCAGCTGTGATATTGTTTGTAGTACTGCAACCTGGCAAGGTCCTACAGAAGGGAGACATACAGTGAATACCAGTTCATCTTTATCTTGGTAAGTAAGGATCCAATTTCAACGGGCCAAATGTCAATATATGAGGTTCGCATCTCAATGTGAGAAAGGACAGCCCAATTACAAGCTTTTTAAAATGCTCTCAAATCAGCTTCTTAAGCAAAATCCAGAAACAGCTCCAGCTGTCTGTCAGGGTTCTTGTATGGCCCTCATTGCTATAGTGCCTCACCACCAATGTACGCACTTACCCCTTTAACACTGTGTTCACCAACCCTTCAGAGAAGAAGGGCAACACAGTAGTTAGGATGCCAGCACAGACCTCCTGGGTGACCTGGGTAAGTCACTCAGTCTTTCTTAACATTTTAATGGAATTGGGCATTCTGTCAATGACCTCAAGGTATGTGTGTTACTGAAGAGACATCATCGCACCATTTTAGAGAGAGAAGTGGACGAGCTGACTTTTATATTCAAATTCGGCACATTAACACATGGTTTAAATCGTGATGGGAACTTTCTGAGTCACTATAGGGGCTTGTCTGCATACTTGGCTCAATCTAATTCTTGACCTTCCCCCCTACCCCTCCACTCTCTGATTTGCTCACCTTGATTGTCTTTTTCTGATTTGTCCTCCTTGCTTTCTGTTTTTGGTTCTCTGTGTCTTAAATATTGAGTCTGTTCTGGTTTGGCTATGGTCTGAAGAAGTGGGTCTGTCCCACGAAAGCTCACCTAATAAACTATTTTGCTAGTCTTTAAAGTGCTACTTGACTGCTTTTTGTTTCTATGCCTATGTTCTGTAATAACAGTGTAGGAACAACAGCACATTGTACAGCAGGGACAGGAAATTGTAGCCAAGGGCTCAGGAGAAACCTTGGTTCTTATTTAAAACAAACAAGCAAACAGTGCTGTGGGTTCTATAATTTAAACCCGGCATACATGTGGCCCCCATTAATACAGCACCTAAGCCCCTCAGCATCCTTAATGCATCTATTCCCCCACACACACCCATGAAGTAGGGAAGAGCTGTTATCTCCAGTTTCTAATGGCTGAAGCATACCGGCAGTGAAGTGCTTCACAGGTTCAAAAAGTAGGTCCAGAAACATTCTAATCTCTTCAGGCAGCGAGCCAGCCAGGAACCTCAGGACAATTGACATACGAGTGCTCGCAGCAGATTTGCCCTGAGTTTTGCTCCCAGTTTTGTTTCTCATCCTCCCATACAGAATTCTTCAAAAGCCAAAAAGAAACAGCGTTAGCATGTTTTCCACTTGCTGCCTGCTCCTGAACATTGCAGGCAGCTTTTGTTTAAAAAGCACGTAACCTGAACTTCACGTCTTAACTAATTCTCCCCATTATTATCTCTTCTGCTGCTCGGCACCCAGAAACACCACCAGAAAGGGCAGGCGCTGGCTTCCAACACGACATTGGAAATGTTGCTAGTGGGAGCACAGCTGAAGCATGAATGAGCTAGCATCAAGAGAGAGCTGTAGCTGAGGAAGCACTTTCATTGTAAATCACTATTTCCATGTATTCACCGAATAGATATAATAACCAGAGGGTGAAAATGTCTCAAGTTTCTTCTTATGAATTTAAGATGACTTTTTCTGCAAATCATGGGCTTAACTAACACATTCAATGATACTACATCCCCCCAAACTCTTAAAGGGACTACCATGTGCAGTAATGAATGAGGAAGCCACGTCAGCTGCCGGGAGAGCTGTAAGTTTGTATTGTCTCTTTAAAATATCAACCGAAGTGTGCGTTATGTTTCTCCTATAGCCATCATTTTATTTTAACATGCAAAGTTTATGCAGTGTTTCACTCACGTACCTCATAAGAACAGGAATAAGATCCTGTCGGTGTTGGATTTTAACTATAGTGTTCTCCTCAGATATGCTGAAATGAACTATTTCTTCTTTAAAACTCTTATCTTCCAGTAACCTCTGCAAGTTCTCTCTGCAAGTATTACACACAGCTATTTAAAAAAAATCTCTGTGCAATTAAAGCATTGCATCCTTATCCTTACAACAAAAGGGTAAGTAAACCAACCAGTTCATTACACAGACCAATACCTTTCATAGAAGGTTCTGTAAGGGCTATCCAAGAGGGAGCAATAGTGTTGTGCTGACAAGTTTTACCTAATGATTATAAAGAACTACAAAAGCCCTTTACTGAAAAGAACACAGCTACACCCTACGTTGGTGGGCCTGGATATGGAAAAAAAATTGGTTTGCTGGTAGAAAGAGTTCAAATTGGATAGATGAAAGATTTCAGGCTTCCCATTTCTGAATGAACATGATCTCCCTGCACTCACTTCTCTGAAATAGCAATTCCTCTTCCTGGATATCTGCTTTTCCAAGACTCCTCCAGGTTACCTTCCGTGACTGTATTCTGATATCAGTTACAACATCATGGAGGCGACAACCTCTTTACTTATTTATAGACCACAAAAGCTTTTTTCCATTTACATTTCAATATAAACAGGAAAAGCTTTTTTAACCTGGCCCATTTCCAAATTCAGATTTGGAACAGAAAAAGTATTTTCCCTTGAGTTTGGAAAGTTGTGGATATCTCTCTTAGAAACTGATGGTGCCAACTATCAAATACACATTTTGATGTGATGCACAGTGTGTTCTCTCTATTGGAAGAATTATAAAGCTCTTACTTGTACGGCAGTAGGTGTGGATGCTTGTAAGTCATGATGCAGTCAAGGGCTATTTTTTGGACATTCTGGTCTTGATGGCATAACAGCTGAAGGTAACATTTTACAAGAAAAGAAAGTTAGGAGCAGTCCAAATAATATATACTTCTCCTTATACCATCAAATCAAGATGATTCACTCACAGCAGAATTCTGCCCTTAGATTGGGAGGTGGGGGGAAGGGAGAGTAATTATCTAACCTACAGGGATCCACAAATAAGGGGAGTTTCTGTTTAGAATGTTCATTTAAAAGAAACAAAGCTGCAAATATTTCCTACTGTTATACATGCCAATTAGATCATTCCAGAACACAACAGTTATTTATTTAAAAAAAAACCCACAAAGAGGACAATATTGCTGCATATGATGGCAAAGATGCTGGGAATAGGGGTGCTGCTTATGCTTGAAATGGTTTCAATTCTATATAAGGTTTATAGTTTGGTTCAAGGGCTCTCAGCACCCTCCCACAATAGAAATTGTTCCAGCATCCCTGTTTGATGAGGGCAGCAATTACATAAACCAAACATAAACTTATGTTCACAAGTTATTTTTAATGTCTTTCACAAGAACACTTTCAGACAGCATTGGCTCACACTGAATTTGTGTCAGCTAGGCAAAAATTGGATTAGCTAACTCATCCCAAAATGTGTGTGTCACATATCCAAGTTAAGAAAATACACATGGAACATTAGACTTGTTAGGAAGAGAAATACAAGGGGAATAATCAAAGCCACATCAACAATAGCATTAAGGGGTGAATGTCCTCAATGGCCACGCTAAGAGAAATACAGACCATTATCAAAAACCTAGTTCTTCCATCACCTACTTCTGTTTCACAATAAACAGTGCCTTTTGGAATCCACTTTTTGATGTCATATTCTAAGACCTCAGCATTCTGAAGGCATAGTACCACTCCAGCATTTGCTCTAGATCACAGAGCCAGCAAACAGTGGACCAGAACCATGCCTGTTTTGATTGTTCTGGATGCTTTACAAATGTTGCTTAAGTAAAATCAGGTCAGTGTTTCCCTAAGAAACACAGACAAGAAATCAAACCCACAGGGAGAGGCTATTTCCTAAGCAAAGCTTAGAGGTTTAAAGGAGCACAATGAACACTGAAGCATTAAAAAGAGAAGCTGGAAATCAGAGAGAAGCTGACAAAGGAGAACTAAAGCAGTAACACAGAATGAATGGTTAGCTCATAGATATATGCTGTCTGATCATTCGACATGTAAGTGTTAAAGACAACAATCTTTTGGAAACTCCTTTTGCAGTACACTTCTACAAGGATTTATTTCAACAAAATTCAAGTTGACAAACTCTGCTTTTCCAAAGGAGCGCTCTTTAAAAAGCATAGCCTGAATTTATAACTAATTCCCTTTAAAATGACTTGTTCCCTTTTCCTTGTTCCCATTTATGTTTAGCAGGAACATTCTGGCAGAGACAAACTACACATGCTCCTCTTTTCTCCCTCTTCACACCTCAGGCTATTGCTTGCTGCCTGTTTACTCTCAGTTTCAGCTTTGCGGCCGACTGTTCCCAGTAAAACTCTCTTGCAGAGTCTGTGAAAGGATAGACACTACCAAACAGAAACTGAAACAGAGAAAGGCATTTTTCTCTCCAATCGCTTTCAGCTATCCAGCATGACTTCTCAGGGCACGCGTACATTCTAGGTTCTACAGTACACTAACAGATGCTTCCCTATGTCAATGGAAGAGATTTTTCCTGTCACTTACCACAAAGCAGTAAGGCTGGCTTAATTACAGCACTCAATGGGTGCGAGGTTCTCACACTTCTTAGCAACATAGCTAGGTTGGTCTGAATTTTAAGTGTAGACCACAGCTTAGACTGCTGGTCATGACCAAGTTTTCTTTCTCCAGGGCTAGACAGAAAGGGCATCTTGAAGCTTTCTTTTACACCATGGGGCTGCAACCCAGAAAAGGTCAAGAACTGCTGAGCTACGGTAATGGTAACAGTTACTTTTTAGAAGATGCAAAAATTCTAATGATGATATTCAAGCTGCCGCCAGCGTCTCTTTAAGACAAATCTGTTGTACCCTGCACTGCAACTGTCATTCACTTTCCAAAGAATGACCCTGTGACTTGGTGTTCCGATAAGTGAGAAATATATTTGCTTATTAAGCAATACAAAAATGTTAACCATCATCACCTGGTTGTACAACTCCCGTAACTTTGGTTCCAGATACAGTGCACGTGGGTTCGAAAACTTGGAGAAAACTTGCAAATGGGCTATTAGCTGCCTGAAACCAAAACAAAACATGCTTTTAACAACAAAATTGATACACACCCTATGTTATTACCAGCAGGTAGAGGAATGGCACCAAGTTTCAGAGTTTCTGAAAGTTAGCATATAGGGTGAACGTTTACCAACAGGCTCTAATGGCAGTGGAAGAATTTGATTTATAACAGTATAAAAGAGCAGTAAATGTAAACTGGTGCTGGGGAGGAGAGCGCATCACCCAAGAATGACAAGAAGTCCTGTGGCACCTTATAGACTAACGAAAGCTTATGCTCCAAAATATCTGTTAGTCTACAAAGTTACACAGCACTTCTTGTTGTTTTTGAAGATACAGACTAACTCGGCTACCCCTCTGATACTTGTCACCCAAGAACAGCCACTTCTCCATTTGCTGGGAAAATAGGACCAAAAATGGAAAGGTCTGGTCAAAAAGGGGCCCAGGCAGGACTGCAAGAATCATCTATTCACAGAAGAATCACACCAAAAATTTCTACTGAATCTGCCATGTGATTTTAATTGCCCCAGGAAAGGGAGGTGCCGCAACCATTACCCCACCTCCACAGCCAGCACTGTTGTCCCCACTGAACAAGTAATTATGATGGAGTTTTGCACTCTACACATTACTGGGCATACACCTTCAATCTAGTCTCCCGCTTCATGTTTAACTCTTGTTTTTTCATCATTTTCAGGGAGGATTTTCTAACATTCATTTTGGAAGAGCCTACGCTGCAATGGTACAAATCTTAAAGTACAATGAAGCGTCCAGGGTCAAGCAAAAAAGTATTCACTGACGAACTCATTAACAACTAGTCAATAAAACTTCTACGTTAGTTATTGCTACCATCATTTTAAAAGTATCCATACAGGAACAAGAACATTTTGAAGAAGAAGTTCAAATCTGGTGACAATCTGATTTTCATAATTATCATTAATTCACAGATCTGAACCACTCAGCTTAAGGAACAGATCAAAATAACAGGACCGACAAAACACCTACAACTAAGTCAGAATATGGACTAAAATTCATGCCTCTAAATGTGCAAGAAGACATTTTAAAGTTCTTTGTTGCTACAAATGGCATTCTCAGACAAGCAAAACAGTTCATGTCAATCACCTTAAATGTGTATTTGACAGACATCAGCAAAGTAAAAAGGCCATAGTCAAGAAGTTTTAAAACCGTGTTTTAAGAAACAACCATAGACTATTCACTCATTAAATAATTTGGTATCGTGGAACACGGATGTCACAAAATCATACATTTTTAGGAAGAAACACCCCAAACGCTGGTCCAGAAGGACATCAGGGATTTTCAAAAATGGGTGTCTAAAGCTAGACTATGGAATCCACAACTGGGTGCCTATACTCATCAGTTCCCATTGACTTTTCTCTGAAAGTAGACAGAAACAGAGGTAACAGATATTCCCCACTCCCTCCAAACACTCACTTGGGTCGCCAAACCTCCAGGATTGTACTTGAGTCTCCAGGAATTAAAGGTTGATCTTTAATTAAAGTTTATGCTATGTAATGAAAAGTCTAGGAATATATTCAACCTAAACCAATACCCCTAGATCCTGCACAATTTTTTGCTTCTAATTAGGCAAAGCTGTGGCCTATTACCCATCAAACAGAAGTAACCAGAAGCTTCCGTCAGGGCCTCCTACCAGAGTTTGGGGTTTCACGGGGACTGGACCCCGCCCTCAGAGAGGTCACCATTTCACAAACGACTAGAGCAGACAAAGGAAGGGGAAAGGGATGCACGTAGCCCAGTGATCGTCACAAAGTCAATGATCCCATTCTTATGGGACATTTTCAGATGCTGAATAATTACCATTTGCACGTCACTTGCTCTTTGCCCAGTCAAACAAAGCAAAACTCACTTTGCTGCAGCTCTTCTCGTTTTCTTTTTTTGCAACTCTTCGACTATTGGCTCTTCCACATTCTCCACCTCCTCCTCTTTTGTAGCTTGGTGAAGCTCTTCAGTGGCTTTTTCTTCTTCTTCTCCTGCACCTTTGCTTTTCTTTCTAAGATCCTGGGTTGGAGCCACCAGAGAATCTGCTGGGTAATACTCGTTGCTATATTAAAAATATATCAATAAATAGAACAGTATTTGCCGGCATGAGATTTATTCAATGTTGTTCACAACTGAAGTTCCAATTATCATTAGAGTGGTGCCTGCTAATAATGTCCTATTAAAGATCCCCCAAAAGAGTTCATTTTAGCATGCAGATGGGCATTCTTTTCCAGGGAGTAGCAGAAATATAAAAGGAAATGAGCAAATGTCGAGGAAAAAGACAATGAAACGGAAAAAATAAAGGACCAAGAGCAGAAAAATGTTGTTGGGAAAAAGGAGACCAAATGAATCATTACAGGTCTCTAAACTGAATGGGAGAATTTTTTTTTTTTTCAGTTGGTGGGGATGTGTGAAAACACAAATGAGGAAGTGTAGGAATCAGTGCTGTATTACGTATCGGAAGCCCTCTCACTTGAAAACAGTTAAAAGCAGTCCAGACAAAGCACTAGGAAATACATTTAAAAGAACAGTTAGGAACCGGCAAGAGGAATAAAGGGAGCGCCTAATTCAAAGCCTACTGGAGTGAATAGAAGGACTCCCATTGAGTTCAGTGGGCACTAAACCAGGCCCTAGATACACGATAAGATATTTTCCCATCTTTCATAACTCTGAATAAAGATAAATGCTTTCACTTTGCAAACAGGGTAGACAAGGAAGAGCCACATCTTCATGTCCATTTCCAAGACACCTGACGTCGATTATAACTATGCCCTCCACAGCAGAAGTGAGGCTGCTACCAGAACTTCTGAGTAAACTGGAGCTCAACACAGCCGCCAGTCTGACAGCTTACCTTCCAGAGTACTTTTCTTTTTCCCACTCTTGCTAGCATGAGCCACATTTAAACAAAAAAGCCCAGCTTCAATATAAAAATCATATCGTTCTATGGATTCAGAGGTCTAAGCAAATGAAATACATTAAAAAAACCCAAACACCCATCATTTGTCTCATAAAGCCGCTAGTAACTCTGACTTCCTTTAAGGTATTTCCAAGAAACGTGTCATTACTGAACATGGTCACTTACCCAATGAACCTCAAGAGAAGTGGGGAAAGCTCCCTCGACCTGGGCTCCGCTCTGTCTGGAAACTTGGTCAATGCCTTCCAAAGCAAGAACCGGAAGTTTGTGTGATCTATTCGCTCACTGCAATTCGTTCGAAACCTCAGCTGCTCCAGATAAAGGCTTCCCACATTTCCTGCTTGGACTTTCTCACTCTCAGCATCTATGGTGCCTTCTGGTTCTTCACTCGGCTCATCTTGCAGCTCTCTCTCTATTCAGGAAACAAACCATGGCCGTCGTTATTTCCAGAAAAACTTCCAAAAGTTAATTCGGTTTCTGTGAGTGGTGGGGTCAGTGCCCTGGGATAAAGAATAGCAAGAGTTTATACTAATATTTGCAATCTACCTAGCAAATTCTGCTTAATATTGATCTGAAACTGCAACACAGGTGTCAGAATTTCAGCAAGGGGCCTAACTATGAGCACACGCAGCCCCAATAAATGTAGCTGTCCTGGTGCCATACAATGAAATCTAGTATTCATGTTTGTGAGCCGGGTCAAGAAAGACAGGTAAGTTTGGCAGAAATTCTACTGATTTCATGTTCAACAGGGTGGGGAAAGAAAAGTCTTAGAAACTAGACATTACTGAAAATCCTCACTCGCCCACTGAGCCTGCAGGGCAGAGACAGTTCCGGCACACAGCAAGCACTGCCTGGTGCCCCATATACTAGGAGGGCTCTGCAACCCATGGACTGTCCCTATTTACCACATGGCAAGCACGAGACAAGAAGGGGAATCAACTATTCTGACAGATCTCTATTCACTTCATCAGGAAATGAGGCCAGAGGGAAGAGGAAAAACTTATATCCTGATTTTTCCCTTGTCAGTTCGGAGCACACCAGAGCATAAAGCCAGCCCTGTCCATGAACCAACCAGATCATAGCTAAGTTAGTATCTAAATGTCTACAAGATATGAATTACCAGCATAGACAGCTGCTTTCTCCAAGTGCTCATAATAGACTTTCCAGAACTGTTTATTCTCCATTTCGTTTGCATGAGACCTAACAATAAACAAGACAGCAATTTAGTGAAAGAAAATTCCATGTGATACGAGCCAATTATACTACAGTACTATGGCCCCTTCTCGTCTTGAGAGATGGTGGTTAGCAGTGGTGGTGAGGATCCACGGGCAGTGTAAGTCTGCAGCTTCTCTCATGGCTTATCTGTCCAATATTGTATTTGCATGGAGCGATGGAGTTCAGGGGTCCCCTCACTCAGCAGGTAGAACGGGAAGTATATTAGTAGACAGAGGCACAGCTCAGCACAGAGATGTCAGTACAGCAGGCAGAGACAGTCATGCCAACCCATCTCGGGGAGAGGAGCCCAAGGGGTGCCCCATTTGGGGTCTAGCGTCCCCCCTAGCCAGGCTGGCTGCCTTCCAACTTTCTCTCCCCTCAGCTTCTAACTGCTGCCTCGGATTCAAACCCTGCTCGGTTCCCCCCTGCTCTTTGTTCAGGCCCCCTTCTCTTTGTTCAGGTCAGAGGTGTTACCTGCCAGCTTAGGTTACAGCTGCAGGGGATCATTTTTAGCCACTGTGAGCTGCTCTGCCTGTCACACACACATATCCAGCCTGACTCTCTCAAACACATCTCCCAACTCCATCACACACGGTCGACTGCAAAAACCGCAAGTCAGTCTATTTCTGAGTCTGTACTACAGTATACCCTCAAGTTACATAGGGATTGTGTTTCAGCAACACACACACACCACCCTCACATAACTCAAATTTTCGTGCAAGTCGAGGGGAGACAGGAAACAGGCTTCAACCTGGTTCCTGGTTCCCAGAGTGGCAGGGAACCAGGGGGACTGCCGTTTGTGGGACCTGGGAAACTGACCAGCAGGAAATTGCTCCTGTTAGGGGCGGCTAGTGTCAGGCTGCTACCCCTGACAAGAGCTGTTTCCCCCCTACCATCACGGATGGCAGCCTGAATTGCAGCTGCCACCCCAACAGGACAGTTTCCCACTCCTGTTGGGGTGACAGTCATGTAAACCCAAGATACTCGCAACTTGATTGTGCATATCTCGAGGGTTTACTGTACTAGTATGTTCAGAAGGTTGGTGTTTAGTCCTGATCACCATGTATGAAGGCAAGACATTTGATATGTGGCTGTAATTCTTCTTTGCCTTGCTCTGAAGATCCCAAACCTTCACTGTTATCAGACTAGCCTGATCATAGTCTTTGAATACAAATATAGACCCTTTGGTACAGATGTTTTCAAGTCTTTCAGTACAGCCTATTCAGCAGCATAGCACTTGAAACCAACACAAGGAATCAGTGAGGATTTACCCCCTGAAGCAGTAGTTTAACATTTTCATTACTTCACGTCTTTGATGGGGAAAGAGACACATATCAGAGTGTACAGAGAAAAAGCTACGTAGTCAAAAGACTGGCAATTCACACTGAAAGCTAACACTCACAGCTTAGGGCTCAAGCCAGTGCCCATGCAAATCAATGGGACCTTTTCCATTGACTTAGATTTTGTATCGGGGAGAGAGGGAGGGAGAGAGACACACACACGCACACAGACTCATTTATTATTCATATAACACTAAGATGCGATGGACATAACAACGTGAGATAAACAGCTGGCTTTGTTGGACTGAAGTACTTTTGTGTCCCAACCCTAGATGTACTTTGACAAAACTGTTTGAACCTCTCTAGTCCGGCAACCTTGGGACCTGACTGGTGCTGAACGAGAGAATTTGCTGAACCATGGGAGGTCAATATTGTCTAGCAGCATTGCCAACCCCTCCACTACTTACCAGGTTCTTAGAAGACATTTAGGGGTAAATTACAGCTAAATAACAGCACAGAACAAAGGGCTGAGAGCCAGGACTGGTGGCTGTAAACAAACTTTATGGGACCACAGGAAACTTGGCCACACCCATGATACGGGGTTATCCAGGTAACTAAAAATCACATCAGATTACAGACGTTGCCAGATGAGACCATGCCAAACTAGACAAGTTCAACCTGTACTTCTGACTGTGACTTGTCTAATATATGTGTACCATAAAAAACGATTCAAAATAACAGTCTATAAAGTGCAAGATTGTCTTCACAGATCAGAGGCGTTTCTGTGGTACCTCATGGAAATACATGTCATGCTGGGCTGTATTTGCCTTTATCTTTTAGAGATGACGTGTTTATTTATTTATTTTTCAAGTACGGGGCAGCTGCAACACCACAACTGAGGTTCCCACCATTCACTGCCATGTACTTACGCTATGAGCTCAACAACAGGATCCCAGAGAGGGCTGAAGTTAATATAAAACATTCCCAGTAAATACTGAAGAGGCACCTAAAATGGCAGACAAGAAAACTTTGTTTTAAAATGCTAACACGGATATTTAAAGGTGGTATCGAAACAGCTTCACTGACTGAGTGGCAAGAAAAAAAAAGCACTAAAGTCAAGTTGAAACATCTCAGAATCAACATCGATAATTTAGATTATTATCTGTGCTCTGGTAGATTTAGATTATTATCTGTGCTCCAAATTGGTGTAAGCCAGGGACTGGCAACCAAGCCAGCAAGGAGAGCCATTTTTTTCCCCGAATTCAATTAAAAACAAAAATTAATACTTCCAGAGCTGCAATGAATGTGAATGGTGCTGAATAAAATGTCAAATAATAATGTAAAACCATAAATTTTGTAACCACTATTTTAAGAACGGCACACACAATGATTTGCAATGTGATACATGTTTACTGCAGGACGTTCACAAACTTTTTACATATTGTATTTCCTCACACTTTATGAATGTCTGTCTGTACCACTGTCTTCCTGACTTTCACTCCTGAACTTGCTTTAATTATGTCGATTTTACTTCATGTTTAATTTCAATTTTCTTTTATAAAATGCATGTGGCCCTTCACAGCAGGAATGCCGCAAGCTTCTTTTTCCTTTTCCTTTTCAAAATCAAATTTTACTAGGAACATGAGCAAAACACAGAAACAGTATCATATCCCACTGCACATATTAAAAGGGGAGTCATCCAACGTTACAAGATCTCATATCATTTGCTATTGAGATATGAGTTGTTCACTGTGGGCTTTTAGATGTTCACTATTTATCGAAAATAGCCAGGAGGGGTTGGTTGGTTGGTTGGTTTGTTTTCACTTTGCAATTTTCGTGTCAGGAGCCACAAAGATGTCCTCAAAGAGATGCATGTGGCTCCAGAGCCACAGGTTGCAGCCCCCATGCTAGGCACTACAGAAGTATATTGCTATATATAACTCTATTTTCTACACCCAAGCAATACTATCATACTGACATAATTTTTTAGCGCTCAGTCCCATGTCTGGAGAAGGCAGGTGCGTATATTATGCAATGTGCAGATTCAAGTGGATCATATTTCCTACGGGAGCAAAAAGCCATGGAGTTCAGTGCTTGATGAGGTGTTTGTTCAGAATGTTGCTGTCTTTCTATCTTGGTCACCACTGATACTCACGGGAAAGCCCCACACTTTTGAGCTCTGGTGCTGCAAACCAAAGGTTATTGGGAGCAAAGTCCCAGTGACTAGCAGTGAGAGTTGAACTCTTAACGCCCTCAGGAAGACTAGTTTGTTTCCAGCCTCCATTTATGGAAGCCTTCACAAGTCACTGAAAATACACAGTATGAAGTAAACTGCAAACTTTTCTT
Organism: Carettochelys insculpta; assembly: GCF_033958435.1. Classification (NCBI taxonomy): domain Eukaryota; kingdom Metazoa; phylum Chordata; order Testudines; family Carettochelyidae; genus Carettochelys; species Carettochelys insculpta. The sequence continues at coordinate 287,942,913 of NC_134137.1, forward strand.
GCCTTATAAAAAGGAAACAATCCAGTGTACCTCTTGGCAATAACTTCTCACCTCATGTAAAGGTCCATCTGGCACGGCAGACTGCACCACATCATGCCTCAGTTTCCTTAAATGAAGAAGTTTTTCTCTATAATCATTCACACTAGCTGGCACCAGTTCAGCTTGAAGTAATATAGCAAACACAGATTGAAGCTCGCCTGTTCCACCATCCTGTAAAAAAAAAAAAATCAATGAAATGCCTTTTGTTAGAGGATTCCACTAGACAACTGTTTTGTCATAATTTACTATATAAAGGTAGGGCCTCAGCTGCTATATACTGGCATAGCTCCACAGAATTTCATAGAGTTACAGAGATTTCTACTAGCTGAGGATTGGCTCCATAAAGTTATGGTCTGAAAAATAAGTACAGAGGGAGTTCACTTTGGCAAAAGAACTGATACTAGTTCATGTAACTGGCAAATAAAGTCAGTGTCAAGGAAACCACTTTTACTATGCAGACCACTCGCATGGTTTTAGAATGTTAAAGCAGCCATTGCAACACTACCTTGTTTGATGTAGGAAGCCGAGCCTCAAAATGATGTAAAATCCTTATTGTCAAGAGTCGAATCTATTAAAAGTGAAAGCATGTTTTACTGTAAGTTGTGAAAAGCCACTGGAAACCAGCACAATTTGAAGGAGATGAGGGGCATTCATTCCTGCATAAAACTGCACATTTCACCTTTAGCCCTGCCTTATTTAGCTTATTTCAAATGCTGCAAGAACAAGTTGCCACTAGCTGAGAATTCATTTTTCCATTAAAACACAAATCAGCTTGCAAATATTGGAAACCATTAGCAAAAAGAAAGATTACCTTGGACATGCCAGAGGAAATATTTGTTTTCAGTTTATCAAACAAGTCCATTAAGTTCTCATGGGAAAGAGGATCCTGGCAACCACACAAAGCCAACCTTGTAAAATAGAGGTCAGCCAGCAGCAAGGCTGATGGGTCTGAAGGGAAGGCGCTGAAACAAAATACTGGTTTATTATCGTACAAGGCAAACCACAACACATATAATTTAAAAAAAAAAAATCTATGGGGAAATCCCCTTCCTCAAAAATCAGGATTCTGCTAGGATGATACACCAGTGAGCAGGTAGAGTCAAATGCTATGTTTACAGTCACAGGTCCCAAGTTATGCAGGGACATGTGAAGGTCTTGCATTTCTCTGTGCCTCTAACTCGGCCTGCAGCACATTGGCAGGAAGGTTGAGCATACAAAGGTACAGACTCTGAATGAACTGGAGTGCTGTCAGAATAAAATCCTTAATGATTTTCAGGTGCACAAATACAACTGGATGGCAGGGGCTCATATAAGTATCAGATCAACCCACCCTTCAGGAAATGCTGCAAGTCCCACGTTTTCTCTAGCTGGATGGGGAGACAGATGCTGGCAGAGCACACAGATCTTAAGCATACCTTTAGCTGCTCAGTTATTATGTTACCTGAAGGGGTTAATAGCACAGACAGTTTTCATATGTGTTCACTAAAATATGGTGAGGGAGTATACAAAATAATGCCCAAAATCAACAGCTATGGGGTCTGGGGGATTAGAACCCCCCCAAATACTGTCGGTGAACTTGCTAGACCACAAACAAGAATTTCAATGTGATATTTATATTTAACTGAGATTATCTTCATTTTTTTTTTGGTAGGTAAAACAAAATGCTGGATTCCTGCTTGCAGTCCCACAAGATAAAATCAGCTTTCTTGCAGTCACACATTCAACAACAACAAAAGGCTAATCTGCAGCTTTCGCACAGATCAAATAGCAGATTGACATTATGGAGCTAGCGGCATAAAGCATTCACCACACAGTATGGTAAACTGGCAGATGGCTAAAAACCTGAAGAAACAAGCTGGTATGAGACAGGAGGAAACAGCTAAATCAAATGTTTTTATTTTATTTAATAGTCCTTAAATGAAGACAAAGTTCTCTCTTCGGAACATTAAGTGGAACACCAGAAAGTAAACAGAGTTCACTTACCTCACCAAGTTCTTCACATGTTCCAAAGGGAACAAGTGGAGAATTTCGGAAGAGTCTGTTAAACTAAGTAGCGTGCTCACAGCTTGGCAGACCACAAACAAGCCTCCTGGGCGCAGGGGGGAATGGGAACAAACTGTAATTATTTATCCACATCGAATTCCTATTCATAAGAGTGCTTTGGGATTGTCAAATGAGAGGTGGCACAGACATATACAGGATTATAATGTAATTTTACACACAGCAGCCCACAAATGACGTTTTCTTTTTATTTTCTAAGTGCAATAATTCCACATTTATCACCACCCATGATGGAAGTCTGAAGCAGAATTCTGCTCTGATCATTACAGCAGATCTCCATCTCGAACCACTGCTGTCCCTCAGCATGCAGAACACCCAGCTCATGCCTACACGAGGAGACCACAGTACCGAAATTAAGCTCTGCTCTGTGGATCACAGAGAATTTTGCTCAACAAATGGTGCTTGAGAAAACAGGAAGTGCTGTGAAATGTATTTCTGAAAAGAAAGGGGGAAGGCGCCTGACCAATGGGAGCTGCAAATCCAGCAGTTTTGGGCAGGGCAGAGGCTGTGTGCAGAGCCACCGAACCACGCTTCTGAGAGTGGCAGCAAGGACAGGATGATGCCCAAGGTGAGCGCCCCTCCCACTCCTGCCCAAGTCAGCACCCCAAATTTCTCCCAACTCGCTCCCAGAACCTGCATCCCCAACCAAACAACAGTCAAACCCTCATGGTTATTTCTCTGCATAGGAATAGCAGGGACACGTCACTACTCAGAAGAATCACAGATCTGGAAGGGACCACAAGAAGTCATCAAACCCAGTCCACTGCAGGATCTCTCACCCTCTCCAACAGATATTTACCTAATCTGCCCCAATCGTAACTGAACTCCCAACCCCTGGCTTACCAGCCAATGCTCTAATCACAGAGCTATTCTCTGACTCCCCAAAGAGCCAAGGCGGAGCCACATGCCAACTGGACTTTCTGTGAAGATGATCAGACATGCTGGTTTATAGACATTTTTAGCAGGCACAGGGCCAGATAACACAGCTTTAACTGTGCACTACTTTGGATACTTCTATGCAGACTGATAGCAGTAATGACAGATTTAATAGTCAGTAAGAATACGTACCTCTTACATAGCCCTTTTCATCCATAAACCTCAGTGCACTTTACTTATTAAGGGAACTTTTTCATACTTCTCTAAGGAGCTGAATTTTTTTAACCGCCACCCCCCCCAAAAAAAAAATTCTCTCTCTATATATAGAATTTTCATGCATACTTCCAATTAAATTGTAAGTTTTCTCTGGGCAATAGTTATAGAAAGGGCTCCAAATTTGTTAGTATGTGAAGCTATACATGCAAGCAAGCTATTTAGCTTTAGAATCACTGACACCACCACTGAGGCTGACAGGAAAATTCCAGACCTGGAGACAAAAAACGGTGAACACCACAGTAAAAGAATGCATGTAAAAATGTTATCACTCTCTTTTTGCTATAAGCTTGACTTTGAAAGCTCAGCTTAGCTCAGTTTTAATTTCTTTTACTCCCACATGCTTTCTTTTCTTCACCATCTGCCTCTCAAATTCTATCTCCCTAAATTCCTTGGTCAACCTCAGATTTTGAGGACTTCTGGTCCAATCACCTATGCCTGTCATGATATTTACTTCACCATTACATTATTACTTTGGATGGCATATGGTGTATTATTTCCTGTATATTTTTTTTTTCAACTTGCCTTTCATATTTCATTGTTCAACTTATTAAATCAAGGTACAATGAATGTATTAGTCATGGTTATGCCTTGTCTCTCTAGCATAATTGTCGTGTTACATCTTTTTTGTGACAATAAAAAGTTAACAAAAAACACAAGAGGGTTATAACTGACCTTTGTGGAGCCTTCCTCCATCAATAGCCCGGAAGAGTGATTCTACAAAACTTGTAACTGGTAACAGGATTTTTTCCTTGTCTATTGGTCTACCAAAACAAAGGTACAAATGTTGATGTGATTGCCCAAGTCAGACACTTGATGACACTGGGCCCTCTCTCACTTTTCTGCTATGTTAAATAGAGATTTCAAACAAATTGATTATTAGTAAACTATTTTGGTAAGACAATTCCACATTCTAAACCCCCTATCAATGATCACTTTCTAAGTCTCCCTTCCATGAAATGTTACTGCACAGACTGAGCATGCTCTTCTCCTTAGGGACTGACCCACCACCCTAAAGCCTCCATTTAATGCCAGCCAACATGACCTTCCGAACAGGAAGGAAAGCAATCTGGCGTTCGTAACCAGATCCGCTACAGACCTGCCAGAAAACCATGGGCAAGTCACAGTATGACTCTGTGCCTCTGTTTCCCTATCCATATAATGAGAGTAACAATACTTTCCCTCTCCTTTGCCAAGCACTTTGAGCTCTATATGTGAAAAACTTCAGGCATGCACTAAGTAGCATTATCATCAGATACAAGAAAACAAAAGCGTTAACACCTTCACCTAATATGAGGAAGTACAACAAGGGCAGCCCAGGGCTGTGAAAGATCAGTAACCTCTTCATTTTCTGGTAAGTGTATTAGAGATAGAATATGATCCAACACTGGCATTTGCTTCCTTTCTCCTTTTCTCTTACTCATCTGCTGTCTTGTATTGGATCTAAAAATAAAATCAAGCTTAATCAGTAACCTTTAAAAACAGCAGCTGAACCTTTCTATGGCATTTAAAATTACAGCAGCCCCTGCTAAGAAAAGGCTAAGCTTCACACTGACTTGGACAGTACACATTTTAATGGGATCTTTATGGTGCAAAGAATCACACAGTCATATCTAAAATGGAAAGCAGGAAATGATCCATAAAAGGTCACGTCAGTATTCAGAATTCCAGCAGAATTTGGGGCTTGCGCCTGTGTTGTAAAAACATGATTAGTCCATTGATTTTCAAGCATAAAAGAATGGTGTCTTTTTTGATACTGCTGTGTGTGTTAAAGGGATTGCTCCACATTTCCAACATGGCTGTCTGACCAGCCTTGCAGCAAATGTTTCCCAAGCAATCTGATTCTGTTCCTCAAAAACAAACCAGCTGCCCTCCAAGACCACTGCTTTTACGTTTGCCATAGATTACAAATCCCTCCAACTCCCAAGATGACGTTAAGAAAAGTCCTCCTTTTGATACCTAAGGGCCCTACCAGTTGCCCTGTTTAAACAGCAGTAGGTAGCTGTACTATCCCACATGGAGAGCTGGGACTGAACCGAGTAACCGCTCCTTGCTCACTCAAGGGAAGTGACTGCAGCAGTCTGCTTTCAGGTGTAAACTACTACCCTCATTTGCAGGCTCAGCTCCACTGTTAGTGCATTGGGATGGGGAGGGCAGTGACCCTTGGTTCCTCCCACTTCCCACCACTCTGCACCAGACAAGGAAGTAGTGTTGTGACCTCGTGGGTGGTGTACTCCTCTTACCCACTCTATGGTCAGATGAAGTATGGGTAGCCCATGCAGGGGAGCATACTCATAGCTGCTTACTGATCACAAGGGCCAAAGGAGAAAGAGCACACTGGAACTGCAGAGAATATGTTTTTATGAAATTTCAGTGAAATAAGACTGGAGTTGATAAGGGGGACTAATTTCTCCATCACAGGTAAAAAAATCAGCACTCCCTGGCAGAATGTATTATGAGAAATGATGAACTGTACAAAAATAGCTCCAGAATGGGAGAATCCTACTAATACTTACATACCACCTAAATGGTAACAAAAGAAGAATAGACCATAGGAGCGCATAGAATTCATCCCAGGAGAATATTTATTGTGACTGTGGCTACAGGTGCTTCATAATCATTTTTGGATATTTATATTATAGTGCCACCAGACATCCAAATCAGGATTTGGGACTTCCTGTGCTAAATAAAATGTTAAAGAAGATGTAGTCCCGATGCCCAAAGAGCTTAAAGTTCAAAAGACTAAGGAACATATGAAAGTCAGACTGGGGGAAGATTTACAAACAAACATACAATTTGATTTGTCTCTGCCTATTCTCTTGCTCCCGGTGTCTGAAGCAAAGAATACTAGGAAGACAACGTATTTCTACCTTTTTCTGAAGTGAGACAAAATCCTAAATGGAACAAAATAATCACACATCTACGTGTCAGAAATGTAGTAAGTATTTAAATGCCCAACTCTGCAGATTATTTCAAGTCCTCAATAAAAGGATGAAGACTAGGTGAATTGGCAGGACTAACACCCTTCTGTTTAGCAACACTACGTTTGTAACGAGAGCTCCCACGTAACAGTGTCTGTGCAGCATGAGGAGACTTACCCTACTGGTGGTTCTGTAAAAACAAGGGGATACTTTTCAAAAGCCATTGAGCCAACAGTGGGAGGTTCTGCTTTCTCCAGAATGAGTTTTGCCAAAATTGCCATGGCCTCATCTTTAGCTAGAGCGTCTTCTCCAGAGAAGCAGTCCTCAATGTATTCTAGAAAGCATGGAAGAAAATGCTGAAAGGAAACAAAACAAAACAAAACTAGATTAAATGAGCCTCTTCAATTCTGACCATGCAAACTGTAATATGAGACACTGGTGCCAGAGAAGCTAAGCTCTTTGGGATGAGTTGTCACAGTACCAAGGTCTCCTCTAGCACTGATGTGTCAGGTCACCAAGACACCGAGGCACCAATACCAGGGAACCCTTGATATGATGCAAAGACACTGGCCTATCCCAACTCCAGCCTCCCCGCACAGCTCAGCAACTCCAAGTTCAGCCCCCAATGCCTTGCAATGAACCATGCTCCCCTCAACAACATGCCCCTCCTCAGAGCCCCGGGCCACCATGATCAAGCCCTGCCCGCTAGACATCCCCAGTTCTCCATCTCAGCCTTTGATACTCCCCACCCCCTCCAGACAAATCCCAACCCCACAGCCTTGCACACATTCCCTTTCCCTACTTTCTCTCCATGAACACAAAGATCTGCTGCCTGTCACAGCTTCTGTTCCTTACTCATGGCAACAGAGACCAGACCTCAGCTAGGGAAACTAGCTGGCAGCTTTCGGGAGGGCTCTACAACTTGTCATAATAGGAACCCTATTTTATCTTCTCATTTACTGTCTCTTATGTTGAAAAGGGGGGATTGCCTTAAACCAGGAGCTCCTCTCTACACTCCTTGCAATTTTTCCATTTCCTTGTATGTAAAAAGGATCTGGAAAAGAGGTGAAAGATACCTGACATCCCCAGATTACTAATACCTCCATTTAGAAACCTCCCCCAATAACCAATTAGATATGAAAGAGTCACAAATTTCATCAATAAAATGCACGTTTGACGTAGGGATTGAAAATGTGCAGCCACAATGGACTTTCAGCTCCTCTCAAATGCAAAGCCATACAGTCCTGACTAGAGCCTGCCGTCGCCTTGACTGCTGTCCCACATCCTTCCTGCACCTTCACTAACCCAGCAGGTATCCCAACTTGTGTTATGTGGGCATTCAAATTTGCTAATTACAGCAATCCCATCCGGCTCTGAAAGTCTAGGAAACTATAAAGAAAAGACATATTTTTGCATTTTCTTTCTTCTGATAGTGACTCACACCCTCATTCACTCCCATCAGTCACATCAAAGTAACAGAAGAGATGGATAGTTCAAATATACATCAAATAAAAGTGACCTATCTCAAGAAAACATAAATACTGTGACTTAGCCAAGTGGAATAGTGTTTCTATGTTCTGCAGGCAAAACAACTCTACAGCAGACTTATTTTCCCCACCCAGAATCACAACCCCTTCTTTGCTCATCTGGCTACAAAATAAACAAATGAACGAAAACTTCACCTACCCGCTCAAACTGATTCATTGAAAATACTGTTTTGGAGAAATCCAAAAGGAGGCTTCTTTCAAACCCACTTCCAAATACCTGTCAAATGCAAATGAAGGGTTAGAAGAGGCATACAAGCAACCAGTGCTTAATTTGTTCATGAAGGGACTCAAGAAGTATGGCCTATGTTCCCCTAGTGTACAGTGTTTCTTAGTGCTGAAAGGAGTTACATATAAATATCTACCCCTTCCTGATCCTGCCATCACTTACACACATAAGTAACTCCAATGAGCATGAGTAGCCCCACTGAATTTCATGAGATTATTCACGCACAGGAGGCAGGATCAGGTCTTATGGGAAGAACTTGGCACAGTTGCCACTGTAGATAGGTAGAGAAATAATCCTACTAAGCCAGAAACCAACAAACATCAAAAACTGGACGCACTGAAAAACTCCACCCTTATTTCATTTCTGTTAAAGCCTTTTTGGGTTTCATCCTATTCAAGAAATCCAAGAGATGTATCACCATTGCTTTGTTTAGTGCTACAAAGCTATTTTTCCTACTGCACAACTAGTTGCTCGTAGTAATTGCATTATGTGCACGGTAGCTCATTCGAACCCAAATGTCCAGCTTAGATACTGAAACCTCATGTATGCTTCCACCAACAAAACAGATTAAAAATAAGCCAACCCTAGCAAAGCAGCACTGTGTTTGGGTCGAGTGGTGGCAGCAAGAGTGTTCAAATATACCTCTGACTTGCTTTAGAAAATATTGCCATGGTTGCTAAAGGGCCTGATAAAAAAGTCACTGAGGTCAAAAAAGACAGCACAGTTTAGGGGACAGGTCACCACACCAGACTGGGAGTCAGGGGACCTAGGCTCTAATTCCAGCCTTACCACCAACCTGCTGTACAAACTCAAGCAAATCACTTCACCTGTTTCCTTTTCTACTTAGACAGGGACTGTTGCTCACAACAGGGTCTGGCATAACAGGACTTCAATCTCAGCTGGTGCCTGTAGGCACTACTGTTGTACAAACAAACAACAACAGATTCAGGCTTTGGATCAGTCCCTGTGCAGGCCATGTGCATTGATTAAGGCTGGGAGTGGCTTGTACCACATTTGTGCAAAATGGGTGAGAGTAGCCCCTGGTGTGGTAATCAGATCATTCAGAGAGCAGTCTGTCATTCTTCTGTAGACACATGCACTGTTACCTTCTCAATGGCTTCCTTGGTCACAGCATCTGGTAGGAGAATATTCTTGGCAAGCAGTAAGACAGATACCACTCTGAGCAGCGTTGTACAGCAAGGGAGTGAGAGATGAGGGGTCTGTAACATTTTTGCTAATGTCTACAGAAAGAGAAAAGGACAATATCTCACACACACACTGCAAGACGGTGTCTCCCCACAGTAGTGCCACAGGGGGCGAGGACTTCTGTGAACATGCTCTTCCACAGCTGGCTCTGATTGCTGCCGTCCCTGCAGCAGCTGTTCATGACCACTTCTTCCCCTGCTCCCTCCCTTGCTCTCAGTGGAGGATTCATTCAGAGACGGACACCCATAAGGCCACAGTGAGATGGTCAGCATTAAGTTACACAGAGGAATTCCCATGGATTTTTCAGGGATGTCTCCCAAAGGTTGCCCAACCGACTTTGCCCCAACCTAGGGCCTGAACCTCGGCACACCCACAACACTGCGGGAGCAGGTGAGCATGCTTCAGCTGCTCTCGTTTCTCACCACCCCCCTCCGTGCACAGTTACCAAAAGGATGGGCTGACCCACCTTACAAACTGCTTCGGGTTGAGAGATTTTGGACCCACTTGTATGTTCTGCTAGGATCAAATACACTTGCAATATCCTTTCAATCTGTTCTGAGCTTTCACAGCAGTTGGCTTCGGTTATTTTCTCCTGCAATTCTAAGACTGATTCCTGCAAGAGTTTCACATGACTAATCAGATCTTGTCCTGGATAACACTGACATGAAGCAATTCTGGTAATTGCATGTTCCACTGCACCGACAAACTATTGCTAGCTTTCTTATTCTGAACCAACAAATTAACCTTTCTGGGAAAGGAAAAATATAGCAGAACAATTCCAATAATTAACATCTCACATCTCATGGATGGAAAAAACGTATCTCATTAGGTGAAGTGCTCCTTCCCAGAAAACGTATAGATGGCATAGCAAAAAGACAGAAGAAACAAATACCTTGTGATTAGCTACAGGTGAATGCTTGGAGCCAGATTCTGACCACAACTAATCATAACTTCACTGATTCCTGTGGCAAAATTATGGCCGTACTGAATTCAGTGGGAGTTTTGCTCTTGATTTCAATTGGGCCATGACTTCGCCCTTGTTGTATACGAATGAGAAATCAGATTCTGGTCCAGGGAATGCAAAAAAACTAATTATGTAAAACAACTCCTAAATGGGGAAGGTGAAGAAATGCTACTATGCTGATTGAGCTGGTAAGATAGGATAGGAAGGACTTTGAGTGGCTGCTAAAACCATGGCAGGGAAGCAGCTGTTACCTTTCCCAAATCCCACGCCATACAACACAGAATAACTGTCTTAGTTCAGTAACCATTGGGCTCACTGCCCTCACAGCTGAGGGGAGAGGCTTCTTTCCTTAGCCATCATTTATTTTAATGTTCCCTCTGCACCACCCACACCACACACCCTTCCTTTCACCTGCACAAAATGTTATACTTGGGGAGATCAAATCTATGGTCTGAAGTTAAAGAGGGAGAGATGTAGATTAGATATTAGGAAAAACTACTTCACCAGGAGGGTGGTGAAGCACTGGAATGTGTTGCCTAGAGAGGTGGTGGATTCTCCATCCCTCAAAGTTTTAAAGTCCCAGCTTGACAAGTCCTGGCTGGAATGACATAGTGGGGGTTGATCCTGCTTGAAGCAGGGGGCTGGACTAGATGACCTGCTGAGGTCCCTTCCAGCCCTATGATTCTGTGATCATCTTTTTTTCCAGCTTCTTAACAAAGAAAACTTACCTCCAGACACTTGAAAAGAACCTCAAAATGCTCCTTGTGGATATGCACTGCAGCCGATTTTACCATATGTTTGAAAGCTTCCCCAATAATAGCCCATGGGAGTTTAGCTTCCTTCTCTGTAACTGGTCCCAGTTTTAGCAGAATTGACTTTATAGCCTGAGGAAAGAAAACGCCAGTTGTGTCTTCATGCTTAGGAAAGAGATCAAAAAATTCTAAAATCCTTTAGCTTTAGCATATTTTTTTAATTGATAACATGATTTTTAAAAATATTATGGGGGATTTGGATCCTCTATAAAACTTGGGGTTTTTTTCCCACTCAATAGTAAATACAGTAAAAGATGCCAGGCATCTGCTCCACTGTTGGCCTCCCAGCTGGGGCCATAAGAGCAGGGCTGGTGGCATTGGCCCCACTCCAATATCCAAAACCCCCAGCTCCCTGGGGTGCTGGATAATAATGTTTCTACTGTATTTAAACCCAAAATGGTTTTACAACTTCTAAATCGATGCACACAAATGCACATCATCCAAAAAAAAATCATTTCAAAACAATAAATACTGCCCAGGATCGGCTAAAAGCAAAAATCTGAAAAGCCATCTTTAAAGGGATATCATTACATGTATTACATTATAATAAACAGCACAATTTACTCCTAAAATCCACTGAAGCAAACAGAAAGATGCATTGCTTTAAAGATGTATAAGATCAGGTTTGTGATGTCCTGTATCAGGACCTTTAAAATTTTGTCACTTTCCACTTGGCTTGCATGCTTAGGTTGTTTACCTGTTCCGCACAGGAATGAAACATGCTCCTGACTCCCTTGCACATCTCAAAGAGTAATTGTCCCACACCTTCTACTTTTTCTGGGTGCTCGCCCAAGTCAAGAAACATTAAATTGAAGAGTGCATTTTTATCAGAAACCTACAAAACAAAAGCCAGAGAGAAAAAAAATCACCTTAATCAAACCCGTCAAATGGAAAGAGATAATTTCATGACTCCTGACAGTACCATCTTACTCCTGTACACCACTCTCCAACTCAGACTCATTATCTCTAGAATTACATAACGTAAATTGAAAGGAGAGGAAGGGACAGATCCTCAGCTGCTGTCGCTCTGTGTATGGTAAACCCTTGATTTTTACGGACCTCAATTTAGCAGGCTTTGGGAACAACGGACCCTGAAGTCTGCTTAACTGGGGCCTGTAAAATGCGAAATTCCCCCCCACCTTCCCCGCCAATGGACTTACTGTTGCACAGCCACATTCTCCTCCCACCAGGCTTTTGCTGCTGTGCGCAGCAGGGCCACCAGGCGTTGTGTGCCATGTGCAGCAGGACCTTTCCCAAACTGCGGGGCCACCAGCAGCAGCGGTGGGCTCTGGCAGCTCCTCCTGGGGCAGTGAGTAGTAGGCAGTTTTTGTGGGGGGAAGGAGCTGGGGGAGCCTGGCGGGGGCAGGTCACAGTAAATCCTCTGATTTAACAAGCGTCCGGGTTTAACGGACACCCCTGCCCCCACTAGTATGTTAAAATTGAGGGTTTACTGTATTTCCATTAACAACGTCCATTCAAGTCAATGGGATTTAAGTGTATGCTAGAGATTTGATGAACAAGGACAGGATTACTCACATGCTTAATGTTTAGAACCTGACAAATATTTCGCTGAATTGAGATCATAATGAGATGTCATATTGGGTAAGTGGTAGTAAATTAGTCACTGTAACACTAAGGCAGCCATGTCCAATAGGAATTCAAAGCTGGCCACACTTCTTTCCATATTTGCCACCATTATATTATAGAAAACTTCATTAAATAATATTAGAAAAATAAATACTTTCTGGCCTTTGCATCCACACAACACTGAGATGATGTAATAATATCAGACACAAGTACGGCAACACAACTCATTGCAGCACAGAAAGGCTAACAATGGAAAGGCTTTGAACCACCCATAGCCTGTAACGACCACCCCCGGCGCAGCTGGGAATGATGCAGCTCCTGCTGTTCCCTGTGAGTAGTGCACAGACAGCGGTGCTGCCAGCATGTGTTAGAGGGTGTAATATCAAACCCCCCTCCTTGCCAGGCCCTAAAGTGCTCCCCTTCAGTGAGGGCAGTGTCAGTGCCCACAGGGTTTCCCCACTGGCTGCCAGGCTGCCTTGCCTAGGTGAGCGCAGGGATGAATCAGGCGGCGTCTGGGCTGGGGAAATGTAAGAGCGTGCGTCAGTGCCTGCAAACGCACACAGGTATGTGCGGCAGCATGTAAGAGTTGGCTGCACCTCTGCTAATTGTCTTGAGCACATGTGACAAATTCAAAGAATTATTATTTCTTATGAGTTAGGTACGCGGGCATTCGCCACAATGCAGTGTCCTACCCACCCTATGTGGTGAGTGGCGAATGTACTGAACACTGCAGCACTAAGGACTATGCTTGGTTCTAAGAAAAGGACTGGATCGTTGTAAGTCAGAATTCAGTAATGAAGTATCAGCTTGATGCTGCAGACACACCGAACATTGCTTGAATTTCTGCACAAGATTTTCAAAATCCTCAGTTTTGGTTGTCCAAAATATGGCTCCTTAAAAGGGGCTGAATTTTAGGGATGAGGGATCAGGTCTTTCTGCAAAATCAGGCTCCGTTAAGGTGTCTCAAGTTGGGCATCCAAAATTCAAGATAACCAAATTCACCAGTCACTTTAGAGAACCCTGGCTTTTGCAGATATTGGCTTAGTCAACACCAAATGACTACAAATCTATTCCCTACTCACCAAAATGATGGCAGTCTAATGTTAACTTAGCTAGAAAAATTATATACGCAGATTTTCTGTGCTCAGATGAAGATTCATGGAATCTGTAAATACTGCAGCAAAAAGTCACAAGCCATCATTTTTGAAAAAGCCATCATTTTTCATCAACACGACATACAAAAATCTTTGGGCCCTATCCTACCACACCCACCAGAGATCCTCTCTCCTTATCAGGGATTCTATGCAAATGCTGGAAAGGTGACCATGAGCATTTCAGATACACGTTTCTTTAAAAAAAAAAAAATCAACCACCATATATACAGTCAGGGCCTGCTCCTGTGAGGAGGTGGACACGTTCAGTTCCCGCTATGTTAGCTATAAATGAAGACTTTTGTCACTGAATAAAACAAAACAAACCCCTCAAATGAGAAGAATGCTAGCTCGTGGCTTCTTAGCCCTTTTGTTCTTCAGGGGTCACCCACGCTCACTGCGTTACAGCTTTGCTCAGCATTGGTTAGCTTGAAGCCAAAGGCCGCTGTGCCAAACAGTTAGTCATGTTAGTAACCCATCACCTACCTTCCTCATTAGAAAGGTGAAGCTTTCTGCAGCAAAGTTTCTGATGTGTGATTTGTTGTGTGCCAACAAGGTGCTGTATAAACTACAAAGACAACAGGCAATTAAAACCATTTAACTCACACTCAGCCAGGGAGAACTCAACAATAACTATCTGTTAAACAGACAATTAATTCTAAAGAGTCAGAGAGACATCTGCATCAAAATTAATCTAGTGACAGTAAACCAGTGAAACTTACCTATATATATTGGTCATATCCTTCACCATCAGTCTCCACAGGTATTTGTAAAGGTAGGAAAGAGCAGTAAATGCCCATTCTAACAGCTCTGTGTCCTGGGTATCCAACAACATGGTGATGGCCAGAAAAAAGTCTTGAAAGTGAGGGTAGAAGTCTGTCTGGAGATCTCTAGCCAGTTGTACCACTAGGCTAGATTTCAAATGAAAGTCAGTGTTAGCATGTGTAAAACGCTACATAAGCTACAGCTCACTGCCTGTGTGTGCAAGTATACTGCAAATTCACAAGGCTCTAGCAGGTGTACAGTATGCAGATTCTTTGGAAGAACAATTGTCCCTGTCTCTTATGGGAACACCACACAAATTACCTTGAATGAAAGGCAGGGTGGGGGAGTTGAACTGAAAACCAACCAACCAGCCAACCTCAAAGAATTTTACGTTTAGGTGGCTGTAAGAAAGAGACTCAAACCCAAGAGCAGCCATGAAGATGCCAGTGACATAATATGCACTCACACTAGCATGCTTCTTGAGTTACTGCAGACGTGCATTTAGTTATAGCCTAGGAATATTTTTGAAAGTAAATCTTAGAATGCCATTATAAGAGACACAGAAATATCACTGGTATGTCTCTCTCTCTCTCTCACTAATGTGCACAGTGCAATTTCTCTCTCAATGATAACAAGGACACGTACACCACATTTTGGATGTGATTTACACACTTTTCTTTCTGACACAAAGACAGTGAATTTATTTTACAGTGTGTACTTACTCCAAAAGGGGCTGATACGCAAGACTGTTTTTCACTTGCAAATGAGTCTTCAAGCTCTGCACTATGGCACCCTGATAATATACCAGCTGGTTGAATGACTGGCATTTGCTGGCCACTTCTTTGTAGAATTTCACTGGGCAGAATACAAAGGAACACTTAAGAACTGTCCCCTAGTTAGTGGTAAACATAAAAAACCTTAAAGAGAAAAACGATTCCTCTACAGACCCATCCAAAACCTACTGGCATTGATGGAGAGACTCCTAGTGATACCAGTGAGCTCTGAATCAGGACCCTAATTCCCACGTGTTAAACAACAGATATTCTAGGTAAACAAATTCCACCTTGTAAAGCATGATGTCATCACGCAACAAGTGCCTGTGATAGGGCGCTGGGAAAAGGGCTGCAGATCCAGCCCTTGGCCATGCCTGCTTCTCATTAGAAGAGCAAATTAGAGCAAGCAGGAGAGAACCTGGCCTAATTGGGGTTGTGGGGACAGCTGCTACCATATTAGCCTGGGCCTGCATAAAAGCCTCAGGGGAAAGAAGCAAACAGACAGCTCCCCTTAGCTGGTGGAGGGGTACACGTAAGGTGACATGGTAGTGGGAACTTGCTTGTAAGTCAACTGCAACAGCAATAACTGAATCCAGGGTGTGTGAATGACTCTGTGGATCGAGACACAGCCACAGCAGCCCCATTACAGTGTGAATGAATTATAAACAATTTACTATGAAGAGATACCAGAGTGCTCTGTGAGGTTCAGGTCTCTCCATTTCTGCAGCCCTCCATAAAAGTAGGTTTCAACCTCCTGCCAGAAACCAAGATCATGAATTAGCTAAATAGCCCCAAATAAAAACTGCACAGAAGGCTCAATAGATTAAGCCCGATCAAATGTCTCAAGCATCTGAGATATTTCTAAAGAAGTGCTGATGACCTGGCTTCAAAATATCATCAATTGCCAAAGCATATTTAACGTTTAAAATACATGGCCAGATAATGCACAGGCCAATAAGCTCCACAGCGTTTTATTACAAGAGACTGTAAAAGTAATGCTATTGATGTGCACAGAATAGACTTCAAGATTTTGCTGCTATTTCACAGCATATTTATTAAATCCCTGTAAGTGCTTACAGGTAAGCACGGTGAGTTCATCCCATTAATATCAATGGGGTTATCCATTGTGCATACATCTTTACAGGATTTGGACTTTACTTGATCCATTACTTTTTGTTCCCCAACATACAAATACACTCATCCCTTGTTAAACGAGTACTTTATTTATGAGGGACACATTTACTGACTTTTTTTCATTGGACAAGTGAACTCTCCCTGCTAATACGAGACTTAGCCCTTCCCAACGGCTCCAACCTGTCGCAGCTTGACCCCCCCACAGGCCCCGCAGACCCAACATGCTGCAACCCCCCACCGACCCCCACGCACACAAACCACTGAAGCCTAAACCCCCGCATTCCTGAACCACTGCAACTTAAACCCCCCACCAGCCCCCACGCACCCAAAACGCTGCAGCCTAACCTTGCCGGCCTCTCAGACCAAAACTGTTGCAGACTTAACCCCCGCCCGGCCAGCCTCACAGACCCAACCTGCAGCAGCTTGAAACCTGCTCCCCCACCCCACCCCACCCACGCCAACCCGCCACCAACTTTTAACCCTCCCTCCTACTAATGTCCCCAAATTGCCCCCAGCCTTTAAACCACCACAACCCCAGGCTCACTTGCCTTTCAAAAGCAGTGCCATCTGCTGCCACTCTGAGCACTTGGGACTAATCAGAGACTGTTACACATATCTTAATGGGAATTTAGTGTCCCTCTTACGAGTTTTCCCCTACGAGCAAAAAGTTAGGAACCAATTGTGCTCGTACAGCGAAGGATGAGTGTATGAAACATGGGCTATGTCTACACTAGCCCCGAACTTCGAAATGGCCATGCAAATGACCATTTTGAAGTTTACTAATGAAGCGCTGAAATACATATTCCGTGCCTCATTAGCATGTGGGCGGCCGCAGCACTTCGAAATTGACGCGGCTCGCTGCCGCACAGCTCATCCAGACGGGGCTCCTTTTCGAAAGGACCCTGCCTACTTTGAAGTCCCCTTATTCCTATCTGCTCATAGGAATAAGGGGACTTCAAAGTAGGAGAGGTCCTTTCGAAAAGGAGCCCCGTCTGAATGAGCCGCGTCAATTTCGAAGTGCTGCGGCTGCCCGCATGCTAATGAGGCGCTGAATATGTATTTCAGCGCTTCATTAGCAAACTTCGAAATGGCCATTTCGAAGTTTGGGGCTAGTGTAGACACGGCCATGGACTTGCAAAAGTTCCTAAATGCTTAAGTCTCTTCTGAAAATGGGGCTTAGTTGTCTATACGGAGCAATGCCTACATATCTTGAGAAAATCTGAACCTCGGGAAATATTCATTTCTGAAGTGCTCTGAGATCCTCAATTTTATTATAAAATTGCCAAATTATTATATTCTTCTCACCTCAGCATAGCTCCCCGTCCTGTCAATCCGATGAATAATATCAATATTAACATTGCCTAAGCGCTCAGAGAAGGTGAGAAACTGTAAAACAAGAACAAAAGTTAAATGTTTCCTTTGCTCTGTTTATGTTAGAATTGCCCCTTTTAAATTAGTTCCAGTGACACGCACAAAAATGAAACTGTTTGTAATAGTCCTATAAAACCTGGGTAGACGCATTCAGAATATTATTTATTTATATTTGTAATTTATATTTGTAATTCAAATTATATTGTAATATGTACCCTTGTAAACCAAAACCTGACTCCATATTGTAACTAAGGTTCCATTTTGATAAGATACTCCATTTTATAAGGCTCTGGTGAAACTAAAACTTTACTGTATGAGATGTGTCAATGGGGTATGAATTGTATAGATTTCTGAATGGGGTATGTGTGATGGGATTGAGCCTCAACACCAGCCTGTCCTGATGATCAAACACCAGTTCTCCCTCAGTGGCTGAACAGTGCAGACAAAACCCTGAAGGTGAGAAAAAGATCCCCCCTGAAGAGAAAAGAACAAAGTCTCATTAAGGAGAAGAGGAAGGTCATGTCGAAACACTGAGGCAGCATGACACAGCAGGACCCACAGGCTTCAATCTAAGTTGAAGCCTATAAAAAGAAGGGGTGAGATGGGAAGACCTTTGGGTGACGCTCTGCTTATAACATTGAAGAGCACTGGTGCGCGCCCAACAGAGACCCAGCCCTTCTTCGTGCCCGGCTTTCCTTGCCAGTTAGCAGCCACAAGCTGCAAACTCAAGCCACGGAATCAAGCTACGCTCAGAACTGGTAACTATACAGCAGCTGCAGAACAGAGAGAGAGAGAGAAAGTGTATGTGTGTGGGGGGGGGTGTATGTGAGAGAGAGAGAGAGACTGAAGACACTGCTTTCAGGGGAAATTGTCAAATAGAAATAAGCTAAAAATCCAGTTTACGTAAATAAACCTGTTATGTATATATACACAAACACAGAAAAAGACAGAGTCTGGTTTTATGTCAATGAAATCAGTCTTTTTATTTATTTAACTGGGAGAGTGGACAGAAATATTTGCCTGAGGTGTTTATAGCCAAACTCTGCAGCACCTGTTAATGCAGGAGAACAAAAACAAAGCCCCAAAGCAGACAACTGTTTCATTTTCTAAGTGGGTTAGCGCACACTTCAGCAAGCTAAGAGGATAAATGGAGGGTGGGAAGGAAAGTAAACATTAGATTTTTTTTAAACGAGTATAGTTTTCCGTACTCGGCTCTTCTAACACCTAAGTACCATAGGGCAACAGGGCCAAGCCACAGCTCTGGAGCTGCATGCTGCTCCTTTACAGTTAAAGTGCAGTTCACAAGGCCCACATCTTTCCACCTTCTCCACCTACCAGATCAGGGGGAAAGGAGCTTGGGCTACAGCAGGTGTTAGGGGCATCTGCCCAGCAGGGGAGGAGAGAAGAGAGTAGGAAATCTAAGTGCATCAGCAGGCTTCATCCTTGCCATCACTGAAGGCCCAAACCCCAGCAGTCATCTATTGGAGCATAGAAGCCTGTAGCCCAGTAGTTCCCAAATTTTCAGCATCACCCCCTGCCTTTAATATATATATAGATATAGATATAGATATAGTTGAAGATACACATCTCTTAGAGCTAGAAGGGACCTCAGGAGGTCATCTAGTCCAGTTCCCTGCTCTCTTGACAGGACCAAGCACCATCCCTGGCATCTATTTGCCCCAATCCCTAAATGGCCTCCTCAAGGATTGAACTCACAACTCCAGGTTTACCAGGCCAATGCTCAAACCACTGAACTATCCCCTTTGATTTCTGAGACACCCTTCTGCCCGCCCACCTTTTCTTTAACATCATCCAACCCCCCCCTTCTAAAAAATTTAATTTGTAATTTAAAATAAACACAAACATTTGATATAAAAATGTTAATTAAAATAAAAAATAAGCACAAATAGTTTTTCTTGGCCCCTTGCAGATGCCCTGTGCCAGTCGCCAGAGCTGCTCATTCCAGAGCCCTCCTGAGACCTGTGCTGCCAACCTGTGCTGCCAGAGCCACCTGCCCAAGCTCTGTGCCACCGGGGCCAGCTGCCAGCCCACTGGCCAACCAAGCCTCACGCTGCCAGGATGAGCCACCCGCCCCAGCTGCAGGCCAGCTGCCTGAGCTCCATGCTGCCAGGGCCAGCCACCAGCCCGAACCACCCAAGCCCTACAATGCCTGGGCCGGCTGCCCTCCCACAAGCCTGAGTCACCTGAGCCCCGGCCAGCTGCCAGCCTGAACTGCTTTAGCCCTCCAATGCTAGGGCCAGCTGCCCAAGCCTCAACAAGTCCCACAAGCCAGCCGTCCGCTTGAGCCCCACAAGCCTGGCAAGCCACCCACCCAAGCCCATTCCTTCCCACAACCCAGGTACCACCAGCCCCCCGTCTGAGCCCATCCTCCTCCCACACTCACTCACCTTTGCAGGAGGCAGCTAGCTCCATGTGGGTCTTTGCCAGCTGCCTGCTTTTTACAGCGGCTGTGCCAGGTCACCCACATAAAATGGCAAGGCCTGAGAGCTGGAAGCAAAGGCCGGCTCTTCCTTTGGGTGGGAGGAAATAATGGGGGGGGTCGGGTTGCCTCATGCCCCCCCCGAAGTTCTGCACACCCACCAGTTTGGGAAACCCTGCTGTAGCCCCACAACCCTGCTGTGGGGCAAACACCCCGAGTCCTGACAGCTGTACCCAGCTCTTAAATTTCTGAAGATTATCATATGTGGCTAAGAGTATGTTTGGCCATCCCAGCCATAGAGCACAGTCCTGACTTAAGTAATGTCCACACAGAATCCCAATGTCTTCAATGGATGGGATAGGGTAATGGACAGGTAGGGGAACAGAGGACGTGCCAATTAGCTTGCATGATCCCAATTAATAGTAACACTGTCTATAATTTTATAAGTAACACACAAACTTTTAAAAGATTATCATGTTCATAATTTTCTTCAGTTATCAAAACATGATTCCTCTACCTGTGTTTATAAAAATACTAATGACTAGTTGTATTTCAGTGTAAGGTGTCTTTCCAAAACAAAGAATTAAAGCAGATATTTTGCATCTTTCAATTAAACATTGTTTTAAACAGACACTATTTGTATTTATTTTAAAATAATTTCTGACCAAGTAGTCTTTAACTTTTTTTAATTTTTTTTTCTGTTGGGGGTAGAGGGGTAAATATCCTTCTAAAATACTCTATTGAGGGTTTTCTCATCCTACTCTGTACACAGGTATTCTTGGCTTTTTTTCCAGCAAGGGACACACACTGACTGACTTGGGGAATGGTGAAAATGACTGTTTGAAATGTTGTCAAATACACAAAGTAAACAAACTAAACTATTAGCAAAACTTTTTTTTGTTTTGTTTTGATATCTCTTTTTACTTAGACCAACAGTAAGAATTAAACCTTCAGACAAAAAAAATGAGTTAATATTGTCTCTTTACACATCAGTTACATCACTTAGAAATCCTTTTTTAGACTATTTACATTAAAGAGAGTATAAGGGCTGTTATATATTCCTGCAAAACCCTCAACAAAATACAAGGTTTGTGAAATCAACTCAGAAAGATGAATCCGAAAGGTTTCCTGGGGTCAAATCGTGCCATATAGCAGACTACCATAAAAGAAAAATATGCTAATAGCACACGTAGAGTGTTCTATATGTTAGCATGTACAATATTCTAATCATGTAGACACCCCAAAACCCTGGAAGAAACCTTTTTAGACTCAGGCTATGTCTAAACTAGCCCGGCAAATTAAAAGGCTGAGGGTGGATCTTGCAGGGTTTGATTCTGCGTGTCTGGCAGAGATGTGTGAAACTGACCTTTCGGGGTAGCAGTCAACCCCTGTATTCCTTATGAAAGGCAAGGAGTAAGGGAGGTTGACAGGAGAAACTCTTCCGTTGACCTTCTTTAGTAAGGACAGCCAAGTAATCCAAGCGCGATTCTAGCTACGTAACTGCTGTAGCTAGAATTGCATATCTGCAGTTGACTTACTTTGCCTAGTGTACACACAGCCTCAGAACATGAGTGGACAGGGACGTGTATGCCACCTCTTTACCACTTTCATCTTTACCCCCCACAAAAGGAACAATATTAAGCTCTTATGATTTTGTGGAGATGGGGCCCACACTAAATCATGTAGAAGTTCCCCTTTAGGTGTGCCAAAAGGATGTTGTCTCCAGCCACACCTTCAAAATAATAAGGTTTTTCTACACTAGAAAAGTTTGGAAAAAAATTGCTCACCTCAGTTGTGCTCCACCAATGGTGATAACATTAGACGCCCAAGCACAAAGATGCTCAAAGCATCAGCCTGACTGACCCTCACACAAAACACATAGGTTGCCATGACAGTCCTCCAGGAATTAAAAATTAAACTTGCAGGAATTCATCCAGCCAAAGCTGGCAACCCCAAAATGTCACCATGATTATAAAACTAAAGCTCCCAGTGGCCATCTACACTAGACCAGCATTTCCCAACTTTTTTTTTTTTTAAAACAAAGTGCCCCTTTTTCAGAAAAAATGGCCCCGGTGCCCAGTACCCACAATTTTCAGTCAGACAAATTTTGTTCTACCATTGCAACCCCAATGATTTGTTCTAATTATGCAGACACCCCAAAACCCTGAAAGAAACCTTTTTAGACTCAGGCTATGTCTAAACTAGCCTGGCAGATTAGAAGGCTGAGGGTAGATCTTGCAGAGTTCGATTCTGCATGTCTGGTACAGATGTGTGATGTGTTTAAACAACTGAATCATAACTGGTTCATTGGAAGAAATTGCCTCTAGGCAATAAATTTGCTGTCCTACATATGTCTGTGCAAAAAGGATAAATAAAAAAGATGAACTCAAAAATAAATACAATTTTTATTCATTAAAAAAGGTTGAGAAATACTGATTTAATGTACCCTCTGGAAGAGCTCCGTATGCCCCCAGGGATACACACATCCCTGGTTGGAACCACTGCACTAGGCAACCTTCAGAAAAGTTACCCAAAAAGTGACTTGAGTCACAGTGCAGCTGCTTCCCCTTCTGGCTACTTGAATACAATAAAGATAGAATGCTTATGTGTGCACATGCATACTTCTACTCAAGTAGTTTCCCAATGGACACTGGTGACTTGTACTTAAGTACAAACCCCTCCTCCCGCAGCAAGTGTACGTAAGTGACTTTTTGGGTACTTTTCCCACCTCTGCCAATCTTACTAGCGCTAGCAGAGCTGAACAGCTATTTCCAATGGCCCCTTTAAAAAAAAAAAAAAGTCCCTAACATGGATGAATATGCAGATTCCTTATAGTGTCTATGCTAGGAAAAATGGTACCCGCTTTCCCCCAGTGCAGGCAAAGCTGTGCTCAAATGAAGGCGCAGCCAGGCACTCAGAGCCAAGGAGGCAGCTACTACATTCGCTCTCCTGTGCTCTGAGAGCCTGAGGACCCCTGCAGGGCTGTTGCTTTGGGTTCCCCGCAGCCTGCGCCCGGGGCCGTAGGGACGGGAAGGAAGAACGGAGAGGAAGAAGCCCAACGCGGCCTGTGGTGAACAGCCGAGTCCAGTGACGTGCGCCTCGCTCCGCGGTTCCTGCCCATGGGGCGGGGTCGGGGCACGCGCCGGAGAGAAGAGGCCGCCCAGCAGCGCGCTTACAGGAGACCCGCTTCACAGCCAGAGCCCGGCCCGTCCCGTCCCGGCCGCGCACGTGGGCTTCACCACAAGAGACAACCCCAGACTGCCATGGCGGCGGCGGCTGCTGGGGGAAGAGCGGGCGCCTCCCCCGGGGAGCAGCTCCTTAACCCGCCCCGTGCTGCACCCCTCGGCCCACTCCGGGCCCCCCACGCGTGTCGGAAGAGCGGGCGTGGCCGCCACTCACCCGGTGCGTGTTCTCGGCCTTGTGCGAGGGGGGTTTGGGCTTCATGGTTCCGAATCCGGGCGCGGCAGCCGGAGGGCTCCGGGACTCTGGCACACGTGCGGGCCTAGCTGCTGGGCGCCGCCATCAGCCGAGCCAAGGCCGGGGCGGGGGAATGGGCGGGGCTGCCTGGCGATCCGCCTCTCCCGCGACGCGACGCGACGCGCCCCCCGGCAGGGCCCTGCCTGCCCAGCGCGCTCTGCGCCTCGCCTTAAGTTCAGATGTGCTCGAGCTGCCACTTCCCTGTCTTGCGCCAGCAGCCTCTGGTTCGGCCTCCCTCTTGCCGAGCTCTGGTGCCTGGGTGCTCGGGGCAGTCCTGGAGGGCGCCAGTGAGGGGTCTGGGCAAATAGACTGAAAAAAAAAATTCGGTCTGGGATGATGATTGGCCCTGCTTTGAGTGCAGGGGACTGGACTGGCTGAGCTCTCAAGGTCCCTTGCAGCTCTGTGAGCGAGGTGGAGGTACGGCAGCTCCCAACTCCATCAGCCTCTAGCTTGCAGCCACCTGGTCCTGCCAGTTCTTTAACAGCTGCCCTGTAAACTGGCCACCTATCCAAGAGGTGTTAGTACCATCAACTTGCCTGTGGACAAGTGGTCGTCCAGCTCTGTACCTGGGGCAGCAGAGTTGCCCGGCAGCATCCCAGGCTTCTGAGCAGTCCTCTTTAGGACAGCGCTGCTCACCCTAGTAAGGGAGGGGCCTAGAAAAGGTGGCCTAAAAATTACCTGCCCTACAACAATAACTGGCCAGCAAGCTGCGGCTGGCAGTTCAACCCTACTTGCGGTCGAAACCACAAGAAAAATTTGAGAAAACTTACCATTGGTGTATGGAATGTTCGTACTCTCATGGATCAAGAAGTTGTTGCAAGACCTGAGAGAAGGACAGCTCTCATTGCTTGTGAACTAGCCCGCTATAACATTGATATAGCAGCATGAAGTGAAACAAGATTGGCTGGGAAAGGTTTCTTGAGTGAACCAGGAAGTGATTATACCTTCTTCTGGAAGGGTAAGACTGAGGCAGAGGATAGAATACATGGAGTCGGCCTGGCAATAAAAACCTCATTGATGCGTGAACTCCCAGACCTTCCAGTGGGTATCAATGAAAGATTGCTGAAACTACGCTTCCCGCTAAACGCCAAACATCATGCCACCATCATCAGTGCATATGCACCCGCTCTAACATGCCCTGACAACTCGAACAATTCTATGAAGATCTCGACAGACTGATCAAGGCCACACTTGCAACACTCAAACTACTCCTACTTGGAGATTTCAATGCCCGAGTCGGGGCTGACAACGAGAACTGGAAAGGAGTAACCAGGCCACATGGTGTAAGCAAAATGAACAACAATGGACTACTCCTTTTGAGCCTTTGTTCTGAAAATGACCTGACTATCACCAACACACTGTTCCGACAAGCGGATAAATACAAAACGACATGGATGCACCCTAGGTCTAAACAGTGGCATCTGATAGATTATGCCATTGTCAGAAGGCAAGACATCCGAGACGTACTGATCACCAGAGTAACGCGAGGTGCAGAGCGCTGCACAGATCACAGATTAGTCAGGATGTCTCTTCTACTTTACATCGCTCCCTCTCGGCACAAATGCCTTAAGCATGTGCAACGTGCTTTTAACTTAGCCAAACTGAAGGATGCCCAATGTTTAAACAATTTTCAGAAGAGTCTCGATGACAAATTAACATCCCATGGTCAACTGGTCAGTAGTGTAGCTGAAAAGTGGGATCAGTTCAAGCAGATAGTGACTGACATAGCAATAACATCGCTTGGACCAAGGAAAAGAATACATCAGGATTGGTTCGATGAGAACCAAGAACAAATATGTTCAGCACTGGAAGTAAAGAGAAAAGCCTTTATTGAATGGCAGAATGACCCCTGCTCAGCCTCCAAATGGGACCATTTCAAGCACCTTCAGAGCAAAACACAGAAAGACCTCTGTCAGATACAAGACAGCTGGTGGAAGAGCAAAGCCAAAGAAATTGAGCACTATGCTGAGACCCACAACTCAAAGATGTTCTTTAGTGCTATTAAGACTATCTATGGACCTTCTAAACGAAGGACTACCCCATTGCTCTCATCAGAGTACACAACGCTAGTCAAAGACAAAGAGGGCATCAACAAAAGATGGCGAGAACACTTTAGCAACCTCCTTAACAGACCATCGACCATGAATAATAATGTCCTCAGTGAAATTCCACAACAACCCATCCTGACAGATCTTGACTTTCCGCCCACTATAGATGAGATTAAGAAAGCTGTTAGCCAGATGAGTTCAGGAAAAGCTCCTGGAAAAGATGGGATACCAGCAGATAAATATAAAGCGGCAAGTCCAGCAGCACTAGCAGCGTTCCATAGCGTGATCATCAGCATCTAGGAGGATGAAAACATACCACAGAACCTCCGCGACGCTATTATTGTCTCCCTTTTCAAGAATAAAGGCAGCAAAGCAGAATGTGGAAATTACAGACACATATCCCTCCTCTCCGTTGGAGGGAAGATCATCGCCTGCATCATCTTGAACCGCCTAATAGTCAGTATTTCCGAGGCAAATCTACCTGAAAGTCAATGCGGTTTTTGACCTGGCCGGAGCGCAGCCAATATGGTGTTTGCTGTCAGACAAATACAAGAGAAGTGTATTGAACAGAACATGCACCTGTATGCTATCTTCATAGATCTGACAAAGGCGTTTGATACCGTCAACAGGGAAGCCCTTTGGACCATTCTAATACGACTCGGCTGCCCAAGAAGATTTGTCCAGATTATATGCCTTTTCCATGACGACATGACAAGTGAAGTACTGTCTGAGGGAGCCACATCAGCCCCCTTCAACATCACCAGCGGCGTGAAACAAGGATGTGTTCTCGCTCCTGTCTTATTTAACCTGTTCTTTGCATGCGTCCTTAACCATGCAATGAAAGATCTGGACCGAGGTATATACTTGAAATACCGGCATGATGGTTCACATTTTGACCTCCGTCGCCTGAATGCAAAGACTAAGACAGTGCAGAAACTCCTTTCTCAGGCACTCTTAGCTGATGACTGTGCCCTTATGGCTCACACTGAAAATGATCTTCAGCACATTGTCAACAAGTTTGCTGAGGCCTCACAACTTTTTGGGCTGTCAGCCTCGGAAAGACAGAAGTTCTCCATCAACCTGCACCTGGATCAAATGCTCCTGTCCCGAGTATCTCCATTGATGGCACTCAGCTTAAAGGAGTGGAGAACTTTAAATACCTGGGTAGTGTCATATCCAGTGATGGATCACTGGATAATGAGATCAGCGTGCGAATATCCAAAGCGACCCAGGCACTTGGCTGTCTGCGTGTCAAAGTTCTAAACCACCATAACATCCAGATATCAACAAAACCGTTTGTGTACAGAGCTGTTGTTCTCTCATCTCTTTTGTACGGGTGTGAAACATGGACACTATATAGGCGTCACATCAAGCAGCTCAAAGCATTCCACATGCGCTGCCTCCATAACATCATGAAGATCCGCTGGCAAGACAAAGTGCCCAATCTTGAGGTCCTCGAGAGAGCCTAGATGACAAGCATCGAAATGATAATTATGAAGTCACAACTACGTTGGACCGGTCATGTCAGCTGCATGGATGCCAACAGAATCCCTCGCCAGCTTCTGTATGGTGAACTCTCCCAGGGCATCCAGTGTATAGGTCATCCACGGAAACGCTACAAGGATACCATCAAAGCCAATCTGCAGTACAGCAGTATCAAACCTAGGGACCTTGAGGATGCCGCCAGTGACAGAACACAGTGGCGTGCAACAGTCAGAAATACCTGCCTTGCCTTTGAGGAAGACCGCTGCCGGCATCTACAAGAGGCACGCGAATGACGTCACAGAACATCAGCAATGCACAACCCACAGATTGCAAACTTCCCATGCACCATCTGCGGCAAAATGTGCACCTCTAGAATTGGCTTATACAGTCACCAGAGGGCACGCCAGATTTGTCATCATCGGATCGATGGACTACCATTAATGCATATTGGAAAACTTCTAGATATGTGTATAAAATAATGGAGTAGCCATTACTATTCAAAAGAGTGTTCTCCAAGTCATTATCTGAAAACATCCATTCAATGTGCAGCAGCAGTCAAAAAAGCAAACAGAATGTTGGGAATCATTTAGAAAGGGATCAAGAATAAGAGAATATTGTATTGCCTAATTGTAAATCCATGGGGGGGACACACATCTTGAATACAGGATGTTCTATAACACAAAACAAAAAAGCAGTCATGTAGCACTTTAAAGACTAACAAAATAATTTAAGTGATGAGCTTCCCTGGGACAGACCTGCTTCTTCAGATCTAATTTAAAGACCTCAAGTTACAGAGACTATCATTTATGCTTGTTTAAATCTGCTAGTTACTCTATCCCATTCGGTAGAAGAAGACAATCTCCCCTTCTAAAATAAACAAACAAACATGTCTCTTCCAATCTAAGCCAGGGGAAATTCCTTCCTGACCCCAGATATGGCAATAAGTCAGATCCTGGGCATGTGGGTCAACAATGATTTTCCTTTTAGGTCTTTGCTTCAGGTTGCGGGGCCAACTACACTTCTGTCTCCTTTCTCAGTGCTTCCCACCCAGGTCTTAGGCCTGGTGCTTTATCTTACCTGGAGTGGAATCACACAGTTCCCACAGTTAGAGCAGGCCCTGGTTTGGAGTACCCTGTGTTTCAATCGTGCTTACACTGCCTGTCCAATTGCATTCAGGACACACAGATCTTACCTTCAGGAGTCTGTGACCACTGATAAACAGAGTAACAAACTGCCTTCTTAAACTGAACAAGTGTTTAATTTTGACAATGGGAATAAGCACTTAAAAAACAGGATTTTAAAGCAACTGCCTATTGGCCTGTCTATCTCATGTAGAGCCCTACCATCTGTGATGATGGCCCAGGCAGACCTAACATTCTCACCCATACTGCAGCAGTATCTGGGTACAGCCTCAGCAGCCCCCAACAATTGTCACCATTTCTTTATAGAGTCTTTTTTATCCTGCCTGAGTTCCTTTATCTTCTCAGTTTTTGCACTTTTGGGCTCCACTGTCCAAAACCAGTTTGTTGGGCTTTGTGGACAGGCAGGTCAGTCTCCTCAGGTCTAACAGCTCTCACACAGTTCTGTGTTCAAATGTGTGTTTGCTGAGGGGGAAATATTCCTCTGAGTCACTGTTTCACCTTCCCATTTGTTTCCCAACCGTTCTGATTCAAATATAATCATACAGTAAACTTTCCAGTATTACACCAGTACAGTCACACTTCACTGCTCAGTTACCAGGTTCACACACAATATTTGAAGTATTTCAGAGCAGACCCACTTCTGTCATGCAACAAGTCAGATCCTGGGCATGTGGGTCAACAATGATTTTCCTTTTAGGTCTTTGCTTCAGGTTGCAGGGCCAACTACACTTCTGTCTCCTTTCTCAGTGCTTCCCACCCAGGTCTTAGGCCTGGTGCTTTCTTACCTGAAGTGGAATCCTACCGTATTAAAAGCTCCTTTGTCTTATTATTTATTTCATGTTGGTCACTAACAGAGTATGTGCTGAAGACATCGTCCCACTCACAATGAGTTTATAGTCTAAAGGACGGGACAATCCAAAACAAGTCACTATGTAATGATTGGCCTTATTTGAAGTAAAGGCATTTTTTAAAAATTAATACCTGTAGATTGTACATAGATAAATGGATTTTAAGGCCAGGCAAGTATTCATCTAGTCTGACTTTCATTTATTAATATATGTGTCTGTTAGGATAATGTTCCTAGGCAGAAGTTTAGGCATAATTTCAGTGTAAGAAAATCCTTAGTTCTTTAAAACCAAGTATAATAGAGAAAAATCTGTTGATTTGCCAAATGTATTTAGAAAACATTTATTAAACTCAGGTTCCCAAATACCCATATTTAGCCTTAAATAAATAGCCCATGTTTCAAAAACACTGAGCACCCAAAACTCAGTGGTATGCAAAGTTATTTGTGTAGGCCCCAACCCCTCAAAGAGTTGAATGTGTGCTTAGCTTTACACATTCTGAGATATTCCATTGAAGGCAATGGCGCTCCTCATAGTGTGTAAAGTTAAAGATACACCAAGGCCGTGTCTACATGTGCCCCAAATTTCGAAATGGCCATGCAAATGGCCATTTCGAAGTTTACTAATGAAGCGCTGAAATGCATATTCAGCGCTTCATTAGAATGCGGGCTGCCGCGTCACTTCAAAATTGACGCGGCTTGCTGCCGCGCGTCTCGTCCAGACGGGGCTCCTTTTTGAAAGGACTCCGGCTACTTCGAAGTCCCCTTATTCCTATGAGCTCATGGGAATAAGGGGACTTCAAAGTAGGCGGGGTCCTTTCGAAAAGGAGCCCCGTCTGGATGAGACGCGCGGCGGCAAGCCGCGTCAATTTCGAAGTGCCGCGGCAGCCCGCATTCTAATGAAGCGCTGAATGGCCATTTGCGTGGCCATTTCGAAGTTTGGGGCATATGTAGACGTAGCCCAAGTGTATTATTTGGACTCTGGTCATATCAGAAGAACACTTCCTATCATAGGTGGTGACTTTCTGCTATAGGCCTTCCCCCTTCCCCCAGCCCCTCACACCTGCTCTATCCCCCTCAGCTTTTTCCCTTTCTCCTCCCTCAGGCGTGCCCTGTGCCCCATCCTTTCTTTCCTTCCCAGAACTTGAACACTGCAAATCAGATGTTTGTGGCACTTCAAAAGTGCTGGGAAGTAGGGGGAGGAGTTGGTCAGCTGGGTTACAGGGGCGTGGTGGGGAGGTTTAACAGGGGGAGCATCCTCAGAGTTGGTGTCTATGCTTCCCACCACATCTGAAAGCAGCAGTGAAGTGGTTAAACTACAACAGATCTGAGGTTACCTTACCCAGGGTCCAGGATGTTATCTTGATAGAATGTTATCTTGATAAGCTGTTTCAACATTTCACCTGAAGGCAAATGACTTTTTTTCACTCGAGTGGTGAGTCCCCTTAGAGACAATAAAAAAATATTTTTCTTGCCAGTTTCCGCCTGAGCATTTAGCTGGCTCTTTGCCCTGTCTCCTGGGTAGAAACCCTGCAGGAATACAGAGCCATAGTGCTCAGCCAAAAATATTTGTGGAAAAACAAAATAGCAACCCCTCTATTTGGCACTGGTGAGGCCACATCTGGAATATTGTGTCCAATTTTGGGCCCCCCAGTACAAAAAGGATGTGGATGTGTTTAAGCAGGTTCAGTGGAGGGCAACAAAAATGATTAAGGGGCTGGAGCACAAGACCTATGAGGATAGCCTGAGGGATTGGGGCTTGTTTAGTTTACAGAAGAGAAGACTTAGGGGTGATTTAAAAGCCGCCTTCAACTTCCTGAAGGGGACCTCTAAAGAGGAGGGTGAGAAACTGTTCTCAGTGGTGTCAGATGGCAGAACAAGGAGTAATGGTCTGAAGCTGAAGAGGGAGAGGTGTAGGTCAGATATTAAGAAAAACTACTTCACCAGGAGGGTGGTGAAGCATTGGAATGCGTTGCCTAGAGAGGTGGTGGATTCTCCATCCCTCAAAGTTTTTAAGTCCCAGCTTGACAAGGTCCTGGCTGGGATGAATTAGTGGGGGCTGATCCTGCTTGAAGCAGGGGGCTGGGCTAGATGACCTCCTGAGGTCCCTTCCAGCTCTATGAGTCTATGAAAATAGTAGAATTGTCTCCCTGAGCTAGCATTTCTACTGTGCATGACATACAGAGATTTACAAAGGCACTCAGCCCAAGAATGAGGTGCAATGCAGGCACCAGGTGGTGAAGCACTGGAATGTGTTACGTGGAAAGGTAGTGGAATCTCTACTCCTAGAGGTTTTTAAATCCCGGCTTGACAAAGTCCTGGTTGGGATGATTTAGTTAGGGTTGATCCTGGTTTGGGCAGGGGGCTGGACTTGATAGCCCCTGAGGTCCCTTCCAGCCCTAGGATTCTATGAGTCTATGGTTCCTCTTGGCAGATCCCTCTATTGATGGTGTCTTTCCTAAACAGAGCTAAGTCTTTAACTCTTTAAATCAAGCTGGTGTATAGAAGCTAAGGTTTCAGCAGCAATGAAAGGTTTTTCATCTCAGAAATATTCAGAAGATGAGGTTGAGTCACAGCAATCCACCCTCTCATGACCTCTGTCTACAGATTGCATCTATACACAACTTGCTCTGCCGACAGAGAACTGCCAGGCTGCACTGTCCTCTGATGCCAGAAAGCAGAATGGCAGCTCTGCAAAAAGGGCTGCCCCGCAACCAGAAGTCCTCTCTGTCGACAGAATTGGCCACACTGCACTTTTGTCGACATTAATCTGTCCGGATAACCCCTCTGTCGACAAAACTCTCTAGGGTAGACCCAGCCATTATGATCAATAAAAAAACCTATATCCAGACATCATCCCAACTCTACCAGGGGTTCTGGCAGGATAAATCCTTCACCCCGTGCCCCTCCTAAGGGAGTCTAGCTCAGAACAAGCTCACTCATGACTTGTTCAGTCCACTCGTTAAAACAGATCAGAGGGTGGCACTGGAGATTGCAGAAGCAGACCTCTGTCCTCTGTGCACTTTTGAAAGGTTGGCTTCAGAAGGAGAGAATTTGCTTTCCACTCCCCTCAAGGTATTTCCTAAGGAAATCCACTTGGGGAATGAGAGGAGGAAGAAATCCTTCATACCTGCCAGAGGAGTGCATTGCTCTTGCCTACCAGAGAAGTTCCATTCAGTTTCACAGTAATCCTCAAACATCTGCATTTGTAATAAGATAAATTCCAAAGATGTTATCCCTAATTCAATAAAGTTTATTTTTATTTAAACTCTGAAAACTTTGTGCATGTCATCATAAGTTATTGTCAGTCTATCACCATACCCAGCTACTGGAGTAAGTCTTGAGGCTACTCTAAATTTCCCCCATCTAAATAGGTCTCTGAGTAGTTCCAAGATTATATATGTGTGTAAAAGAGGCCACACAGAAGCTGGATCCTGGCGTACATCGAGCATGAGAGGCATATGCTAACAGACCCAAATGAGCAGTTCAGTAGATGGAAGGAACACTTTGAAGAGCTACAGAACTGCCCTCCCCGCATGGAACCTCCTGAGTTACCTCCTGCAAATGCATGTATGCAAATCAACAGCAACAGACCTACAAAAGAAGAAATCAGAAAAGCCACTACCCATCTGAAAAGGAGAAAAGCACCTGGTCCAGACAACATCCCCACAGAAGCAATCAAGACAGGTAGTGAGATATCAGTAGATGTAACAGGATGTATAATCTATATTCTGTGATGTCTAATCTATTTGGGAAAGTTTGGGACACTGAAGAGATCCCCCAAGACTGGAAACATGGCTACCTTATCAAGCTTCCAAAGAAAGGCAACCTGAAGGAATGCAAGAACTGGAGGGGAATCGTGTTACTGTCTATTCCAGGAAGAGTGTTCATCAGGGCTCTCTTGGAGAGAATGAAGACAGAAATTGATAGACAGCTCAGGGAAGAACCGGCTGGCTTCTGAAGTGAGAGATCTTGTTCTGACCAAATAGCAACTTTCAGAGTGATCATAGAACAGTAGCTTGAGTAGAACGCCTCCCTGTACCTAACCTTCAAAG
The DNA here is from genome assembly GCF_033958435.1 of Carettochelys insculpta. Classification (NCBI taxonomy): domain Eukaryota; kingdom Metazoa; phylum Chordata; order Testudines; family Carettochelyidae; genus Carettochelys; species Carettochelys insculpta. Next base: position 287,976,110 of record NC_134137.1, read on the forward strand.
ATTTTGAAAAAGCCTTTACAGTGTTGATAGAGATATTTTGTGGAAACTGCTGCAACACCATGGCATCCCATCTAAAATTATTAACCTGATCTGTTCAATGTACAAACCTTCAACATGCCAAATTGTTCACAATGGTGTCTTGATACTCTCTTGGTGTCAGCATACTCTCAGGACTGTGAAAAGGGTGCCTAGTGTCACCTTTCCTGTTCTTGATCACAATGGATTGGATTATGAGCAGGACAACAGATGTCCATCAATGAGGAGTTCAGTGGACACTTTCCAAACAGCTAGAGGACGTTGATTTTGCTGACGATGTCGCCTTCCTTTCACACAAATGAAAGCATGGAAGAAAAGATCACTACACTAGACAAAACTGCCTCAATGACTGGCCTGAGCATTAAAAAGGGAAAGATCAAGACGAAGAGGATCACCCAACCCGACAGCACCACCATCACACTGGGAGGGGATGACCTGGAAGATGTGGAGCAGTTCACCTACTTGGGGAGTATTGTGGGCAAAGACAGAGGAACAGAGAGGGATATCACTGCCAGGATAGGGAAAGCAACAGATGCATTCAAGACCCTTAGTCCTATATGGAGCTCACAAATACTATTTGCGAAGACGAAACTGTGAATCTATAACACAAATATGCAGAGTGTGCTCTTGAATGGATGTGAGACCTGGCTTACTAAAGCATCTTCAAATTGCAAGCTACAGATATTAATAAACAGATGCCTGAAGTACATCCTTCATATGTAATGGCAAGACTTTGTCACAAATGAGGAGCTTTGGAACAGAGCAGGACAAGCTCTTTGGTGTTCAAATCAAGAGAAGAAAGGGGATGGCTAGGCCACATTCTCAGAAAACCATCATCCAGCATTGCCTGTCAAGCTCTCAAATGGAACCTGCAAGGAAAATGCAAAAGAGGAGGACCTCAGACAACGTGAAGAAGATCTACTGAGACTGAAGTACAACAACTGGGGTTCTCTGGAGCTAGCTGTAAGATTTATCCCAAGACAGAGTGAAGTGGAGGAGACGTGTAGACGACCTATGCTCCACTCAAAGTACCAGGGTTTAAGTATCAGAGGGGTAGCTGTGTTAGTCTCTATCCGCAAAAATGAGAAGTCCTGTGGCATCTTATAGAATAACAGATATATTGGAGCATAAACTTTCATGGCAAAGACCCACTTCTTTGCCCACAAAAGTTTATGCTCCAATTTATCTGTTAGTCTATAAGGTGCCACATGTGTTCTTGTTGTTTTTAAGGGTTTATAAAGAAGAGCACTAAAGAAAAGGTTATGGATCCTACCACCTTTCTTACGACTCCTTTGGAAGTGTTAGAAGGAAGGGGCTCTGATTCGTTCCTGGACAGTGTGGATACACCTGTAATAATTAGAGGCTTGGTGTAAGGCTGAAGGCCGAGAACAAGAGTCAATGCTGTGTTAACATACAGCAAAGCTACAGGCCACAAGTCTGAACAACAGTAGGTTAAAGCAAAAACCGTGCTAGGTAGATTCTGCCCACAGGAATGCAGCAAGAGACAGAGCTGATAAGTCACAGGGCCTAAAAGCACATTAAAATACCTAAAAGCACCCAGAGCCAGACACTTAGTGATACACATAAACACATCCTGCTTAGGACCATGCACTTCCTATACCCTCCCCATAGATAACCGCTTAGCACCAGGTACATTCCCACCCAAGTTCAGGAACAGGTCATAATGATGGATAGTGTTGTTTTGATGGTACCACCATTATCCCCCAAGTTAACGGGTAGATCTAGTTACACTAAGGGGTATCAATGTATTACAATGAGGGGGTTGTACCTGGATACGTAACTTGTTTATATCTGTGTATAAAAGGGTGTGTAACACGGGCTGTGTCGAGCGACCTAGGGGATGATGGAGCTCCCTTGCCATCAACTGAGTCGCATCCATTGTCACGGCGTATGCAGGTACCAATGTAAACTGTTGAGTAATATTGGAGACTCATGAGGGTGTTGGAGACCATACATCAATGACAATAAACCTGGCTCCAGTGCCTTCGTACCTTGCTTGATTTGTGGTTCTTGGAGGTCTGCACTGTCGGCTAACTGCAGGCTTTACACTGTTGTCCAAAAAGAGCACACCCACGCATCCAAAGTGATTAACATCAAAGGGAGCAGATTGGATGTCCGAGCACCATTCTGGTGGAGACACCTGCCCACATTGGTGACCCCGACGGGGCCGTTAACTCCACCATCATAAAAAATCACAATGTGAGGGAATATGTACAGGTAACATCTAAAATGTGAGTTTAGTCACCGAGTGAGCTTGTTTACTGTAAAGAAACAATTACTCTCATGCATATGAGCAATAGATAATCAAAGCCATCTCATGGTATCAAATGCATTTACCCCACATTGTGGTTATGGTCCCGGGTGTAACATTCCCAGGCCCACCTTAAGGGACTAATCAAAACTGGCAAATACAATCTGTCTGCCAGGCATACAAGGGAATGTGCAAACTTTGGGACGTGTGGGGCATGAGTGCGTGAACGGGAGAGAAAAGATGTCCTGATAACAGTGTTTAGCCCACTGGGTCACCTTTCAGTCTATGCATTGTGCTTTTCCAGGATGATGGGTAAACGTCCTCCCCATAAAAATACAAAAATGGGGGAATGTAGTAATGAGAGGCTTGGTGTAAGGCTAAAGGCCAAGAATAACAGTCAATGCTTTGTTAATATACAGCAAAGCTAAAGGCCTCAAGCCTGAACAACCGTAGGTTAAAGGAAAAACTGTGCTTCGTATATTCTGCCGACAGGAATGCAGCAAGAGACAGAGCTGATAAGTCACAGGGCCTAAAAGCACATAAAAACACCTAAATGCACCCAGAGCCAGGCACTTAGTGCTACACATAAACACATCCTGCTTAATACTATGCACTCCTCATACCCTCCCCATAGATAACAGCTTAGCACCAGGTACATTCCCACCCAAGTTCAGGAACAGGTCGTAATGACAGCATGATGGATAGTGTTCTTTTGATGGTACCACCATTATCCCCCAAGTTAATGGGTAGATCTAGTTACATTAAGGGGTGTCAATGTATTACAATGAGGGGGTTGTACCTGGATATGTAACTTGTTTATACCTGTGTATAAAAGTGTGTGTAACGGGTCTGTGTTGAACGACCTAGGGGATGACGGAGCCCCCTTGACATCAACTGAGTTGTGTCCATTGTCACGGCATATGCAGGTGCCTGTGTAAACTGTTCAGTCATGTTGGAGACTCATGAGGGTGTTGGAGACCATACATCAACGACAATAAAGCTGGCTCCAGTGCATTCGTACCTTGCTTGATTTATGGTTCTTGGGGGCTCTCAGGTCTGCAGTGTTGGCTAACTGCAGGGTCTACACTGTTGTCCAAAGAGAGCACACGCACGCATCCAAAGTGATTAACATCAAAGGGAGCAGATTGGATGTCCGAGCACCGTTCCGGTAGAGATGCCCGATCACAACACCTACATAGACAAAAGATTTCCAAATACTTGATCTCCTGTTCACATCTACACTTTCTCAAGTGTAGGAGTCCTGGGACGCCCAGCCCTTGGCCTAGGGCGGGTGGCAACCAAAGAGGGGTATAACACCGGCCCAGCCCTCAGTTCGGGGCGGGACAGCAGTTCGCCATTGCAATACAATACAGGCCCAGCCCTCAGTCTAGGGCGGGGCAGCAGTTCACAATAGTAACACAGTCCAGGCCCAGCCCTCAGTCTAGGGTGGGGCAGTAGTTCACAATTGCAACACAGTACAGGCCCAGCCCTCAGTTCAGGGCGGGGCAGCAGCACAAGGGTTCGAGCACAGACCCAGCCCTCAGTTTGGGGCGGGGCAACAGCACAAGGGTTTGAGCACAGGCCCAGCACGGGCTGGCCCTGTCGAGGGGGTAGGGGGTCGCAGGCCCTCCCACTCCACTGCGACCCGGCCCGGGGCCCTGTGGTCACTCACACACAACCACGGCAGTAGGGACCCAGGACGCAACACACTGCCATGGGTTCGGGAGCGTCGTTCCCCAGGCCACTTCCTATCTCTACCTCCACCGGGGGAAGGTCCCAGTCCATCTGGTCAGGGGGTCCCGCAGGGTTGGTCTCCTCCAAATTGTCCACCTTCGGGGGCTCCGGCCAGTCGCTCATGTCGATGTCATTGGGATAGTCTGGTGGCGGTAGCACGGTGGGCCCGAGGCGATCCTGGGCCTGGGGGCTGCAGCAGTCCGCCGGGACTCTGGGGCAGGCCGCTCCCGGAGCCTTGTGGTCGCTCACCCTCGCTAGTCTGGCCGCGTCCGGGGCTTCCTCCAAGGCGGGGGCTGTCCACCGGCATGAGGGTCCTGGCAGGTCTGGGAAGTCCAGGTAGTCCCCCTGGGGCATCTGGATCCGTGGTTGTTCGGGGCCGCTGGGGGCTTGCTCCTCTGGCCTGGCCGGGCGGCGACAGGCCCTCTGCCCTTGGCATCGGGGAGCTTGTGCAGGTGCCTCCTCCCTGCCCGGAGGCCCAGGCTTTAATGGGTCCCGAGCCCTGCCCTTGGCCCTTCTAGCCCTGGGCCCCGCCCTCTGAGGGGTGGGCCACTGGTGTTCTGGCTCCAGGCCCGCCCACCAGGGCCTCTGCACAGCCTCCTCTGCCTCCAAGTCAGCAGGAGGCCATACTGACTCACCACACAAGCAATATGCATCCATGGATACCTGCCGGCATTGCCCTTGGGAAGGAGGCGGTTTGATGGAGAGCAGCAGAGTGATAAGGATCAAGAATTTGGGTTAGGAGAGAGGAAACATAGCAAGTGGGAATGGACAGCTCAGGGTATGTCTACACTTACTACAATGTAGGTGCTGTGGAGATCAATCTTCTGGGGTTCAATTTAGTGTGTCCAGTAGGGACATGATTAATTGAATGCTGAGAGCATTTTCATAAGGGAAGTCAGTAGGAGAGTTTCTCCTGTCTACCCTCCACTGGGGGGATGGCGGAGGAAGTCAGCCTAAAGTACATCAACTCCAACTGCACTGTTCTCATAGCTGGAGTTCTGTATCTCAGGTTGACTTTCTCCCCTAGTATAGACCTGCCCTCACTAAGACCGTTTCTACACAGGCCACTTCCTTTGGAAGTGGCATGCTAATACACGGAGTGAAAGATGCTAATGAGGCACAGATGCAAATCTCCCGTGCCTCATTAGCATAACATCACGTGATTTTTGGAGTCCAGAAGACCATTCTTGCGGACTCCAAAACGCCATGTAGAAGCGCAGCCTTGAGGGGGGAGGGCTTCTGGAGGGAAGTCCTTCTTCTGGAGACCCCTTCTTCTCAAAAATTTTTGGGAAAAAGGGGCCTCCGGAAGGAGGACTTCCTTCTGGAAGCCCCCCCCAGGGCCACGCTTCTACACAGCATTTTGGAGTCCAGAAGAACGGTCTTCCAGACTCCAAATCATGTGACGTTATGCTAATGAGGCATGGGGAATCTGCATCCATGCCTCATTAGCATCTTTCGCTCTGTGTATTAGCATGCCACTTCTGAAGGAAGTGGCCTGTGTAGAAATGGCCTAGAAGATTTTGGAAATGAAAGGACGAAGTGCTGGTAGATTAGCCACTGCGCCGGTGGGGTCTGTGCCCAGGAGTCCTGACTGATTGGGGTGCCGTACACCATCCCACCCACCTGGTACTCCTGCTGGGGTGCAGGGTGAGGGCATAGGAACTTCCTTCACTAAGTCCCCTTCCTCTGACCCCATTTCCTTGGCAGGAGTACTGTGGGAAGAGAGGTGCAGATGAGGCAGCAGGAGGAAAGGGTGGGGAAGAGCCCCCTCTAGATCCTGACCAGGGCCCCTCAAACACCTATTCTGCCTCTGGAAGGAAGGGTGGGGGAGTTAGAAAGGAAAAGTATGTCTGAAAGAATGTTTTTCAAGATGAGTGTTGGGAATGAGTTTGTTTAAGCAGAAAGGAAGGAGCCTGAGACAAGAGAGTGGTGAGAGCTAGTGCGGTGGGAGGAGATGGAAGAAAGTGAAGGAGGCCAAGAGCCACGTAGAGTGGGAATTACAGGGGCAGGTTCAGAGGTTAGAGTCAGATAACAGAAGGCAGACCACCAAGTTAGTGAAAGATACCTGCCCATGCTAATAAAAGGGTAAATCACACAAAATTGAAGAGTTAGGTCCCTGGGAACTATACAGGGGAGCACATTTTCCAGTGTCCCTGATCACAAAATTCCATGTAGATGGAGACAGATTCAATGATGACTGACAGGATAGCAAGAGAACAAAGGGAAAAACAGAAGAGGAAACCAAGAGCAATGTTACCTCAAGGCTCCCTTTTTCATTTATCTTTCTGGTGAACATTTGTCAGCTCTTCTCGTTCATTAACTCAGGTTAACACACTGGTTGAATTGTAAATCTGTTTCTATAAAATTAAAAACCTTAAATAAACAAGGGATCCTAAAGCCAAAAGGATAAAGTTCAAATGTGTAAGTAAGTCATTACCTCAGTGAAAGATCAGAGTGGTGCACATGGTCTGCATAGTCTGGTGAAAAATTTTGAAATTCTCATATATATTTGTTACTTTAAATAAATGACAGATTTCTCCAAAGAATCAATTTTGCTTTGCAGACCTTACATAAAAAGTTGATTACAAATATTCAACATTCAAGCTGTGTTACTGATTTAGGGTATGTCTACGCAGCAAAGTATTTCAAAATAACAGCCATTATTTTGAAATAACTTTACTAGCATCTACACAATGCAGCTGCTATTTTGAAATAATTTTGAAATAGCAGATGGTTTATTTTGAAATAGGTAAACCTCATTTCATGAGGAATAGTGCCTATTTTGCTATCTTGCTCTAATAGCTATTTTGTAATAGGGGCTGTGTAGACAGGGAATAGTGGCTTTTTCAAAATAAGCCATAGTGTGTCCAATGCTGAGGGCTATTTCAAAATGCATTTTGTGTGTAGCAGTGTTATTTTGAAATAAGCTATTCAAGAAAATCTCTTCTGGAATGACACTTTAAAAAATAATGGTGCTGTGTAGACATACCCTTAGGCTGTGGCCACACTTGGCCAAAACTTTGAAATGGCCATGCTAATGGCCAAATTGAAGAATACTAATGAGGCGCTGAATTGAATATTCAGCGCCTCATTAGCATTCACACGCTTCTGGCCATGGAGTTTCGAAAGCACTGCTTTCAAATGCGCAGGGCTCAGCATGGCTACACGGGGGTCCTTTTCGAAAGGACCCTGCACATTTTGAAATCCCCTTATTCTTTTCCTTATTTGAAAAGAACCCCTGTGTAGCTGCTCCGAGCCGCACACATTCAAAAGTGGTGCTTTTGAAGCACCAGGGCTGGAAACATGCAAATGCTAATGAGTCACTGAATATTCAATTCAGCACCTCATTAGTATTCTTCGATCTGGCCATTAGCATGGCCATTTCAAAATTTTGGCCAAGTATGGCCACAGCCTTACATACATCATGTAGCACTATATCTGTTCCCTGATTGTACGATTTACTTAACTAACCAACGAAAGGGGACATTTTGATTGTAGATTATGCATTTTTGTTGGCTGATTATACAATTTTAAATATATTTGCTTAGTCTATTTAAGCAACTGACCTTGAAATCAGTTTGTTAACAAAACTTATTTGTCAGAATATCTGTGGAAAACAAAACAGAAGAGCAAACAGAGTGAATTATTTAAAAATGTTAATTTAATATTTGATTTCCACTCCCTTTCCTGTAGTATTTCTTAGTTCTAGTACTAATTTCTCTTCTGTGGTTCTGTACAAATCAATCCAGGCAATATCCATAAAGGTATTTAAGCTCCTAACATGCAACCCATCAAGATACATAGCTACCTAAGTCCTGTTCTCCAACACCTCCTCCTCCTGAGTAGAGAAGGAATTTGAACAGGGATCATTCCATTAGAATAGGGAATATTCCTCATCTCCACCTCTCCCCACTCCACCATAGCTGTTTTGTATGAATTTACCCGAGGCATCCAATCCAGTAGACATGCTCAAGGTCACCTACAGAATTGGAATCCTACATACAAACTAGGCAGCCAATCACCCATCTTCCCTCACTTGGTGGGCACTAGCAGAGATAGGCGCTTCTTCCATCAAACCAACTTGTCTCTGAGAGACAGGCAGAGTTTAGCAGTCACCCATTAACCAACTGGCTAGCTTAGGTAGCTCCTTACCTTACAGGTGTCTGGATAACTGGATACTGTGTTTAGTCATTCAAAAAGAACAGTGTATGGTCAAACATAGCTAAGAGGGTAGATCAAAGGAGGACCAAACAGCAAATAATGTTCAGGGACACAAAACATGATCATCATTGACTCTCAGTGAGCTTCAGGTTCAACTAGACCTTAACTACATCAGAGCCAGGGTTGCTGCTGACAATGTGTAAGTAAAGTGATGTAGGAACCAGATTCTTTGATTCAACAGTAGTTTCATGATTTCAAAATTTCTACCAGAATAGAATAGAATAAAATGGAACCACCATATTTTGAAATCTTACATGAATCAAAATTCTGGAAAACAAATTCTTTCAGGTCCAAATGGGTTTGGACAAAAATCAAAATATTCATTCTGATTTTGACTATTTCACAGAGGCTGTGTCTACACTAGCCCCCTGTCTTTGAAGGGGGCATGGTAATCAGACTGAGTGGAGAATACCAATGAAGTGCTGCAATGAATATGCAGCACCACATTAGGCTAATTCTCCCTGCAGCAACTTTGAAGTTGCAAACTTCGAAGCGCTGGCATGCTGTGTAGCTGTGGGCACTCTGAAGTACCCATGCAACTTTGAAGTGCCCTTACTCCCACAGGGTGCTTTGAAGTTTGGAACTTCGAAGTTGCTGCAGGGAGAATTAGCCTAATGAGGTGCTGCATATTCATCACAGCACTTCATTAGTATTCTCCACTCAGGATGATTACCATGCCCCCTTCAAAGAAGGGGGCTAGTTTAGACACAGCCAGTGGTTTCCATTGCTCACCTAGTCCATTTTAAGGATTTTAGGACAGCAGCCTTTACCAATAACCTTTCCATTCTCAGTAAACTGAGGCGTATGTGGAATGTTGCCTTGATCTTGAAAAAAGTCTCAAGGAGATGACACACTATTTGCACAGCTTTCTGGCACATAGACAGCAATGCAGAATCTCCCTGAGTGCAGGGCTTGCCCTGATCATTTCTAATATTATTTGTACCGTGGAAGGAAAAGAGAAAATTCATGTCACTAATTCCACTGCTATCACCTCATTTACAAGACTAGGGAGGGGATGTCTAGGCCAGAGTTAGGCAACCAAAATATCAAGAAGAGCCATTTTTTCCAATGCGATAAAAAATCAATAATTCAAGAGCTGCAATGCATGTGAATATGAGACGGTCCATAATAAATAATGTCAAACCATACTTTGTGTAACCCCTATTTTAAGAACAGCACACACAAGGATTTGTAATGTGATACATGTTTAATGCATGACATTCACAGACAATTTACATATTCTATTTCCTCATACTTTATGTGTATGTTTGTACCATTCTTTTCCTGACTTTCACTCCTGGAACTTTCTCTAGAGAATGCTAGGGGGAGCTATCAAATATTTTGTGATCACGTATCATTTGCTATTTAGATACGAGTTGTTCATTTTTGAGCTTTTAGGCATTCACTGTTTATTCAAAATAATCAGGAGGATTTTTTTTCTTTGTTTTTTTTTTGTTTTGTTTTACTTTGCCATTGTAGTATCGGGAGCTACAAATAAGTCCTTATGCAACTCCAGAACTGCAGGTAGAAAACCCCTGGTCTAGGCAATGATTTTAGATATCATATCCATCACAATAGTTCCTGAAGATGGAAGTAAGCCCCGAATCTGAGGCAGGCATAGAGCTGCTTTGTAACCCCAAGGCTGACAAGGGAGCTATCCTGAAGGTTGCCTTAACTTGAGCCTAGGGAAATAAATGGGGAACAAGATTTAACACCCTTCCTCCCCTGATCCACCCTGGAATGGCCTTTATGCCATGGGCTCCTGCAAGAGGAGAAGTCACAGAGCCAAGTCACTGCAGCTGGTGTATCGTGGAGAGGGTGTGAAGGGCTATGCGGCTGCTTTGCACCACTGCAGGTGATGCCAAGTGATGATAGGACAACTATAAAATGGGCTCTGTCTGCTTGACCACCATTACATTTACATGGTAGCCATGGCCCCTCTTACACCATTGTAACTCCACTGACTCCCATGGAATTCCTCTCAGTTTGAATTAGTCTGTTAAAGAAAAGAAAAGAAAAAGCAGTGCTATCAAATTCAGTAGTGCTGCCCTGGTTGTCTTACTATGAGTTAGGATATTGGGATGATATCCATTTATTGCCAATATTTCAAAAAGCCTGAACTGACAAGAAGGAGGATTAGTAATTGCTTTTCTGTGCCTTTATGATGATATCTGAAAATCAGCCTGCATGAAACCCTCACAAAAATAAACCACACCTGTAACAGTTGAATGTGGTAAGAGATTTCATCACAGGCCACCTTGAATTTCACAACAATGGTTTAACTTACAATATTTATGTTGATATGACAGCATGCACTCAGCACAAGCAAAACTAATCGGATTTACAGTCAGGCATAAATATGACACAGCTGATGCTTTATCTGGACAATCATTTGTATAGCACATAACACACTCGCAAGAGCACTACAAACACAGCGCTATGAGCAGAGCACACAAAGGTATATTTGTGAGAAAGATGGTTGTTTATTCACTCCCCCTGCCAGCTAAGCAATAGGTTTCCCTGGCTCCCATCTTTGGTTGTTGTTGTTGTTTGTTTTATACAGACTGCTCAGAGACTAGTGCTTCATTCCACCATCTTTTACATACTAGTGTAGTCACAATATGTACAATATCAGCCAGGTGACTGCACTAGTATGACATTTACTACCCCTTCTCCAGAGGCCAGGTGCATGGCAAGGTGTCTCCTCCAAGAGAATTCCATTTTGTCATACGGGCAAGGCTGGAGCATAGGACAGATACCACTTCTCCCCTCCATCACTTCTTTCCTGTGCTTTTTTATCCACTCTCCTTGCTAATGGGCTAATGAACTCATTAGCTTCCCAACCCTGACCTGATGTGGTAATCAGGCGCGGCTCTCCTTACCCAAGCCCTCTCCTGAGGCATAACTCTTTAACCCAGTGACCAGATCTTGAGTTCAGCTGCTGATTCCCAGCTCTCTCTTACATGATGGTTGGGAAATTTCCAAGGAAATGCTCTTCCTTTTATTCGTTTGTTGTTTGTTTGTCATCTAAAAACAAGTTTACTGAAATTAAGGTTCCAAACAGTAATAGTTCTGACAGGTCTGGGATGTTCAGAAAGAGAGAGAAACCCCAGAACCATCTTTTGATCTTGCTCACCCTCCTACCCACTCGCAGCGGTTTCCCCTTTGTATAAATAATTAACTATTCATTGACTTGAGAGAGAAAGAGACTGACTGACACCTTTGCCTGGGGTTGAGGACATCCAGTGGGGATGTAAGAGACACAAATGCAAGACTTGCCCCAGATCAGGTAGAATGGAGTCACAGGGTGCCCACATCTCATTGTCTGAATCCCCTGGCTATTTGGAGGTCAGACTGCTTGTATGTGCTCATCTCTTCTCACAAAGAAAACACTAAATCACTGGTTTTGTTCCTATGCAAAATGAGAACCATTTCAAAACCTCACAATTTTTTGTGGAGTGAGACCCTTGTTTTCCAGCCTGCTCTGATCCTGAGTTTAGCTGACCTAACTCACTGCAAAGAGCACAGATAATTGTATTCAATCAGCCATTTCAGTGTCCTGCAAAAGGAGCAATAGGACGAGAGATGTCAGTATGTCACTCCATGGAGCGAGTGTTGATTTAGCAGGTCCAGTGAAGACAGGCTAAATTGATCAGAGAGCATTCCCATCAATTTGTGTACTCTGCCTCCCTGAGAGGTATAAGAAAAGTCAAAGGGAAATGCTCTCCTGTCAACACAGCACAGTGTTGCCACTGCTATAAGTGGATCTAACAATGTTACTTCAGTTACTCTATTCATATATTTGAAGTTGTGTAAATTAGATCAATTTACCACAGTAGTGTACCACAGCCCAGCCACAAGAAGAGGTCCTGTGTAAGCTCAAAAGTTTGTCTCTCTCACCCATAGAAGTTGTTCTAATAAAAGACACCACCTCATCCACCTTGTCTCTTTAGAATCCTACAGACTCATTGAAAATCAAATCCCAGTTCTTATATTCCACAGGTATTGTTGAAACTGTTACCCATTGATAAGACCTTCTAGCAGGGTGTGAAGTAGAAAGTTCTGTCTATTGCTGGTGAATCCTTTCCACAGGTGAGACACTTATTCATTTGAAGCCAGTATGTCCAAATACTTCAAAGGAAAAGACCTGGGCTGACACGAGCTATTAGAACACTCAGCCAACCACTTTGGGACTTCATACAGCCAAAAAGTAAGATTCTCATATAATCTGGTGATATTAAAGATTTAATTGCAGAACTGCAGTTATTAAAATTATTGAGTTTTCTTTTCTGAAGTGCTATACCAATATCTTTATCTGAAGATGGAGTACTAGAGAATAGCCTGGGAATGAAAATGGCATTATTTATTTCTCCTGGCGACCAAATACTGTTGGTGAATGAAGATGCATATTGGTGAACTGCCTCATTCTGAGGTACCTTCACTAACCACAGTATTGACCATGAGGTTACTTGAGTATGGGGAAAGGGAAGGGTGGGGGTTTTGTTTTTGTTTTTGTTTTTGTTTTTACAGAGGAAATATATTAAATGGGATTCTGACCATGAAGGCATTTGCCACTTGCCCCCCTGTAGGGCGACAACATCTATTCAGTAATATGTAAAAAGCAGTGGATTATAGGTAATGGCTACACACTAGAGCAGTGGTCTTCAACCTTTTTTCATGTGCAGGCTCCTAAAAACTTTCAAAGGGAGGTGCAGACCCCGTTGGAAAGCTTAATCCTAATTTTTGGACCCCCAAGGGTCCACCGACCACAGGCTGAAAACCACTGATCTCCGCATCAGTCCATCCCCTGCCATACCAGCAGCCAGGAAGAACTCCTCCAGGTGCTTTGTGCGGGGGAGGGAAATCCTGGGAAGTGTTGGGTAGAAGGTGAGTGCGTGTTCTGAGAGCGGCTTAATTTCCTCCACCCGACTCGTTTTTTCATCACCGGGGTGGGAGGCACAAGGATGTTGAAATGAACGACGTTGTCCCCCCAGCGATAGGGCTGAGGTCATAGTCACACCTGCTCACAGCTCCCTCCCTCTCGAGAAAGTCCAGAGGCAATATTCGTGGCGCAAGAGACGAGATACTATTGAGCAGTGACTCTTCCTCCGGGACGGCTCTCCCAAAGTGCACCCACGCGATACCGCGCTGGGAGGAGGGAGCGGGGGTGGGGGGGTGGATCTAGGCCGCGCACCTCTTGCTCCCCTGCTGAGCTGGCTCCTGTCAGCCACTCTCACCTGGGACTTTGCTCACAGCTCTTGGTGCTCGCAGCTCTGTTGCCGCACAGCCGGGCGCACGTGTGCGCAGGGACCAGGGCCGGGAAGGGGAGCGGAGCGGAGAAAGTTCCCCGGGGCCTGAGCTCTCAGCGGGGTCCAGGGCGCTGAGAACGCAGGAGAGCAGGGGCGCAGCGCCGGGCACAGGGCGCGCAGCGAGTGGGGTGCGCAGCGCCCGGCACAGGGCGCACTGAGAGCGGGGTGCGCAGCGCCCGGCAGAGGGCGCGCAGCGAGTGGGGTGCGCAGCGCCGGGCATAGGGCGCACTGAGAGCGGGGTGTCCAGCGCCAGGCACAGGACGCGCAGGCCGCGGGCGCGGAGCCGGACTCTCTGGCTGTCGGCGCAAGCCCAGGGTAGCGCCCCCGCGACCAGCCGCCGCCCCAGAGCTAAACACAAGCCCGCCGCGGCAGCGCTTGGGCGGCTGGGCCATGAGCATCGGGCACTTCACCGTGTGGGACTATGTGGTGTTCGGGGCCATGCTGCTGGTCTCCGCGGTCATCGGCGTGTACTACGCCTTCGCGGGCGGCGGCCAGCAGACCTCCCGGGACTTCCTGATGGGCGGCCGCAGCATGAGCGCCCTGCCCGTGTCGCTGTCCCTCACCGCCAGCTTCATGTCGGCGGTCACAGTGCTGGGCACCCCGGCGGAGATCTACCGCTTTGGGGCCATCTTCTGCATCTTCGCCATCAGCTACTTGCTGGTGGTGGTGATCAGCGCCGAGGTCTTCCTGCCCGTCTTTTACAAGCTGGGCATCACCAGCACCTACGAGGTAAGAGGGGCTGCCGCCCTCACCCCACTTCAGCAGTACTAGTTCCCTTCAGCAACCGTCTTGAGCCCTCCCTACTCCACCCATCCTGAGCGCTCCCCCAGCTGGTCTCTCCTCACTCCTAGCCTGTCCTTTCGCCTGGACATTTCCTCAGTGCAGTGCAAATAGCAGTCCTGGCCCCCACCCCTCTAATTTCTTGTGGCAACAAACTCTCAAGTCTTCTGGGTTTGTCCAGGAGATTGTAAAACCTCAATCCAAGCAGTGGATTTATTTTTAAACAGATTGGTTGGTGACTGGGATAATACTAATACTAATACTAATACTAATACACAGAGAAGCCCTCTAAAATAGAAGCCAAAGTTCCTAGGTCTGGATGCTCCAAATTAAGCCCCCTTAATTATGTTGAGGCCCAGCAAAGTATTTAAACATATCATACGCTTAAAGTCAGTCCTGAGAAATTCATTGGGCCTTCCTCTTGTGCTTAAACAGGTCCTTGGATCAGGGCTTTTTGTTTACTGTAGAGTTAAACTGTGCCTCTGTATATGCATCCGTTCAAAATTTAAGTGATGTTTAAACAACTGTAAAGACTCAAAGACAAACACCTGATTTTTGAAGTAATGAGCTTATTTGAGTCTCCACTGATTGATTGGTTTGACTAGTAAACTGTACATATAAGTTTCTGTTAAGACAGGGGAATGAAATTTCAGGGCAAAAAAATGAAGCCAAGACTGACTATCAGTTAAGGTTTGTGAGTTTCAGATGGCACTGTAGGCAGCAGGATCTGGTTCATGCTTTATAAAATCTGGATAATCATCATCATCTACTGGGATAGTCAATTATATTTTATCAAGGTGCACATTTTATGGTCAAGCTATAGTCAAGGACCAGGCTTGAGAGAAAAGCATAATGATAATAATAACTAAGTAAAAATGTCAGGGTCCATCCTATTGACTGTCTGTTCTATGCCGAGCCAAAAGTTGGGTTTATACATAATGCTAACAGACAGTGAATACCTTGGCAAAGTGCTGGTGGTGGTGTAAGAGTACAGGAGATCCTGCTTTAGATGACCCAGATAAACTGAAAGCCTTCTGGCCATCTCAGGCAGCTGTTCAGGTGCAAATGAAAGTGCTGTCAGTTTTCTTGGGGAGAGAGAGCTTTTCCGTCTTCCTCACAATAAAAAAGTTACATTCATTAACAACTAGATAGGATTGTAGCTAAAGGCATAACAATGGCTGGATTTAGTCCGGTCACAATGCACAACTATTGTCCGTAAAATTATTTAAAATTACCCAGGTCTGTTCTGTGTATTCCATCTTGTACGGACTAGATAAATACCTAGCTTCCCTCAGGTGTAACTAAAGGACAATGATGTCTACAGAAAACAAGATCAGGGTGACCATGAGAGCTAACTGCCATACACGTAGATATCAAAACTGTTACCTCTGCTGTACAGTAATATCTTTTCTTACATGAGATTTCTTAATAGTCTTTCTATAAATGTAAAAATTTTGACATAAAAGTTGTTTATTCATCTCTTTTGCAGTATTTAGAGCTTCGATTTAATAACTATCTACGTCTTTGTGGAACAGTCCTCTTCATTATACAAACGGCAAGTAAACCTCAAGCAGGTGCTTTGATCTTAAATAGCCTTTAGCATTATCTGATGTGGTGTAACTGGTAAGTGATTGCTAAGCTTCTTGTGAAATGTCAGAAATTGACATGAAAGACGGAAACAAGGAATTTCTTCATACTACCTAGTAATGAATTTGAGAGTGTACACTGTCCTGGATGGCTTTGTGTTCCCTGCCCAGAAAATCCTTGAGTAACCTGAATATCTAAGGAACATTGAATTGTACATGTTTCAGTGCCAGCTCTCTGCTTGCTACTTGGCACTGGTGCTTGTCCCTGTCAGTAACGCAGTACAAACCCATCAGAGATAGAAGAAGCACTAGGAGAATAGTGGTATAGGAGGCAGGAGGCACTAAACCAGTAGAAAGCTCTTTATAGTGCACCTCACCCAGTGAACATACACTAAATTTAGTTACTTTTGCCAGGGTGGGAATGACTCATGCTAGCCAACATTTGCTATATAGTGTGCACTGCCTGAAAAATGAAGTGATGCATAGAGCATGCGATGGATGCATAGAAAAAGCCATTGAAGGTATGAAATTTGCATTCCACCATGAATGGTAGAGGAGCAGGCATTTCTGAGCAGTTGACCACTTACATTTTAAAACCAAATTTATTTATTTGAAATTATCACTGTTGCAGTTACTTTCTGTTACCCAGTACTTCAACTTGTTAATCAGGACTCACCCCTTCCAAAATGGTGAGATCTTTCCAAAACGGCGAGACAATCGAAGATGGTGAGATCTGAAAAGCAGGGAAGGTTGGTGGTGAACCCAACTATGAAGAAATCAAAAGTTACATGTCGAGCAATGAGTTCCCTGAGCATGTTCAACGAGTCAGGAATATTGGGGTGAAGAATAATTTTATTCAACAAGCTGGGAGTTTCACAATAAGGAATGGAGAGTGCCATTACCAATACAATGATATTATGGAACCAAAGAGACCCTTGGCTTCTGATACTTTAAGGTTATTAAGGACAAGGGAAAATAAGATATGAACTACTGAAATGTGCTCATGAAGGGTTAGGAACAGCAAAACAGGCTCAGGCACTGGGAGAGCACATCGGTCATGTTAAGACCCCTTGGAAATTATTAGACTCAGGCTTCTGGTGGCAAAATATGAATGAGGATGTTAAAGAATATGTTGCCACCTGGGAGCACTGCCAGAAAGGGGCCACAAAAATGTGCAAGTCAGCTTCAGAACATCAGAGTGTGCCCATACCAAATATAGTATGGCACTAAGTAGGCGTAGATTTGTGTTCTATGCCCAAAATCCAGAGGTCTTCATGTGTATTTGTATTGTAGCAGATATTTCTCTAAGTGGCTAGAGGTGAAGCCTCTGTGGAATAAGAATTCTGAAGAGGTGGCATTTTTCCATTATGAGCTGATTTGCAGATCTGGTTGCACCAAAATACAAATCAATGACCAGGGATCTGAGTTCCATAACGAAGTTTTGAAAAATTTACATCTTTTAACAGGAACAAAGCAGAGGGTCACCAGTGTTTACCACCCACAGGCAACTGGCCTTGTAGAACGCAAAAATCGGACAGTTCAGGGTGCCACGCTAGCAGTGTTTGAAGGTGAACAAGAGGAATGGCCAAAGGTGCTACAGGGAGTCCTGTTTGCATTCCAAACATCATGGCATAACTTAACAGGTGTTACACCTTATGAATTTACGTATGCCACGAAGCATGTGCTGCCCAGGCATTGCCTGCACAATGATGACAATGAAGATTTAAATGATGAGATTCCCACTGATCTTGATTTAATGGAGTGCACTTCAGATGCCAGCTTTACAACATGCAAAGGGCAGAGAGGAAGGAGGATAAAGACCAACTACCCTGCCTGGGCCCTTATACAGTCATGAAAAAACCTCAAAGGGCTTGTATACCACAGCATATGAAAAAGGCAATAAACTGCAGAAGAAACATCATGGCTCGATTCTAAAAGCCTTTTATGAGCACAAAATCCCTTCTAAGATGAAAGAGCCTCCAAACTCACCACCAACATCAAACCCGCAGACACTGACATATCATACAGTGAGATCCATGAAGACATGCCGGTAATTTCCATGCCTGCTACTACTTGTGAAAAAAACATCGTATCCTGCAGACATGGATGTCAGAATTATGGGTAAGAATTTTGCTGACAAGCCCTTCATACCCACCTCAGCTACTTGGCGAGCAGCAGCCTGTAAAAAACTGCAAATTCCAATTCCATCACCAAACAAAGAGCTACGGAAGAAGTCAAGCAAAGTTGAGTCCACCATATAATCTAGACAAGATCAATAGTAATGGCGATTGCCTCTTCAGGGCTATCACCAAAGAGATTGCGTTGTCTGAAGACTACAACGCTGTGGTCAGGCCTGCTGCTGTGAGTGTGATAAAATCTCCTGAATATCAAGAAGTTTCAAAGCCTTGGTTCGTCTTCCTGTGAAGAAGTACTTGCTTCAAAGCCAAATGAAGCAAGACAAAGTCTGGGGTACAGATGTTGCGCCCTTTGCTCTTGCCACAGTTCTTCAAACTCCCATAGCATTGAGGAAGAACTGGTAGTTTTACGGACCAGCAAAGGAGAACATAGACAGATTTGAGACAATTGTGCATGCAGAAAAGGAGGCTTGTATTTATTTATCCAGTTATGGGCCTCATTTTGACCAGATCCTGGGTGTTACCAGTATTTAATCTCCTGTTTTCTGCATTTTCTTATGAAATAAATGAAAATGGTGAAGAGTGCAAACAGTCATTTCTTTGTGTTTTATATTTTTCTTCACAGTTTTTCTTTTGCCTGTGTTTTACAGCTTTAGTTCCAGCTGCCTAACTTTAGTGATTCACACCAAACAGGCATGACAGAAGATATATATAGCTACCCAGGCATGACTGCCTACATAGTGATTAGTGCTGAGGTAAGCTGCACTATATAGTGGCAGGTGCCTTCAGTCATGAGGCACCATATAGTGCATTTCACCTGTAGTGCTCCATGACTGCCACACTGGCACATCACTATGTTTGAATAGTGATGTCATCTCGCTGTAAAATAATATTCACTACGAGACTGAAGGCTAACAATGGGACAAGCTATTCATAAAGCTCAGAGAAAAATAATTCAATACATATCAGAAACATGTCCAAGAATATATATATTTCTTGGTGCTAAAGGTTGTATCTTACAGTGTCTGGATCATTGAAAGGAAGATTTTAAAAAAATGAGAATAGAATATATGGAGATATACATCTCATAGAGCTGGAAGGCACCTCAGAAGGTCACTGAGTCCAGTCCCCTGTACTCTTGGCAGGACCAAGCACCATCTACGCCCCTCCGCCCCCTTTTTCTTTTTTGAAAAATCTATTGGCTCCAGAGTTCTCAATGGTCCTGTCAAAGACTGAGCTCACAATCCTCAGTTTAGCAGGTTAACGTGCAAACCACTGAGCTATCCATCCCCACCCTCCAGTAGCCCTTTATCATTTTGCTGATATAGTTTTATTGGTCCTATAGCCATCAAGGTGTCATTTTTAGTTAATATAGCAACACAACCTAAAGACAATGAAGAAGTTGAAAGATTAGATCTTGATTCTTCTTTTAATTTAAACAAAATCTGATGATGAGAGTGGCAAGAACACAATTTGTTTGGGATTCCAAAAAGCAGATGGGAAGCTACTCTCTGCGTATGAAATAGCTCCTTTCATGTGCTGATTCACTCCAAACCTTTGCTGTGCCATGCCAAGCTGACAGCTACTTACAGCCAGGTACTCTATAATTTGTGAAGGCAACAGGTTAGGTGGGGGTTGGTCAGGAAACAGGTGGAAGTGACAAAACAGTGCAGGTTGTGTTAATATGGTGTTAACTGTGGAGCTAGCTCCTTAGTGGTGGGGGGACACATCCTGCACTCCCGAGGAAAAGAGTAAAGGGGAAAGGTGGCTATAAACCACCTTTGTGTTTCCCCGGTTCCAGAGTAAGTCTGGCCCTTAACATGAGTTAGAGCAGCTATTTGTTAAACATGGGTGCCCACAGTATCAAGGGCACCTGAGGATTGCCAGAGTGTAGGGCTGCCCTGGCAAAGCCTACTTTCGCCAGGGATAGGGGGCATTGATGGAGGTGACCATGGAAAGGGGATGGCGTAGGAGTTGCTCTGGCAACCCTACGGTCACCGGAGCATTCCCCAACAAAGGGGAAATCTTCTGCCAGCCTGTCGTAGGTGAGTTTATGGTTTCTTTATGCTACGGGAACAGTGTAAATCAGCCTAAACCAGGCCAAAGATCTATCCCAAAATCTGCAAAGCATTGTAAATGGTAGAATTCTGTGGGTAAAAAGCAAACTCAGCTGATGGTTTAACCAGGTGCTGTGTGCACTGAAATCAATAGGGAATATTACGTGGGTAAACCACTAGAAGGCTGGGTATGTGATAGTACAAGTTAAAGGAGCTGGGGACTGGCTGTATTTTCCTCTCTTGTTTGTTGTGTTGCACAGCAAGCAGATCGTAGGAGAGAACGCATATGTATAAGTTTACACACTTGCTGAACCCTGAGTAAGTGTAGGTGGTGATACTTTACTACTTACTCATGATCCAGAGTCTGATCTCACACCACTGTAAACCAGGAGGAACTCCGTTGATGCCAGTGGATTTAATTCCTGTTAAATAGGTACACGTGAATACAGAATCAACTCCTCAATGTGTTACTTCCCCCACTGCTGATGCTCTTGTTGAATTTGGTCCAAAGACTTACATGGAAGTTGCACCTGTTTATTCCAAGCCACACCTGTGTGTGTTGGGTCCTGGGGAGTGACACCAAACTGACAGCCCGAGAGTTATTTTTTTTAAATCCTCCCTCTTCTGAAGCTCCAGGGATGGCTATGGCTGCAGACAAGGCATTGGATGCAGCTAGCCAGGGCTCTGAGGTGGCACTGAGACCTCCTAGGTGCTTGGCTGGCTGGTTCTTGCTCACATGCTGAGGGTCTAGCTGATTGCAGTAGGTGGGGTTGGGAAGGGATTTTCCCTAGGTTGGAATGGCAGTGAGCTTGATTCTTTTGTTTTTTGTTTTTGCTTTCCTCTGCAGCATGTGAGTGCAGGTCACTTGTCAGGAGTTTCTGGGTAGATCTCACTTAATCATTTCCCTGCCATTGCAGGGGCCTCAGGTTCTAGTGCACCTTGGTGTATCTTATTCTTAGTCTTTGAAACACAGTATAGTCTCTCACGAGCTTTCTGGCCAGAGAAGGAAAATCAGACCTGCTCAGAACCCTGTGTGTGCATGTCACCTTCCCCTGTCGGCA
Source organism: Carettochelys insculpta (assembly GCF_033958435.1). NCBI lineage: Eukaryota > Metazoa > Chordata > Testudines > Carettochelyidae > Carettochelys > Carettochelys insculpta. The sequence goes on from NC_134137.1 coordinate 287,997,301, forward strand.
GTCTGCTGTGACTGTAACCCTAACTACTACACCAGAATGACTATTTAATCCCATAGATATAGGCCTGGTTAATCTGAGTCATGTTTGCATATTAAGCACCATCAGGATTTCAAGCAATTTCTTGGCAAAGTACTTGCCAGCTTCAGCATCTTGTTCTCCGGTTTCTGCAGCATGGCATTTGTATGTGATTACTGCACTTTTTAAACAATACGATAATTTGATAGACAAGCCAGGGAAAGTTGAAGAGGGCCTGGGTATTTAAGAGTCATTCTTGTGTTCATTTTAGGAACAGTGTACCATGAAGAATGCAACAGTAGGCAGCCTCTGGCTTTTTCCACTATAAATGATAGGAATTATAATACTGCATAGTATTGGTGATATAGACTCCATGTATACCTACTGATAACTTTATTTATGTATACTATAGGTAAATTAGTTTAAGTAGGTATAGAAAAAGTTGCTTTTCATTTTATTTAGTGTATCTTTTATCCACTTTAGATTTTATACACTGGAATTGTTATTTATGCTCCAGCTCTGGCACTGAATCAAGGTAAAAAGGAAAATGTATTAATTATATTCCATTTTACGAGGTAGTTTGTTTTATTTTATTATTTTTTCACAATACATAAAGCTATTACATTTTTAAGAGAGACATAAAGATAAGTAACTGTGTGCCCAATTAAGAAGACATCCAAAATACCTATTTATTTATTTATTTAGCCTGAATGAAGACTTCAGCACTTGGGGACAAATTCAGCTCTCAGTGACCCTGACTTGAATGGGACTCCCTTACTGTCTAGCAATGAGATAACTCATGAGCATAAAGATTAGGATGCAGCCTTATATGCTACCCTTTTAATGAATGGGACATTAGTGTGTAGATGCAAAAGTATTGTTAACTGTGCAGCAGTTTTGTAAAGTCAATGCCAATAATGGTTATGAGTCGGTTTCTTCTTAGTCTGTCAAAGGCACTGGGCTTTCCTGCTCAAATCATTTCAGTGCTATCATTACTATGTTTTATTTTTCTATTTTAAATGGTTTTAAATTTTGTCAGACAGCCCAGCTCACCCTAGAAATCTGGTTGAATGTTAAGGGATTGACTTCCCCCCATCTCAAAAACAGTCTTTGCAGTTGTACATTTTGTCTCTTTTACAGTCACAGGATTTGACTTGTGGGGAGCAGTGATCACCACTGGAGTAGTCTGCACATTCTATTGCACACTGGTATGTTGACTGTTCATCTTTAAGACTCTCCCTCACTTGCCCTTTTAACGGTTCAGTTGCAATACAGAACAACCTTCCGCTGGAAAGTAACACACAAAGATAGTGTTTAAGCTTGAATGGAGACAGAGCGCCAGGTCATCTTTTCCTCTGCTCCAGACTGCATGTGGAAAACCCTCTCTGTCTGTGGCTCTGCCCACTCCCATACAGGAAAGGCTGTGGCCAGCTGTGGTTATCTCTGTGGTACTGTGGAGCAGGAGTCAGTTGGCCCAAGAGAAACCAATCACCTCACCCAGCCCTTACCCTGTCATTTTCCACAGGTTGGGATGAACTGGCCCATACATTTGAATGACCCAAATTTATAATTGCATCTTAATTTCATGATCCTGCTATACATTGACTCTGCTGTTCCTCACACAGGGTGGTCTAAAGGCAGTCGTGTGGACGGATGTTTTCCAGGTCGGAATCATGGTAGCTGGATTTGCATCTGTGATTATACGTGCTGTGGTGGTTCAAGGGGGAATCGGACAGATTTTAAATGATTCCTACCAGGGAGGAAGATTGAACTTCTGGGAGTAAGTCTGTACATATCTAGGCTAAAACATGACCAGCTTCAACAAACTTGACAGTGTTAAACTGCATTCACACAGGGTTTTCACTGGAATGCATTTGACTGGGGGAGAGGGAGAAGTACCATCTTATGCCCGTATTCTGAGTCTGTTATTTTTTTCCTCCCATTTAGCTTTAATCCTAATCCCTTGCAAAGACATACCTTCTGGACCATTATCATAGGTGGGACCTTCACCTGGACTGGCATGTACGGGGTCAACCAGTCGCAAGTGCAGAGATACATTGCCTGCAAAACCAGGTTCCAAGCAAAACTGTAAGCCTGCATACAGTAAATGTAATTCCTTAGTGCCTGACTTTAGCCATAAAGGGAGATTTTGAAATGACTGCTTTAAATGTATATAAAACCTGCTCACAGAGGGAGTAACAACCTGTACTTTCTGCTTTGTGAACAAGGACAAAAGAATATTCGAAGAATAAAGGCCAGGATTGATAAGTTATAGCAACATCCAGTTTTGGGTCCGGTGGTTTCATGATGCTGGTATTCATGCATACAAAGAACTGTATTGAGTTCATTTGCAACCTAGAGACCAAATTGTATAGTTATTATTTGCGCAAAGCTTTTATTAACACCAGATCTTGGCTTGGTACTATATTAAACCTGAATCAGTGGCTGGGAGTTTCCCAGAATAAACATTAAAGGATTTGATCATAAAGCCACTGAAACTGATGGCCCAATGATACGATTACTGAAGAATCATGTTCTTTGTTTTCAGAATAGTTAGTGACATGTCTTGAAGCTGAAAGCAGCTGAATACGGGTGACAGTTCTGTTTTCCATGCATTGGGAACTGCAGATTTTTCTGAATAAAACTGTTCCACCTTTACTTCTAGGTCAGAGTTCAGGACCTTAGGATTGCTGGCAAATTTGTAAGCTTTCTCTGTGAACATGGAAAAAGTCTAAAAAAACAAAAGCCTTTCCCATTACAATAAAGTTTAGGAAAGGATAGCATTTTGGAGGGTAAAAATGGGGGCAAGATAATTTTATCAAAGTTTTTCCCTCCAGGTGAAAGCTGTATTTTTAGAATTAAAATGGTTGAAGATCAAGCAGTAAGAAAAACTACTTTAGTAGTCAATCATATTTACAACAGGAATGAGTTGATATGCATCACCCCTCTACCACCAGTGCCTGCTCCTTGGTCATGCTGCTTTGTTCAGAAGTGTAGCCTGTACACAGACAGGTGGAACATCTCATTTCTATATTGGATTACTAATGTACTGGAAAGAGCTGCCTGCATCGCGCCTGTGTTGTCTGTCATTGACACTGACTCTTCCAAGCATCCCTTTCAGCTGAAACTATGTTGCTCATTTGTACCCTTCCCGCCTCTTCTGCAATGGGATCTTTTAAATGCATCCTGGAAGTGGTTCAGAAGTGAGTTGAGGGGTATGGCACCATTGGAGTCATTTGACCACAGCTGCTGTGGAGATACAGTGGTTCCACCTAGAAGGCCCAAGCCTCCTAGGAATCTGCCAATGAGCCCTGAGGTCTTTCCATTCTAATGAAGGAGCCCTTCTCTCATTGCGGAGCACTTCTGGAAATCTGCAAGGGAAACCTCATGGAGATCTCCTGTTTAGTCCCCTTCTGTCAGCTTTCCTACAAGAAATGGCACTTGAGTTCCCAGGCACATGAGCTGCTACTCACCCTACCTGTGCCTGAGAGTTTGATCATTTCCTGAGGCAAGGATAATTTTTAGCATCTCCACACAGGTGTGAACACCAGCAATACAACAGCTGCCTAATTTTTGCTCACAAAACCCTTAAAATACACACAAGAAGGTTCGGTATTGCCCCGCTCCTTGTGTAGTCATTTGCACGAGTGCACGGTAGATGTAAAAGGCTACCAGATCAGAATGGTAGCAATTTGCACTCACATTAGTTATGCTGATGCTAGGGATTTACAAAGCACACTGCAGTGCAATGACAAACTGGTCTCACAAAATGAATTATTTCATAGGCCCCAACCCATGCCTTTTGTTAATGCATGAAACTGGGGGATAGTAAAAAATACCTCAGGAGTCTTGACTCCCTCCGAAAGGATCTGACTCCACCAGAAAGCACAACTAAGCAACTTGGATTCTTGTGAGCGATGACGTAGTCACTTAAAAGACATACAGGTGTTTAAGGTGGAAGACTCAGACATTCAGCTAAATTCAGGTGTGATATTGACTCATCAGTGTAATCGTTCAGTACCTTTTATTTTCCCCTTACCAAGCCTGGGCTTCAAAGGGCTCTTCAAAGGCAGCATACACTGGGTCGAGTGTTGAAGTCTTCAATTTTTGTTAGAAGGGGAGAGTCCCATAGTCTTTCCTGCTATAATGCCGAAAGTCTGTGGCTCCGCATTACTCATGCAGATTAGTGGGAACAGCTCATCTTAAGCCAGAGTGTATCACTCTGAAGTAGTATTTAAATGAAGACACAAATCAGACAAACCTTGTCTGTTGACCCCTCAGCCGCCCCACATGGTTTAAAATACAGACTGGAGGTGTGAGTGTTTTGAATAGCCACAGGCCTGCTGACAGGGCGTTGGGGAAAGGGAGAGATAAAAGGGGCAGTTGCCCTGGGGTTCGGCATTTCAATGGGGCCCAGAACTCTGACCACCGCTGCTGCTGCTTTGGCAGTGGTGGGGACACAGCTCCGGGCTCTTTTGTAGTGCTGCAGCAGCTCTGTTCTGCCGCTCCACGTTAGGGTGACGTTCTGTCCCGTATGGGGTGGGACGGTCCCGTATTTGGGATGCCAAAAAGGCATCCCGACCTATTTTTTAAAAGGGATGAATTGTCCCGTATTTGGGACCTCCCCCCACTGCCCTGTTTTGCCAGCAGGTGCAGAGGCACAGCTGCTGGCGGAAGTCACTTCCCCAAGCCTTGGGGAAGCAGGGAGAGCATGGGCGGCTGCTGTTTCCCTGCGCTCCCCACGGAGCTGCAGCTTCCTCAGGTCAGGACTGGTGGCTGCTGCTTCCCTGGGGCTCCGGGGGATCGCTGGCGGTTGCAGCTTTCCCGGGGCTCCCTGGGAGTGCTGGCAGCTGCTGCCTCCTTCCGGGCTCCTCGGGGCTTGACAGAGCTGGGAGGAGCCGCCCCTCCCACCTTACCTCCCTATCCTGTATTTGGGACAGGGAGATACGGTCGCCCTACTCCACGTGGCTGTGAGGTGAAGACAGCACTGCCATCCAGACAGCACACAGAGTTGACTACACTTGGCCCCATCTCTTTCGCCCTTGGCCTTGCCCCTTTTGGGGGTGTGCATCTGGCCCCCCTCCCACCTTGCCCCCAGGCCCGCTGTGGCTGTCAGCCCCATTGAATAGCCATCACTAAATGGAGACCTAGGGTAGCAGAGGTTGTATTAATGCTGGAAGTGGAAGCCTTTTACCCCCTATATCTGTGGGCTGTTGTTGTCTCTGCTGTAACTCTCTGCAGGAAATAGAGTCAGTTTAATACATCAAATCTCCAAGAATATCGAGGGACTTGCCGTAGCTGGAATTGCGTCTCTACAATTGACCTAAAGATCTAGTGTAAACCTGGCCTGCAAGTAGCATTATTCATCCCTGAAACTGCCTCTGAGGTCAGAGTACAGTGGGGAAGGCGTGGCTCCCTTCCTTCTAACTTCCTGTGCTCTGCAGTGAAGAAGATACGGCGAGACATGCAGAATAGCAACAGATGTCACATGATCTCCTGATCAGATTCCATTAAAGGGTGGACCTCTGCGACTGGCTATACAGTACCAAAATTGGAATAAGTGTTTTAGGTGATAATTTATCTGGAGCCATATTGTGGATCAATTGCTAGTGCCAGTTATCCCCAGACTCAATCCCCTGCCATATGGCTGCTTATTTGATTAGCTGCTCACCATGTCTGGAAGGGGCTCGCAGAGCATCTCCTCATCTCCTAGGTTGATCTGATGAAGTGGGTCTGTCCCACAAAAGCTGATCACTGAATAAATCATTTTGTTAATCTTTAAAGTGCTACATTTCTGCCGCTTTGTTTTGTCCTAGTCTCTGAGTTGTTCTATGGCTAGTCATGGTTTTCAGCTGTTCCAAGCGTTGCTGTGTATTAATCGCTTTGCACTGCTCTGCCGGCCGGACAGATCCTAGCACTAAACTAGGTCAGTTAATAAGGTTTCTCTTTGCTTTGCCTGCCGCTGAGGAAGTGAACGCAGGTACAGTCAGACATTTTCACCTTCAGCAACATTACAGAATCGCAGTGTTTGCTCAAGGTGCCAAGAGCACCATGGCTAACTCTTTAATCTTGTTTCCTTTCATGTTTGTGCAGCTCTCTCTATATAAATCTCCTGGGACTCTGGACCATTCTTGTCTGTGCCATGTTTTGTGGCTTAGCAATGTACTCCATCTACCACAACTGCGACCCGTGGACAGCAAAGCGCGTGTCAGCACCAGACCAGGTTTAGTACTAAGCCTCTTGGTGATTTAACAGTAGGGGATGAATTAGAATGGCTGCCCTGAGGGGCTGTTCCTGAGGTGGGAAGCTGAGCACACACATTTCCAGTGTTGTGGGTGCTCTCAGGATCTGTCCCTTTGGAAAGATAAGTTAGGGAACATTTTGGGACTCTTGATAGTCAGGAGTATATTTTATTTGTGATAAGGGAAGAGAGAGTTAATAAGATAAGGACCCAACATCCTCTTATTCCCTAGTGATAACAGCACAAGGACAACTACGGATGACAACTCTATACTTACTGGGAGATTGACCCAGACAGGGTTGATCTTCCAGGTTTCAATTTCATGTGCCTATTGGGGACACATGAAATCAAACTCTCAGGGGTGGACAGTTGACCCCTCTACGTCTCAGTATTGCAATGAGCAAGGAAGCTTAACGGGAGAGTTTCTCCTGTCAATCTCCACCTGTAAGGACGTCCAGATAAGTCAATCCTAGATAAGTCAGATCCAGCTACGCAATTGTTGTAGCTTGAATTGCATATCTAGGATCGACTTTCAGGTCTAATGCAGACCTGGACTCGGTAGTTTTCTTTTTGAGAGAAGGGTGGGGGCTGCTCCCACCGGGGGCCCCACAACCTCTGTCTGTCTTTTACCGCTCAGAGTCACATGGCTTAAGGGAGATGCAGAGAGAAAAGGGTTGTCTGCATAGAGGCTCTGTGCCTCAGCTCCCATCAGTCACTGGGCCCAAACCCCCATTCCGAGGATGTGCCCTAGACTGGGTAGGGGGAAGAGATTCACCTCAGTTAGCATTCAGTGTTTGGGATTACGGAGGCAGAGGATCATGACAAAGAAGCCGGAAGAGAAGATTTTAGGGGCAGTGGCACTTCCTCTCAGTCCTACCACTTCCAGGTCCTGGCCCATGGCGGACCATGTCTTGGGGCCAGATGAAGGGAGCAGTGAGGAGTATCTTTTTGGCTTGTCAGGTATTGGTCCCTTCCATCTGAATAAAGTGTAGAGCAGAGTGTATTTAATATAGAATAACTGGGCAGCAGGCAGTTTGGATACATCATAAAAGCAATAAGTTAGAAGCAAGAATACAGAGAGGGTGAAATTATAATATTTCTCAATCTGAATTTTTTCAGCTTATGCCATATCTGGTACTGGATATTCTACAAGATTTTCCAGGGGTACCAGGGCTTTTTGTGGCCAGTGCCTACAGTGGGACATTAAGGTAACGTAACCATTCTTAGTGCATTCAGTGGTTGTTTTTATGCATGCTTGTTAGAGCAAAAATTGTATTTCCACAAGCTCTTTGCTTTTCACTTCCCTGCATGCATATGCTGATGTATTTAAACAGGGAAAAATTAGAAGTTCTTTAACGCATGGGGCTTGAACGCTTTTCAGGCTTCACCAGTGGAGTGTCGCATTTCTTTGCATTGAAGCGTTTTGGTCTCCACTGCTAATAAACACTCTCAAGAGGATTACCCTTAGCCTTAGTGCTATAAATCTAATTGTCATGAGCAAAATATGGCACTTGAAAATTGCAATGTAGACTAGTGGCAAATGTAATTTACAACGCCATTTAGGGTAAGCCTAAACTGCAGTGTTCCCTGTAAGCTGAGCACTTGGATGGCCATCCCGGAGAGATTCAGGTGCTGCCCAGCTGATTAGCAGAGCCCTTGCAGCCAGCAGCCTGTGTTTCTATTGGTGGTGCACATCTACACATGCCTTGGTGCACATAACAAAATTTATTCTGACCCTGAATGGAAAAAATTAGAGGGAACATTGCTATATGGCCATTGTATTGCACTGCAATTTTCTCACTTAGGGGTGTGAAAAACAAGTGAAGCAAGTTATAGCACTGTAAAGGGCCTGTGTAAATGGGCTTCTACTGGCCCCCTCTCTCCTCCCAGAGCAGTAAATTATAGGTCTGCAAAGCCCCAGTGTAAATGAGGTTTACACAGAGCGCTGGGAGTCCTCTCTTCTGGCATTCAGGCCACGGCCATACTTTCACTTTAAAGTGCTGCAGCAGCTGCCCTTCAATTTTAGAAGTGTGGGCAAGGCCTCACCTTGTTTCAAAGCTAGTACAGTCTGGCCACTTCACTAGCTGTGCTTCTAAATCCCTGAAGCCAAACAGGGACCCAAGACAGCTGCAGTTTAAGAGAATGTTCTGTTGCTTAGCCTTCCTTTTCCAAACCTTCAGAACTGTATTTTAAAGCCAAAGTACATTCTGCTCAGTAAAGGCTGTTTACAAACTAAGCTGGGTCTACACTACAGAGTGCTCTTGACAAAACTAGGGAGCATCCACACTACGAATGCGTTCTGTTGGGAATCTGTCGACAGAACACAGCAGTTTTCCCGGCAGAGTTCTATCTTGACCCTGAGGCCGTGTCTACACGTGCCCCAAACTTCGCAATGGCCACGCAAATGGCCATTTCGAAGTTTACTAATGAAGGGCTGAAATGCATATTCAGCGCTTCGTTAGCATGCGGGCGGCAGTGGTGCTTCGAAATTGACGCGGCTTGCTGCCGTGCGTCTCGTCCAGACGGGGCTCCTTTTCGAAAGGACCCCGCCTACTTCGAAGTCCCCTTATTTGGGGGGACTTATTTGGGAATAAGGGGACTTCAAAGTAGGCGGGGTCCTTTCGAAAAGGAGCCCCGTCTGGACGAGATGCGCGGCGGCAAGCCACGTCAATTTCGAAGCGCTGCTGCCGCCCGCATGCTAACGAAGCGCTGAATATGCATTTCAGTGCTTCATTAGTAAACTTCGAAATGGCTATTTGCGTGGCCATTGCGAAGTTTGGGGCACGTGTAGACGTAGCCTATGAGGCACAGTGCCTCTGTCAACAGATTCTGTCAACAAAAAATAGTGTAGATGCTCCGGGGAGGCAGGGAAGGTAGAAGAGGGGAGCCCTCTGTTGACAGAAAGGGCTTCTGGTTCACTGGGCTGCCTTGCTTGCAGAGCTTCTGGTTGGTTGTTCTGTTGACAGAGGGCTGGGCAGTCTGGCTGCTGTCTGTCAACAGAGGGTGTTGACAGGGGAAGCCTGCATTAGGTGTGGACGTGTTCTGTCGACAGAAGTTCTGTCGGGAAATATCTGTCAACAGTAACTTCTGTCAACAGAACTCTGTGGAGTAGACACAGCTCTAGTGTTTGTAATTTAGAAAAATGGGATTCTGAGTCAATCCCGTGAAAATTGTCAGAATATGTTTTTTTAAATGGTGATGGTAAGATGCATTTCTGACTTTCTGATAATTGAAAAACCTCTGGAAAGATTTTTGCTTTCGTTTTCAAAGTTGTATACTGCTGGCAGCAACCTACTCTGGAACATTTCAGACCTTAATGTGAATGTTTTGGATAATCTTGCTTATGCAAAAAATCAAGGGTTAGAATGGAAACTGTTAACAGCCTTATCTATAGCAGGACACCCAGAGCAACTGGTATAATGCTGTGGTTGGATAATTTTGTCACTCCTAACTGCAGATATGTAAATTAACATGCTGATCAAAGCAATACGTTGTCACACTTTGGGGGGAGTGAGCTGATTGCTTGTGAGCATAACGTAATAAAAATGTCAGGTTTGGTCTACACTAGGGAGTTAAGTCAATTGCAGATACACAGTTGTAGCTATCGCATTTGTTTCGCTAGAATTGACTTATCTGCAATGGACTTACCTGGCTGTCTACATAGATGGAGAAACTCTCTCATTGATCTTCCTTACTCCTCGCAATATTGAGGAGTACAGGGGTTGACTGTTGACCCCAGATAGTTCGATTTCGTGTGTCTCTACTAGGCGCACAAAATGGAACTTCAGAAGATTGACCCGGGCTGGGTTGATCGTCCCCGTACTGTAGACATACCCTATGACATGGCACAATCTGTGGATTGTAGGTGATGGGCATTTTGTTAGTTCAGAGAAGCATGGTGGCTGGACCATTGCAGGAGGCCAGATACTGGACTAGCTGGGGAAGACAAAAATAATGCTGTCTGACCTTAATACATTCCTGTACCTGAAGTGCCTTAAGATCCTTAAATGGCAGAGGTTGCAGAAGGGAAAAGTGTTACAGTAGACCCTTGAGTTACACGAGGGTTCCATTCCACGCACCCTCGTGTAACCCGGATTTAGTGTAAGTGGGGGTCCAGCTTTTTCCCCGGGGGAGCACACATTCTGCAGCTGGGGAAGCAGCAAAAAGGTAAGTCCTTGAGTGGGGCTGCAGTTGGGGAGGGTTAAGCTTGGCAGTGGGTTGGGGCCATGGGAGGCAGGAGGGGGCTAAGCCTGGGGTGGGTTAGGGCTGCAGGTGAGTGAGGGGTGAAGCTGAGACAGAGCCCTGCTCGGATGGTGAGCCAGCCTGTGGGGGTTTGAACCAGGGACACATGTGGGGGTTTTGAACTGGAGCGTGGGGGGTTTGAACCGGGGCAGGAGGACGGAACCGGAGCTGCACATGGGGGGTTTAAACCAGGGTGGGAGGATGGAACTGGGGCCGCACATGGGGTGCTTGAACCAGGGCGTGGGGGCATGGATCGAGCCGGAGCTATACATGAGGGGTGGTGAGTTGGAGCCAGAGCTGGATGTGGGTGTGGGGGCTGAGCTGGAGCCAAGCGCGGGTGGTGGGCTGGCGGGGGGGTGGGAGTTTCAACTGGGGCCAGGGAGGTTGAGCTGGAGTCACACCTGAGGGGTGGTGAGCTAAAGCCAGAGGCAGGGGTGGAGGGGGTGAGCAGGAGCTATGTGCAGGTGGTGAGCAGAGCTGGGGGTGGGGAGGGGGCTGAGCTGGGGCCATGTGGAGCTGTGGGGGCAGAGCCAGAGCCGGGGGGGGGCAGCGAGTTAAGCACAACTGGAAATCATGCATTTCCAGGGTTTACTGTAGGAATCGGGGGTAAGCCACGGAAGAGCAGGGTCACATACTCTGGGCTCGCGTAATCTGAGACCTTACTGCATTGTATTACCAGTGTTCTACTTGAATTTGGTTAACTAGTTTATCTTGCCTGACTTTGGCCAATGGTGGTGCCACAAGAATTAGTAGGCAGTGTGGCACGGTTCTCTGTAAGGAAAATTTGATACTTGTTCATGTGATCCAGCCCGTTCAGAGTTATTCAACAGTACCTTGAGCTGCTCTCAGGAGAGGGAACTGATGTTTCAAGTGTTTTGGACAAGTGGTTCCCTCAAAGTCTATTAAATGCTCACTGGAGCTGATAATTAACCAACCAGTGCATAAAGCTGCATAGTTTGTGTGACCTGTGGTCTGAGCCAGGGCATATCATTTGTCCATCCACAATATAAGTATGTCCTTTTTAAGCTTTAGGCCAAGATTTTTAAGAAATAAGTGCCCAAAATTAGGCTCCCAAATCTACATCTAGGCACTTGGGAAAAGTAGCTAATTTTCAAAAGTGTCAGGTTCAGGTTGAACCTCTCTAATACAAAACTCTCCCCTGGCAGCGTCTGTAATCTGCCACAATTTTAGATAGCTGGACAACCACTTTTCATGGGTGTGACCAGATTTCCCCTGGCCCCATAAAGTTCATTTACAGCCACAGGTCCTGGCTCTCAGTGTTCTGTGCTGTTATTTAGCTGTAATTTACCCCTAAATGTTTTCTAGGAGCCCAGTAAGCAGTGGAAGTGTTGGTAATGCTGCTAGGCAATACTGACCTTCCTTGTTCTGGCAAATTTTCTCGTTCAGCACCAATCAGGTCATATGGGTGTCAGATGAGAGAGGTTCAATCTATACCCAGCATTTGAAAATAAGTCCACTTATCTGAATGTGGATTTAAGTTCCTGGCTTTAGATGCCACTTTTTGGCCTGAGCCTATGGAGTGCATCCAAAGTAGTCATTGAAATGCCATGCAATGTACGTCCATCAGCTGACATGTACCTCCCCCAAAGTATGCTATACCTATTAAAGAATTCATTATAAAGTTTTAAAATACCAATTTAGCTTGTTAAGTTAAAACACGAATTTATCCTCTCTGCGAACAACTGTGCTAAGCAGTTGCAAAGTGTAGGTTAGTACTCTCAGGTTTATTGCTGTTACTAATATCAATTTCAACATATACAATAGTTACAGCTACATAAAGTCTGAGATACTGTTGCAGTGTCTCTCCCTGCCATTGTCTCTGTTAAGAGTTTGTAATCTCAGTTCCTAACATTAAAAAATATTTTATATTTTGTCATCTGTAGCACAGTGTCTTCCAGCATCAATGCTTTAGCGGCTGTGACTGTTGAGGATCTCATTAAACCTTACTTCAGCTCCCTCTCCGAAAAGAAACTGTCTTGGATTTCCAAGGGGATGAGTAAGTTTGTGAGGGATGTTTTCCACTTCCACTCTAAAGACAGAGAGCTTGGTTCAGATCTCACTCAAAAGAGTGTAAATCAGGAGCTACTTAATTCACGTCAATGGGGTTACATCAGCACAAACCTTTGTGAGATCAGAATCAGGCTAAGAGTTTTCGGATGGGGAGCAGCTATTTAACATGAGTATGAGGAAGAGCATCCTGTTTGATCTTTAAGTAGGGAAGATATGTTGTAGCTTTGGTCAGTCTAGATTCCTAACACAGAACAACAGAAGGGTTTGGGTTTGAAACGGGTGTTATTTTCATTCCATCAGTCAGAAGACAGGGGCATGGAATGGAATTTTGTAACTAGTCACCTGAACATGGAAATATTTGGCAGGGTACATTGGTGTGGAAAGGTACTGCATCACACCCTCTTGCTAGAAAGTCTGAGGATTCATTACCACTACCATATAGCCCGAAGCTCTCAATCTGTTCAATGCTTCCAAACAGCCATACTCAGAATTTGGCCCACCATGCCCCAGATAGTTTGCTGGAAAAAGTTAACCTGTCTCTTTGCTATAATTAGCTTAGTAACGGATAGAAGAGTACAGCCAATTTCTTTGTTGTATGCTGAAATGACTGCCAGTGAGCACACCAGTGCCACTCTCAGGGTGCGTCTACACTAGCACTCTATTTCGAAATTAATTTCGAAAGGGGCCTCAATTTTGAAAGAGGCTGCAGAGCATCTACATGCTCAACAGCCTCTTTTGAAATTGCTTTCGGCGAAAATGGGTCCTAATTTCGAAATCGCTCTTCCCATCCGGGATTGGAAAGAGCGGCCCCTTTCAAAATAAAATTTAAAAATAGGGCATGTGTAGATGCTCCGTGGCCTGCAATTTCAAAATTGCGGGTCCGCCATGGCAGCGGCTCCAGGGATCGCAGGAGACGTGCTAGCAAGCACCGGCGGAGCTCTATGGTCCCTGGGCCAGCCCCCTAAAGCCGCAAGGCTCTGGAGACCCTGTGCAGGAAGCTGAGAGCGTGCCTAGGGCTCAAGAAGCACGAGCTCAGCCCTATACACGCTCCAGCAGCCAGACGGCCGTGCCACCCAGCCCATCAGGGGGATGGCGAGCCCCCCGCACTCTGGGGCACCCCAGGAGGCCCCCTCTTCCCCACCCAAGGCGTCACCGGAGGAGAGCCAGGGCCAGGGAAGGAGGGGCCCGTCCTAGACCGAGGCCGAGGTGAAAGATCTCCTTGGCCTCTGGGCGGAGGAGGAGGTGCTGCTTCACAGCACAGGGAGGCCCCGCAATGCAGCTGCCTTTGAGCGGCTGTCCCTGGGGCTGCGGAAGCAGGGACACCCCGAGCACACGGCTGCTCAGGTCCGCTCCAAAGTTCAGGAGCACAGGCAGGCCTACAGCCGGGCCAAGGATGCCCACAGCCGATCGGGGGCCAGGGCCGGCTCAAGGTGCCCACACTACTGGGTCCTGCAACAGCTGCTCGGCCCAAAGGATGTCCCAGAGCCGTCAGTGCAGGTGGACACAGGTGACCCAGACCCCGACCGGGAGATAGACCCACTGGAGCAGCTGGGACCTTCCAGCCAGACCACACTTGCGGGGACCGGGAGCGACTCAGATGAGGGGGGCCCGTTACTCATCACAGTGAGCTCCGAGACCTGCAGCCAGGTGCCCTTGAGGCTGGTGTCCCCACACCTGTTCTCCAGAGGTCCAGGTAGGTGACAGGTGGATCAGGTGGCCTGGGTGGGGGGACCTATCCCACCGTACCCTGCCCCGTCCCAGACCCAAGCATGGCGCCATCCAGCACCTGCACCCATGGACAGCACCCTAGCCTGCCCGACCGGGGAGGGATGTGGGGGCCAGGGCGCAGCCAGCAATTGCCCCACAGACAAGGTCCTGTCAGGCACACAGGAACCCCAAGTGGGGTCGGCAAGGGAGGCACCACCTCGGGGGATGGCCTGGGGATGGCGCAGGTAGAGACCCCGGTCCTGGGCGACAGCACTGGTGGTTGGCCACTCTCCCCTTGTGTCTCCACAGCATCATCCTCTGAGGGCTGGACCACATCCGTGCCACCCTCGGACGGAGCCAGAGAGCCCTCCTCCCCATTGCCCCGGGTGCCACCTGCCCAGACCCAGACAGCTCGACACCAGCGGCGCTACGACCACCAGGAGGCGGCAGAGGCCTACACTGCAGCCATCCGGGAGCAGACTGCAGTGCTCCAGGAGTGGCTGCTCAGGGAGCGGGAGGAGAGGGCCTGGCGGAGGCAGGACAGGGCCTGACGGAGGGAGGTCTGGTCTGAGGCGGTTGCAGCCCTCCGACAGCTGGCCCCCCAGCCGGCCCCCCCACCCACTCCCCCTGCTGCCCCTGAACCCACTCTCACTGCTGCCCCCAAACACATTGCCCTCATCCCACCCACCCTCAGACCATCCGCCCGTCTTGCCCTGGCCAGCTGGCTGGTCGCCAGTGCCAGCAAGGAGAGGGATCCCCTTCCTGGCCCCCCCAACCCCCACCCCTGCCCTGCCTCACCCAGCCCACCCTGTTCTTCAGCCCCTGAATGACCCTACCTCCCCATCCTTCCAGCCCCCTCCCGGCTCTGACAGGGCCCCTGCACCAGGGGCGGCAGGGACACCTGTACCCGCTGGGGATCTCGCCCCTCCACCCCTGTGGGGGACTAGGCCTGCCCATGCCTGTGGCCCCGGCCATGGGAGCCTGCCCCTGCCCCATTGTATCTAGTTCTCCCCCTGTTCCCCCCATATTTAGCCCCAGTAGGAAGACCCCACACCATTGTTTAACAGCCATTTATTTACATAGTTAGTCCCCCGTTAATAAACCTTTTTGTGCATCCCAGTGTCCCCTGTGTGTGCGCAGGGGGCCATGCTGCAGGGTGAGTGTGAGCCATGTGCCAGGTGGGGGTCAGCATGGATCCTGATCGAAGGCCTCCCGGAGGGCTTCCCGGACCCTAACCCCTTCACGCTGTGCCTGGTGGCATGGGGCTGTGGGTGGCTGCTCATAGCCAGGGCCGCTGTCCACAGCCCATCCGGGCATGTAGCGCTCCGCTTGCCCTCTGCCACATTGTGCAGCACGCAACAGGCTGCAACCACCCCGGGGTCGTTGTGCAGGCCCACGTCCCGCGCGAGGCATCGGAAACGCCCCTTGAGGTGTCCGAAGGCCCGCTCAACAGTGTTGCGAGCCTGGTTCAAGCAGGCGTTAGAAATGTCCTGGCTGGCGGTGGTGTGCCCAGTGTAGGGGCGCATCAGCCACGGCTTTAATGGGTACGCCCCATCGGCTACTATACAGGGTGGCATTGTTGTGTCTCCCACGGGGAGCTCCTGGGCAGGGATGTAGGTGCCGTCCTCCATGCGCCGCCCCAGCCAGGAGTTGCAGAATACCCGCGCGTCATGGGCTCAACTGGACCAGCCAACGCAGATGTCAGTAAACCAGCCCCGGGCATCTACCAGAGCTTGGAGCACCACCGAGTGGTACCCCTTGCGGTTTATATAGCGTCCTGCACTATGGTCTGGGGTGCGGATAGCAATGTGCATGCCATCGAGCACGCCGAAGCAGTTTGGGAATCTGAAGGCTGCGAATCCCGCCATGGCATCGTCCAAGTTGCCGAGGCTGACGACCCTCCGCAGGAGGAGGTGGTTGATGGGCTCGACCACCTGTAGGGAGGCAATGACATGTGGGCCTGCGCATCGGGGGGGCCCCCCTGCCCCTGCAGGCCCCTCACCCAGGGGCCCTCTGCCCCTGCAGGCCCCCCACCCGGGGGCCCCTGTCCCCTGCCCCTGCAGGCCCCTCACCCGGGGGCCCCTGCCCCTTCCTGGGGAGGGTGTGGGGCCCTTGTCTGACTTACCTCCAGAAGGACGGCTCCCACGGTGGCCTTGCCCACCCCGAATTGGTGCCCTACTGACGGATGGCTGTCCGGGGTGGCCAGCTTCCACAGGGCAATCCCCACACGCTTCTCGACTGGGAGCGCGGGCCGCATGTGGGTGTCCATGTGCTGCAGGGTGGGTGAGAGCCACTGACACAGCTCCATGAATGTCGGCCTCATCATCCTGAAGTTGGCGAGCCACCTTTCGTCGTCCCACTGGCCCAGGACCAGCCTCTCCCACCAGTCCCCACTGCTAGGGTGGCTCCAGAGGCGCCGTGGGGGACGGGGGATGGGGAGCGGTGGCTGCCCCCTTGGCAGGGCCTGCAGGACACGTGTGGGTGGGAAGGTGGGCTCCAGGGCATCCACCAAGCCCAGGATGGCGATGACTGCCTGGGTCCTAGTGACGGTGCCAGCGTCAGACTCTGACAGCTGCTGCTCCAATCTCCTCTTGGTTCTGGGTGCACAGTCCACGCAGTGCTGTGTACTGCTCTGCTGGGCTCTGTGTGTGCAGGGTGGATGTGTTTGGGAGGGGCCCCTTAAGGGCACTGCTGGCTGTGTGACCCGGAAGGGCTTGTCAGCCAAGTGACCCCGTGCGTGATGTTTCCCGGCTGCTTATTTCGAAATAGCCCATTTTCTAGTGTGGACGCTCTCTTTCGAAAAATGGAGGGTGTTCTTTCGAAATAGCGGATCGGTACAGAGATCCGTTTTGTGTGTGTAGCCGCGCTATTTCGAAATCTCTTATTTTGATTTTCTTTTTCGATGTTCCCCCTTTCGAAATTTCTTTGTAGTGTAGACACAGCCTCAGTGTTACAACATAATGTGGGTTCTTCTGCATTATTAATAATGTGATGCCAACTCTTGTTTGCTATGGGAATGGAGAGGACTCCAGGATTGAACTCTGATAACTGCCTCACCTCTGATAGTACAGCTGTGTGGGTGATGGATGTAAATAAAGTGATGATGCAGCATTAGGGAACCTGGGAGGAAGAAACTTCATTTGGTTAGTCTGTCTGTATGGGATAGTCTTAGCCAGGGAACTCCAATAATTTAAGGGTGTTTTCACTGGTACAAAACACCAATGGGAAGGACAATCTGCTCTTCAAATAAAAAGTGTTTGTGCAGAGGATTAGAAGGGGAATATAGGTGATTCATGCTGTGCTTCTTATTCTCACTACTAACCCCAACTTTTTTTTAAGATCTAAGCTTTCAACTAATCTTCAGTGACCGCATAGTCTCAAAGGATTTGTCATGTTTGCATGCTCCCCTCCTGAGGTGACACAGTCTCAGAGATAATCCCAGCTGCCATGCATTTTTGGGCTTTGCTAGTAGTAGTACTGGGCTAGAGGGAAACTGCTCAGTAGTGTTTTAAATGCATACATTTGTCTCTCTCACCCATTTAGGTCTTTTTTTTGGAGGCGTGTGCATTGCCATGGCTGGTGTGGCATCCCTTCTGGGCAGCTTGTTACAGGTGCGTGTTTAAGTGCTTTTCACCTCTGTTTCATTGGCTGGACAAAATGATTCAAAAGAGCAATCACTTGTTGCTGTAAGGTGATTAATTTTCACCCTTTAATAAGTATTTACCTTGGAAATTCTAGGCCTGACTCCTTAGCTGGTGTAATATGATGTAGTTCAACAGTGGAGCTACACCAGTTTACATCAATGAGGATCTGGCCTGGAGCTGCCTTAAACCCCTGAGTGCAGATATTTCATTTCTTTCGCCACCCTCTTGGCATCATGTTGCAGCGTTTGGCTTTGCTGTGCGATACTTGATCCACAACTTCATTTTCTTCCTCAGGCGGCTCTCAGTATTTTTGGCATGATTGGCGGACCTATTCTGGGACTGTTTTCTTTGGGAATCCTCTGCCCCTGGGCAAACCCCATTGTAAGTACAAGTTGTACATACTGATGATTGAAAATACAACAGTCTTTCCCCCCCATCCCCTGTATTAATTTTTTTTAGGCTCTTGGGAAATATTTTAGATAGGCCTCTTTCCATACATACTCTTTCTCCCTCAGAAACACTTACCCAATAGTTAGGTCACAAGGCTAGTGGTTTAGTTTGAAAAAGATGGTTAAAAATGATAAGATTCACTAGTCACTTATTTTCTCTTTGTTTCCTCTGGCTAAGGCAGAGATTTGTCTCTGCACAATGCTGCAAAATCAGTACTACAGTATTGTGCTGTAAACAGCCTACTAAAAGAGGGGTATGTTGTTACTTTGTGGCAGGGCAATACTCCCTCCATAATTATGGATGCAAATTGAATTTTCATTTTCATCAGCCTTGTCTAAAATGTACATGTGTGCACATGTGTACACCCATAGATTTGAAGAAAAAGTAAATATTCTCTGTGAATCACATCTGTCCCACGAAAGCTCACCTAATAAATTATTTTGTTAGTCTTTAAAGTGCTACTTGACTGCTTTTTTGTTGTGAGTTACACAAGGTGTTCCTAAATGAAGACACCCTGAAAAGAGGTATTCTCTGGAGTTCATAAAGTCTAAGATTTTGGTGTTTGTAGCAAGAAGCCATGAGAGCAGGGGAGAAGTGAAACATAGTTATCTGGACACCTGTGAGTTAGGAGTCTAACATCAAACATCATTTACTTTTGTATTTGGAATATCTCTGTGGACCTTAATGAATGATGACCAGAGTCACCCCTGTTCAGAGAACCAGGGCAAGGTCAACACAGTATCAAATCCCAAATAAATTCTCAGTTAGTCCTTGTTTATGCTAGGAACATTTTCTAAATAAAAAAAAGTGGTTTTAAAAAAATTAGGAGTGGTAGTGTAAAGGGTTCAGTGGTCAGGATTTCTAGTATAACTGGCTGCAGCTAAAGTGCCTGAAAGCTGAATTTAATTCATTGTTCAGATCTTGGAGAGAGTTCATATCATTAGGAAAGGTAAAAGCATTTGTCTCTAAAGCAATTTCTCCTATTGCAGATGGAATACAGGGGGCAGGGAGACACAGACTGTGAATTTATGCATTTGCTCAAAGGTGTTATGACATTCTATTCAAATAAAATAAAATAAAGGCTTCTGCATCCTTAGTTTCCACCTGATAGAAGTCTTTTCCAAAAATTACAAGCTAAGAATTCCAGATATTAGTTCCTAAAGTTAGATTAAAACCTGTATTTTTCAGCACCTTCTAATAGCTCCCATTTTAGTCAGGTTTGGAAATTAGGCCTCTGCTATCTGAAAATTCTATTACTTGTCAACCTTCATGTGTTTTTTTGCTTTACATTGCAACCCAGTTTTACTTTGTTTTCCAGGGTGCCTTTATAGGTCTCACTGGGGGCTTTACTCTCTCACTCTGGGTTGGCATTGGGGCTCAGATTTACCCTCCACTCCCTGAGAGAACTATGCCCTTAAACCTCACAACTGCAGGCTGTAACATAAGTAGCAACTGGACTGCAATGACCGAAGTGCCAACTTTAACAACCTTGGTACACCTGCAAGCCACGGAAAGGTATGTAGCGAATCAGTCGCATCTTGCACCGTCACTCGATTTAAAGAGAAGTGGATGTTGGCAGATTAACTGGGTTGTTTTAAAAAGCGTCACTCTTTTGTTTATCTGATAAATTGAAGGGAGCAGAATTTTGTGTTTTGCTTACTGGCTCCATTTATTGAACCCCTCTGCCAAGCAGTGGACTTTGGATCGCTGCTGTAGAGTTCTACAGCCTTATGGGCCTTGCTGGGAAGTAGTTTTGTTTCTGCAACATGGATAGACAAAGGGGACTTGTGTTTATTTCATACAAACAGGATTGGTGCTGTTTTACTATCTCAACAGGGTAAACCTTGAGGGCAATTAAGGGTTTTCAGTGAATTTTCCACCAAGAGCTTTTCCAATAGCAGCAGATCAATGCAGAACTACATGCATTCTGCAAAATCATAAGATTCAAGTGTAGTGGTGTGAAATGTTTCCCCCCCGCCACCAATGGTCATACATTGTATTGTGTGGTACAGGAAACAACCCACTCACCTGCCAAAGAAGAAAAAAATAGTGATATAAATATGATGACAAGGAGTAGCAGAATGATTAAATTAGATGTAAAGGCAATGGTTAGAATGAAAATTCTAAGGTCTGTCAACTCTCATGTCTCAGGACATAACTGGGTCAGCAGTTACATTCAAGATCCAACAAACAGTGAATAATTCACTATTTCTAAAATGAAAAACAAAGTTTCCGCAAGTTCAGATTTTAATCAGTGTAAGTGCCAAATGGTTGCTAGCCAGTCATTTTTGGAAGGCCATCAGAACAAATACATAATCAGTTCAAGATGTTGGCTCACATACTTTTTATATGGCATGTTACAAAGGGGAGTCCAAATGGGTGGTATGTTGCTTTCTTGGTGCTGCTTTGTAGCATAGAGCCTCAAAGCAGAGATAGCTGAAACCTAGTTCACTGGGCTCATGTTAATTGAGATGTAGTGCACAGCACCATCATTAATAAGACACCTGACAAAGTGATAGCATTACCCAGGCATGGGCCTGGCATTCCGTTGGTGGTGCATGGAGATGGGGCAGCTGTGGCTGCTGGATGTGGCATGCTCTTCTCTGTCACAATCCTCCCTTGCAGCTAATTAAGAGGGGTGAAAAGTGCAGACAGTGTGACAGTCCTGGAGCCATGCTGCCACAGACTCCCACACAGAGGCTCTTCCTCTCTGGGCTCTTCAGTTCTGCCTGGCTTTCCTAATGGAGACATGTGCTCTTCTGGTTTTACTGGCAATGGCCCCTTTGCCCACCATACTAGCCTGCCACTGCCAGATTTACCTCAGAATTTGAGTGCATGTTTTACCCCAGGTGAGTGGCTCTGCAGGAGGGTAGCAGGTGGCTCATTTTTTTAAACAAAAAACATTTCTTACAATATTTACACTTAGCTCATCATTTTATACATGTTTAGGTTGTCTGAATTTTGAAGAAGATTTCAACAAAGTGTTTTCCATCCCCTTTCCCTAGGCCTGTCCTGGCTGATTATTGGTATTCGTTGTCATATCTGTACTTCAGCACACTTGGGACCCTTGGGACCCTAATCTTGGGAATGATTGTCAGCCTCCTAACAGGTACCTTTTTCAGAGTTTTGGGTTAACACAAGTGTAAGCTGTTTTCAACATTAACTGTCCCTAGTATGAGATGTTTCAGTGACTGCTATGCTTGTACTTGCACTCTCTGGTTTCATTCACTCACAGCTTTGTCTTTTGTTCTGAAATTTCCCAGGCATGATTTTTCTCCTAAGGGGCCACTGCTTTCTCCTTTCAGTTGTGAGGAAGTAACATCCACAGTTTTTGAACCTGAGGAGACAGGAGGGAGGGAGTGGTGGGGAAATCCATTTCCCCTATAGCATTAAATCTGAGCAGGGGCTGAGGTTTAAGAGCAGACAACCATCAGGTAGTTAGCCCTGCCTGAGGAGAAGCATCGGTCCTTCTCCATGAGGTTAGCAGTGGCTTTGCTTTGCAGGAGTTCAGAGCATTTGAAATGAGCTTACTGAGCACGCTTACTGCCCATTTTCATGACACTGGTCAACAATGCACTTACAGAAACATTTCTGGTGTGAAGCCATGTTAGCTGCCCAAGGAAAAGTCTAGTGAAAGAGATTGCTACAGCTTACTAGTACACTACAAACAGGCATGACAGTTGGGATCTGAAACTCGAGATTCCAACCCTCAGATTTTGGTTCCAGGTTAGGGTATTTGAGCTATACTACTCATCAGCTGTAGTACATTAATACAATGTGTGTTGGTAGATACTGATACAGATACACTCCCTCTCAGGAGTGTCCTCTTTTTTTGGAAGTTCATATGGGGTAACCTCTTCCAGGTAAAGTCCAAAATGAGGCTATTATCCAGTTTTGATGTAGCAATCCCCACCACCACCCCTCAAACCTCACAGGCACAACTGATGGGATCTCCACAGCAACTCCACCCCTTTCGGCCAGTGAGAGGGTTTGATGCAGCTGGATCCTAGACCCAGTTCAATCCATCTCCTAACCTACAATTGACCCAGACCTGAACTCGGAACTCTCACCAAGGCCACACATACTAGAACAGAGGGAACAAGCTGGTTTCCATTAGACTTACTGCACATAGTGGTAGAGGAGAGCAAAGTGCATCACTGTTGAGTTCTTTAGAATTTTTCAAACACTCTGGAACCACTGGGAGCTCTCATTTTCCTTCCCCCACTTCTGCCTCAACACTTCCCATCATGACAACAGTGCTTTAAGACAAAGCATGTGGGAAGGCTGGACACAGCTCCCCCCTGAGCCTATCAAGGCTGCTCTTGAGTCATTAGCCTGAGAAATTACTGCAGCATGACATGAGACAACTGCTACCCAAGGGGTTCGGAGGGCTGAAGTCTGAGAAGCACAGGACTGAGCCTGAACCTCGAACTCAGATCCGTCACATGCCTGCCCACTTTGTTACTTCTGGGCCCAGCCATTGTGAAGGCTGCTTAGCAATAGTCCTCCTTGGGTTGGGTTGGTTTGCAGCTTGTATGTCTGCTTGTCTATGGTACCATGTGTGCAGAATCCAAGTATGGTCATAAGAACTAAATCCTGGAGAGCATCAACAAGCTCCAGAAGCACTTCCAGTTGGATGCCTCACTTGCCTCTGTCATGTATCGATGTACAACTCATACAACCTGATGAAAACAATGTTTGGGCAATTACCTGCTGTGTATTCTTAACCCTTTGCTGCCTGACTTTGCACAGGGGTCTGAAATGGATGGAAGCAGGTATCTGGTTTCTGATGTAGTCTCACCAGTTGAATAGGGTTATCTTGTTAAAGGGCAAATGATAAGAATTTAACACTGTGGATATTTTGCAGGTGGAATAAAGCAGAACATAGATCGTAAATTCTTGCTGACCAAAGAGGACTTTCTGTCCAACTTTTCATTTTCTAAACCCAAGACGGTAAGTATAGCTATGTGCATTACTCTAATTCACCTCTCTCTGTCCTCATGGGTCACAGAGACAAATACATCGGGGCGGGGGGTGTTACGTTTTCTGAAGAGACTGTTTCAGTGTTCATTTGCTTGTTGATCCAGATCTCGTCCATTCAGTTTCTTCCTCTGTAAAATTCAGTATTGGCCATGCAAAACCCGTGTTGCAAGCATGTTGGTATGCTCCAGTACACTGTGCCAGCAAGTTTTTGTTAATCAGTAGGGCACATGTAAACTACACAAGAATCACCTCTTCATGTGCTACTCCGCTGACTGCTGTGCCGCCCTCAGCCCACCCCCCTGCTCTATCCTGGTGTACACAGAGACACAGCTGTGCAGGAGGGCAGGGCTAAGGGTTCTGCTTCTGTCCTCACTGTGGTTCCAGGGAGAGCCTTGAACTGCCAGGCTGTCATGGGACCCACAGCAGGGAAAGGAGGTGAATGCTGGCAGCTCCTCTTTGCTGCGACTGTGTGGAAGGGCAGCTGGCAGTGCAGCTGCAGAGCTGGAAGCTGGCTGAGCAGCAAGTCTGCAGAAAAGGACCTGTGGATTACAGTGGATAAGCAGCTGGATATGAGTCAGTGTGCCCTTGTTGCCAAGAAGACTAATGATATACTGGGCTGCATTAGAAGGAGCATTGCCAGCTGATCTAGGGAGGTGATTATTCCGCTTTATTCAGCGGTGGTGAAGCCACATCTGGAGTATTATGTCCAGTTCTTGGTCCCATTACAGAAGGGATGTGGATGCATTGGGCAGAGTCCAGTGGAAGGCAATCAAAATGATCACGGGGCTGGAGCACATGGCCCATGAGAAGAGACTGAGGGATTTGGGCTTATTTAGCCTACACAAGAAACACTGAAGTTGGAGTTGAAAGCAGCCTTCAACTACCTGACAGGGGGTTCTAGGGTGCATGGAGAGAGGCTGTTCTCTATGGCGATGGATGACAGAAGGAGGAGTGATGGTTTCAGGTTGCAGTGGAGAAGGTAGAAGTTGGTTATTAGAAAAAAAACGATTTCACTAGAAGGATGGTGAAGCACTGGAATGTGTTACCTAGGGAGGTGGTAGAATCTCCTTCCTTAGAGGTTTTAAGTCCCAGATTGACAAACTCTGACTTGGATGGTTTAGTTGGGATTGGTCCTGCTTTAAGCAGGGGGTGGACTTGATGACCTCCTGAGGTCCCTTCCAACTCTGTGATTCTATAAAGAGCTGTTGGCGTGGGGCTGCCCATTGGCCCCACATTCTGCTCATATCGGCCGCGTCTACACGTGCACGCTACTTCGAAGTAGCGGTGCCAACTTCGAAATAGCGCCCGTCACGGCTACACGTGTTGGGCGCTATTTCGAAGTTGAAATCGACTTTAGGCGGCGAGACGTCGAAGTTGCTAACCCCATGGGGGATGGGAATAGCGCCCTACTTCGAAGTTGAACGTCGAAGTAGGGCATGTGTAGATGATCCGTGTCCCGCAACATCAAAATAGTGGGGTCTGCCATGGCGGCCATCAGCTGAGGGGTTGAGAGACACTCTCTCTCCAGCCCCTGTGGGGCTCTATGGTCACCGTGTGCAGCAGCCCTTAGCCCAGGGCTTCTGGCTGCTGCTGCAGCAGCTGGGGATCCATGCAGCATGCACAGGGTCTGCAACCAGCTGTCGGCTCTGTGGATCTTGTGTTGTTTAGTGCAACTGTGTCTGGGAGGGGCCCTTTAAGGGAGCGGCTTGCTGTTGAGTCCGCCCTGTGACCCTGTCTGCAGCTGTGCCTGGCACCCTTATTTCGATGTGTGCTACTTTGGCGTGTAGACGTTCCCTTGCAGCGCCTATTTCGATGTGGTGCTGCCCAATGTCGAAGTTGAACGTCGACATTGCCAGCCCTGGAGGACGTGTATACGTTATTCATCGAAATAGACTATTTCGATGTCGCTACATCGAAATAAGCTATTTCGATGTAGCGTGCACATGTAGACGTAGCCATCCTGAAGTTGTCCACATGGCAGGAGGAGGGCACAGCACACTCCCTCCACCCCGGTAAAACAGGATGGCTCATGGGGAGGGGATGCAGAGAGCGTAGGGACCCTGGCTAGGGGTGGGTAGGAGTCACATACAGGGTCACATGTCCCTCCCCTTAGCTGGTGCCCCTCTCTACACCAGTAAGAAATGGCTTTTATTTTTACCATTACTCAAAGCACACCAGATGCGCTGAGGTCGGGGGGGCACGGGTGATGGTACGGGAACACGACGAGATTGCTCAATTAGGAGAAGCTGCAAAGAATGGGTCGGACAATCCCCAAAACTGGTTGTTATTCTAATACCCATTGAACTTACCTGATCCAGCACTCTCAGGACCCGACCGGTCCTGAATGAAGGAGTTTGATGGACCAGGAGAGGTCAAGTTCAGCCTTTCTGCTGATGGACTTCTGGCTCTCCTGAAGTCTGACAGCAGATCTGGACAGGCTTCCATCCTGGCCGCTGGGTTCTGCAAGCCCTGGATGCTGGGCTTCTGGTTCCAAGGCCAGCTGCAGTCGTCAAACTCTCTGGGCTCTCTGGTCCAGCAACACTCATGATCTGCTTTGGCAGATCAGAGAGTCCCAGATCAGAGAGGTTCAACCTGCTTTTAAGTTTCCCAAGCCAGAACAAAACAGCGTCTTCAATACCAGGCTGGTTACCCCGATGCCAGAAACACAGCTCCCTTAAAGCAACTCAGCCCGTGGACTTCCACCCAGATACCCAAATCAAATACAAAGCAGATAACTGAAAATCTTGTTCATCATAAAAAAAGTTTTTCTAGTCCCAAAGGATTGGCCATACTGCCCGCCAAGTTAATGAATTTTCAGATCTTACCCAAATTCACACTTACAACCACTTCTTATTAACTAAGGTAAGATTTATTAAAAAAGAGCGTATTGGCTAAGAGAGCAATATACATACAGTTCTTAGGTCCCTTTCCTAGTAGAGATGGGGAATTCTAGAGCTGCAAGCAGTTCTTTCAGAACGAGACGATAGGTTTAGTCCAATTTTCAACGTCTGGGTGATCCAGTGTGGAACGCGAGACCTCAGTCTTGTGGCTTAAGCTCGTCCTGGTGAAGCATAAGCAGATCTGATATGAAAAGGATCAAGTCCCAGGAGATATTTACACAGTTTCTGGGGAAGCCTCTTGATAACATGGCCGTCCATGGGTGAAAAATAATGTCTCTGAAGTATCCTCCTTGTTCCTAAAAGTCTCCTGTAATTAGCTGCATGGATTAACATAAGGCAGATGCCTGTCTCCAGCCATTTACATGCCACTTACTACACATATTTGAGAAATTCAGAGAGTGGTGTCACTACCTGTACAGTTCATTTAAATATTACCATCGCCTTTTGACCTTTGCAATAGTAGAATAGAATTATTTGGTTACAAAGTTAACCTCTAACAATAAATGTACAAAATCATAATTATTATCCTCCTACATGTTGCTAAAAGTTGAATCTGGGTCATTTTGCCCACTAGCTGCGTAGCACTTTCTGGCTCTGTGTCGCCTACCTTAAGGGGTAACACACACTCCAATAATGTTTCAGAGTAGGAGTCAGAAGCAAGTGCTTTTCCTGGGGGACTACATCTTTTTCCTTCTCCCACCTTCTCATTTCCTACAGCCCATAAGAACAGCTGGTCATGTAGGTGACTGTAAGCAGGTATGCTCTTCTCTCCAGACTGCCCCCTAGCTGAGTGCACCTGCCTACATTCTCAGCAGGTCTTCAGTGATTCCAGTCAAGCAATGCACTGTGTGAGAAAGGCAAATCAAAGAGCAAAGCAAGACCTTTCCGGCATACAAGTCCAACTGGGCCTGTCTCAAAGCCCTCAGTAATGACTTTTGATCAATCAATCCAGCAGAGCCTATCACAGTACTCTGGACTCTCAGCCCATTTTAGGCTCCTGCAAATTATCCTTGTTCTTCAAGCAGTCCTGGCCATGGTATGGGGCATGTACCCCGGGCTCCATCCTTGGAGACACTTTGTCTTTCTGGCCATACCTGTTCAGCTGTGCGACTAATAGAATTCATTTCCCCTTTTGGGGTCCATCAAAGTCCAAGCCAGTTCCCCAGTGGCTGGTAGCACTCTGGCCTATCCTCTACTCTGGGTCCCAGCCCAGAGACGCTATAGATAGAAGCTGTGCCATGCTCCTTTAAATAAGCTGCATTGCTGCTACAATTTCCTGAGATGTTTCCCTGTGTACCAGCACATTCTTCACCCTTACCTCAGGATGTGGCCTTGATGGAGTCACATTAACTAACTTGGAACACCACACACCCTCCTCTTGCTCTAGCAAGGAACTAATCTCATTCTGGCCATGCAGGTATTCTTATACTAGCCTGGTGGGCCCTGATTGGTTGCTTCCCACACAGCCACTCTAGGCAGCCTGGAGGACCTGTCTTCTGGAGCAGGGCCACAAGGCAGGCCTCAGGGCCTAGTCCATCCCATCACAAAGACATTGATGCTTTCTGATGTGACTTCATTTAAGGCAACAGCTATGCATGAGGTGGTAACAGGATAAGGCAGATGACATAGACAAGGCAGCTATCTATGGCTACTGCAGCAGGTGGCATTTGGCTTCCAGGTGGCAGAATAGAGAGAATACCTGTTCTCAGGAGTGCATGATTCTGCCAGAACTCTCCCTAGCTACCCTTGTATAAAGAGGACCAGGTGTGCTTTTGAACTCCAAATTTCTTGTTGTTTAATTCTGTTCACTAGGTTATTTCTGATATTGGTCATTAGACCAGCTACCGTTTGAAGAGGAAAATTTCCCAGTCTGTAGATTCATGTTACACACACCTCCACGAATACACACACAAAAAAAAAAAAGGGAAGAAAAAAGTAAATTGGAGACAAACCTCTCAAATGCTCATTAAAGAACCAACACTTCTTAAAGGAAAAAATTGAGTCTGTTGGCTGATGTCTTTGGCAATGCCACTGTGGTCCATCCCCTTGTATTAAAATGAACCAGAAAAAGCTTCAGTGACTGGGGAGCAGCATTCTAAAATACATCTCTTAAACAGAAGAGCCAGACCCTCAGCAGTTTTACATGGTTGTAACTTCACAACTTGAGTGGAACTATACCATTTGCCACCAGAGGCAGACCTGGCCTGGAGCCTTTATTGAGTTAGGCGATCCCTCACTCCCAGGAGTCGGCTCAATGGCCATTTCTACCCAGGCCACTTCCTTCAGAAGTGGCATGCTAATACAGGGAATGAAAGATGCTAATGAGGCATGGATGCAAATTCCCCACACCTCATTAGCATAATGTCACGTGATTTGGAGTCCAGAAGACTGTTCTTCCAGACTCCAAAACGCCGTGCAGAAGCACAGCCCTGGAGAGTCTTCCGGAAGGAAGCCCCTTCTTCCCAAATGTTTTTGGGAAGAAGGGGCCTCTGGAAGGAGCACTTCCTTCTGGAATCCCCCCTGGCGGCTGCGCTTCTGTACGGCGTTTTGGAGTCCGGAAGAACGGTCTTCTGGACTCCAAATCACGTGACATTATGCTAATGAGGCAGGGGGAATTTGCATCCGCGCCTCATTAGCATCTTTCGCTCCCTGTATTAGCATGCCACTTCCAAAGGAAGTAGCCTGTGTAGAAATAGCCAATGAGAATAACTGCTCAGCAGTGGGAGGAGCAAGCTCACAATATGGTTGTTAGCATTAGATTTAAAAAAAACTTCAGATCGCCTGGAAGGTCTGTAATTTCGGCACGTGCTGTTCACAAGAATGGCTAAGAGGTGATAGGGTAGTTTGGTGTACCACGTGCTACAGGTTGGATCTCCCATATCCAGCATCCTTGGGAACTGACAGATCCCGAATGACGAGATTTGCCAGACCAGAGGAAGTCCCTTGCCACCAGCCAGCCTCCACTCTGATTCCAGCCCCCCACCTCTAGGCCTCAAGGCTGGCTGTTGTAGCCACTGCCACTGGCCCCAGCTCTGGCTCCATTGCTGCTGACTGTGGGGTCTGACCTGGCCAGGGCTCTGCTGCCACTGCCAAGGGCTCTGGCCACAGCCACGGCCCTGCTGACAGCTCTGGCCTGTCTGTGGCCCCTCTGGAGGTCTCTGGCCATGGCCCCCACTCAGAGCTCCAGCCGCTGAAATGGCCCCTTACCACAGGCTCCAGCCCAGGGTTCTCAGGTTTGGGAACATGCGTAGTCCCACTGGGCCACCAATGTTGTAAAACCAGTGAATCACAATTTTAGAGGTACAGCCGATAAACGTCTTTTTAAGATGATTCAGTTTGTAGATGTTTCCCCCTATGAAAGTCCCTTGTGTTACTAAAAATATTCAATAGAGCAGGGCTGGGTAATAAAACAATGGTGGCTCATCAGAGTTAGCCATTGGCAGGCCACTGCTGTTATGTTTACCTGCGCCTCTGCAGGCACAAGCGATTGCAGTTCCTGTTGGCTGCGGACTGCCATTCCTGGCCAGTGGGAGCAAAGTGTTGGCCCAGTCCAGGCTGCTTGCCACAGCTCTCATGAGCTGCAATCCACAGCCAACAGGAACTGTGATCACCTGTACCTGCAGAAGTGCAGATACATACAGCAGCAGTGGCTCACTAGGGGTAACCCGGAAGAACCAGATCTGGCCTATAGGCTGGTATGTGCCCACTCCTGCAGTAGATGTAGGTTTCTTTAATACATTACATGCTATTGGTCCATGTAGAAACTGGACCAGACCTTCAGCAGGGATAAATCAGCATAGCTCTGATGGCTGCAACAGAGCTCCACCACTTTACACCAGATGAAGGCATAATGGCAGAAACCAAATAATGCTTTCTTCTTGGATCCAGCTTAAAAACCAGTTTGAGAATAGGTGAAATGATTAATATTAACAGAGAGGAAGCCGTGCTAGTCTGTACACTATCAAAACAAAAAGCAGTCAAGTAGCACTTTAAAGACTAGCAAAATAGTTTATTAGGTGAGCTTTCGTGGGACAGACCCACTTCTTCAGACCATAGCCAGACCAGAATGGTCCAAAGAAGTGGGTCTGTCCCACGAAAGCTCACCTAATAAACTATTTTGCTAGTCTTTAAAGTGCTACTTGACTGCTTTTTGTTTTGATTAATATTAGTGAGTATCTAATTATTGAGACAAAATAGCATGAGCACCTTCCATTCTGGCAAATCCACTTTAAGCATAAGGAGATTTCTGTTTAGCTGTAAGTCAGATGTACAACAGATGCATTTTCAGAAGCAGAGATGCCAGTAAACGCTCCTTTTCACTGATGAAATGCAGGTAGGCAGCAAGATTAGGAGAACAGTAGCTTGTTGTGTTTGACAAGGACGGGAACAAGTGTTAGATGTATTTTGAATGACAATATCAAAGTAAGTGATTAAACCCACACATCCTCCTCAGATACCTAGAGAGCTTCTGTTACAGTGAACATCTGGGAATGCTTTCCCGTCCATCTACAATCAAACCTCTGCCTGCTCTGTCCTAAGGGGGTGTCTACACTAGAAAAGAAATTGGATCTAAGATATGCAACTCTAGCTATGAAAACAGCATGACTGGAGTTGACCTACCCTAGGTTGAATGTCTGGTGTGGCCCCACCATGGTTGACAGGGGCACCCTCCAGGTTTTATTTAGCGTGTTCCTACTAGGCATGCTAAATTGAACTCTGGAAGATCGACCACAGTAGAGTCAATCTTACCCTTAGTATAGATGTACCCTAGTTAAAATCCGCAACTATAGGTCTCATTTTTCTCCCACTCTTACCAGTAAAACTCTCTTAGCGTCAGTGGAATTACTGCTGATTTATACCAGTATGCTGTAGGCCTAGTTCAGAGCATCAAAAGATCAATGGAAAGTCTGCCATGGCCTACAATGGGCACTGAATGGATCAGGCCTTCAGCAGACACTCAGGATCTCCTCAACATTTTGATTTGCTTTATCAACTGGTCCTACTAGGGGCAGGTAACCTTCTCCCCAAAATTTTGAAAAGTAAAGGGACTTCAAAGTAGCCTGGGCACTTCAAAGTACCGGAGAGTTAGCTGCGGCTGCACGCAAGCCAGCACTTCTAAGCTTGCGGCGAGGAGGTGGGGAGAATGAGCTTAATGAAGTGCAGATTTTGCTATTGCGAAACTGGTGTAGTTATAGCCATGGCTTATGCCACACTGCTAACAGGAGGAATAGGATTATACCCAAAAGAAAGAGAAACACCCCCTGAGGTTTTGCTAACTCCCAGTAGTTATCTAAAACAGCCCACGGGTCGGTGGAATTCATTGGCTGTTATCTATCCCAATTTCTAAGAGCTGTTATCTATCCCCAGGAAGTGAGAGTTTCAAGTTTTAGGGGATAGGACTTAGGGTTAATAGGAGCGTGTGACGTACAGATACTGACTTACAGATACAAACAAACTGTCCTGTAGAACACGGAGGTTCAGCAGATCACACTTCCCAGCTGAGGCAGCTTGCGTTCAGAACTTCCTGGTCATTGGGTCAAAACCCTTTCAGGGGTTCTGGGGCGTCTTTGCCTCAGCTTTACACGTGACCCTTACAGGCTCATGAAACTAAAGACATACACACAGTAATACACATAGCTATGGCAGGGTACTAAAAGGAAAACCAGAGATAAAAATGCAAATGCTAACTTTTACTTACGCAGCTGAGCAGGTGCAGGAACAAAACAACAAAACACTGCATCTGGCTATCTAAACTATACTGTTACAAATTTCTTCATGGTACCAATAGGTATTCACGCACTACTCTGTTTAACTCGTGAGCAGGTGGGAGGAATGGCGAAGGGTGATCAGTCCTTTTTGCAGACAGCGTCCGGTCTCTCCAGGATTCAGGAGTTCCTTCCCCTCCTTACGTTGTTGCCCCACTCTATGGTCCTGCTGTTTGCTGGCTCCACCCGAGGCCTGACACATCACATCCTGGTTGCTTCTGCTTTGCTTTGCCTGCAGCCCCTCTCAGCAACCTCCACATTTTACACAACCATACATCTCATGCTTATTTTTTCCTTTTAAGGTGTGCAGCTGGCCCTCTGGGCTGCTAGGTCAGAGGTTCTGGATCTTTCCTGTATAGGTTTGTCCTGTTTGTCACTTTTAGATCAGTGGGGGGGGCGGGGGGGGGGGGGCTGCAGATAGTGCAGTCTGCAAGCAATTCAGTAAATTCCGTTGCTGACTGATTTAGACTTGCCCAATTCACTTGGTTTGTCAGTTCCTGGTGTGGGGTTAGTGGTTTAGCCTGTTTGTGTTGAGGCATATTTCCCTATAACAATTTAAAAGGGTCTCTGGAACCTGCCTCCACCCCACGTACCTCACCGCGTTGTTCAAGTGCCCATGCAATTCACCCTAACATGCCCGAGCTTGGCTGTTCACTTAAGGGTTACCAGGTAATTTTGCACACCATTCACAGTCAATGGGAGTTAGATGTATAGCTCTCACTTGGATGGGTTTGAAAACCTCACTCACTAAGAATTAGCCCTTGCCTACACAAATCTATTTATTTAATCTTGTTCTCCCTTGGAATAAGTCAGAAATATTATATGTTTTCATTCCTCTTTTTGCTTCTTTTGCCCCTTTCCTGGAGCTCACTCTTCCCCATTTCCTTTGGCAATAGTGACTTGTTCAGAGGGGTAGCTGTGTTGGTCTGAAGCATCACAAATAACAAGCCATCCTGTAGCACCTTTAAGACTAACCAATTTATTAGGTCATGAGCTTTCATGGGTAAGAACCACTTCTTCAGATGAACGGAGTAGAAAAATGGAATCCAGGGTTTATACAGCAGCGGGAAGAAGGTTACCTGTACCTAGTAGGACCACAATAGTAACAGAGGGATAGACACATTAGTCTGTATTCTATCAAAACAAAAAGGCAAGTCCAGTAGCATTTTAAAGACTAACAAAATAATTTATTAGGTGATGAGCTTTCGTGAGACAGACCCACTTCTTCAGACCATAGCCGTACCAGAACAGACAAAATATTATTATATATTACTCAACATTATTACCCAATATTATATTACTCAGTAATATCGAGTCTGTTCTGGTATGGCTATGGTCTGAAGAAGTGGGTCTGTCTCATGAAAGCTCACCACCTAATAAATCATTTTGTTAGTCTTTCACATGCTACAGGACTGCCTTTTTTTTTCTAGTAGGACCAGTTAATGAAGCAAATTAAATAGGATGTGTCCCATTCCTGTGAATATCAAAGGTGGAGAAATTGCCCTTGTAATGTATAATGTATAAGTTAATTGAGATCTTTGTTCAGGCCTAGATTAAATGTACCAAATTGGCAATGAATTCCTCTGTAATCCTGTGGTAAAATTCTTTGGTAGAAGAATGGCTGCTTTTAAATCCCTTAATGAATGTTCAGGGACATTAAAGTGGTCCCCAAAAGACGTACGTGTATTCCAATTGCTGATGTTGGATTTATGTCCATTCATCCTTTGGCGCAGAGACTGTCCAGTTTGTCTAATATACATGCAGAAGGGTATTGCCGGCACAGGATGGAGTATAAAATATGTTCAAGGTGTGCGATATGCTTTGCTGCCTCACTCTAATGAGGCCTATGTATATGTCACTTGTGCAGCAAGACTATTAGGAATGAGAGTTAATTTTGAGGAAGGCTCCAGGAGTAGACACCGGCAATAGTTCGTGTGTGTGTGTGTATGTGTGTGTGTGTGTGTACAGGCATGCACATGCATGTTTGTGTGAGATTTGAGATTCCATGCCTCACACTATAAACTCTTTCTTTCAGAATGAGAAAGTACAAGTTTTGAATTGGACACCTTTCACCATGCCAGATGAAGGAACTGACAATCCTGCTTTCAACCACATCGAAATGAACATCACAGAAAATAAAGAAAAGGGCAGTGGTGCCCATGTATGACTTACGCGGGCAGCGTAGATGTTGTATTAAAGACATCGTTGGTTTTTCTATGAAGAGTTAGTTACCCACCCTACCTGTGGCTATGTGCTGTAATCTTTACCAAATTCTACACTACCACCACATTGGAATGACGTTACCTGTAAGCCTGATTCCAACTAAGGAATCTAAGTCCCATTCGTGCTAAGAAAAAGGCAGGTAATGGGTACTTCATAACATATACCACCACATATTCTGGGAGCCCTGCCAAAAGGCATGTATTTGCGACTGACCAAAGGGAAGGCGAACTAAGAACAAGGAGGCTTTAAGCACACTCAAATGTAGACAAGGTTTTGTGTTACCACCAATGATTATACCCACTGAACCCAGCAAGAAAGAGACAAGACTGACTTGGTAAAAATCTGCTTTTCTCAACCCACTGAATGACACATTCAGTTCTAAGGTATCAGGCCTGCTGCTTTTCTCAGCTGAATAATTCCAGTGACTGCCATGGACTGGCTCCTAATTTACATTGGTGAAAGTGAAAACAGAATCAGGCAAAAGGTGACCATCCATCCTGTTTTTTCTGGGACAGTCCTTTATTCAAGCCGTCTCACAGGCATTCTGACTTCTTTAAGAAAATGGGCAAATTGTCCCATAGTTTGTGGGAATCCTCTTCCCTGATACCCAGTGTCTCGAGGTGGCAGCCCCTGCTGCCAGGGAGCTACTCTACTGGGCAGCTGCCCCACTCCCTGGCACCCCACCGAGGCAGGTCCCACTGCTGGTGAGCTCCACCATGGGGCAGCCTCCTTATGCCCTTGCATCCCTCTCCTTGGAGGTTGTGGAGACACCATCTTCTGCTCCCCCTCATCTGGAGGCTGCAGAACCCCCACTCCCTGGTGCCTCACTATGGTACAGCTGCCCCCCATTGCTGAGGAGCCCTGACCTGGAACAGCAGCCCCCCCCCGATCTCTGAAGGCTAGTGTCCTGTATTTGCCATAGGCAACATAGTCACCCTGTTCTGTCAGGGCCTTTATAGGGCACATTAAAGGCAATGTTTCTCTGCAACATTGGTGTTCAGTATTGGTTTGGTCTCCTATAAAAACACTTATGTTCAATCTCCTTAATTTGCAGTTTTATTTTTTTTAAAAAAGAGCTGTGTCTATGAAAATGATGTGCTATTTTTCTTTCCTGTTCAATTCCGTACTGTGTCTATGAAGAAGTCAATATTTTGCATTCTTGCACTGTCATAAGTTTTTTTTGTTTTTATAATAAAGGAGCTATTACCTAGTATAATGTTTTTCTGTAGAAGTGCTGGCCCTGAGCTCCTTCTGTTTAAGTTTTTATAAAGTCATTCCTCATAGCAGCATTGGAGAGTGGTGCAGACAAGGAATTCAACAGTGGATAGATGTAACATCACATGCTTTCCCTCCGTTTCCTTCTCAGTGCAGTCAAAGCAGCTAAGCTAGGAGAGTTCCGCTGGGAGCTTGGTAGGAGGAAAGGTCCGCCAACCAGGTGTTGAAGTAGCAACAGAGCTGCTCTGCTGCCACTACTGCAGCTTTCAGGATCTTCGTCCAATCTTTTCAGGTAGCAACAATAGCTGTTTGGTTGCGCTTGGTGAGTTTTTTTCCATCAAAACCTACTTTCATTGGAAGGTCGTCTAAAAATGAAAGTTTTGTGGATAAACCCATTTTGAACAGGTGTTCATGGAAGAAACAATCTAAAATGGAGCAACATTTTCTGACCCAAACACTTTTTCTGGTGAAAAACATAACTTTGGTGACATGGGACTGTTTTGTGAATTCACGTTGATTTTTGCCAAAAAATTAAAAAAAGCCTCAAAAATTTGGTTTGTTTTTAACATTTTGAAATTAAGTACTTTGATTTTTCAGGTGCAATGACATTTAGCTTCCAAGTTACCTTTACATTTATTGAAAAATCCAGTCAAAAATTAAATATTTAGATTTTATTTAAATTAATTTTTTCTTTGACCCCAAACTAAATTTTTAAGTCTTTCAGTTTGTCAAAAATGTCATTTGTGACTCATCTCATAATCAATTTTTCAGAACTGCCAGTAAACCACATAATATCTGTTCTTTGCCTAGCTTTACTTTCTACTTCTGTACACTCAGAAGGGGTTGGATTATGTAGTAGGAAGTTTCAAAAATAGTTGATAATTACGGTTAGATGCCACAACTCTGGAGAAAATGATGGGGTGAATCTATCTCCCAGTGTTTTCAGCCATCCAGCTGTTTACACCTACAATATTTGTACTATAGATTAATTTTAAAAAATACTCTTCAGTGTCTAGATACTTCTGGGAAATAAGTGTTTGAAGTAAGTCCTCACTGGAGAGCCTACAAAAGTGTCTGCAGAGTAGGCTGAAGTAAAATCTACTGAAAAATCCCAGAGTTGGCTGAAACAAAAGTTGTATGTGGGCCAGAGCCTCAGCTGCTCTAAATCAACATAGTTCTAGTGAAGCTGTGCTGATTTACATAAGCTGACACTGGCCTTTTCTCACTGCTGTTTGCCGTGAATGGTGTCTACACACAAACAGGAGAAAAGACTTGGTAATACAATGATGATCAATAGAATAGGAGTCAGTTCTTCTGCTTCTGATATATCCACTGATACAAAAGAAATACTGCATCTCAGTTTAAAAGCTGTGCTGAGGTAATATATCGTAACAATTAGACCTTCAATGGTATTTTTCACCCATGGACCCCAAGGTGGGTAAGTGGCAGGATGTCTATTTTACACAAGCACAATGAAGTTAATTGACTTGTCCAAAGCCAGTAGCAAATCAGTAACAGAGCTGAGGACAGAAGCTAAATCTTCTGTACTCTACCCACTGACATATTGCTGTACAGTACTGCATCTGCTATATGGAAAGTTCAGTATAATGGTAAACTTATATTTAAATGTGTTTCTCAGGCTGGCAATTGATTATTATGAAATATCCCTTTGCATGTTATTCTGCAGTAGACCCTCACTTTGCAGGGACTCAACTTATGCATTTTTATATTAACACAAGTCAAGTCCAGGGGGATCCTACTTTCTTGTACCCCATCTCTCTGCTTACACCTGTGCTGCCGGCTGGCTCCGGGGCTCCTTAGGAAGCACCTCCTGCCTTGTGGCTGCCCACTGCTGTGATGCCTGGGGCAGAGAGGGGCAGGTACAGCTAGAGCTGCCCAGGGATCCAGCCCCACAGCTGAAGCTTCTGCCGCCTGAGCAGCTCTGGGGCCAAACTGCACTGCGGCGGGGGGGGCGGCAGGGGCGCCGTGGCTGCTTTGCATGGCCAGTGGCTGGAGCAGGAGGCATCCTGCCCTGCCCCTAACCCAGCCCCGTCCGCCTGCAGGGAGAGCCAGAACTTCCAGCTGGAGCAGAGGCTTTAGCCACCTGCTTACTCCAGCCAGGGGAATTCTGGGGAGCTCCCCAATCCTCCCCCATAATTTACGCTAAATTTGATTTATGCAGAGGTTGCCCAGGAAACCTCCACGTAAATTGAGGGTTTACTGCATTTTATTCTATTGAGGTACTCATTATGTACATTGTATCTAACCCTTGCTCCGACTGGCTAGTGTCTTCTTTGTCTTTATTTTTTTTTCTTCAAGCTATACTTAATCAACCTGAACAAAAATGCTTTCCATAATCCTGTATTTAAAAAATTGCAGTGTCACAGACTTGCCCTTAAATACTGTGAATTAAAATAATTTATTAAAACAACCTAGGGAAAGACGCGAGAAACACAATTTGAAGTCACTTATTGAGTTTTAACTCAACCTGTGCCATGAAGTAAAATTTTTGAATGACATGAACTTCCTCCAGTCCAAATTTAGGGCCCCTGGGCCATAAGGAGATGATGTGAAAAATCAGCAAGAAAGCTCCTACATTTGAACACTCGCATGCAAAGGGAAACAGCTGCCATGTGTTTGAGAAGGCAGCCAACCAAATTAAGCAATTTCTTGCTGTGTGGCAGTTCCACAGTGAGAAACTACCACTGGAGAAGTGAGAGCTAGAGTACGGTGAGCAAACACCTGGAACCAAAATTTTCTTACCTTGAGGGGATGCAGGGACACTATCAGGGAATCTCCTTGCAATACGCAGCAGAGGCTTTAGGAGCCCAGGATTGGCTTGTCAAACAACATGGGTAATTTTGAGACTGGACTGTTGCTTGCTTTTGGGAAAATAGTTGTCAATTCTGGTAGAATGCACACACTCAACTGGATGGCTGCCGATGCCAACCCACTATCTCCTCGCTGTAGGATGCTATGCCCCCACCCTTCCTTCCCCCTGGCCCTGCACTGATGCTGTTTGCTGTTCTCCCTTGTCTTTCTCATTTGTTGGGTAAAGCGTGCAAGAAGCAGGACTGAGAATAATAATTCCCCTGCATTAACCCAGATGAACATTTCTGAACACATAAAGCTGCCACCATCTGCCCTTGTTGCCAAACTGCTGTCCATGCATATATTAAATATATATTACACTAACCTTGCATTTTCTGCCACAGGAGGCTAATTTATGTGAACAGGAGACACTTATTCTCATGTAACTAGTTTGGGAGAGTCCATGTGAAGTGGGGGGAGCACAAATTATGAAGATTAGGTTACATATTGGAGGAGATTATAATTCTCCTCATCTGTTTGTCTGGGTGGGAGAACAGGATTAAAATAAAAATATGTGCCTCTGTCTAGGACTGGAAGTGACCTTGAGAGGTCATTGAGTCAGGTCCTACTGTGAGGGCAGGAGCCTGATCACCATCCCTGCTGCATGGTTTTTTTTCCCTCTCTAAAAGGCTATTTGGCCCAGATCTGTAAGTGGCCCCATCAAGGATTGGGCTCATATTCCTGAATTTAACAGGATAATGTCCAAGCCACCAAGCTACCCACCCCCCTTCATTTTTTAAGCCATAGCAAGTTGAGAAACCCACCAGAGGACAGGCTGGGTTGGCTGGTAGGAAGTCTAACTGCTCCTTTGAGGTGAATGTCAGTCTCTCTCTGGAGCAGGTGCCTTGACTTTAGTCATTCATAAGCAAACACTCTGCAGAGGATGGAGGGCAGAGGATGGAGGACAACTGGGTCACAAGGTTCCTTATTAGTTAGGTTTAAGGTGTTGTTTCTGCTCAGTGGAGTGATTCCTGTTCCCTTTGCTTTTTTTTGTCTGATTGTTTTAACTGTTTGTTCCATTAAATAAATGTGGAGATCAGCTTTTCTCCAGAATCTTGTCTTGTCTCTTTGGGGTAACCATAACCAAGGAATTTTGCCTGAGTAAAGACTGCCTGACAGAATCCCTAATCAATCCTTTATCTATTCTGATTTGGAGTCAAGGT
The DNA here is from genome assembly GCF_033958435.1 of Carettochelys insculpta. Taxonomy (NCBI): domain Eukaryota; kingdom Metazoa; phylum Chordata; order Testudines; family Carettochelyidae; genus Carettochelys; species Carettochelys insculpta. The sequence continues at coordinate 288,036,751 of NC_134137.1, forward strand.
GTTGAATGCCCTCAACTTCTATGAAATCGAGGGGAATTAAGAGCACTCAGTGCTTTCCAGATGGCATTCAGCACTTCAGGGGATGGAGCCCATCTATAAAAAGCACAAGGGAGGAACTTTATCATCATAAGTAAATACCCAGTGGATTTAGAAAGAAAGTGTTCAGATGGATCCTTGGTCATGTGAGGCTTGCTTTTGTATTTTGTCTGTTTGTCACACTGCTCAAAATTAGACAAACATAAGAAGAGGTACAAAAGCCAAGATTTCATATGCATAATTTATTTTAAAGTTATTGCATCACATTATACAAGCGTTGAACATAGCTTTATGTTGATGACATTTTTATAGGTGTGAAAATTTGACATTCTTCTCCAGAGGGTGCTTGCTTTTGTTGTTGCTATTTACAAATAAACAATTTATATACTTTATATATATATTATATATATGGTATACAACATAAGTCCCCTCCCAGAGCTCTGAAATTAAAAAAGAACTCATTTGTAAACAGGGTTTCAGTTGTCTCATTTGGTGGCTTGAAAATAGATGTTATTGTAATACTGGGTATTTTCTTTGTCGGAGTATCTGGGTTTTTAATTTACATTTATTATTCTTAAGTTGTGTAAAACGCGCATGGGACAAAATGCAAAAAACGTACCAAAGAGTTGAAAAACAGTCCCAGTATACAATTTTGCCTTGGTTTTAAAAACTTGCGTACAATTGCCCATGACGTACATGCTAGCTCTGTTGTGAGTCATCTATCAATCATATGCTGGATTGCAAAATGATTTCACAGTAAATCTTTTGAAATGTGCTGTCCTGCTTGCTATGTAAAATGTCTGTGGCATGCATTGAGGGTGCATTTTTCATTCTTTGTAGCGTAGTGTTCTTCCAGAGCTGGGAAAAGTAAACAGAATACAGGTCCATCACCTGGAGCCATAACCAACACCAATGTCAGATCAGAATCACAGTACAGGGATGCATTCACTGCCTAAAAAAACTGGACAATTCAGTTTGTTATTAGAATGCTACAATTTTTATTAAACACATATTTTATTATCCCTCTCCACCCACACGTATGCACATTATTTGTTGTTTGAAGTGCTGTCTAATGAAAGACAAAGGGAAACTGTTGTGCAGACTGGCAGGGCTCAATCCCACGAGGTGCTTATTGGACAAATAAATGGAGTTGAGGGGGTTCTCTGCACCTTTCTGGAAGTTTGCGGGATGAGCATCAAGGTGAACCCACTTTGATGACTTCCAGTGCTAGCTCATGTTCTCTTTTTCAGCACACCCAAGATGATTTTCTAGCAATTCAGAGTAATGAAATATCAACAAACTATAGCTGTGTTGAAGATTGGTCTCAAAAATCAATCCACAGACGATTGTATCTTGGCTTCACTTTATTTGTTTTGTCAAGTGAAGTTGCTGTTGGTTCGTGAGAGTGAAAATCAAATAGTTATAATACGGGTCCAGTCAAAGTTAGGACAGCCTCAGACCTAAATTACTAGAGCAATATCTCACTACAGGAGATCTGCAAAGCATAAAACACAGGTAAAAGGGTGATTTACATATGACTGCTATCTGATTTTACTATTTTACAAACACATTATAAGAGTTTGTCACCTGTGATTTTAAAATCACTTACAGTTTTTGCAAACAAATTAATCTCAGTTTATTTAAGCAACTTGTTTATATAAATTTGGCCTTATGGTGCTTCCCACCTGCTTTAACGGAAGAGGAGGCAAAGTCTTCCTTCGTTTTGTAAGTCACACACACTGTGAAGCGGTGACTGGGAAACACACAGCCATCCTGCATGAGTGTATTTTCTGGTGCCTTATGTTGCATAAAGAAAGGTCACTTAACTCACACAATAATGGAGTTCTACACAATATGTGGCCCCTACTTACAATTCACTTGAGCTGTGCGCGTGCTCCATGTGCCTGGAAGACTGGTGCTAGCAGTGGCCAATAATTAGTCTGCGCCCAGCACCCTTCTCTTCCTCATGCCTGAAACTGGGGCCGTAAGTGGTGGCACCGTGGCCTATCTGGTTACCATTTAATCAGGAACAACCCTAGGATAAGGCTCTGTAGCAGAGGGGAAGGAGAGCAGGTAGTGGAATACAGGTAGAGACCACATATTGCAAAGGAATAAAGGTTACTATAGTAACTGTCTTTCTTCTTTGAGCAGTGGTTCCTATATGTTTCCCAGCTTGGTGATTCAAGTTACATTTGGGGATGTTGAGGTTGGATGCTAGGAAAAGTTATTTCACCAGGAGGGTGGTGAAGCATTGGAATGCGTTACCTAGGGAGGTGGTGGAATCTCCATCCCTCGAGGTCTTTAAGTCCCAGCTTGACAAAGTCCCGTCTGGGATGATTTAGTTGGGGTTGGTCCTGCGTTGGGAAGGGGGCTTGACTCTTCCAGCCCTAGGATTCTGTGATTCTATGAAAGGCAGCGTTCATTGAGGAGGAGGGTGAGAAAAGCCCTGCTGGCGGGAAGACAAATGGATCTGTTTGGCAGTCTCTCGTGCCATCTGCAATGTTTCACAAAAGTGTGCGTGCAGCCCCTGTGCTGATCTCCAGAAGTGGACCACCTCAAAGTGAAGCTACCAGTGGGGGCTGGGCAAGCAGGCCATCATCAGGTGAGCTCATAGACTTTCCTGGCCCCAGGGCAATGTGTGTGTGGGGTAGGTTTATGCTCCCAGAGAGGTGGGGCCAGGGCAGCCAGCTTTCAGCACTGCCTGGACTGTGCTACACCCTCATTGCCATCCAGAGCATGCCACTGGGGCTCTGCAGTGTGGCACTCTGGTGGCAATTTAAAAGGTCTGGGGCTCCTGCTGCCACGACTGCAGGAGAGGCCATGTTGGGCCCCTTTGAATTGCCAGGCTCTGGGACCATGGCTCCCTTTGCACACACACCTCCGCCTCCTGTCGGCAGGCCTGGACCTCATACCCTGTGTTTGAGGAGCTGACATTAATATGTAACAAAGCAGGATGTTGCTTCAAAGTCCAGTTGGGAAGTTTCTGGGCAGAGATTGATTCCTCTTTCCTACATTTGCAAAGGAGACAAACAATTCCGGGATTTTCTGAAGGGTTTTGTCCAGTGCCTGTAGAATGCCAAGACTTGACTGACATTCAGAGGTGTAGTTTCTGTAGAAGAAAGAAAGAATCTGAAGCAAGGGTCTGGTATGAGGCCTGAACCAAAGTGAGCAAGAGTTATACTAAGAGTAACAGGTAGGTCCTGTTCAAAGCAGATATTTGCCTGCAAGTCAGTGTCTGGGATGCAAACTTGGCACTAGCACAGCTTAAACATGTGGAGCATGTAAACGCATTCCATCAGGCCGGGACAAGAACATTCCAAACTGGCACACAATAAAACAGTTTGACGAAAGTGATGGATAGTGATATTTTGTCTGACAACTCAGGAATGGAAGCACAGTGAGAGGTGATTAACAAGAATACTTGGTCTGAAATATCAGAAGAAAAGTACGAAGGGAGGTAACAAACATGTCATTAACCCGTAGGATGATATGTAAGCTGTGTATGATAGATTGTTTGTCTCAGTCTATAAATATGACTTAACTCTTTGTCCAGATAAGTATCAGAGAGGTAGCAGTGTTAATCTGTATCTTTGAGAACAACAAGAAGTCCTGTGGCATTTTATAGATTAACAGATATTTTGGAGCATAAGCTTTCCTAGGCAAAGATCCGCTTCATGACACATGCAACTGACGAAGAGGGTCTTTGCCCATGAAAGCTCATGCTCCAAAATATCTGTTAGTCTCTAAGGTGCCACAGGACTTCTGTCCAGATTAGGGGGCAGGAAGACCTCTCACTTACTGAGTTGAGTCCATTGTAACAAGCTTACATGTGATGGCCTAACTGTAGCCATCTAATCCAGGGAAGCTAGGACTGTGCTTTGTTTATAATAAACTTGACTTGGGTGCCTTCATACCTCATCTAATTTTGTGGTCCTTGGGGGCACTCTTGGAATCTATTGTATCAGATATCTCTGCAGAGCTAAAACAGTATATAGTGGGAGCACATGCAGGCAGACAAAAGTGTATCATCATTGGACAGAACAAGATACCTGTCAGAACACCATACTGGTGTCTTCTATCCAATCACAGTTTCCTGTCCTCTTGTCTGGTGGCATGTTACTTTAGTCAGAAGTGGACAATCTGGTTTAAATTAAATTCTGAGATTACTTTTGGGATCAATTTGTGGTGTAACCTCCAAAAAGCTTTGTCCTTCTGGAATATCATGTAAGGTGAGTCACCCATAAGGGCTTCTGTCTTGCCTGTTCTTCTGAGTGAGACAACAGTAACCAGAAAGAGACACCTTTGTAGATGGGTGAAGAAAGAAAAATGGCTGAAGGTGAGAATGGCATCTTCATTAAAGGTGATATGACTAAGATGAGATCCCAAATGGGGATAGATTTAGCACTGAAGGAAAGGTCTCTTCAGAAAATATAGCAGGATGGGTAAAGACTCAACAACTGTCCCCCAAAGGATGAAAGATGCTGAAAACTACCAAATGCATCTGCAAGAAGCTGAGAAATAGTCCTGACTAGTTTAGCAAATGTCCAGAAAAGAAGGAATCTTGGCACTCTTTGAGGGTATTTGGTGATTCTGGTTCCAGGTCAGGAATCTTTTCCAATTTGCTGTACAGCATTCCCTCATGGAATCTTTCTGACTACTGATAAGAGTGGAATGGACTGCCTCTGAGTATGATTTTCTAGGTCTATTGTCTGTGCAAATATCGTACTATCAAATGAAAGGATGTAGAGTTGACTTGCTTGATTTTTGTCTCTGTCCTGAATGAGTAGGTCGAGGAAAAGAAGGTCTGAGGACAACTGGTGGCTGCCCAGGACGCAGCATTATCTTGGCTACTAGGGAGCCATGAAGATCATTGACATTTGTTGTTGTTCGAGCTACCTCAGAACTTGATGCAAGAGAGAGAGAGAAGCAGAAATGCATATTTCAGAAATGCATATCAACTATTGTGACCCAGGACTTCTTGATGCCAACTCACAGTGAGTACAGGGTTATATATGGGCACAGGGATCCCAAAGTTTTCCTAAAAGTCATGTAAGGTCTCTAATGAAAGCCTATGTCACACCTCAATTACAGCAAGATGTGTGTACAGCAGCTACACAAAGAATTATGTCTATATTCTAACAGTATATTCTCTATGTCTGTGAGTGGAGACAGGTCACTCGAAAGGTAATCCACATATTCCTGGTGTGTGGAGGAGAAGAGATACTTGTCTCATTCTGGCTGGTCATACCCACATTGAGTATTGTGCCTTTCACAATGGATGTCCATTTACAGTCTGAGCAAAATGCTGATCAGTAGATGACAGCAGGGTGAGTTTGTTTGGAGGCAAGACCATGAACTTTTGAAACAATAGCTACAGGATAGCTCCACTGCTCGAGATTACCTCAATCTTTGGCAACAGATTGCCAGTAGGCTTGATCTGGTAAGAAGGGGCGTCTCAGTCAAATTGTTTGAAAATACTGGGGAAAGAACTTGGAGTAAACAAACTATCCTGTAGGAGCCAGGGAATGTCTTGATAGTTAAGCTCAGTGGGACATGAGTTTATTGTGTGTGTAACTGTTTGGTTCCAGTGTTCTCATTCTCTTTCTTGAATATCTGTTCTTTGATAACAGACAGTCTAGTTCTCACTACATTTAACACACATCATTTAGCCAGATACATAAAGTGGTGATCCTGAATTGAATCTTGTTAGCTAACCATTACTATTTCTTTGGGGATAGCAGAACTGAGAGTTTTGTGAAACAGAGGCTGAGCAATCCAGAAGGACAGTCAGAAGGCTTTGGATTGCCATGTGCCTATCACTAACTTGCAGAGAAAGAGCAGGGACTGCATAGGCCTGGAAGGCGGTGCTTGTGATGCCAGAGGCTGGTGGTTTTCAAGGGCTGATCCACAGCAGGTATAGACAAAACTCTGTCTTGTTACGGACAGATGTTGGTGAGGTGCATCACAACCCTGACCCTGGGAAGCAACACCAATGTCCCAAGCATTGAACTAGAAATTGCATCCCCTCTGGAGCTGTGATCTTCAACTGCTCTTTGTTCTTGAGACACGAAGAGATCCCAGGATGGGAATCCATACTGTTGGACTATGCACTGTACCACTGGGACATGTAGGTCCCACTTGTGAGCTCTGGAGAAGTGCCTGATAAGGCTGTTTTTCAACATGCTGACAAGTATTAGAGGGGTAGTTGTGTTAGTCTGCATCCTCAAATACAATGCGAAATCCTGTAGCACCTTAGAAGCTAAAAGACTTTTTGGAGCATAAGCTTTCATGGGCAAAGATGAAAGTGGGTCTTTGCCCACAAAAGCTTATGCTCCAAAAACTCTGTTAGTCTATCAGGTGCCACAGGACTTATTGTTTCAACATGTTGTACACCCCTGGAAGCTGCATTGCTGAGCAGGCAAACTGTTACAAGTCCACCAGTTCCAAAGCTTTGATGAGAAAAGGACTGTGGCTCCCCTGTTTTATTAATGTAATAAATTGATCTCAACATGACTTCAACAGGCAAGATCCAAAGGAAAAGAATGCCTTGCAGGGTTTGTGTATACACAAAGTTGCAGAAAGTTTATCTGCAACTGGGATTCTTATTGGGTCCAGGTACCATGTGTTACAGATGGGATCCACTTCTTAGGAGGCAGGAATCTGCACTCTGACATTGTGTGAGTAAAGGAGAGATAAAGGAACCTCATTGTAAATTGTCTCTCTGCTCTCCCACCAGGACAGAAAAGCCAGAAATCTGTGGGACAGATGAGAAATTTGTCCACACTCTGCTGACTTGGCATGCCTGGGAACCTACAACCTAAACCTACAGAGTGGTTTCCAACCATGTGGTGGAACTATGGATATGATCTTCTCAGCAGATCAGCTGCAAGAAAAATGTCAGGAGCAAAACCATAGTATGTGGCTTTCATTGATCTAACTAAAACCTTTGATTCAGTGAATAGCTGTGCCCTCTGGGTTGTACTTTCGGAGACTGGATGTCCTGATAAATATATCAAGGTCCTAAAGTTGCTCTATGACAACATGAAAGTGTCTGTTCTGGGTAGTACTGGCTCCCAGAATGAATCTTTCAAAGTACAAACAGGAGTCAAACAGGGCTGCAACATCACCCCAGCCATGTTTGTGGTTTTTATTGCTGTCATTCTTTGCCTAAGTGCTTGGAAGCTCTCAGCTGGTATTGAAATCATCCACAGAATGGATGGAAAGCTGGTCGGGCTTAGCAGGCTGACAGCTAAGAGTGAGATTTCTACCACATCTATCATGGACCTTCAGTGTACTGTTGACAATGCAGTTTTTGCCCACTCTGTGAAAGCTCTTGAAACTATCCTGAACGTGTTTGCTGACGTTTACACATCTTGCGGGTCTCATGCTCAACATCAGAAAGACCAAAGTGCTCTTCCCTTTGCCTGCCTGCTGTCCTATGGTGATTGAAAACAGCCTGGGAGCCCTGCCACCACTGGCAACATTACCATGAGGCTAGAGAGGCTTCCTGCCACTTGTTCTACAGGTCTGCCAGCATGTCCCTGCATAGGGGTGTGTGTGTGTGTCCCTGCATTATTCCTGTCCCGCTGCCCCTACAGCCAATGGGAAAGTGTGTGTGGTTGAGGGTGCAGACTGCAGGCAGCAGCGCCACAGAGCCCCTGCCCCAGGAGTTGTTCCAAAAGTGGGTGCCCCAGGTAAGGACATCAACCCCAACCCCAGTCCCTGCATCTAACCTCCTATCTGAGCCTGCCCCATCTTCTCCCTCCAACCCCCTCCTGAACCCTCCAGACCCCAGATGCCCTCCCAGAGCCTGCACCTCACCTCCTCATGCACCTCCAAACCCTGCCCCAGCTCACAGTCTGCACCCAGCACCCCCACTCCATCCCACAGCCTGTATCCTGTACCTCAGTCCCCTCCCACACCCACATTTACTCCCAGAGCCTAACCTCTTACCCCCTTCTGTGCCCAAACTCCCTACCAGTGCCTGTAAGCTGCACCCTCTCCATCTCCTTCCCAAGTCCAGAGTCTGCACTCAGCACACAAACTCCATCCTGAAGCCTGCAGCCAATATACACCCTGCACCCAAACTCCATCTAAGGACCTCAGGAGATGGTGGTCACAGGGAGTTTGCATGGGGGGAGAAGTGTGGGCTGTAGGTGTGCAGGGCACCACCAGTTTCTGCAAACCTGTCAACCTTGCAGGCTAGAACTGCCAGCTGGGGTCTCAGATGACACAGTGATGAGATCATTCGTTGCTTGGAATCTGTCTGGAGATAGTCTACGACTGCCCCAAACTGTGGGGGAACTAAGATGAAGTTTTCTACACTGACTTGGAACAGAGTGTAGGAGTGTCACCAGGGATGGGGTTATCATCTGTATTTGCGTTGCTCATGAGCAACTAGGTGTTGAAATACTGATGGGTGTTGATAGCAGAGATGAGCTGTCACTTCCCACAGCTTCTTTGTGAACATGGTGCCACCAAGTGGCTGAAAGGGAGCACTCCTGTATTGGCGCTGGTGTAGGTATGTAGTGCATCGCAGGACTCTCCTGAATACAGGGTGCATGTCAGGGTGGAAATAAACACAAAGAGTGGTGAACGAGTCTTCCTAGTGCATTTTCTTTGCAGTCGCACAGCACTGTTGGGAGACTCAGTTCATGAATGCTTCTGAAGCACTTTGAGATGCTTGAACAGAAGTTGCTCTAGAAATACAAATCAATATATTTTCATGGTGTAGCTGGCTGTCTATCATGTAATATCTCAGCACCTTCCACATAAAATCAATAGCAATAGGGAAACCCGTAGCAGAATTCCTGGAGTCCCTGCCACTTCTCCCTCTGCCAGGTAAAATCTTAGGTTGGGGTAGGCTTTTTTGTTTTGATTTTTTTAAAAGATTTTATTAATTTTTTCTTGTGTTTGTTGGTTGCGATTTATAGGTTCTTGTCGTAACAGGGAATACTTTGCAGCACTTCCTGAGGATGGTGTGATGATAAAAGTATGATTCATAGCTATACTCCACTCAACCAAGAACGCTTTGTCCCCAGCTCTCATGTGCTTTGTGATCTGTATCATATCAAAAGAGCATAACTGTTGTGGTGGTTCATAGATTGAAACTGGGTCTTACATGTGGCTGGAGCTTGATCTGTGACTTGCTTTGAAGTTTAGGACCAAGACCTTGAACTGAGTCCAATGTGTGCATTTTGAATAAGGGAACGTACACGCTAACTGCACGTAATGTAGTTCTAAGGTGTTCTCATCCACTTCTGACTACAGTGTTCCCTGGAAGCTGTGCACTGGTGCAGCCACTCAGCTGATTAGCAGAGCACCCACAGTGAGGTGTTTTGTTCCTGCTGGTGATGTATATTCACACATGCCTCAATGCACATAAAAGTATTTATTCCTCACGTGGCTGGAAAAGATTTGAGGGACCATTGCTCCCCACCGAGTATAAATACATCTTGGTTACTGAATAGCTAACTAGAGTTAATGGCTTCTCTTAAATGAGTTCTCTCTCACCCAGTCATGGCCATTCATTGTGATGAGATTTTCCATTTTTCTTCCTCTCCTTCCGTTCTTTCTGCAGACGCTCCAGTTCTGCTTCATACATCATTTCCTGAATCAGGTACTTTTCTCTCCTCATCCGATCCCTCAGATCTTTTGGAAGGTCTGGGATTAAGTATGAAATCAGGTGCTTTATGCAAAAGACAAGGTGCTACGGAAACACAAGGATTTAAGTTGAATGAAAAGTATTAAATTCTTAATAGGGTCTCCAATTTGATTCATTTTTTCAAAGGGGAATAAAATCTCCTAATTAATAAAAAGATGTTGCTCTAAAACTCAAATTTTTATGAAAAACTGCAATATTAAGGAGTCAAATCCTGCTGCACTTCTTCAGGCAGAACTCCAGCTAAAGTCAGTGGAGAACTGTATCCATGCAAACACTAACCCACTGCTCAATTTGGCTCAACACTACTGGAGTGAAGTTCAGTGTACAACTGAAGGCCCCAAACCTGCTGTGTGATCTGTTAGTTCAGACTCTGGAGTCTCTGGCCTGAAATCAGGTGGACTCTGTCTGGAGACAGGAGACCAAGGCTAGTGGATCACACAACAGTAACAGGGACAACATAGCAATTCTGTTTTTTTTACTCTGGAAAAGACTCACAGTAATTTCAGACCCAAGTCATTATTCACAGAAAAAAATGCTTCCTAACGTTCTGTATCTGTAACACCACACTACAGTCTAGCCTAGAATGTCCCAGTTAAATATTCAGAGCACATATCAATCATTTTGTTCCTAATGTTTTCAGCATCTTAGAATAAAGGTTGGAAGGGCTGAGGAGAGTTGTTCTGCTCTTCTCTTCTTCTACATTTGGTTTAATCAAAACGTTTTTGGAGTTTGTTCTATAAAGTTTGGTGAACAGTCCATGGAATTGGAGCCCTCTTCCTTCTCAAGTAGATTATTTACTACAAGTTGGAGGAGAAAAAGAATATTTTCCATTCCAGTCTGGGTTCTTTATTTTGGGGTCACAGAACAGAGTGGTAGCATCTTTTTCCATGAATTCTATCCTCAGCAGAAGAAAGGTGCAATATCTCAATTGGTGTGTTACGCTAGGTCTGAAGAACAACATTCCTTTAGCCTTGGCACATTGCTTTCCACCTTAGTTTGTCTGCAAGATGAATAACATTTTTAACGTCCTAATATTTATCTTCTCTTCTGTTTTGAGCTTGATCTAATTACAAAGTAGTCACACCTTAAATTGTTCTATGCTAACCGTAGGTCCGGGGTGGCTGTGTTTGCAGTAGTTATTTACATCCATTTCCACCTCCAAACTCAATGACAAAGCTTCCCTCTGTTATTTATCTCTTAGATATTAACTGTTCTTTCTTTCCAATAGCACCTACACTGTGCTCCGTATTTTCCAAAGAGAAAGAGAGCCTGGATCCTCTCTCCCACAGAGCTTTTTTCTTTCCAACCCAGCAAATAACCCAAGATTCTCACTGGATACATCTCTGCACTTCTCACTTTCCTTTCTCTCTTTTTGCACCATTTACTCCACCCACATCCATAACCTAAGCACTCCCAGGAGCCTGTACACACTACAACTATTTAATTTTTGAATCTGAGAATCATAAGACTAGAGAGGCCCTTGAGAGGTCATCCACTCCCGTCCCCTGCATTCACTGGAGCACTGAGTATTATCTAGATTAGGGATTAGGAACCCTTTTTGAGTCAGAGGCCACACAAATGAGAACAAAAAAACAAGAAACAAAACCAAAACATAAAAAGCCCTCACTGATGTGATCCCTGACTGAGAAGCACAAGAGAGGAAGACATTCCCCTTATTCCCTTCACATACCAGTCCAAGAGCCTAGGGGACCAGGAACAGTACATTTTGTGGGCCCTTCTAGGCTCTAGAGTGAGGCAAAAAATGAGGGGTTCAGTGTGGGAAGAGGCTGCCAGGAAGTGGGCTTGGGCTATGGGTTCTATGTGGGAGGGAGAGTGCAAGAGAGGGCTGGGGTCAGGGTCTGGGCAGGACAGGGGTACAGGAGACAGGTGGGGGTCTGGGTGGCAGGGGATGCAGGACAGGGCTGAGGGTGGGAGGGTCTGGGTGGGAGGAGGGTTGCAGAAGGGTTTGGGGTATGGAGTGTGGAAGGGAGGGGTTAGAGTGGGGCGAAGAGTCTGGGAGAGAGGGGGCAGGAGCATGGTGGCGAATCAGGGCGGGAGGGAAGGGACAGAAAGCAGGTGGAGTAAAAATCTGGGCAGGGAGGTGGCCACAGGAGGGCCAGGATTGTAGATCCTGGGCAGGATGGGGTGCAGGAGTGGTTGAGGGGCAGGGCACCTGGGCAATGGGGTTGCAGCCTAACTGGGCAGCACCATCTGTCTCACATGGCTCTGTGCCCCCTCCCCCTGCTCCCAGGCACTGCCCTTTGCTGTTCTGAAATGTGGGCACAATACTACAGTCTACCTAGAACAGAAATGGACACAATACTTCAGCCAAGTTCTAACCAGTGGAGTGAAGCAGAAGAATTATTTCTTGTGTCTTGCTTGCAACACTATTTTAATCCATTCCCAAATGATGTTTGCTTCTTTTTTCTTTTGCAAATGTTATACTGTTGACTTATATTGAACTTGTACCACTTCCCCTCTTCCCCCTACCACAAGGCCTGCTACCCTATCAGGCTGGTTTGATGCAACTTGGTCTTGACAAACCCATGGTGTCTGTTACCTTATCGTCTTCTAGGTGTTTGCAAACTGATTGCTTAATTATTAATTACAGGCACTAGCCCTTTATACGAAAACTGACCTCAAAGACAATAATAAAAGCCAACCGTGCTGCTAGGACATGCCAGAATTGCAGCGTGTAGCCATAGGGCACTGGAGAATGAGGAGGGTCTCGATAATCTCTGTACCTGAAAAACAAATGCAACGTTGCATTTCAGTACAGGGGTAAAATGCCACTCTTGACAGACAACATAACAGAACCCCTCTACTCTTTGGCTACATCCTCCTTGCAACAACAGGGTCCCCAAACCACAAATGATATGAGTTACTAAAGTACTGATTCTCTGCTCATGCCCTCAATGTTAATCATGAATAGAGCCTTGAAGACAATGGGGGAAAGCCTGGCCCCACAAAAGCAAATGGGAGTTTTGTCATTGTCATGAAAGGAACCAGCATTTCACCCTGTGGTGCCACACCAGGGTAAAATCCATGTGAAAGGAGCTCAGAACTATTGTTTTTAAAAGCTGTCTTCTGAAGAAGTAAGCCCCGAATAAAATAACATTCATACAAATTTGATTTTATGGTCAAAGAGGTAATTTCAAAATAATACAACAGAAACCGAATCTAAAAATGAGGAGAAATTTGCCTTCTGCCTAATCTGTTTCCTACACAGGTTTGAAAACTGGATGTGAACACTATCTGAACATATTAAGTGATATATTGAAGCTGTTAGCTCTAAGCTAATTTAAAAACACAACCTATCAAAACCCACCAGAGAAAGAGGATATAAACAAAAACATATTTTTTTCTGATCAGTAGGCCTTCCAGACTAGGGCGGATCTAAATACAAATGGAATAAACTGTGCTCTGAGATTTCAGTCAGCACTAAATTCTTCTTTTATTTCATCATCTTCTGCTCAAATTGTTTTAGCTGCCTGCTTATTCCCTTCGGCAGCCAAAACACTGGCTCCTGAGCATGAAATGTTTCACAAAAGAAGAATGTTAGCTGCTGTTTAAGGACTGTAATAGAAATATTGACTGGGAATCTTGGACAGAGATGGGTCTTCTATGGAGTAATCTTGTAATTTTTGTACTGGTAAGGGAGTAAATAAAAACAGCAGCCCAGGAAATGGAGAACAATTTGACCGGTTATTTTGTGTTTCATACATGCTCTGTAATAGTGAAGGCAAACTATTAACAGATCTTATTTGCATAGATCGTCTTGCTTAAAAATTGAAGAACTCCTACCCAGAACACAATTTACAAGTGGAATATATTCCTGAAACTTCTTTGCAGATAAACAATTAAATTAATGTTCATTCCTACCAATGGGAAGCTTTGAAGTGCAATGGAATTACCAAGAAATATCAGCAGAATTCAGGTTAGTTAAATATCTTGTAAACTGATTAAAATAGGGGTGCGCAAAAGCCTGTGGGCCACATGTAGTTTGCTAGGGTTAGCCTCTGGTGAACTGCCATAAGCATTAATTTACCTGCATGTCTGCAGGTATGGCCACTCACAGCTCCAACTGGCCATGGATCACTGTTCCCATCCAATGGGAGCTGTGTGGCTGGTCAGAGACAAATCTTATTAAAATATCAAGGCTATTAATTTGGAATGAAGCTTTTTTTGATCAGCAGCTCTATACCACAGAATAGGATACGTATTGATCAAACCTATTTTAGGGTTACTTACTGTCAAATGATGTGTAACCAAGTCTCATAATTGTTTCATTTCTCTAAATGAAAGCATTTATCACAGAGGAATACAGCTCAATATGCTGTGTATGTGAAAGTAATATTATTGTTATATTTTTAACAAAATGTCAGGAGTCTTTTCACTGGACACTGAAGCACTCTTGGGCTCTAGAGACGCATCAGAAGGTATTTTATCATTTCATAATAAAAAACAGGCTTTGCAGTCATTTGCACTCAAACTGGTGCCGCAATATAAAACATCATTACACAGATTTTTGACTGAGTTCCCCCTTGGAAACAAAGCATGTCAGGTTACTCAAAAAAACAAAACAAAACAAAAAACCCAAAAGCAAAAAAAAAATTGACTTCATGGATGTCAAAAATTTTCATTTCAGTTAAACAAAAAGTTCCAATATTATCAAAAAGAAAATTTATTGAGTTTCCCTTCTGTGAAAAAAATCAAGTTTAAATTTTTCATTTCAATGTGGAGTAAAAACAAAATGTTCAAAAGTTGGCATTTCCTGCAGCTGGGAAGCCCCCTGAATAATAATACTTAGTGTTAGATGGCACTTTCAATATTCAAAGAGCTTGAAAACATGAACTATTTAATTCTTATATTTCCTTTGTGGGGGAAGTAAATGCTATCACCACTTGGAGATGGAGAAACCAAAACATGGAGTTCAGGAAACTTATTCAAGAACAGAGAACTTGGTCTTTTCAAAGCAAGAAGGGTGCTCCATGGGGTGCACTGCACACATATGACTGTAGCAGGTCTTTATTAGGACTCTGCAACACTGCTCATGATGAAACTGTGTGTACATCCCATACAGAGGGGATCTTAACACTACTGGTGCACTGATGTTTTCTGGGGCTTATGAAGCCCTGTGTCTCGGCACCAAACACTGTTGCTGGGAGCAGGTGCCAGTGGAGAATTTCTATACATTGGTGTACTACATAGCGGAATGGAGTTAAGACTGGTTGAATTAAAAGCAATGGAAGGAAATACCAGAGTTTCTAATAGCTCAGCTTGTCTTGTGCTAAAAACTATCTGAGGTGTTGTAACCAACCATTACAAAAAATTCCTACATTAGGCGTGGGGCAATTATAGTATGTGGGCACAAGGTACTGTACAAGTACTGTGAGAATAGGGTGTTCCTTGCAATGTTTTTTTTTTAACTTATGGTGAAGATTGCATAGACCCTGTATAAATTGTAGGCATCACATAAGCCTGCAAAGGGCTTAGGTGGGATTACATGGTGCACAGCCCTATGCAGGTTCTCTGCATAAAGGTGAATTTTAACTTGCAGGTAGAATAAGAAAGAAAGTCAGTCTTAGAACCAAGATCCAACCCCAAGATTAGACTGAATCTCCTTCACAATCTGTCCATGGAGTTTGAAGGATAAATAATATTTTTGTGGGCATTTCTTTTAGCTCGTTTTAGAGAAACTAATTCTACATGCAAATTGTAAGTGTCCTCTAAGCGCCTGGTTAGTTGCCAGGGCTGCCTTCCTTCCCCCAAAGATTTGGCACCTCTCTGCTCATAGGCATACTATAAGTGGTGTCCCATCTTTTTTACTCCTTATATATGTACAAATACGTTTTTCATTTCATTTTCAAACTTTGAAAAGTAACCCAGAAGGAAACTCAATCATGATGCTTCCTGTGGTGATTTTTCAATAAGAAAGGGATATTTTTGTGACTCATACCTGCAATATTTTAATGGCGAGCCAGAAAATTCACTCCCATTAGAAGTTGGTTCTGAACGGTTTTCAAAGTCAGACACCAGAAACACAGATAGACTGGCATTAACATAGCCTACCATGCACCTGGAGAACAAGAGACCCTGAAGTCAGAACGTTCAGCCCATTCTAAATATTAATCCCACCAAGGGAGACATTTCTCTTCCTGATTTCCTAAATCCATCCCCAAACAGCAAAACCCATTAATATTTGAAAAACCTGTTGTTATTATTTCTCTGTCCCTCAACCAAAATCTGCTCTGCTTCAAACATTCAAAAATTTGTTTAAGCAAATTCACACCAAAATCCCTCTTTTGCGTGCTTAAAAATTCAGAGTAGCTGACCCAGAAGACAGAGATAAAGATCAGTCAGTGTAATTTACACTTTATTGCTCCCTCCCACCCCAATATGTGCACATGTTGCACAAAGTTAGATTCTAAATGAGATTCTTTTGAAGTACTTAGATTTGTTCCCTCCCCAACTTGCACTCATACATTGCATCCAAATCTGGAATCCTGCGTTCAACTCTGAACATCCTATCTATAAAGTTAAGTATATAACAGAAATAGAAAATACAGAGATGGGGAACAAAAAATATAGTGACATTTAAAGGCTTCTGTATTAGGAGAGATTACAAAGATGGGGACGGGTTAGCTAGACAAATAATGAAAGGTGACATAACAGAGATGCACAGAATGGCACAAGGGAGATAAACTGACTGCACCTATTTAATCTCTCTCATAGTACAAGAAAAAGGGGAGATTCAATGATATGGAAAGGTAGTAAATTGAAAACCAATAAAGGTAATACCATTTTACACACCTCACAATTAACTTGTGGAACTCATTGCTGCTAGATGTCACTGAGGCCAAGCATAGAAGTCAAAGAAAGATTAAACATTTGGGCTACATCTATACCAGAGAATTTTGAAGACAAAACTGGGGTTTTGTAGACAAAACTCGTGGAGTGTCACATGCAAAATGCGTTTTGTTGACAGAAACCGTCAACAAAAAGGCTGTGTAGATGCTCTAGGGGTTCTTTTGTCAACACAGCACACCAAAAGATCGATTCACTTTTATGTGTAGACATAATCTGTTGACAGAAGTTTTGTTGGAACAGCGCTTCTGACAGTAACTTCTGTAGACAGATGCGTCTAGTGTAGCTGTAGCCGTGCCAAATACTGAGACACTCATAGTCGTATTAGAAGTTACAATAATTTTAACTTTAATTTTAATTTTATTGGTTCCTGGCATAAGCTAACTTCCAACTGACAGATATTAGAAATTAATATCTCATTTTGGGTAAGTTATCTCGTAGCTCTCTGTAATGGTGTTTCATGCACCTTCCTCTGAAGCTGGTTCTGGCCATCATCACATGCAAGACATCACTAAATGGGCCACTAGTCTGAGGCAGTGAGCAATTTTTGTGTTCTTTTTTGGCTTAGAGAGACTGACTCCTAACTGGACCTCCTAATGAGGACTGGCGAAGGACATCTGGGCGATGTCACCTACCTGGTGACATTGAAGGCTAATAGAGTTACATCATTCCTGCTCTGCATTGACCACATCCATAAAAGTCCAGACAAATTATTCAGCATGGGGCACAGCAATGGTACCAAAGAGGCTTTAATTCTGCCACTGACCACCAAAGACAATCATGGCTGCCAAGAGAATTCTCACCTATGTCTGGATAACTTCTTCCAATTCAACTTGAGGCTAAAGGAGTGTTATTAACATTACCTTTCTCATTACACAGACCAAGGGTCTTTTCCATTTCTAAGTCCAGTGACATCCAATCATATCGGATCAGCATATTAGTTGGATGTTTCTTCAAAAGTGATCAGTGATTAAATAGTTAACGATATTGAAATTTGTTTTTATCCCTCTCTATACTACAAAATGGCTTATGTTTTGAAAATTTTTTCAGGCATCCACCTGGCAAACTATTCAGGTAGTATTGATGTGTCAGCCGGTGATGATCTTTTGTTTAAGATAGCAGATGGAAGCCATTCTCATGCCTAACTGACTTAATTCAGTGAAGCAAAGCAGACCAGGTTGACAGTAACCACAAACTGATAGTGACCATCTAACAACTGGTTGCCCATCAGAAGTGAGTTTGGTGGCCAGGCTACTCAAGCTTGAGAAACTTTTAAAATTGGTTTTCAAACAGTGTTTTATGTTCCACTGAGGTTGGCAGGCTGCAGTCAGCATGTTGGTGTAACCTGAATAGTTTTGCAAGATTGATGCCAGAATATCATTTTAGGGTGTGGACAATTTCCTAGTGTAGGCTGTGCCTTAGATCGTTATTGTTAGGTTTTAGAACGATCGAACAAGTCAGTTCACATTTTCCCAAGTAATCCGTGTTTTCATTCTTTGGCAACCGACTAAGGTGGACTGGCACTGGTTCTCATTTGGAAGGATTTTTTTCATAACTAGTAAAACTGGATTCTTTTAAAGTAAATTTAAATTGCATGGGAAGTTTTTGGTCTATCAGATTAGTCCCGAATGGTGTTCCAGCTGGCTATGGTTCCAGAACTAGTTAGAACTACTACATAGCTGAAATTAATTACATTTTCTGTAGTATCCTGCACATTTTTTTTCTGATGCCTCTTCTCCAAAAACTGTTAAGATGCCCGATACTAGAGGTCCTTAAACTTAAGGAACTAGCTATTTCTGTAGAATATAAGAATAGTTTTCTAACATCATGAGGGCAATGTACTAGCCGCATCTGCACTGTTGACACAGAAAGGCTTTAATCAAGTTGATCTCTTCTGAGAAATTTGAGTTGGTTGCGTCTGTGAGTGGGTTACTTAGTGTATTGCTGGAAAACTTTGTGAAAGGCTTTAAGATACAACAATTTAAGATCTGTTTCCTTAAGCCAGGCCAATGTCTCTAAACAGAACTAGTTTGAAAGCAAGCCAATATATTGTATTCCTTATGAAATGTCATTTCAAAATGCATGTTCTGGGACTGTGATATGAAGGACAGTAATAAAGCTGGAAAAAAACCTATGTGATGTTATTGGATTTTTACAGTAAGTACAAAGCCATTTCTGTGACCACTGTATTAAGTTTGTACCAAATCCTCTGCCAGGTGGGCCAAGTGAGGTCCCTAATGAAAGCTGGTAATGCCCTGAATCTGTTTATACTACTTACACATCTGTGCCATGTTTGTAAGTAAAGTTATAGATACTGGCTTTATACGTGCATGAGAAATGTTTTAGTGCTAAGATTCACAGTGGAGGGTGTGATCACCTCCCCACTCAGGTGACATGGGCTGAACAAAAGGACAGAGGCCCAGATGTTGAATCCACATTTTATGGAAATTGATAGTCTTCATCTGGGATGCAGCCAATTGCAGAATGCCACAATAGGCCACCTGGTCAGGTGTTCGTCCATTGCCTACCTGAAGAAAAAAGGGTTCCCTCCCCACCACAGGGAAGTCTGTAAAGATGTCCCCAGCAGTGACCATTTTTGTCTTCATTCCTCATTAACTAAGCCTATGTGAACTGGGGTCCCATCTCTCATAGGGTGTGCTTTCAGAGACTTTCAACAAATCAGCATATAAAACACCTGGCCTGCCTCATAGGTTAAATGGATGTATGTAACGTACCACTTTAACAATTTTTCCCTCTCACCCTGTCCCTTCTTTCTTTGTTAATAGACCTTTAGATTTTGGATTCTAAAGGATTGGTACAGCGAGCTGTTTTGGGTAAGATTTAAGTGTATATTAACCTGGGGATGTGGATGGTCCCTTTGAGAGCTGGAAGAATCTACATGGATTTGGTGAAATACGTTTTCATAGCCCCTCATCTGTAAAGAGGGTTGCTGGTTTGGGCATTATGAGCAGATGGAGCATCTCTGGGTTTGCTTGTACAGCTTCTGGCTGACCCATGGGGCTGACAGAGGTATTTTTGTGACTGGCTTGGCTTGAATTATTGAGTAGGAAATTCCAGCCTGGGCTGTAAGTGGCCTGGTTTTAAGCAATCTGCCCAGGATTGAGCCTTTCAGCTTGTCCCAGAACCCTTGTAACATTACAAGCTAATACTACTTAGATTCCCTAAGCATAAACACAATGGCTATGGCTACACCACACCCTTATTTCAAAATAAGATATTTCAAACAAGCTATTTCAAAATAACACAACTACACACAAAGGCTGTGGCCACACTACCCGTCCTTTTCAGAAGGGGCATGTTAATAAGGGATTTTGGAAGATGCTAATGAGGTACTGACACGAATATGCAGCACCTCATTATCATGAAGGAGGCTGTGTGGATTCAAAAGTGCTGCTTTTGAAACACACACCACCCATGTAGGCGGGGGGGCCTTTCGAAACGACCCCCCCTTCTGAAAGCCCCTTTTTCCTGTTTGGTTTTAGAAACAAGGGGCTTTCAATATCAGGGGGTCCTTTTGAAAGGCCCCCAGAGCTAGATGGGCAGCATGTGTTTCGAAATGTGTTTATTCATGTCAGCACCTCATTAGCATCTTCCAAAATCCCTCATTAACATGCCCCTTCCAAAAGGGAGGGGTACCGTGGCCACAGCCAAAATGTATTTTGAAACACCACCCAGCTATTTTGAAATAGTGTTTCTGGACACATAGCGCTATTTTGAAATAGTGTCATTGGGGGCCAATTTTGAAATAACATGCCCACTATTTTGATTTTATTTTGAATTAGCATGTGCTTAGTCTAGATACTAATACAGTTAATTTGAAATAACTCTGTAGTGTAGACATAGCTAATGGCAATATGGGGAGACTTGCCTAAGAGCTAGCACTTTACTGATTGGTTTTCTGCAACTCTGTATGGAAACAGACAGAACATTTTTCCAGCATCTAGGGAAATGCCAAATCCTTGACAGGATAATGAGTTAAGTAGCATTGCCAATCATGAACTGTCTGTATAGGTGTGACTAAACTGTACTGACATCCAAAATACAGTTAAAAGCAACAACAAAAAGAATCTCCTTCTATGTATCAGAGAGGGAAAATAAAGCTATGAAGTGGAATATTTATGTCTGATAGCACAATGCCAGCTAAATGTTGCTTTGCATTTCTGAGCTTATTGCTTATAGTGCAATATAGCTCTTATTGCCAGAGTGGCTAGAAGCTTATTAGTGAATTTTTAACATTTAGGGTTCAGTTGGGTTGGGTGAAACCAATTACTTCATTCAGGGTTTCCCCCTTGATACTTACAATGGCACATTAGAATTTAGTAGATTCCATTCAATTTAAATTATGCTCTGTTGCAAGGTATTAGTGCATGCACTATTGCAATTTGGTGTTCATCAACAGGCAAATGAAAGTGCACAAGAACAGAATGGACTTAATTTAGGGATGCAGCTCAAAAGCCCAAATATAAAAGCTCAGTAAAGTCCTTATTGTTATTTTGCCTCTTCTGATTATACTCAGCACTTTTCTCGAATTAGATGGTGCTACTATAATGTGGGTGCACAAATGGCTGGATAACCATTCCCAGAGAGTAGTTTGTGACACTACATATTTTTAAGGAAATATATTTTTGAATATGAATATGCATAAGTCAAATATACTTATGCAAAACATGGCAAGAAACCCATCATTCAAGAGCTTGTTATTCCCCGAATGTATATATTCTGCTTGTATGCATGTATCTTTTTTTGCACGTGAAATTAGAAATTTGAAGCTTAACTCTGTTTATTAATCTAGGTCTTTTAGTAAAAGCCATTAGTGGTAGTTAAGGAACTTAATGACCCAGTCTTCAAGGCAATGATCTATGAATGGTCTTGTTTTTCTGGTAAGCCTGGATTATGGTTGGTCCTACAAAGATAGGTGAGCATGCCACCTGGTGCTGGAATCCATCTTGAATTTTGTAGTATTCTGGGGAAGACTGAAACAAAGGATTCCTGCTTTGGGGTTTTATTTAAGGGAGGAGAGGGGCAAATAATGATTGTCTTCAATTGGCTTCACAGTCTGTTCCCCATCACACGAGGACACATGAAGAGACCTGGAAATAAAGAACTCTAACAAGGGGAAGAAGCAACTGGGTGGACCCAGGTCGGGAAAAAAGATCAACTTTGGCCTGAAAGACTTTACTGGAAATAAGGACTAGAGTTAGAAATCATGATTTGTAACAATTTCTCTGTGGCTACGTCTACACTTATCCCCTTCTTCGAAAGGGGCATGGTAATCAGCCTGATTGCAGAATACTAATGAAGTGCTATGATAAATATTCAGCACTTCATTAGGTTAATTCTCCCCACGGCAACTTCAAAGTGCCAGCATGCTGTGTAGCTGCGGGCACTTTGAAGTGCCTGTGCTACTTCAAAGTGCCTTTACTCTCCCAAATTTTTGGGAGCAAAGGCACTTTGAAGTGCCCACAGCTACACAGCATGCTGGCACTTAGAAGTTGCCGTGGGGAGAATTAGACTAATGAAGTGCTCCATATTCATCGCAGCTCTTAGAATAATAAAATCATCGGGCTGGAAGGGACCTCAGGAGGTCATCTAGTCCAGCCCCTGCTTCAGGCAGGATCAACCCCTACTAAATCATCCCAGACAGGACCTTGTCAAGCCGGGACTTAAAAACCTTGAGGGACGGAGAATCCACCACCTCTCTATGCAACACATTCCAGTGCTTCACCACCCTCCTGGTGAACTAGTTTTTCCTCATATCCAACCTACACCTCACCCTCTGTAACTTCAGACCATTTCTCCTTGTTCTGCCATCTGACACCACTGAGAACAGTATCTCACCCTCCTCTTTAGAGCTCCCCTTCAGGAAGTTGAAGGCTGCTATTAAATCACCCCTAAGTCTTCTCTTCTGCAAACTAAACAAGCCCAAGCCCTCAGCCTCTCCTCATAGGTCATGTGCTCCAGCCCCTTAATCATTTTGTTGCCCTCCGCTGAACCTGCTTCAGCACATCCACACTAGGAGGCCCAAAACTGGACACAATATTCCAGATGTGGCCTCACCAGTGCTGAATAGAGGGGAACAACAACTTCTCTATATCTTCTTGAAATGCTCCTCCTAATGCACCCTAGTATGTCATTAGCCTTCTTGGCTACAAGGGCACACTGTTTACTCATATCCAGCCTTTAATTCGTCATAACTCCTACGTCCCTTGCTGTACTGCTGCTTAGCCAGTCGGTCCTCAGCCTGTAACAATGCTTGGGATTCTTCTGTCCCAAGTGCAGGACTCTGAATTTCTCCTTGTTGAACAGCATCAGATTTCTTTTGGCCCTATCCCCCAATTTATTCATTCACTTTATTAGTATTCTCCGATCAGGCTGATTATCATGCCCTCTTCGAAGAAGGGGGAAAGTGTAGACATAGCCTTAGTGTATTAGACTGAGTGGGCATACTTTTATTTTTATTTTAACTTAATAAAGTACTTTGATTTGATTGTTTTAACTTGGAACCACTTAAATCTACATTTTATATTTAACAAAATCACTTTTATTTATAATCAAACTCATTGTAAATTAATAATTATTACCTGGTGTGGGGGAGAGGGAAACCATTGGGCACATCATTTTTCATTGATAAAGGGGGAAACTTAAGAGCTTTCCTTTGTAAAACTTTTATACAGAATAAAACAGATGTATCTGGGGTTTTATTCCCTTTAGGGGGCTGTTCTTTTGGGTGCTGTCAAATCACTGTCACTGAGCACTTCTACAGTTGAGATCAAAACAAAAAGCAGTCAAGTAGCACTTTAAAGACTAGCAAAATAGTTTATTAGGTGAACTTTAGTGGGACTAGCACAGCTTACTCTCTGTTACTACAGTTGAGATATTATCAGTATCTGTGTTACACTGGTTAGTGTCTGCTATCCCAACTCTGTGTCTTTGCTGTTGGAGACCAGAGCTTCTGGCCCAGAGTGACAGGGTGGTGAAGCACCATAGAGGGCACATAGGTGGGCTCAATGGTATGATCAGACTGACAGTCTCAAGGGGATCACTGTGATCCATCTTGTCAGATAATTATCAATGGTTTACTGTTATGCTGGAAGGGCATACCATCTCCTGCAGGGATCAGTTATGGGTCCAGTTATGTTCACTATCTTCATTCATGATTTAGATAATGCCACAGAGGGTGGTTTGTAGATGATGCCAAGCTGGAAAGGGTTACAAATACTTTGGAAGATAGGAAAATAAAACAGCAGTCCTGTAGCACTTTAAAGACTAACAAAAAGATTTATTAGCTGATGAACTTTCATGGGACAGACCTACTTCTTCCTACCTGGAAAATTCTGATAAAAGTAAACTGGGACAATGAGAATTTAAAAGAAAGATCAGGAAAAAAAGGGTAGGGTTGCAATTCAAAATGATCTGGATAAACTTGAGAAATGATCTGAAGAATCAAGATGGAATTCAATAAGAATAAGAATTCAACTTAAGAATACTTTCAATACAAAAAAGAAAATGACTGCATAGGAAGGAGTACTGCAGAAAAGGATGTAGGGGTTGGTCGTAGTGAGTCAACAGTGTAACATTGTTGCACAAATACCAAACATTATTCTCGGAGGCATTAGCTGGAGTGTTGTCAGCAGATATGGAAAAGTAATTCTTGTACTCAGCTCTGCACTGGTTAGGCCTCAACTGGAGTACTATGTCCAGTTCTGGGTACCACATTTCAGGAAGGATGTGGAAAAATTGGAGATGGTCCAGAGAAGGGCAATAAAAATGATCAAAGATCTAGAAAACATGACTTATGAGGGAAGACTGAAAGAACTAAGTTTGTTTAGTCTGGAAAAGAGAAGATTTAGATGGGACATGATAACAGCTTTCAAGGACCTCACAGGTGGTTATAAGGAGGAAGGAGAAAAATTATTCTCCTTAATCTCTGAGGACAGGACATGAACCAATGGTCTTAAATTGCAGCCAGGGAGGTTTAGGTTGGACATTAAGAAAAACTTCTTAACTGTGAGGGTTGTTAAGCACTGGAATAAATTGCCTAGGGAGGCTGTGGAATCACCATTATTGGAGATTATAAAGAGCAGGATAGACAAACATCTGGCAGGGATTGTCTAGGTAGCATTTGGTCCTGCCATGACTGCAGGGGACTGGGCTTGATGGCCTCTTGAGGTTCCCTGCAGTTCTATGAGTCTATGATTATATGATTAACAGTTGTAAAATCCTTTCTCAGAATAAAGAGGTTTAGTGAATTAGTTAAACATGAAGGGCCAGCTCCTCACCTGGTGAAAATCAATATCTCCCCTTTGACTGCAAGTTTATAATGCACACCAGCTGGTGACCAGTATATCAGTAATGACAAAAGCATGATTATTCTATAACTGATCCAGAATTTTTTTCTCTGAGTTAAGATCATAAATCCCAGCTACGCATAGGTTGTATTATTGATACTCAAAGTATCAATTACTATGGTAATGCAATCTGGAATACATTCTGGTTAGTGCAACCTGTAAATATAGAGCTAGTAATGTTATTTATGTTTCAAGGAAACAGTGATTTTCATGCACAGTAACATTTTCTAAAGAAAGCCTACTTTTGTCCAGCTTCTCCTTGGCCTGCACAAGGTCCATATTTATATGCATAAACGAGTCGAGGGATGAAATCTGAAGTCACAGCTACAACAAATGCATTAGTGATAACAGAGAGAATTCCAATGCCTTCCAGAATTCCATACCAGATTCCTACAAAAGAAATACTGGATTAGTTTCAGGGGAGACAATTATCAAAGTAATTTAAATATTGCCTTCAACATGCCTGGGGATTCTTGGCCTTTCCTAGCTCAGTCATTTACCATGTTCTTTTCTGAGCTACACAAACATCAACATGTGGATTTGATCGTAAGATAGCAGTTGGGTCTAGGACTAGATAATGCTGGAGTATTTCTTGAGCAAGCAATGGTACTGGTAACAATATGCAGACTGCCAGAATCAACCCATCATTGCATAGCACTAGAATAAGGTCTTCTAACTGGTGAGCAGGCTAAATGCTTTCACAACAAATAAGCATGCATATTGCCAGCTGAGACACCATGTACCTCCATTGTGCCTGGATGGTGAAGGTATGAATCTTAGCCAAGAACACTGATATAACTTTTTGAGTTTTCATGACTATCATGGAAGACAGGTGTCATTGCTCACAGAGGTGCAACTTCCTTTCTAAACAGAGGGTAGTCCACCCCTCCCCCTCTGCTTCAGGCCCTCACTTCACCTCATCCCCCATCCAGTCTCTCTCTAAGATCCCACTTCCCACCCCTGCTGTTCCCACAATGTGCAGAAGATGCTGGGAGGGGTGGGAGGAGTTGGTCAGTGGGTCTGCTGGTGGACTGAAGGCACTGAGGGGCAGGGGTGGGAGCTGACTGCAAGGATGCTAAGTCACTGTCTCTACAATACTTTTAAAAAGCAGTCACTAAGCAGCAAAGTACTCCTGTGCTGCGAGGTCCTTTTGTCTTCTATGGAAGTCCTGGCTGTGATGTATCATGGGAGATGTATGCCTAGGGAAAAGACCATGAAGCATCCAAACTACAACTCCAGTGAGACACTGTCATGGATTTCTCAAGGAAAATGTTTTGGGTTTTATTTTGTTTGTTTGGCTTCAGGAGAAAATGAACACTGAGCTTTCCGAGTACTTGTTTTTTCCATGAAAAATTAACTTAGTCAAAAACCCATTTTGGGGTCACAAAACACTTTTGATTGAAAAATTTCAACCAGAAGCTGTCCATTGTGGTTCGTGCTCCCATCCTTGCCTCAGAAGGAGAATTATGTCCGCAACACAGTGTTCTGGTAAAATAGTTTGGGCTGTTTTGTTTTGATTTTACTAACTTTTGTGTTTATATGCATACATAGGTACACACTGCTAGGCATTTAGAGAAGGCAGGTTGAAGAAGTCTGCCTGACCCCTGAAGTGGAAGGTGGTGATGAGATCTGTGATGGTTCATGGCTTTTGCTGGAATTCATTCCACAGTTTCAGACGAGTGCCAGAGAAACCTCTGCCTTCACACAGACAACCTTAGCCCATGTGGTGGAAAGTGCCATGTTCCTGAATAGTGGAAGTGTTGATCTTGGTCCTCATTTTGGAGCTTTAGGTGATCTTTGATATATGCTGGGCCCAGGCTACTGAACACCTTAGACAGAAGATATTAAATTGAGTTCCATAATCTATGGGAAGCTAGTGCAAACCGCAGAGGACAGGTCAACGGGCTAAAATGATGGATATGACTTTACGATCTTTTTCAACAAAAGATAGTTTGAGAACTGAAGAAAAAAACTATACCCTTGCACGTGCTGTGTTGTTTTCTCATTTTTGCTTAACTTTCAAAAATAAAAAACAAATCTCCTTTTTGTCCCTGTCCTATTTGTGACTTTGTTTAATCTTGCAGAGATCCAGACAGGGTACGAGTGCAAAACAGTGATTCTCAACCTATGGCCCAATCAGCACATATTTACAGCCCATGTGACATCTTCAAGGTGAAACAGGTAGTATATATATTGTGTGGATGTAGCCCACAAAACTTATACGCTATGTTTACACTAGAGGGTTTTCTTGGCAAAACGACCTTTTTGCCGACCAAACCCATGGAGCATCCAGATTCCCAAGGCATTTTGTCAACAGCTGTACCCCACCCCCAACGAGGCGTAACACATCTGGGCTGCGTCTACACGTGCACGCTACTTCGAAGTAGCGGCACCAACTTCGAAATAGCGCCCGTCACGTCTACACGCATCGGGCGCTATTTTGAAGTTAACTTCGACGTTAGGCGGCGAGACGTCGAAGCCGCTAACCTCATGAGGAGATAGGAATAGCGCCCTACTTCGACGTTCAACGTCGAAGTAGGGACAGTGTAGACGATCCGCGTCCCGCAACGTCGAAATTGCTGGGTCCTCCATGGCGGCCATCAGCTGGGGGGTTGAGAGATGCTCTCTCTCCAGCCCCTGCGGGGCTCTATGGTCACTGTGGGCAGCAGCCCTTAGCCCAGGGCTTCTGGCTGCTTCTGCGGCAGCTGGGGATCTATGCTGCAGGCACAGGGTCTGCAACCAGTTGTCAGCTCTGTGTATCTTGTGTTGTTTAGTGCAACTGTGTCTGGGAGGGGCCCTTTAAGGGAGCGGCTTGCTGTTGAGTCTGCCCTGTGACCCTGTCTGCAGCTGTGCCTGGCATCCCTATTTTGATGAGTGCTACTTTGACGTGTAGACGTTCCCTCGCTGCACCTATTTCAATGTTGGGCTGAGCAACGTCGAAGTTGAACATCGACGTTGCCGGCCCTGGAGGACGTGTAGACGTTATTCATCGAAATAGACTATTTCGATGTCGCAACATCGAAATAAGCTATTTCGATGTTGGCTGCACGTGTAGACGTAGCCCTGTTGACAGAAAACAGGTCTGGACATTCCAGAGGGCCCTCTGTCATCAGACCGGGCTTCCCGAACACCAGGCAGCCCTGTTTGCTTTGCTTCTGGTTGGCTGTTTTGTTGACAGAGTGGCTGGGCAGTCCGGCTGCTCTCTGTCAAGAGTGGATCGGTCTTGCTCAGCTGTTGACACAACACCTTGGCAATCTCTTGTGATCCACTTGGCAGTTTGGCCATGATCTGTCAACAGAAGTTTTGTTGGAAGGTATCTTCCGACAAAAAATTCTGTTGACAAATCCATGAAATCTAGACATAGCCATAGAAAGCTGTGTACATAGTAAGTAGGTTGAAAACCACTGATGCAGAGAACTATTTAAACTGAGGCTTCTTTCCCTTCTGACTCGAATGTACTGCCACAGATTTCCGTGACCCCCACAACAAATGAACATATAGGCCAAGTTCACAAATCTATTCTGTTGGCTTTTTATTAGGTCTTATAGGAAAAATATTTAAGAGTAATAAGAATCATGGACCAGACCGTAACTAGAGGAACACATCAGTACAACATTCCCCAAAAGATAACAAGACAATCCATGAATTCTCAGATAGTAAAATACACTGAAACCCATATGAGATAATTCTTCATAGGTAACTTAATTTAAGAACAAATCCAAAATATCCCTAAATGCTACAACTGCAGTTTTGCTTATCCTTCATTAGAGAGCCACCCCCCACTAAGAAACTGGTAACTGAAAGTCCCTTGTATGGTCACTTAGGATTGGTTTCACAGTCTCACATTGAAGACTGAGTGCTCAAAGGGCCAGGTCCTATACTTTTGCCCAGGCTGAGCTACATCGTACTCTGCTAGCAGTCCCAGTGAAGCTCACAGAGGCCCCGATTCAGCAAAGCACTTGAGCACATACTTAAATACTTTGCTGATCTGAGACTGGAGAAAGATGATATTTATTGTGATTAAGGGGACCAAAATCTGGTCCTCAATGGATATTTCAATCTTCCTAAATCATTATTCTTTAAATTCCATTTTTTAAATGATTAAAAAAATTGACAAGTAGCAGAGGGGTAGCTGTGGTAGTGTGTATCTGCAAAAATAACTAAGAAGTCCCGTCGCACCTTATAGACTAACAGATATTTTTAGCCAAAATATCAGTTAGTCTATAAGGTGCTACAGGACCTCTTGTTAAACAACTGAATAATAAAAATGTGAAAAGATAATTTTTCACTATTGCATTGCTGCCCTTTGTTCTTACCAACCAGTCAGAGATTAGCTACTCCAAGGAGACAGTAGGTGGAGTTATTCTTTAGACAGTCCTGGAAAACCAGCAACATTCTTAGCACTTCAAAGGACCTTTGTGGACAGGAGGCTAGTTGTCTCCCTACTCAAAGGGAAACCTACCTTTGGCTGAGTGAAATGAAAGTGCGCAAAGCTTTCCAAAAATGGAATTTGCTTAAGTTTGCATCATTTTAAAAATTGCTCTATCTTATTATTGTATACAAAAAATGAGCAGCTGCACTTCCTATTAATAAAGTGCATCC
Organism: Carettochelys insculpta; assembly: GCF_033958435.1. NCBI lineage: Eukaryota > Metazoa > Chordata > Testudines > Carettochelyidae > Carettochelys > Carettochelys insculpta. The sequence continues at coordinate 288,066,289 of NC_134137.1, forward strand.
GCTAAAAGAAAATCCAGTGGAGATCACTGAATGTTTCATTTAAAAATCTGGACTGATAACTTATTCATCAAGGCTGTGTCCACACTTGCATTCCTTTTTCAAAAGAGGCATGCAAATAAGGGAAATCAAAAATGCAGATGAGGTACAGGTTTACATATCTAGCACCTCATTTGCATATGTTTCTTTCAAAAGAAGAAAAGCAGTGTAGATGCGGCTCTTTCAAAAGTAAGCCCCACCTTCGAAAGAACCCTTCTTCCTAAAAACAAAATAGGAACCATTAAAGATTTGTAACTTTAAAATCATTGGTTTCATCAAGTGATCAATGACTTGTGTTTAAAAGTACGCACAAACAGCTCACCGATATCTTTGGCTCTTGAGGCTAATGGCCTCCTCCACTGTGTGACAAATTTGTATGCATCAAGCCGGATTTCAATAATATTGTTAAGTAATGCCAGAAGTGGTGCCAGTGGAAAAGCTGCTACAAAGATGGTTGTGAATCCAAACTGAAGAACTGGGAAAGGAAATAAAAGGTTAGTGTTTTCAATATTCACTTTCAAGGGCTTATCCTAAATGCTAAGCCTACCATGATGTCATATAGCTAGTAACCTTGCTCATTATGAAATATCACATTAGCATGATACACTAGTGGCACAAGTACACCTGTTCTGTTTCCAAATGAGCAGACCAAAGGTGAAAGAACAAATATTGGGATTTCCTGGGAGCTTAGAGAATGAATTTGTCTTCTGCACACTCTTAATACTCATTCTTCTGTGCATTGTTCCTTGTACTTTGGCAGATGTGGCCTTCAGAAACAACCCACACACACCAGGTAAGTGTCTTTGCTGGATAACAACCAGTTCTGCAGCACCTTAAAGACTAACAAATTTATTTATTGTGTAATCAGCTTTTGAGGCTCAGATCCATTTCCTCAGACTTGGATTAGACAATTAGAATATGGAGTTTATATAGTGCGGGTGGAGGTGGAGGAAAAAATGGGGGTTACTTGTCAATAATAGGAGCACTAGAAGAAGCAAATTAATTTAAATGGGATGTGGCCTATTCCTGTAAATATCAAAGTTGGGGAAACTGCCCTTGTAATGCACAAGATTCTGGTCTGGCTATGGTCTGAAGAAGTGGGTCTGTCCTACGAAAGCTCACCTAATAAACTATTTTGCTAGTCTTTAAAGTGCTACTTGACTGCTTTTTGTTTTGACAGTGTATAGACTAGCACACCTTCCTCTCTGTTACTATTCAAGATAATTGAATTCCCTGTTAAGGCCTAATTTAACAGTGTCAAATTTGCGAATGAATTCCAATTCAGATGTCTCCCTCTGCAATCTTGTGGTAAAATGCTTCTGTAGAAGAACGGCTACTTTTAAATCCTTTTTTGACTGTCAAGGAGGCTAAAGTGTTCCCCGAGAGGTTTATATGTATTCTAGCTCCTGATGTTGGATCTATATCCATTCATCTTTTGGTGCAGCGAGTGTCCAGTTTGTCCAATGTACATGGCAGAGGGGTTTTGCTGGCATATGATAGCATATATCACCTTATCAAAACAAAAAGCAGTCAAGTAGCACTTTAAAGACTAGCAAAATAATTTATTAGGTGAGCTTTCGTGGGACAGACCCACTTCTTCAGACCATAGCCAGACCAGAACAGACTCAATATTTAAGGCACAGAGAACCAAAAACACTAAGCAAGGAGGACAAATCAGAAAAAGATAATCAGGGTGAGCAAATCAGAGAGTGGAGGGGTGGGGGGGAAGGTCAAGAATTAGATTGAGCCAAGTATGCAGATGAGCCCCTATAGTGACTCAGAAAATTCCCATTCCAATTCAAACCACATGTTAATGTGCAGAATTTGAATATAAAAGACAGCTCAGCTGTTTCCCTTTGAATAGCGATGCGAACATTTTTTTTCAGTAACACACATACTCTTAAGTCATTGACAGAATGGCCCATTCCATTAAAATGTTGACTAGCTGGTTTGTGGATCTGGAGTGTTTTGATGCCTGTTTTGTGCCCATTAACTCTTTTTCTAAGGGAGTTAGAAGTCTGTCCAATATACAAAGCATCTGGGCATTGTTGGCACATGATGGCATATATGATGTTAGCTGAGGAGCATGAAAGGGAACACAAGGAGTGGAGGCAAACAGAAAGGCCGTGCAGAGAAGAAAATCAGCAGTTTGTTTGTAAAGGACACTTTTGAGCAGATAATTAAAGTCAAGGGAAAGCAAATACAGATGCTCAAGACCTTAATATTGTTGCTGCCTGAGCAGATGCATGCCTGCCCTCTCACGCAGCACTTTCAGAACACTTTCACATGCCCTCTCCCGCCCTACTCTGCCCACACAGTTCTTCTAGTCCTCGGTTTCCCTTTCACTTCATTTCCTTAGATGGCTACGTCAGTCTGCCCTTCCCAGGTAATGCCTTTGTCACCAAGTGTCTTTGTGTGTGTGTGTGTGTGTGTGTGTGTGTGTGTGTGTGTGTGTGTGTGTGTGTGTGTGTGTGTGTGTGTGTGTGAGAGAGAGAGAGAGAGAGAGATGTTTCTTATTTAATAAAAGCAATAGTTTTAATCAACAAACCTTCTTTTCCCCTGTAGATTGAGATAGAAGGCACTAACAAAATATGTACCAACAGTTTCATCATTTCTTCCTAGGCAAACTAGACATAGGCTACATCTACATGTGCTCTCTTCTTCAAAGGGGGTGTGGAAATCAGGCTGAAGTGCTGTGATGCATATTAGGCTAATTGGCCCCTGAGGCAACTTCGAAGTGGGGAGTAAAGGCACTTGAAGGAGTGCGCGCAGTTCAAAATGCCCGTGGCTACACAGCACGCCAGCACTTTGTAGTTTGACCCTTTCAAATTGCTGGGGAGGGGTGGGAAATTAGCCTAATAAAGTACTGCATATGCAGCACAGCACTTTATTAGTAATCTCCCATCAGCTTGATTATCATGTCCTCTTCAAAGAAGGGGGCAAATGTAGACGTAGCCATAATGTAACATTAACAGCACCAAATCACAGATATATACATTACTGATTCTCGCTTTCAAAATGTTGCCTCCACACCTCCCTAATTTGAACTGACCTTCTCTCTAATGCATTTGTGGTTAGGTCCTCTGATGGTATCCCAACAAGAAAAATAACAGAACATCATTTGTCATCACCTATAGCCCCCAGATTAAAAACCTCCAGTGCATCATTGATAACCTACAACCCATACTGGAACATGATCCCTGAGTAACAGGCCGGTCCTTTCCTACAGACAGCCTCACACCCTCAAGAAAATACTCACCAGCAAGCATATATCACACCACAGAAACACTAACCCAGGAACCTATCCATATAACAAACTCTGTTGCCAACTCTGTCCACAAATCTATACAAGTGATACTCTTGCTGGACATAACCACTTTAGCCATACACACCTGCACATCCTCTAATGTGATATATGCCATTCACGTGCCAGCACTGCCCGTCTGCCTTGTACGCTGGACAAACCAGACAGTCTCCAGGCCTAATGATGAATGGATGTAAATGAAACATCAGGAATTGGAATACACATAAACCTAGAGGTGAACACTTTAACCTCCCTGGACATTCAATTAGGGATTTAAAAGTAGGCATTCTTCTACAAAATAATTGTGCTGCCAGATTACAGAGGTAGACATTTGAACTGGAATTCATTTGGAAATTTGACATTTAATCTCTGTCTTAACAGAGATATCAGTTATCTTATGCATTACAAGGGCAAATTCTCCACCCGTGATAGTCACAGGAACGGGACACATCCTATTCAATTTGCGTCATCAACTGGTCCTACTAGAGATAGGTAACCCTTCCCCCCAGCCCCACCCAACACCCCATTGTTCCCTGCTATATAAACACTGGACTCTACTTTTTTTCTGACTCCAATCATGTGAAGAAGTGGGTCTACGTCACGAAAACTCTTGACTTAATAAATGTGTTAGTCTCTAAGGTGCTACAGGACTGCTTGTTATTTCTTTAGGTCCTGTTTCTCAAAGTAGCTGAGCTTCCACAGCTTCCCTTAAGTTAAACAGAATTGTACCAGAGAGGGCTTTATTCAGTACATGTGCAACACAGACAAGTAAGGCAAAAATCCTTTGTCTTCATTCTTGTTACGTTTGGTTTCCCCTCTCCAGCGGAAGCAGTATTTCGTGGAAGTAAGCTCTTTTGTGTGAGTACATATTTGTATATTTTAAATATAACCATCATACAGCCACTAGCCAGGTATCTGCAAATAAGTGCTTTGACACTAAGACTTTATCAGAGTTCAGTGGAATTTGCTTTATAAGAAATAATAATGACACAAGAAACCAAACAGTTTAGGAAGTAAGAAGTTTGAGGCTGCAATTTAGAAAATATCCCTCTACCCATGAAAGCAGCTAATCAGATAAAATATTTCACAGATGGGAGTTTCCTGCACCACGTTAGAAATATTGCCTTGATTTGATGCTTAACAACTCACTCCCATTCCTCACCGAAATTGCAGGAATGGAAATGGTTCTGCCATCTCTAGTTTCATATAACGGGAGTTTCTAAATAAGCCAATCAGCCCCCTGGGCTTAAAAACATAACATTAAAATGTAGCATAACAAAGTAAAATCAGAATATTTTCATACTCATTTCTAGGTATTCATCAAAGAGTCCATAAGCATTCATAGGCTGAAGATTATAGTCCTTTTCCCACTGTGGGAAGCTTGCTTTTCTCTGTGTACCATGTTCCTGTCGCAATTTTCTCCTGGTCCACCAGTTCTGAATTAACCTGCATAAAGTGTAAACACCCATTTATTGGTTATTTAGCATTCTAAATTAGAAGCCTTAACACTGGCTAAGTGACTACACGGGAGTCTAGCATGCATGCACAAACTGCATGCGGAAGAATCTTAGTAAAGGGCTGGCTATTAGCTACCATTTCCCCAATTAGTAACACAGGGAGGTGAGATTCTGAAGATACATGGAACCATTCCTTTCTCTTTCCATTCTCTGGGTGTTAGCTGTATTAGAGGACTGAGTAGCACATTTAGTTTGATTAGCCATTAGTCATCAGGAAGAAACTGGGCTGGATAATGTATTTTATAAACCGAACGTATCCATGTGCGGGAGAGCTTGATGTTAGTAACAGATGTGTCTGGTAGTACAAAACACGAATGTTGCTTCTACACATGGCCCCTCCCTATGGAAGGGGCATGGTAATGAGCAGCCCAGAAAATCTGAATGAGGCACGGATGTAATTTCCCATGCCTCACTAGCATATGGCCACGTGATTCAGAGTCCAGCAGAAACTCTTCCAGACTTCAAAATAGTCGTGTGGGGTGAGGGATGGGGCTTGAGTTCCAGCTCCATTTTTTCCTAGGAAAAAAGCACTGAATTGTTGTCTAGTTAATCTAGGCCAAAGGGCAGACCTATTTTTTTCTCTGTCCTCTTCAGCAGCAACCACAAATAACTGGCCAAGGGGTCTGCAAGAAGGGGATTTTTGCAAAGGGATTTTTCTTTTGTCTCCCCTATTTCCCTGTTTATGGTAAACGCAGGTCAAATTAGTATGCACTGGCGAAGACCAATATGTTTGTGTCAATCTTCCATCTCATTTTATGCTCAAACCTGCCCCTGCTCCCACCAGCTATTGCCAGGAAGGTGTGAAGGCCATCACCCCGGTAACTCAAAGAGTATGGCCAAAGGTCAGATAATGTTATTTTGTGGTGCTGTCTTGATCTCTTCTTGGAATTTGCTCACGAGGACTGGCATCACACCTTGTGCATAGGGGCATAGTCAAAAAAAGGGACCCTAAATTAATTTCACCAATCAGATCTGGGTACCTCAGAAATTCTGAAGGAAGGGATGCCTAATTTGGTATTGAGGAAGTTTAAGCATAGTGATGCAAATGGCCCACATAACACCTCATCATATGTGGCAAAGGCGTGCATCCGACACCTGGGACGGAATGGACCCGTGCTGTTGAGCACATTCTTCTATCTCTGTATCTATCTTGGTACCAATCTCTTTCAATCTTTAAAGTCGCTTTCACTCTGCTCTTGCTTAGTACTGTCATATCTCCCCTCACCAGCCGTGGAGTGGAGTGGGTATTGACTCTGAGAACTCTGAGGAGGTAGTAAGTATTGGATTTTCTCTCATAGCGTAAGTATAAACCAAAAGTGCAGTTAGTGAACAGGCTATATTAGAATCCTCAATCAAGTGAATTTTGTTTATAAGCAGATACTAACTCTGTAACTCAACACCATTCAGTTTGTATCTGCTGTGTCTGGGTGTTTACTTATTAATTGATACCATCATGCTGCTAAAAAACAAACAAACCATAAGTGCTGCTAAACAGTGTTGCCTGGATAATCACTAGGGCTACTGAGAACCACCTCAAATCCAGAGTGTGTTCTCTCTAGACAAAAGTTGACCAAAGAAAAAGGTGTGAACCTTTAATCTTTAAATTCAATTGGTGAGCCAATCCAAACAAACAATCCCATCATCAATTACTCTGGTTAACAGTCCTCAACTTTATGTAAAGCAGACATTATTTCTATTACATCTCTCATCCTTTGAAAACTGGTCTTCTCCCATCTCCTTCTCACTGCTTCTGTAATCTCCTACTCTGCTTTTCAATAGCCTTCATGGTGCTCCTTAATGGCTGGCAGAAAGATTCAACTAGATTGTCAAAAATGAGAAATGAGGAAGGGAGTGGAAAGAGAAGAGGAAGTTACTGGTTCTTTGAGATGCGTGTCCCCGTGGGTGCTCTATTCTGGGCATTGGTGTGGCCTTGCGCCAGGGCTTGGAGATTCTTCTATAGCTGTGGTTTCCCATGCCGTGCATATGCAGAAGCACTTTTTCGGGCCCTCTGGTGCACACACAGTGAGGGTTCCTTCATTCCTGCTCTACCTGACAAAAAGAGCAAGACGCTCCAAAGCAGAGGGGAGGAGGGATGGAAGTGGAGCACCCACAGGGGACACACATTTTTTCGGAAGAAACACTGGGCACAGTGGAGAGCCTGAATGGGAGGACGCGGTCCTGATAATGGTGGGGCCCCAGCGTGAACTGAAGGAATCGTCTGTGCAACAGATCAGTGGTAATGTGGAAGTAGTTATCCTATAGGTCAAGAGCTGAGAGCCAATAATTTCTGTCCAGAGCAGGGATAATGGTTGCAAGAGTCACCATCTTGAACTGTTGGTAAAGGACATATTTGTTGAGCTTTCTGAGGTCCATCCCCCGCTCTTTCTTTTGGGTTAGGAAGTATGTGGAATAGAAACCTCTGCCCTGGAACGCCTCAGGAACTGACTCCAGGGCTCCCAAGTGAAGGAGGTGTTGGATCCTTTATAGAATCATAGAATCATGAAGACTCAGGAGGTCATCTAGTCCAGCCCCCTGCTTCAAGCAGGATCAATCCCATCTAAGTCATCCCAGCTAACATGCTTGTGAGAAGGATCCCTGAAGAGGGACAGGGAAGGGGGTGGGCAGATGGGGCAGATGTAAAGGGGACAGAGTAGCCCCAGGCCACTAGCTCCAGGACCCACTTGTCAGAGGTAATGGCAGCCCACCAGTGGAAAAAGGGGTGAAGACAATGGTGAAAAGAATGATCATTGGACCATAGCTTGGCTGGACCAGAAAGGTTCCTTACCTCTTAGTTTCTTGACCACACCCTCAAAACTGCTGCCCAGGAGGTACAGGGTTGGACACTGAGGGATGTTGCTGCTGTTGCTGCCTATTGGAACATCATCATTGGGATCTGCTCCACAGGCAGGGCTCAAAGCATTGTTGTTGTGGTGGTGGTTGGAAGTGTTCCTGTGGCCTTTGGTTTGAGGAGCAGGAGGCCTGTTTAACCAGCCCAGGGTATGAGGAGTGGTACAGGAATCCTTGCTGGAATGGAGGACCTCATCAGTCTTTTGAGTGAACAGATTTTGCTTATCAAAGGGGAGGTCCTCCACTTTCTGTTGTATCTCTTTATGGACCCCGGATGGTTGGAGCCACTATGCATGCCTTACAACGACTGGGGACGCGGTGATGCTGGCTGCTGTGTCCAAAATGTCCTTTGCGGACTGTGGAGCTATATTGGTGATATGCCGTTCATGGATCATGCTGGCAACTAACTGGTTAAAACTTTGTTTTTTTACAGATAGGACGAAGCTTCCTGTACAGCCAAGAATGGCAGAGAAGGAACTGAGCAGCCCATGCCGCGTGTATGCCAGAGAACACGAGGTGCTTCTACTACGCATGCACCGTGTGGGAAACCACAGCTATAGAAGAATATCTGAGTGCTGGCGTGAGGATGCACTGACACCTCGTGTGTACCACCCATGGGGACGCTACTCAAAGAAGCAGCAACAATTTTGCTGCTGCTTTTTCTACCTTCTCCCTCCAACTGGAGCTGAATGTGACTGCTACAGTGTCACAGCTTGCTGAGGAGCCAGAGGCAGAGGAGAGAACTGTGAAACTGAAGGAAAGTAGTGTGCACTCAACACCTTGCTTGCCAAGCAGGGAGCATTTTGGAGCAATGTACCTAGAAGTTCACATGGTTCTGTTCAGCAAGGGCTATGGCTGCTGAAAAGAACTGCTGTGATGTGACTTCTGCAGACCTGGAGCCTACATGGGACTGGCTCTGCTGAGGGTTCAGCAGCAAGGCAAAGTGATATGAACAGTGGTACTTTGCAAAGGTACAAATATTTACATTTATCTTTCATTTCTGAATTTCCAACACCCCTCCTCCCCAATCCATGCCCATCTGCTCCACTGATCTGTATCGCCAGTTGCCTATAGCCATCCGTTAAATATTAATCCCATGCATTGTTAGATGAAATAACAGTAGTCCTTTTTAGCTAGCCAAAGCCTAGTGCTACCATATACCTTGTCAGTAAATGTGGCTAGGTCAGTACATTTGTCTGCTTGCACATTTTTAACTTTCCTACATGCCAACAGTACATTTTTTCTGGCTCACACCTTTCAGGTACCTTATTTCACCCAACAAGGAGCAGTCTAATTAGAAATTACTGGTCTAGACTAGAAAGCATGTAGCTAACATTTCAGTGCAGGGACTAGAGTGATGGTACAGAACAATTTTTTTTTATGAATTGGAAAAATACCACAACTTCAGGAAATAAAATATCTTCTAATAATGTATTATTTATATTATTTTCATTTCTATAAAATTTGTCCTATGTAAATAACATCGTGGATCTGAAAATATCTCGGAAGAGCTCGCCACTTTCTTTAGGTGTGATACAGGTTGGACCTCTCTAGTCTCACATTCTCTGGTCTGGCAACAGCCACAATGTGGCATGATTTTAGTTAGCTGAATGACCACTTACCAAAGGTGTGGCCACGTTTCCTGTGGCTCCATAAAGTTTGTTTATAGCCACCAGTCCTGGCTTGCAGTGCTTGGTGCTGTTATTTAGCTGTAATTTACTCCTGCATGTATTCTAAGAGCCCAGTATGCAGTGGAGGATTTGATAATGTTGCTAAATAATACTGATCTCCTGTGCTTTGGCAAATTCTCTGGTTTCCCACCAGACAGGTCCTGTGGGTGCTGGACTACAGAGGTTCAACCTCTACTATACAAATAACAAGCAGTCCTGCAGGACTTTAGTGATTACCAAATTTATTGGGTCATGAGCTTTCATGGATAAGACTCACTTCTTCAATTGCCATTTTTATCAGAAGAAGTGGGTCTTACCCAGAAAAGCTAATAACCTAACAAATTGGTTAGTCTCTGAGATGCTACAGGACTGCTTGTTATTTGTGAAGCTGTAGATGAAGATGGCTACCCCCTGAAACCTGTGCTATAACTACTGTAAGAATTGCTGTGATGTGACTTCTGCAGACCTGGAGCCTACATGGGACTGGCTCTGCTGAGGGTTCAGCAGCAAGGCAAAGTGATATGAACAGTGGTACTTTGCAAAGGTACAAATGTCTACATTTATCTTTCATTTGAGAATTTCCAACACCCCTCCTCCCCAACCCATGCCCATCTGCTCCACTGATCCGTATTGCCAGTTGCCTATAGCCACCCATTAAATATTAATCCCATGCATTGTTAGATGAAATAACAGTAGATCTTTTTAGCTAGCCAAAGCCTAGTGCTACCATATACCTTGTCAGTAAATGTGGCTAGGTCACATTCCCAATTTAAGAAAATCAAAAGGCAATAATGAAGATAATATTTTCTGCAACCTCCATAAACTCAGAAAGCGTATTTACTTACGGGTAACCCAGTTCCATGAAATTATTCCAGGTCTGCTTTAGCACCATGATAATACCCATTTGCATACAGAGATCAATAAGGCATCCACTTGGGTGACACTGCAGGGTAAGGGAAAAAGTGTGTTTTAAATAAAAATTCTGATTCTTTTAATCCTTTTGGATTTGCAGAAATCAATGTAGAGCAATTCATGAAACTTTTAAAGAAGCTTTCAATATTTGTATTTAATGTAAATCCAAAGGAGCACATAAATAATAAACTAGTCCTTTCAAGGGGCCAGCTGCATTATCATGGAGACCGAGTTGCCCTTTCTTGGCCAGAAGCAGATGCTTAGGATGATGGCAACTTGGTCTCCATGATAATGCAGCTGGCCCATTGTGCAATTCTGCACAGGTCTGCAGGAAAGCCTGAAGAGCATGGGAGTTTTTTATGGAGTCCAGTAGGCTTTGGATAGACAAAAATATATTGTAAGGAGTGGTGAGGAAATTCTTGCTGACGCCTGAGGCAATTAATTTATGCTTAAAATACGGTACAGTAAACTCTTTCGTATCCAGCTGTCCTGGGACTGGGAGGTTGCTGGATCTTCAAATATTCAGGGTAACAGAGAGGTAATACCAAGCATAACACTAAAGAAAACCAATATTAGATATTAAGAAACAAACCAAAATGTGTACAGAGTACTGGATTTACCAACCACAGTAGCAGTGTACACTGCAAACTTATACTGTATTTCTGTATTTATTTGTATTTATTTTCACTATAATATACTTACGGAAAACGTAACTAAAATTTACAGATGGTTAAAATGCTGATTATCTGAGAGTTCCAGATGATAGAATGCTGGATATGAAAGAGTCTACTGTATCTGTATATTATTATTATTATTTGATTCAATGTATCCCTTAAAGTTATCTCATTATGAGATGCTTAAGATTTGGGACATCAGATGATGGCCAGTCAGTTTTTCTTCTTGAGTGCCTGCTTCAATCTCGAGAGATCTGGGTTGGGCTGCAACTCGAACAGGTGTAAATTGATATAGCTCCATATACTTTAATTAATCATAGAATCACAGGGTGGGAAAAGACCTCAGGAATTCCTCGGGTCCAACCCTCTGCTAAAATCAGGAGCAACTGCAACTAAATCATCCCAGCCAGGGCCTTGTCAAGCCTGGCCTTAAAAATTTCTAGGGATGGAGAGTCCATCACCTCCCTAAACAACTCACTTCAATGCTTCACTGCCTCCTAGTGAAATATATCGTTGTAAGAAGAGGGGAGCCTATCCAAGAACTCACTGCACTGATTATCCCTTACTGTCTCTAGACCATTATTTTGAATCATTGAGTATCCTGGGAAGAATCAATGGAATCAAAACTGAATTGGTGAACACTGTGCATAGTACGGACAGACCAGACTAATTCTCGTCTGAGACAACAATATTCCAGTTTCAATTTAGCAGAGAAAAATGACACTAGCTCTTATGGTGTGACACATTCTGATAGGAACTGTTTTCCATTGTACAATGAGTTGAGATTATTTTATTTTCTCTGTTGATTTCATTGAAGCCTATCTTAAGTCAAAAAGGTTGGCAAATAGATTTAAAAAAAATCAGTCCCACTCATCATTAAAAAGAGGATAAACTAAATGGAGAATATAGATAATCTCTCTTTTGGTTTACCATCATCGTTATGTTTTGACAGTAGTTTGTTACATCAGCAATCCTGGAGTAAGCTGGAGCAACTCTATCAAAGCTAATAGTGTTCTACTTGCTTACACCAGGTCTGAATTTGGCCACTGATGTTGGCCAACTGGAACTCAGTAGAACAATGGCCTTGCTCATGATTTCGGTTAAGGGACAGTCAGAAGTTGTTTTTGATGTGTATCTGGATATTATACTCTGACCTATGCGTGAGGATTCTTAGAACCATAGGGTTAGACGGGACCACAAGGGTCATCTAATCTACATCCTAAATAAGGCCTGTCATGGATGTAGTTGACAAGAACACACACATTATTTAACTTTGACTCCATTTTGGAATAGGTCTAGTTGATGGAGACTGAGAACATTGACTTCCCATCTGTCCACCTATGACTTATTTTCTTTCCTGCACCATACAGAGGCTCTAGTAATAAAAAAAATCATTTGTGAATAAGCAAATTGCATTCAATGGTTGTCATTTGTAGGATCATACTACTCACTATTCACAAGTATTGGGATAACCTCTGTTCTATTAATGCCAATGGGTGGGGATCTGAAAATGATCATGAATTCATGCTAGTAGTTATATTCAAGATTTGTCCTTCATCTATGACAGTATTTGTCATCCAGTTAAAAAACAGAGAAAAATCATGTGACTCGGGTGACCAAATATTAAAATTGGACGCTCACTTATCCATAGGCCGATAATTGTCCATTCAGAATGTCCACGAGCTACTTCTGAATAAATTTTGTGACAGACCACAGACGATTATAGTAGCCTAGTGGAAGGCACGTACATGGGCAGTTGGGTCTGTGCTTTTATGTTCCGCGGGGACTGAGGCCCAGCAACAATCAGCCTGCAGCACCAGGTCAAACCAACACCTGGGGCTAATTAAGTACCTGCAGCCAATCAAGGCCTGTGGAGCCCTTGAAAAAGGCTTCTCCTCAGGTAAGGAGGGGAAAGAGAAAGTGGGAGGACCAGGAAGGAGAAAAGGTCTGTGAAGGAGAGCCCTGCATGAGCGAAGGATTGCTGCAGCTACAGGAAAAAACAGTACTGAGGAAAATGTTTGGGGAAGTGGCACAGGGAAAAAGCTGTTGCCGTTTTGGCTGAGGGAGACAGCCCCTCCAGCTGCAGCTGCCCAGGGTCCCTGGGCTGGAACCCGGATCGAGTGGGAGGGGACTGGGTTCCCCCCAGACCACCCCCCACACTCTCCAGCACAGCTCGGAAGCAGCCGGGGGGAGTCTCAATGTCCATGTGGGGACCTCCCCCATTTATGACTGTGCCTCAGAGAAGTACGACTCAGTAGGCTGTGCCCCATCCCACCCTGGAGGCAGAGCAAAAAGGGTCACAGCGAGCCTCTGAGGCTTTACCTAAACCACCCCAAAACGCAGGATCCATGAGGGATTGATTGGGACTTTGTCACAATTTATAAAATAGGGACTGATTCTTGAGTGAATTGCAAACTGACCCCCCACCATGCATAAATGTTACCGTGTGAAAGCACTGATTACTGCACTGGGAAGCTCGCTCCGTTTCTTTCACTTATTTTTGTTTGGATTTTGTTTGTTTTAAATTTGAGGCTTCAGGTCAGCAATGCAACAAAAATTAGACTGCATCAGTTTTTGATTGAGAGGAATAGAGTGTTTTAGAGGTAGAAATTCACTAGATTCATATTTGGATTGATTTCTATTGGGAAGGAACAACAGAAAGTGCCTGATATTTGTTTCCATAGTTAAAAAAAACAACAAGTTGAGGCCCTTTATTACTCTCATCCTCATATTATACACAAACCCCAAAAGCTAAGGTTTAAGAAACATGTTAATATTAATGTTAATGTTCATGCCAATATGAAAATATCTTTTTGAAGCAGGTGAAGAGGAATTTAGTCAGTGGTGTAGTGTCAGAGAGCTCCCAGAAATCCAGTGATACATCCAAAGTCAGGTGCGAGAATTGGCCCTTGCTCACATCCTGTGCCAGCCTTGGACTTCAATCAGATTGTACAGGATGTGCAGAATTTGTCCCTGAAAGCCTAAGAGTTACAGAGTACTTACCTCTTCCAGTCTCCACCTGTTTATCAGCCTCAAGTAAGCACCAGGGTGTCCGGTAAATCTTTAACATAAGAGCAAACATCAGCTATTTCTTAGATCTCTCTTCAGAATCTTAGAGAAAAGCTCAACATGGCTGGTTTAACTCCATTTGCCAAAACAGGATTGATTTAAATATCAAAGACGTAACAATGCAGAATTACTTGAAGGATATTTAATATAATTCATATTAATAACTAAGCAAGTACTCAACTGTGCTTATGCTAAATGCCTCATTCTAATACTTGATATTCCATTCTCTGAGATTCAGTAGGTGAAGAGCAGAATATCATGACCAAGTAAAGTTGTCAAGAGAGTTTTGCTTTAAAGCTCCATTTTGAACCGCTTTAGAATGTAAAATTACTGGCTGGAAAGAGACCATGAAATGCAAATATCTGGTCCACTTCCTTTTGACGTAACAAAAATTTGGTGCCACAGTTTTTGCTAATCCAGCAAAACACAAATTTTCACCAAGGAGGACAGTTTTTCACAGTTATACTGTGTAATCACTCAAACGATTTGTTCACATACCTGGATGCCAACAACTCATGTTAACAGTAATTCTGATCTGCTCAGATGCATTTTTTATTTCTGGGGGTGGGGGGAATTGGAACAAATATAGGATTTCTCGTCTACAGCAAAAGCAAATTCTATTGCTTGTAATAAGTATGAATTTGTTGCAAACTGGCCAAAGTATATATCAGGTAAAGCAAGAACTACCTAAATTTCAGGAGCTAGAGATAAAATGACAAAATGTTAAGTTCTTCTCTTATCTGTACAAAATTATGTATGTAAAAAGCAAAGTGATCTGTAAATGTATCAGCAGAAGACATCAGTTCTCTGCTATGGAATTTTTAGAACTTAATATCAAGTAAATGTCTAAGAATGGGAACTGCATATTCTGTTTCTAATATTCTTAGAGGAAAATCTAAATTTAAACTGTAAATACTCCTTTGCTAATCTGGACTTCACAAATGGGCAAGCATGATCGTATGGGTCCATTTCGTTTCATTAATGGCAATATCATTTTCTTTGCTCTCTGTCTCAAGTACAAAAAGTGAACAGATACTGATTCTTACCTTCCCAGGAAGAATGCTATATAAAAGGTAGAGCTATTCAGGTTGACAAACTGAAAAAGAAACATTTTCAAGGTGAAGCTGTTCTCCCACTCAGACTCAGTCCGAGGCTGCTCTGTGAATAAAGAAAACAAGTTTGAGAGGTTTAATTAGCTTAGTAGTCTTACTACATTGAGGGACTATACGCACCTTTCTGGGCTGGCAAACCTGCCTGCTGGTCTTGATTCACAGGATGACAGTAGGATTCATGTAAAACAATAACCCTCAGCAAGCCGGTTTGTAAAAGCTCTTACTAACCTCATTTAACATTGCATAGCTGGCAATTCAAGAATCACAGGAGATGGTAACAGTTTGCCAGTTTGCTAGACAGAACATTGAACTTCTTTCTTTTGGACACAAAACAGATAACTCCTGGATTTTTCCAGGTACTTTAAACTCAGGATGTCTTCTGTTTTCATTCTGGAAGTCTACTATAATTAGGTTAGCAGAATGCACACTAATGTGCTGCATAATATATTCTCAGCTAGAAGCAGACACACGTAAGGGAAACAAACACTTTTTTTTCTGGTTATTTATTGTTCTTATTTCCAGTGCTGTTGCATGCAGGGAACTACTACCGTCCTCAAGAGACCACTGTATTAAAGAGTATACAAACAGCTAACACAAACACAATCCCTGCTCCAGAGAGTTCCCAATCTAGGAGTTAGACAAAATGCATTGAAACAGGTGGATAAATAAGGAAGGAGGGAGAACTTGTAGCCCACAATATCCTGACCCAGGATTCCTATCCAGAGCAGATGATTAGGTTTAAAAGAGTCGACCCTTGTTGTGCTATGTCTACACTCATAGCCCAGTCCTGCGAATGCTTGCCAATAATGGGCATGGTATTTACCATTGTGAGTCGCTCCACAGACTTCAGCAGGAGTATGCACAGTAATAAACGTTATGGGCCAGATTTTCGGAACGTTTGAGTGCCTTCTGAAACAACACTAACTGAGGCTGATGGAAACTGAGAGTGGGCAACACCTCTGGGAATCAAGCCTGTGGCAGGGGTGGGGAATCGCTGGCCTGTGGTTCACATCCAGACTTTGCCGTGCCTGGATCCAGACCCCGAGGCTCCCGGATCCAGCATCTGGCCTGTGGGAGGGTTAGGGGTGCAGAGCACAGAATCTCAGCACCAAGCCTCGTGGGCTGGATCAGGCACGCCAGAGCTGAAACCAGATCGCAGGCTCTGCTGGGGAGCAGGGAGAAGCAGGAAGCAGCTCCAGGCAGTGCTGCTGCTCAGTGCTGTTCCCCAGCTGGGGTAAGGGGCGAGGAAGTGGCAGCGGCCTCGGTAGTGTTGCCTGGAGGCTTCATCCCAGTGCTTTGATTGGCCAGAATTTCAGCCAATCAGAGCAGAGGAGGGTGGAGGTTGGAAGCAGAGGAAGGGGGCGCAGAGCTATGTGTGCCTGGAGGTAAGTATTGCCCAGACCCCACATCCCTTGACCACTCCTATGCCCTTCCCATCCAAACCCCACTTCCACCTTCCTGCCCCTTCCCTCCCAGGCCCCTCACACCCACCCTGACCCTGCCTTCCAGACCCTGCACCCCAAACACCCCTGCACCCTCTCACCCAGACCCCACGCTCCCAGCCTTCTCCTACATGCCCCTCCTGCCCAGACCTCCACCCCCTTCACCAGCCCTCTCCCACCCATATCCCCCACCCACAGCCTGCTCCTGCACCCCACTCTGTCCTAGATCACCCACCCCACAGCCCACTCCTGCCTAGACCTCCAGATAGCCCATTCCCAGCCTGCTCCTGCACCCTCCCTCCTGGCCAGACCCCATAGTCCTGGCCCTCCAACAGTTATGGACAACATCAGTGATGTTTGTTTTTGTTTTGTTTTGCTTCTCACTTGTGCACTCCTCAACTGATTTGCCTATGAGTCAGTGTCCCCTGACCCAAAAAAGGTTCCACTCCCCTGCCCTATGATAAGCATCTGTGTAACTGAATCCTTTGCACTTCAGATATTTGGTACAGGACTGATGGGCCAGATCTTCAGCAGGTATACACTGTCATAGCTCTATGGGTTTTAACTGAGCTCCGGCAGGTTACACAAGTTAAGGATGTGGCTCCGTAACTAATTTGTCTGCAAAGCACCATGCATGGCTAGATAAATAAAATAATAATTAATACTGAAAATGGAGATTTCCCTTTTCACCCTCCAGCTGCAGAATCCCAGATCAGAGCTTCATTTTGATAGTATCCATGCATTAAAGCTCAGATAGGAATCCGGCTGGGTGCAGGAAAGAGAGGACAGGGAAGAAAGAACAGTTTATCTGTTAATAGGCAATCAGATTTTAAGATGGGATTTGAAATTGGAAGTCGTATTGATTTTTTTTTAAATCTATAAAGACAGTGAGAACAATTATAAATTCAATGCACTATTTCAAAAACATGCATTCGATTAATCCAGGCATGCGCAAAGTCAGGGGCGGGTCCCTTCAGGGGTGTGTGAACTTTCATAAGTGGAGGGGGTGGTCACAGCATGATTGGCTGCTGGATCTCAAACTCATCCATCTCATTAAAACGGTTGAAATATATGACTGGTTTTATGTCTGTGTATTCACATTTATATACCAATTAATAATGTTTTTACATTCTACAGACTTATTTTCTTACGTCTGCTGAAGTTTATTTTTTATATGAACATAACCAAAATTTCTGTGGGTTTGGATTACATTAGACAGGTGCTAACTGCAGGGATGAAAAGTGTGCCCTGATGTAAAATGTTTGCTCACCCCTGAATTAATCTAAGCAGCATTTTGTAAATATGATGGGGATATTGATTCAGGAAGAAATCCTGCACCTAGTGAAGTCAATGGAAAAACTCCAGTT
Organism: Carettochelys insculpta; assembly: GCF_033958435.1. Taxonomy (NCBI): domain Eukaryota; kingdom Metazoa; phylum Chordata; order Testudines; family Carettochelyidae; genus Carettochelys; species Carettochelys insculpta. Next base: position 288,084,239 of record NC_134137.1, read on the forward strand.
GGTGCTAAGCTTTCACATTTAATATTTAGACAGAAGCCACTCTGAAGTATAGACAAAAATCAATAGACTATCATTTTCGTTTTTTATTTATCACCACTTACCTAAATTTGTCAGAAGAAGAGCAACTTTTTCGTACAACTGTAACAAATAAGAAATGACCTCTGAAAAATGTGATCAGCTCAGTTGAACATAATTAACAAGACAGACCTGTTTTCTAGGATGAATAACAATTACTACATTTTAAAGCTGGGATTTTGATTATCATTGTTTGGTAAACTTTCTTGGCATCACCAAAGCAGTAACATTATGTAGGTCTTACATAGTGCCCTTCATCCATAGAAGCGCTTGACAAAGGAAGAGAGTAATCATTATCCCCCTGGGCAGATGTGGCGCAGAACTTCTGTAATTTATCCAAGGGCAACCAGGTCTACAACTTGTCAGTTGAAATAGTGATGGTAAAAGGTTTGCAAATGAGAGAGACCAACTGAACTTGTCCAAACAAAAAGGCTTAGTGATGTCATTTAAAGACTTTGGTAAAATAATACTTGTTAAAAAGGAAGAGCTTGGAACCAATATCAGTGAACCAAAATTGGTGGGTCAGAAACTAGGCCTAGTTGTTTGACAAAATAATGAGGACAAGTTATTCTGCCATCACCCTCCTTGTGGGCTCCTGAAAATGACCTTTTCGGGGAATGCTGATTACTATGTTGCTGGCTGCAGGATCATCTGGAGAGAAGACAGGGCCTGGGGCAGTCCAACCCACATCCTACAGAACTTTCTGCTTTGTCTTAAGTAAACAGTAGTGATTTTAATCCTCCTTTTCTTTAACATAATTGAAAAGATGATCTCTCTCCAACTTTAACACTACCCCCCTATGGAAAATATAAAAGAGCTAAATGGTAGTGTGGTTGATATCCTGATCCTGGCATGGAACGTGCCTATATACAGGTCTACAACGACTTGTTGGGCTGCATGTGAACATTATGTTTTGGTGTTATCCCCCGCCCTAGACCAGACAGACAGTGTTTGTGAATCTGTTGACAATGCTTGGATCAGTTTTGCTGTGACGGCAATTCATTACAACAAATCTATAAGGCTACGTCTACACTACAGGGATCTTTTGAAAGAAGCCCTTCCAGAAGATCTCTTCGAAAATAAATTCTGGTGAAAGAGTGCATCCAATACAAAAAAACAGATCGAAAGAGTGATCTGTTCTTTCGAAAGAGAGTGTCCACACAGCCCCCGCTCTTTTGAAAGAACAGGCCAGGGATCGAAAAATCAGGCCCCTTTTGGAAAAAGGGCCTGTGGAACATCTACACATTTTCTTTCAAAAGAAGCTTATGAAAGTGGGCGCTCTTCCTGAAACGGGCGTGGTAAAGCACTTACAAAAGGAGCGCCTCATTCTTTCAATTTAATTTCAAAAGAACACTTTTTGTGTGTAAATCTTTCGAAAGAATTTGCTAGTGCAGGCTCAGCCAAAGGGTTTCGTTTAGGATTCTACTTTATTCAGTATTCTGTACTCTGTGGGTGATATTATTGGTATGAACAGGCTTTACTACTCAAGGTGAATGCATGATTAACTGGGAGAATGTCAGCTTGAATGGCATCAGATCTTGTCAGGATGGATGCATAACTCTGTTAGCCATCCAGTTCTCACAGCAGCCAACCTAGAAGTTGATTGACACAGAGTTTTCACCAATGCTTATTTCAAACAGGTTGTGAAATCACACTAGAATCTTCAGCTGCAGTCCCTGTTACCTTACAAGTGATTCACAGACTATTATGAATAACCTTTGTCTCTTCTAACTTCAATTTTCTTTTTTTATTAATCTCTCTTGGTTGCCCCAGGCTATTTTTTCTGTTCTCACAGTTGGTGCGGACTCTGCTGATGGATTGCACATGGGAGATGGAATCTGTCAGTATTTTAGGGCATCTCCATTTGGTTGCCTATTGCAACCCACATTAATTCAGGGCTTGGCTACACTTATGGGGAGAGTGACAATCCAGAACTTGATCCCCCAGGAGTTGATTTAGTGGGATTAGTGGGGATGTGCTAAATTGCCCACTGCTCACACTCCTGTCGACCCAGGCCTGCCGAGAGCAGGGGCAAAGAGGACAGTTGCCCCTGGGCTTGGAGTTTCAAAGAAGTCCCCTTCCACTCTTCCAGGACATGGAGCCCACGGCAGCTGTCAGCACTGCTGCGTCAACACCAGTATGCCATAGGGTTACGAGGAGCCAGGCAAGCTGATGGGAGAGTTTCTCCTGTTGACCCCTGGCACTGGGGATGCTGCAGTAAATTGAACTAAGTTAACATCCACTCCAGCTACACTATTCATAACTTAGTGCATCTTTGTCCACCGGTGTAGACCTGCCCTCAGTGTGGAAAGCAAAAAGTTAAGTTGAAAATCTTACCACTGCCTTAAAAGATGTTGCACAGCATGCTTTAGTATAAACTTCTGGGAGTCCTCAAACCAACTTCCCCACCCAGCGTTGAGCTCTATCCCATCCTCCTCCTTCCAATTTCTCAATTAGCTCTCCCTTTTCTCTCCCTCAGAACAAAAAAGCAGTCCAGTAGAACTTTAAAGTCTAACAAAATAATTTACATACTTTGTTTCATCTGACTCTTGACTTCTCCCCTCCTGCCGCCCCTCTTCTCTTCTGATTTGCCCACCTTGATTACAATTTTTCTGATTTGTCAACTTTGATTACTATTTTTGGTTCTCTGTGCCTTAAATATTGAGTCTGTTCTGGCACGGCTATGGTCTGAAGAAGTGGGTCTATCCCACAAAAGCTCACCACCTAATAAAATACTTTGTTAGTCTTTAAAGTGCTACTGGACTGCCTTTTTGTTTTGATAGACTAAAGACTAACGCGGCTATCTCTCTGTCACTTCTCTCCCTCAGGACACACATGGGGGAACAGACATCTTACAGCTTGACCTAAAGGTCATCATATGCAGCCTTTGGTGTGCAGAGGAGGAGAAGTAAGTTCCTGGGATGACGGCTCACATGCCAGGGGTTTTGGTCTGAATATCCCTGTTGACCTCAAATGCCTCAGTATCTCGCAGAAGTGAAGTGGTCTCTCAAGTAGGCAGCATTTACACATATATTGGTTGGAACTAACGTTATACTTCACCTGGAAACAAACTGAGGAGCCAGAGTAGTTCATGGAGCTAAGGAATAGTATGCTTACAGCAAGAAACTCCACTTACTAAAACAGGATAGTCTGCATTGGCCATTTCTGCATGGTTTGAAGATATATCCCTCTGTAAAGTATGTGCAAAACCATAGTCTCAAGGTGACAAAGACATGGGTAACTGGCAACATGGGCATCTAAAAGAAAAGGATGCAACCTTCTTGCCGAGAGCCACTAACAAAAGGTTCATATCTGACAATCACCGCTGCATGGATAGTCAGAAGCACTGGGGAAACCCAGAGAACTGTCTCCTCTTGGAGGAGAGGTAAACTTGCTCTTTACCCACCCAAGCCACTGGGATCTACCCCACTGGGACTTTAACCACCTAGGAACAGTTGGACTAGGAATCCCTTTATCCCATGCCCAAGGTCAAATCAGATTCATTAGCCAGTCTCAGTCCACCCCCACAGCATTCTCTCCTACTAGAATGTCGTGATCGACTTGCTTTTAGCCACACCCTCATGAGATTGGAAGTAACTGATGAAAAAATTCATAGCCACTCAATGCCAATCTCCCTTCCTGAAGGTTCAATGCAGATAATTTAGAATCTGTATCCTCTCTCCAAAGGGAAAAGTCTGTTCTGAGTAAGGTAGAAGCATCTCTATATTAAAAAAGAAAACTGAACCATTTTGTTTAAAAAACCACTGAGAATTACTTGCAAGTTGCAAATGAATAGAAGGAACAAGGTGTAGGCCACATTTGGGCCAACCAGACTTGAACATGTCCCTGTAAAGTAATATAATTTTTAGACTTTTTCAAACATGTCATGCACGTAAGAGAATTTTGAAGCCAGTTATGAAGGGATGGAAATCCTCAGCGCTCGTTAAAGTATGGAGCAGTAGAGGGCCTTCAGCAGCATGCAGACTGGGGCGCGTATAAAGTGCCTATATGTAATTTGCTTTAGATCCTGTCACGGGCAATGGGTCGACCTCCCTACAGGGAGGGTAGCCCCTGCTGTTGCCCCTTGCACTTGAGGCCCCACTGCCTGACAGCCACAGGCCCAACCTATTTCTGACCAGAGATGCCCCAACCCTTTCTTCTCTATAGCAAGAGGAGCCATGAGCTGCCCTCCTGTAGCTAAAGAAACCCTGAGATGGCCCCAGCCACACTGTGCCTCCGCTCCCAATGCATCTGGGGGAGAAGCAAAACTCTTCCCATAGAATCTCAGGTTCTTATATGCACCACACAGGTCTGGGGGCAGCTGAGGAGGCAGTATCTGCTACTCAGCTTTCCAGGTTCACAGTAATCTCTCTGGAGTCTAGGGATACTGCTGATGGACCCAGATGCTGAGTAGCAGATATCAACTCCTCACCTAACTTGTGTGATGCATAAAAAGCAGAATCCCCAGCGAGCGCAAACTGCTAATATTTGCAAACCAGAATCCAGTAGTGGCGGCTGTGCCAGTGGAAGTTTAGCCTCCCTTGACCTATTATTGTTTATGGATCTTGGTTATCTCTACTTACCACATTCAGCAGCATGATGATGCAAAAGTTGATGCAAACTGCAGTCCCGGTAGTTGCAACCTGAGAGTTATTCCTGATTAAAGCCCACTTAAAGGCAGCAAAAGTGCTGACAGTCACGACACGGTAAATAACAATGCCAAAAACGGCAGCAATCACCACACAGATCTAAAAGGGGGGAAGAACAGAAAAGCCTGAAATCCCTCAGAATTGGAATTGATTTCTTCCTGAACTTCTCAAGACTAAAAGACAAACCTATATAAAAAAAGGAATGACACATACATCATTTTCCTTGAGAAGGGTTTCATCTGAATTAATATCTAATTTCCTCTCCATTTCCTGTAATATAAAATACACTTGATATCTGGTTAAAACCATGTCTAAATTTAGTCATTCTCTTGAAAAATGTACTTGTTTTCCAGTGTTAGTGAATGGTGCTCGATTGCTAATCCTGGAAATTGAAGTTTCACCTTGCTAATATTGGGTATGTGGAGAAGAATAGTACATGGCTTATGGACCACCTAAGTCCTACTTTGAATATTTAAGTTGTACCTAGACTTTAGCACTGTCCCACTGCCCATGGTGAATTTCAGACGATATTAAATACAGCACAAGAAGCAACAGAGTTTCCTCACACTACTTTAATGACCTGCCTCAATGTACTACTTTGGAGGAATTATATGTAAGGATGCTAAATGATAATTTAATCACTGGCATTTTGGATGACACACAGGACTTGTCTCCTTTACATGGTGGATTGACACTGCATTAACAGTCTCTGGCAAGGCATTCCAGAGGTTGACTGTACATTGTGTGAAGAACATCCTTTTGTTTGTTTTAAACCTGCTGTCAATTGATTTCATCAGATGCCCCATTTAGTTATGTTATGTTATGCTAAAGGGTAAACAACACTTCCTTATGTTTTTTCCACACTGTTCATGATTTTATAGTCTATTAAATCCTCCATTGCTCATCTCTTTTCCAAGATGAACAGTTTGTCTTTCTACTCTCCCTCTTATAGGGAAGATGCTTTATACCTGTACTCATTTTTGTTGTTGCCATTCTCAGCACCTTTTCCAATTCTATCTTTTTTTTTTTAAAGACATGATGACCAGAACTGCAGGCAGTATTCAAGGGTGTCTTTATATTTCCCGTGGATTTATATAGTGGCATTATGATATTTTCTTTCTCATTATCTATCCCTTTCCTGGTGGCGCCTAACATTCTGTTCACTTTTTTGACTACTGCCTCTGCATATCGAGTGGATGTTTTCAAAGACTTATCAAGAATAACTCCAAAATCTCTTTCTTGAATGGGAACAGCCAATTTAAACCCCTCATGTGTATGTATAGCTGAGATTATGTTTTCCAGTCTGAACTAATTTGAATTTATTAACACCAAATTTCATGTGCTGTTTTGTTGCCCAGACACTAGAATTTTGTGAGCTTCCTTTGTAAGTCTTCACAGTCTGCTTTGAACTTATCTGATTAATTTTGTATCATCTGCAATCTTTGCCATCTCATTGTTTACCTTCTTTCTCCAGATCACTAGTCCCAGTACAGACCTGTGGTGGTCCTGTTATTTACCTCTCTCCTTCCCGAAAACCAACCATTTATTCCTACCCTTTGTTTTCTGCCTTTTAACCTGTTACTGATCCATGAAAGGACCTTCCCTTGCATCCCATGACTGGTTACTTTGCTTAAGAGCCTTTGGTATGGAACCTTATCAAAGGCTTTGTGAAATTCCAAGTACATTATATCCACAAGATCACTCTTGTCCATATGCTTGTTGGCCCCTTCAAAGAATTCAAGTATATTGGTGAGACGTAACTTCCCTTTACAAGAGCTGACCTCGGTCATCTCCAACATACCATATTCATCTATGTGTCCGATAATTCTGTTCTTGACCACATTTTGAAATGGTCATCTGGCACAGAAGCTGATTTAAGTGCTGGGTTACATACCAGTTACTAGTGCGGCAGTTTCATATTTGAGTTCCCTTTGAATTTTTGGCTGCATACCATCTGACCCTGATGACTTGTTTATAGTTTGTCAATTTGTTCCAAAACATCCTCTATCAATGCCTCAATCTGGATTCATCCTCTGATTTATCACCTTAAAAGAATGACTCAAGCTTGTAAATCAAATCCTTGGCAGTGAAGACTTATGGGGAAAAACAAAGTCATTTAGTTTCTCTGCACCGCAGTCATCCAACAGCCCCACCACTGGCAAACTTCTTGCTCCTAATGCAAAGCTAATAGGAAATTACAGGCTGGCACAACTAAATGCTGTAATGCCAAAATCTGAAATATTTTTATGTCATCCAATACATACATACATTATTTATATATGTATGTATTGGGTGACATAAAATCACACAGAGACATATCTGTATAGGTATAGGCATATGGATATCATCTAATTTTTTTTTTTTGGAAAATAAAATATTTTTGGAAAATAAAAACTATATATGGCCATTTTTGAGTCAGCACAATTTTGATATTTTATTTCTGGATTTTAAACTGGCATCACAAAGTTACTTTTGATGTAAGGGGATATTACTCATCAGAAACCTAACCAGACAATATTTTAAAACAAATATAATATGGGTCTTTCCCAGCAGGTGGAGTGATCAGATGAAACTCTTACTTTAATGAAGCAAAGGGAGCCCAAAATGTAGTTATCATTGACTCTACTGTTGGTCACAACAGCAAGCAGCTGGATTTGCAGGGGACAGCTCCAGAACCAAACTATATTAAGGCTTCCAGATATCAGAGTAAGTAGATTTTCAGGGTGGCATTTGGAAGGTAGAGAGGGATTAAAGCCCCATTAGCAGGGTGGTTCAACCACTTCTTTTTTAAGATAAGCAGTCTGTAGCACCATACAGACTAACAATTTTATTTAATGGGGTAAGACCCACTTCATCCAATGAAAAATCACTAATAATAATAAAAGTGAATAGTTGTTCAGTGAGTATCAATCACATCATCATATTGGCTATGTCTACACGTGAACGCTACATCGAAATACGCTATTTCGATGAATAACGTCTACACGTCCTCCAGGGCTGGCAACGTCGATGTTCAACATCGACGTTGCGCAGCACCACATCGAAATAGGCGCTGCGAGGGAACGTCTACACGCCACAGTAGCACACATCGAAATAAAGGTGCCAGGCACAGCTGCAGACAGGGTCACAGGGCGGACTCAACAGCAAGCCACTCCCTTAAAGGGCCCCTCCCAGACACAGTTGCACTAAACAACACAAGATCCACAGAGCCAACAACTGGTTGCAGACCCTGTGCATGCAGCATGGATCCCCAGCTGCAGCAGCAGCAGCCAGAAGCCCTGGGCTAAGGGCTGCTGCACACGGTGACCATAGAGCCCCGCAGGGGCTGGAGAGAGAGCGTCTCTCAACCCCTCAGCTGATGGCCACCATGGAGGACCCCGCAATTTCGATGCTGCGGGACGCGCAACGACTACACGTTCCCTACTTCAACGTTGAACGTCGAAGTCGGGCGCTATTCCTATCCCCTCATGGGGTTAGCGGCTTCGACATCTAGCCGCTTAACGTCGATGTTAACATCGAAATAGCGCCCAACACGTGTAGCCGTGACGGGCGCTATTTCGAAGTTAGTGCCGCTACTTTGAAGTAGCGTGCACGTGTAGACACGGCTATTAAGTAATAGGGTGACCACATTTCCCCATGGTAAATACGGGACATTGGCCTCTGGGGATGAGGGAGGGGCTGCTGTCCAATGTTAGGGCACTTGGTGATGGGAGCTCTGGAGCCTCCAGTGGGGTGGCATCAGGGATGAATGGGAGTGGAGGATGGGGGGTCTGGAACCTCTGGTGGGGGGGGGGTGTTCTAAAGCCTCCTGGTGGGAGTGGACAGAAAATGAAACAAAAGCTGCCTCCCTGAGGTGTGGGAGGCCACAGAATGAGGCAGCTGACCCATGGCGGGGCTCCCTGGCAGCGGAACCTGCCTCCCCTAACTGTAAGGCACTAGGGAACGAGGAAGCCACCCCATTGTGGAGTTTACTGGCAGTAGGACTTGTCACCATGGGGTGCCAGGGAATGGGGCAGCTGCTCCACAGAACAGCTCCCTTGAAGCAGGAGCTGCAGCCACACGGTGCAGAGCTCTGGGAAGAGGGCAGCCACCAAGTGGAGGAGCTCCCTGGCAGGAGAGGCTGCCACCCCAAGACACAGGGTGCCAGGGAACAGGAGTCCCTCAAAATATGGGACAATTTACCTATTTTCTTAAAAACATTGTGGACGCTTGGGAGACAGCTTAAATAAAGGACTGTCCCTAAACAAATGGGATGGATGGTCACCCTATTAAATAGTCATATTGAGAGAGGAGTGGGATAGCTCAGTGGTTTGAGCATTGGCCAGCTAAATGCAGGGTTGTGAGCCCAATCCAGTACTGGATCTGGACAGAGTGCAGACACTGGTTCTAGTTTTGGCTTCTCAGGGTGCAAACTCCCCATCTGGGACACTCACTGGATGGCCAGCTGAGAATACAATCATCGCATGGAAGCCTTATAGTGCACTGGAAAGCCAAATACCCTTTTCAACATCAGTGTAGTATATAGGGAAACCAAGAGTTCTTACTTCCTACATTCTTCTCAATTTAAGAAACATTCCAGACCCCTGCAGTATTTTCAGCGATCTCATGCATGCAATCATGGGAGGTAAGACACTCATGGATGGCCATGTTGAGAATACAGTTGCTGCATCTGTGTTGGTAATGTAATGTGTGGGGAAACCAAAAATTCTTTCCTCTAATTTTGAGGGATCGGGAGGGGAATGATGAAAATGTAATGGGGAAAGATGATGTCAAGACCAGAGAGCATACCCAGAATGCTATGGGGATGAGGAAACTATGGGATAGCTTCCCACAATGCACTGCTGCAAAAGTCAGTGTTAGCCAATTTGTGTGTGGCAGCAGTGACTCAACTTTGTGGAGAGCACAGTGGAAGTCAGGATGGTCAAAACTGAACTTATAAATTTCAGTATTAAAAAAATCAATATAAATAAATTTGATTTTATCTCGCAGTGTAGATGCAGCCTAAGAGTGTCTTCCACTCCCTTACTATTGTCTCTGCCTTGTCTGTGGGACATCATTCCCCCCATCCCCGCCCCATATAATTCAAAATAGAAGTTTCCCAGTCTAAATCACATAACTGTGCCTGCACAGCTCCAGTTGCAGTTTATATTTTACCTTCTGACCCCCTGCCCAAGCGTCACAACCCCACTGGGATTAGATCACGGTATGTACTATTGGTAATGGGCAGGTGGCAAACAGTAGGTTCACCAGGTCAGAGAACACAGACAATATTTTAGAAAAGAGAAAAAAAATTATGCTTCAGTAGAATGGCAACATTCTCTGTTGTAAGGTTTGTACCTTGGAGAGAAGAGGAGCAGTTCAGAATAGAGGGAGGGGTTTACCTTCCCACACTGCATTAACACTGATGATAATATCTCTTTTATGCACTGTAACAGTGTCTGTAGCACAATCACCAGGAGCCCTGAAAGCCCTCTTAAATCTGCGTCTCTCACGAGGGCTGCCTTTTAGTAAAAACAAGTAAAGCCCATGCATGTGCTCAGGTATCACGGTCTATATCTGCACTCTCTCTCAGCAATGATATGGGTTTTGTACTGCATGCAACTGGTAAAGGAATTAAACTTCTCAAACCATAAAAAATATTCCAGATGCAGAAACAATAAGTCTGCTGCATTTATCTGCAAATGCTTGGTAAGGCTCTGGCTTTCCAGATATGGGATTCATCCGTTCTTTCTTGGAGTACTTGGCTTCAAACTGGGGACGTATTTCTTCCTAAAGAATAGATGAACAATTTTTATGTGCAACACAGTTGGACCAGATTAAACTTTAGATCACTGTTTTCATAAATTTATTTCTAGTAATACAGCAGTGAAGTTAAGTGGCAGACACAAATCTTGGAAAAGCTTGGTTGTTAGGAAATCAGAAACTCTTAAAAAAGAAAACAGAAGAAGAAAAGAATGGCACCTAACTTCAGAGAATTAAATTAGCAAAATTTACAAACTCCCGCTCCAGTTACCATTATAATCTAAAGTGTTTGGAAATGTACACAACGTTGTTTCAAAGATGACACCATGAAATTCACTGTGATTTTTGACAGCAGATGGTAGAATTTCAGCAAAGAAGGAATTGTACTTGTCCATTGTCCAAGCTCACATGTAAATAAAACTGCTTGCTAGGTATTTATATACCCACCCAATTTTAGCAAAAAGTTCTTCAGTGTTTGAAGACTTATCCTGCCCTCTGTATTACTGATTCACCTCTGAATGTGGGGGAAATTAGATATAGGGCAGTGTTTAAAGTTGTTCCTATTGGCAGAATTTATTCACCCATTACTCAGGCAACATTCTTCTTGGCCTTCACCTCCAGCTGACAGCCCCCTTGCTTTCTCTCCCAGCTCTGCTGCATCTTGTGGATAGGAAATTCTTAGAGGAAGCTGCTATCCCTTTGTAGTCTGATGCCATCACTCCTTTAAATGGCAGTGAAAGGCAGGCACAGCAAAGTGAAAGAAAACACCAACTAGCCCTCCAGCTTGTATCTGTCCTGGGAGAGAATTAGGGCAGGTCTGGCTTTCACAGTGAGCAATCCATTCCCATGGGGATAGAATCTGGACACTGAAATCAAAATTCAGTCCTTCAGCCTCTTGAGTGTCTAAAGCCCACCATCTGTTATTAGCAGTAGCAGCTGTTCTGGGCTACTAGTCTGTCTGGGCTTCTGACCAGGAGGAGACAAGGCCAATACAGCTTAGTCCTAATTAAGGCCTTAACAGCATCATTTGAGGCCACTCTCATTGACAGGTCGCCTTTCCTAAGTGAGTGACTCAGGGCCATCCTTAATCTGGGCCTTACATAACTTGAGCACCTGCAACTCCCCAAGCCCTGTTGGGAAGTGGGGGCAGCAACTCTGTGGGGGGTGGGGGAGGTGTGCTCAGGGCTGTAGGGATAGAAACGGGGCAGGGAGGCTGGTGGGGAAACAGGTGGAAGGGAGAGAGGTGCAGTCTGCCAGGGCGGGTTGGGTGATTGAGGTGGAGCATGGGGCTGCGGGTTTGGGTCGCTGCGGTCACTGGGACCACAAGGTGAAGCAGGGGCCAAAGGGCTGAGGAACTGTGGCACCAAGGGGCCAGGATGTGGAGAAGGGGCTGAGGGACCAGGTTGCTGAGGCTGGGAGATGGAGCATGGGAGCAAGGGGCTGGGGGGATTCGGCCTTCATGGTGGGGAGGAGGAGCAGGGTCAGGGGATTGGGCTGTCTGGGCCAAAAGCAGGAGCAGGGGTTGGAGGTCAGGAGACTGGGGCTGCTTGAGCGGGCACTGTACTTGCCCAATGCGAGGCATACACATCATGGGGCACTCTGGTAAAACCCACGTTATCCAGCACTCAGAGAACCAGCACATTCTGTTGACAGGCACTCGGGGCAGCTGCCCTGGGGCCAGTTGCCATGAGGGGGGGCAGCTTCTTTCCCCACCCCACCCCTGGCTGGCCGCCGTGGGGGCCAGTGGCTGTGGGGTAACTCTTCTGGCCAGGGCTGGCAGAGCAGGGCCAGAACAGGCCCTTGGGAGCAGGGTCGTCATTGTGTTCTCCTCCACCCCCCGCAGGGTCAACTGAGCGGGTCCAGCAGCCCCATGCAACTAACTGGAAAATTTGGTTATCGGGCAACCCCTGTCCTCATGTGATACTGGATAATCACAGTGCTTCTAAGGTACTTAATTTGGGGCATGGTGCTGGCCCAAATTTAGTGGAGCCCTATATAGCTGCATATTATGTGTATGTCTAAGGAAAGCCCTAGAATGGCGGGTGTGCACCAGCAGATCCAGGAGTTTAGCCACTTGACTGAAAGCCTTTTGGGCAATAATACTGTTACCCCCAGTTCAGCATCTGCATGGCACTGTGTTACGCCTACTGTGATGTGAAAACAACAAGTAGCCAGACATCTGGGAGCTGTGACAAGCCTCTGGAGCTTCCCACCTCGCTGTTCTTAACAGCTGTCCAAAGCTACCCCTACAAGCTGCTCTTAAGGTTCAAAGTTGACACGTAATTAATCAAGGGCAAGCAGGAAAGTCAAACTTTTGCTTTTTAAATCTGATTTTTTTGTTTTTGATTAACAAGTAATTGGTTAAAAATTAAATCATGCTGTCAGATTCTTTTAGCATGATTACTGGTAGTGCCACGTAATGGGGTCCAGATCCTGTTCAAACCTGCAGTGGTGTAATCCCAGAGAATGCCTAAACACTCCAGGGATGATAGTTTGTATTTATGGTGGTGGAAAATGATAGCACAATTCGGCCTGCAGCAATCTTTTTCACAGCTCTAGATGAAACCTCTTGAGAGAAAATGCTTATCCTTGCCTAAAGATAAATTATAACCTTTATTTTCTAACTTTTGATATGAGCTGGAAACTGATAATAAAATTAAGGAAAAATTAGTTGCTGATTTTTAACCAGACTTTTACATGCAAGATTATGGAAATAAATTGTCTGTACAAACCTCTTCTGCTTCCCAGTCTATCAAGTCCCAGTCGTAAGCAATTACTGCTCGTCTTCTTTTCCAAAACTCCAGGAAAACAGTTGCTGGAACAAACAGAAAAAGGAAACAAAATCATTTTCAAATGAGGAAAATATGTTAACTACTAGCATTACTGCTGAATGAAGCTGATACGTTATTTTCATGCGTGTGCATAAATGGACTTATTTAAACAAGAAATCTTTCTGATGATCAAAACTGCATTCACAAGGTATTGCTCTCTACTTTGGGTTGTGCCAGACATGATTGACACTTTGGAGGCTTCATTTATTGCTAATTGAACATGCTTAATTTGCAAACAAATGAGCTACAGATTGAAAAGAATAAAATGGTTCCTGTGAGTTGTCTTAGCTAAATTAAACAGACCAATGACAAAGACAAAGGTTACTTGGGGACAATGTAAATAAAAAATGTAGCTTGCCTTATCAGAACACTGTAAAATATACAGAAATCAGTATCCAGAAGAAGCAAAGAAATTTCTAATCAGATTCTATTGGACTTGCAGTGCAACGCAGAACTACTGCGGACACTAGAACTGGTGCCTCATCTTTCTAATCCATGACATTGCCTTTAACACAAAGAACATGTATTTCTGGCATTAATAACTGCAATTGTCCTATGGTGAGAAATAAAGCCAGGCCCAAATCAACACTCTAGAGCTCAACACCCCAAAACTTGGGGGACCTACATTGCCATCTGGCTAATGTCATTAGAATGGTCAAATCAAAAACCGAGACCCAGTCATCCACAGATCTATAGCTGGGTAAAGGTTCAGGTCCATCTCATATTCCTGCTACTGCAACTATTTTTAAGAGTGACTCCATCCACATATTAGTGTCCTGTATATGGTTTTAGATGTCCATGGTATTCATCATCTACTCATGACAAAGAGATAGCTGTGTTAGTCTGTATTCTATCAAAACAAAAAAGGAAACGTAGCACTTTAAAGACTATCAAAATTATTTTGTTAGTCTTTAAAATACTACATGACTGCTTTTTTGTTTTGATAATCTACTTGTATCTCTGGCTATAACCAAGAATTCAGAGATATGCAAAACTTCTGCAAACCAGATGTATTTGAATTTTATAATCAAAGATGGAACTAACTGTATGCCACTGTCAAACCACAATTTGGCTTTAGGCAGGGATTTTCAAAGGGAGTCAGATGCCCAAATCCCATAGGCTGTTTCTAAAATCCCAGCCTTAATTGGTTGTGACCTCTTTAACTAACCCAAATATTATGGAAGAAGGTGGGACAGATACTGGACTCCAGAATCCAATAGCAAAATTGGCCAAGGGAGCTGCCATTTCCTAAGGAAATAGCTTCTACAGTGCAGTTCTCTATCCTGGTCACAGCAGAATAATTATCATCCTGCAGATGCATTTTAGTTCTTCTGATTTGCCTATAAAAATAAAGGCTCTTGGAGCCCTTCCGAAAAGTTTAAAAAATGCTTACATAAAACCATAAAAACAGCAGCTTCTTTTCACCTCAAATTACTTTATGAGCAATCAGAAATAAAGCCAAAAGCATCTGATTTTCCATCTCCCCTACAAACATTCCCCTTCCTCTTTAAATACCCGGATACACATATGGGACTTGCAGTATAGGTTGAAAGTCACCAGATTCAGACTAATTTGGGTATATTTCAAAGTTTGTTAGGGAGACATTTTAGAGAGAGGGATTTGATTCAGAAATCTCCCTCGCTGCATGGGATCATTTTTTTAATATTCACTTTCAGAAGGGCCAGTTCAGCTATATGACTGGGTGCTTTTTAACCTCTTTCCCACCACCTAGGAAATGTTTCTCTGTGTAGTGTGGTGATCTCAGGTGCATGCTCCGCATGAAAACAGAGCTCCGAGTCCAAATGTAGCATTTGAAAACTCACATGAAAAAGGAAAAAAAAAATAGAATGGGCTTTCCTGTATTTGAGTGCAGCTTTTTAGATTCTCTTGGACTTACACATATGCTGTCATGATAGATGCAATACATAATGTCTAAAAAGCCAAATTATTCCTGAAGTAAACATTGGGTATGTACATTGAAGATGCAAAAATTGAGCCGTGTAAACCAATGTCTGCCCAACTTCGGAAAGGAATTTTGTTTTAGTGGGGAGTCTAAAAACATTTTCCAAGTGCAGGCAAACACTTACTCCTTCCGTTAGAAAAACAGCACTGCTGTTTTCTGTTGCAGGATACTGAACAGTGCTGCTGTCCCATTTAAATCAATGGAGTCAAAAATAGCCATGTACTGCAGATTATCATAATTTGTTAAGTACTGACATTGAGTACAGTTCTTTGCAAGACACAAAATGAATTCAGTCCTTGCCCCTGAAAGCCGGTACTCTCAGGGACTGATTCTGATTCTCAGGGCTTGTTAAAAATAGACACAAAAGATAGGCCACAGCAGGCAACCCAGAGGAGCCAATTGTTTGTAAGCAGTGCTATTATATTATTGTTATTACTGGCTCACTTTCTCTGGGCTCTGCAAAGAAATGAGCCTTTAGGAAGAACTTAAGGCAGAACTAGGGCAAGCCGAGGGCAGGTCTACACTAAGGCTACGTCTACACTACGAGATATAATCAATTTTAAGTCAGTTAGCCCAATTTTTGCCAGTGCCTCTCCTCAATGTAAATTCCATTAGCTCGATTTATGGACCACTAAAATCAACATATCGAAATCCTAAAATCGAAGTGACCCAGTAAGTGTCGCATTCAGTTTGAATTTAAGAATCCAAATGAAGTGTAGTGAGGAGGCGGCATGTCTTTAAATCAAATTCATTAGCCTCCACAGATATTCTGGATGTGCCCCACAGTGCACCACAGTTCTCCGCTCTGGCCTCTTATGTCTCCACTGTTCTCAACTGCATAGTAATTAAGCAACAGAACTGTTAAAATTTGGCACCTGGAAGCCCGTGGCTGTAGCGTCATGAGAGGCTGAAAAATCTGCTTTATTTTTGCTTGCTAGGAGTGCAGCTGTGGTGTCACTGCTTCAGTGCATACTCCTGCTAGCTGCCTTGTTTTTCTGTATTGCCTGGTGCCAGCTGCTCGCCCCCCGGACCATGTGTCAGGTAAGCTGTGGGTGGTGGCCGTGCTTGTCTGGTGGTATGAAAAACTTCTTTTCAGCCCTTCACATGATGTCCTCACCCCCACATCCCCTCCCTTCCCTCCTCCTGGAGGCATCACACAGTCTGGAACATTCCCATGCCCGGACACATCATGTAGCTTGACCCCAAACCAATAAAAGGAGGTGCTGCGCAAGGTGCCAGGCAGATTGCAATCGGTGAGGGTAAAGATTTCTGGGGACTGGCTGTAGCTGGGGCTCTTTTAGCTGCCCAGAGGACATCTCCCTCAGTGGTCATGATTTTCAGGGGCTGGTTGTAGCCAGGGGTCTTGTACCTGCCCTGAGCCATGTGTGTCTCAATGAAGGCAATGTATTAGCTATACAATTACCTCAGTTGTTGAAGTAAGGCTTGCAGACATGGACTATTCATGTCCTAAGGGTCTTCTTTTCCATGTGCAAACCTGGCTGTAGTCTGGGGTCTTTTAGCCTGATGATTCATTCAAGTTTCAGTGTAACAACTGTGTTTACTTGTGCATAAGGGTCTTCTTTTGCAGGTGACCTAAATCCAGCTCCAAGCCTGAGAGAGGCACTCCGTGGGTGGTCACAATTTGCGTGGCTGTCAAATGGGTACTGTCTTTTAGCTGCCATGGCCCATTACTGATGATTCGTTCGAGTTACAGCGTAACAGCCGTGTCTACTTAAACATACTTAACATGGCAGAGGAAAGAGGAGAATGAAATGTGGGAAGATGGCATCATATACCCACATCTACTTGTGCGGCCAGAATGCAACAGAGCTCAGAGAACTGTAAGATAGGTTCCCATAACATGCTGCAGCAGCTCTCGATTTAAGCTACTTGTGTGTGGCAACAGTAAGTCGATTTTGTGGGTAGCATGTAGGAAGGTGAACATGTTCAAAAATTGAATGGATAAGACCCAGCGTTAAGAAATCAATTTTAATAAAACTGATTTTATCTCATATAGTATAGACGCAGCCTAGAAGTGCTACAGCAACACAGCTGATAGAGCTGTAGCACAGTAGCACGACAGGTCATGATACTCTATGCTGATGGAAGAGCGGTCTCACTCCAGCATAACTACTCCATCTCTGTGTGAGGTGGAAGCTATGTTGACAGGAAAGCATCTTCCACTGACATAGCACCAGTGTGGACAGCTCTTAAGCTGCTGTAACTGGCATCACTCATGGATGTGGCATTTTCACATCCCTGAGTGACATACGTTAGATCAACAAAGTTACAGAGTAGCTCTGCTCTAAAATGAGGAAAAGGATGAGGAAAAAAAGGTGGATGTAGGAGAAGAGGAGAAACAAAGAAATTGTCACTAAAAATTTATTTAAAAAACTAGGAAAAGATAAATTAATCTGCCAATAAAATGTCACTTAGCTTGGATCACCACAAAGTAATTTAGAATAATCTTATAGTACAGTATATATTCACTGAACAAACCCAACCATCATTACCGAAACATTTATTAAAAAGCTAAAGCAGGCGACGGTGATAGCTTCCATGGGCCCCAAGCAAGATGTGGGTGCATGGTGTCTGTGTGCCTGCAGAAGGGGCGGGGCCAGGTATAGCCAGCCTTCACCACCCACTGGACCTCGGTGCTGGGTCCACCCTCAGAGCTGTGCAGAGCAGTGCTCCGGCAGAGATTTAAAGGGCCGGGGGCTCCAGCCACCACTGTTGCCATAGTAGCAGCATCAGGGGGCTGAAAGCACCAACCCCCTTTGAATTACTAGGCCCTGGCACAATCACCCCCTTTTGCCCCCTCTCCCAATCCCATTGGTGGGCCTGAGCTCAAGCTTAAAGGAGAATTGGTGTTCTCATTTATACTCATGTAACCCTATTAGGACAATGATGTTGCTTGGCTGTTACTGAGAGCAAAAGTTGCCTTCAAAGCTGTTTCAGACAGTGACTGGAGTATGCACTTTCCATGGTGCCATCGAGTTCCATTGAAAATAATCAATGTATGGTCATTTTGATCAGACCCTTGTGTGATGATACCCCATGAAGATTCGTATTACATTTATTTGTTTATGTCAATTTCTGGGTAAGCAGCACTGAATATGGAAAGAGGGAGATTAGACAGAGTAGAGGGTGAGATTTCCAAGACCAACCTGCCAATCCCTCACTCTCCAAGGACCAATTTTGCTGTGGATAGGAAGTACATTAGATTTCCTCCTTACACTATGCCTTGCATTTCTTGCAGAAACTAGCCCTCAGGGTATAGACAGGAATTTGAAATGCACACCCATATTGGCAACCTGTGTATATAATTTCCCCAGGGAGATGTGCCATTACTCAATATGACCCCTATCACATAGCAGGTGCTGTTAGAAAGATCTGGCACTGCTGAAAGAAAAGACCAATTGAAGACCAAAAATCCCTCTTGACAGTCACTGTTAGAAATGTATTCAAATAGTAACATATCACTTAACACACAGCATATGTTTTTGCTACACCCTGGACCTATAAAGTAGTACATATGCTAGTTTTTGTTTAATCCTATACAATTGCCACTCAGGAATCATTACTAGTTACAAGCGTGGACTGAAACAAGTTCTCAGAGGAAGGCAAATCAATTATGCACTGTGAAAACGTTCTTTGCAGTCATTTGCTGCAGTGCTTGTTCTTGAACTGTTCATCTGTGAATTACAGGCACAAGAAAAAGCAGCCAGAAAAGGCAAAGCTAGGTACATACCTTCCAATAGCCTTTAGTGAAGAGATGTACTGTAAGAAGGTTATTAAGGGTTCAGATATTTCAAGGCCGGACAACATCATTATTATTTTCCTTTTCCATTAACTTTTTACTAATTTTAAATTTTAAAGTAGATATATATATATCTTGTGAGAGAAAAACATGCACAACAAACAAACATGCTTACACATAAACTTCTTATAAAATAATGACCATTTGCTACCTGACCTAAACCATTTTAAACATCTTGGCTGCATCTACATAGCATTCACTTTTCAGAAGAGACTCTTCCAAAAGCAAAAACAGATGTGTAGACGGGGTTCCTTCAGGAAAAAAACCCGTTTTCAAAAGAACACTTCTTCCTGAAACAAATCACGTGAGATTATGCAAATGAAGTGTGAGATTTGTAAATCAGTGGCTCATTTGCATTTTTGATCTTACTCATTTGTTTTCCTCCTCTGAAAGGGGAATGCTGTGTAGATGCGGCCTTTGTGTGTGTGTGTATGCGTGTGTGTGTGTGTGTAAGATGGGAATGGTTAAAAGATAAATCATTTGAATTACAAACAAATTTTGTTTGTAAATTGTGTAAAAATCCAACAAGTTAAAATTAATTAGTTAAGAAAAAGAATAAAAAAAAAGGTCAGAGGAGCGAGATAGAGCTGGGTAGAGACAGAAGTGGGTAGAGTGTTGGGGGAGGCCCATGCATATAACAGGATCATCCCCATACTTCCAGGGCAGCACTCCATGCCTTTGACATTTTTTCTTGGATATAGCATGATGCTTTCCCTCAGAAGAGAGAAGAACTGAAGAAAGACTCCAGAAATTACGTCAGAAAATTTTAAAACTCTAGCTTTTCAGCTAGGATATAACTATCCACCTGGATACTGCCTATTTGATCCCTTTTTTAAAATTAAAATGCCCAGAAACTGAACATGAAAAATATACATTTTTATCCTTTCCTTCCATATTATCATTGAATCAGAAAAGACTTGTTTGGGAAGAGTCAAGCCAGTGCTTGGCATCTGAGCAACTGAATTTAGGCATACTGGAGTGTAAAGTCCTGGCTCACATCATACATTACACAAATTCAAACAAAGACTTACCCCACACTGCCATGAAAACAGCAAAAAAGACAGTAGCTCCATTGTCAAAAAGATGTGTTACCTGTGAATGATACCAGTAATTGGATGAATTCATTGTGTGAAGGTTCTAGTCACAACTTATTCTATTTTGTTAAAAGATAAAAATAAAAATGAGTGGTGCTCGTGAGAGTCCCTAGACAGACTTTTCTGAAGACCAACAGCCTGTCTGTGGGCCTTACCCTGAATGGCGCTGAACATGGGAGTTACAGGTATTCAGCACTGAGTTGAGATCAAGGCCCTCAACAGATGAACAGATATCCCTTCTATAGATTTATAGCTTTTAGGGTAGTTCATCCTTTCAGCCTGAGGTAATTTGTTTTGAGAAGCTATGCACAAAAGATGGTTTGCAAGTGTTATTCCAAGTGAAAGAATAAATGTTTTCTATTTGCATTGTTTAAATGTACCTTGGCATAAACACAGCTGTCTGACAACCTCATGAAGGGACAGTATTTATCACATATAGGACACATTATAATATCTGTAGCTTGGCAGACTTCTTTACTGGAAAAAGAGAAAAGATAAAGGTTGATACTTACATATACAACTATCATTCTTAAAATGAGCCAGTATATTTCTATGAAATTACAGCTGGCGAATTAAATTCCTCTTATCACATTTCTATGGCTTCCTGTTAGTAACGTCAATATGTCCCTGGCTGTCCATAAGACTTTGAGATACATACATAATGACTGTGCAGGCCTCCTCAACTTCATAAACGAATAATGCTTCTCTCAAGAAAACACATGCACTTTGAAATCTTTAGATGACATGCCCCTTTGTTTAAAAAAGTAAGGAGCATAATCCCAAAAGCCTGGAAAATATGTTGTAGTCGATAGTCCTTCAGTGGACAGAAAGAAAAAGAGGATGAGTTATTAGACTTTTACTATTTCTAAATTGTCCCTGAGCCGAGAATGGTCTCTGACAGAAGGAGTCAGGAATAGGATGAATACAAATTAAATAGAAATTTGTTCATTCCAAGGGACTCATTCTGATACTGCCTCCAGCTGGCAAATGTTGCCTGTCCTTAGAATCAGCCAAGAAATGAGCCCAGACGAAGGGTGAACTAGAGCAGTACTCAGGTTTGTTACTGGTGCAGATTCTACAGGATACAGCAGCGCTCACACAGACATGCAGTGCGCAGGTGCAACGTCTGCAGCGGCACGCAAGGTGGCATAACATTTGAAGAGTGTCATCCGCAGCACCACAGTTGGGCCACCCTTGAGGAGACGGACAGCTTCTCTCCGCTCTGCCAGCCAGTCAGAAAGCCACGGCTCTACCATCTCCCCAACACAGTGAGAAGCTATCTTTGGCAGCACCCTTAGCTTTACTGTTCATGCACTCAGGGGAACACATGGTATGCAACCCATGTGTCAGAGGGCAAGACAAGGGCAACTTGATGCACGTTCTTCACTATCTTGTGAAAGTTGGGCACACTCTTGCCTCATGTGTTCACATTGTTCTTGTTATAGACTTGATAAGATATGATGAATTTTTAAATAAGACATGAAAGAGAACGAAGCCACACACAACAACCCCAAACTTGTACAAATAGGGGTAATTTCACCAATAAAAGCACTCGCTTTACCTGACTTGGCAGTGGTTCAGTGTTGTGACGCCATACAAAAAGACAAACAATCCAATCAAGGCAGCTGGGAAGAGCATTCCTGTGTACCAGCCTAACCAGGCAAAGTACAAGCCAATTTTTTCACCAAAATACCGTCTGTTTAAAACACAACAGAGCAAAGTTAAATGGCAGTTTATATCAGTTATATTTATTGTTGTTTTGCTTACAGAAGGGAAGATTTAAGCTAAATTTGAGGGGAGAAATTGGGTTAAGATGTTATAAAACAGCAGCCTAAATCCACAATTAATTATCTGCCTGATCTTCAAAAATGCCTCACTGCTCAAACCTCCCATAGAGGGGAGCAGTGATGGATTTTCAACTTTTTAGAAAATGTGGTAATTAATTTAGCATGTCCATGAAACAAAGGCCAGAGGCATCTCTCAGTGACACAGGAGTAATTCCTGACTACCTCTGTTGAGATCAATATAATTACACCAGTGTAAAATTAGTCCAAGATTAAAGAGAATTAGTTCTAAAGTAGATCGATGAAGAACATGGTTACTAATCGGACTCATAACTGTTGCTTTTCAAGGAGTGTTGCACATGTCCGTGCCACTCCTGCTGTTGGTGTGCCCAGCTGAAGCTCCCCATGCTGCATATCCCTGCATTCACATATAAGGGGCAGACCCATCCTCAGCCCCACTCAGTTCCTTCTTGCCTTAACTCTCATGAAGAGGAGTAGATTTGTGGATCATACAATGGGCATGTGCAACACACATCTTGAAGAACATAGCTATAAAACAGGTGTGTGACCATTTTATCTTTATCTAATAACTGGACATGTGCATTCCACTCTTAGTGACTCACAAGTCATAAGACAGGAGGCACAACTGGAGTCTATGTCAATAAAGAATGAAGAACAATTTGTCCCACTCTAACATCATCTCTGGAGTCTTCAGCCACAGCACAGCTGGAAGCAAATATGTGGACCAAGGGCAAGACTGTCATTCTACAAATCAGGCAATGGTCTGCAATTGGAACTTGTGCCAGAAGTGCCACAGAAGCCAACTGTGGCCTCACTGATTAAGCTGAGATATTGTTGGACAGAATGATATTAGCCAAATCAAATCACTTGAAGATGCAAAATATAATCTGGGAAGAAATTCTCAGCAGGTGTGCACGCACGCACGCACGAGAGAGAGAGAGAGAGAGAAGATTTATCTCTTACTCTGTCTGTCAGTGCTATGAACAGTTGGGATGATTTACAAAGTGTCCAGATATAACATAAGAACATAAGAAAATAAGAACGGTCATACTGGGTCAGACCAATGGTCCATCCCAGTAGCCTGTCTGCCGACAGTGGCCAGTGCCAGGTGCCCCAGAAGGGGTGGACTGAAGACAATGATCAAGCGATTTGTCTCCTGCCGTCCAGCTCCAGCTTCTGACAGTTAGAGGCCAGGGACACTGTTCTTACCCTTGGCTAATAGCCTTTTATGGACCTTACCTCCATGAATTTATATAGCTCTTTCTTAAATTCTGTTATAATCCTAGCCTTCACAGTCTCCTCTGGCAAGGAGTTCCACAGGTTAACTATGCTTTTCTGGCATCTAAAGTATGCAAATGCTCTTTATCACTGGTTGTACATGCGTTTTGATTCATTGATTGATTGATTGATAGTTGCTGTGGAAGGAGGAAACCACCTTTGGGATGAGCTTTGGGTAAGGGTTCAGGTAAACATTGCCCTTATAGAGGACCACATATGGAGGTCCTGACATTAATGGCCATAGTTCCCCTACTCTTCTGGCCACAGCAATAGCCACCAAAAATGCCACCTTCATTGACAGGTGCAGCTTTGAGCAAGTACTTAGTGGTTCAAACAAGGACACCAATATCTCCTGACAATATTAAATTTAGATCCCACAGATGAGGGGGTCTTGCACTTCAGGGTACAACTTGACTAAGCCCTTTAAAAACATCATGGAAATGTCACTGTAGAAAATAGAGTGATTGTCCAGCTTAGGGTGGAATGCTCAAATAGCAGTGAGATGGTTGATGGATCTTACTACCAAACCTTGGTGTTTCAGGTATTATTGCCCTAAAAAGGTGATTTATTACAAAACAAAATGATATACGTGATAAAGCATACTTGATTGCTAAGTGCTACAGAGCAACTAAAAAAAAAGTTAGATTAAAGCACAGGGAATTACTTCCCCAGGATTCAGTTTAAAAGTTACAGCATCCAGGCAGGGGTGGGGGGAAGCATGCGGGGGGTTGGGGGGAGAGGTACATCAAACAGCCTGAAAAGTCCTGCCCTAAACACAAAGTAAAAAATAACCTGATTGCATCTGACTGAACACTTCCTTTCTACTTACATATCTGGATGCCCAGATTTCCCTGAGGCCTGGATATTCACTGAATTCCTTAAGCCTGCTCAGGCTTAAACATGCAAATGTTCTTCATCCAGGCTTAAACACCTTGGTCTCTGTCTTGTCCAGCCACACAAAAGAAAGGCTCCTCGGTAGGGAAGAGCTACAATTCAAAAAATCCCCCTCTCTCTCCTCACTGGCTCACCTGGCTGCTTGCCAGCAGAGAACCCACTGTCTCTGGGTTGAGCCCTTTACTGGCATTCATTCATGACATATGCCTAAGCACCTGGGGCAGCTATTGGGAAGGTTGCTCACTGGCACAGGTTTGCAGCAGAAAGCACATGACTTAAAATCCAGTGCCTGGGACATACCTTGGTACTGTGAATGAAAAAAACCCAAATGGGGAAAACAAAAGGCCTGAATATTTTTTATAATACATCTAAAAACTACAATTCTAAGATTGATGAATGGACTGCATTTATATCTACTATACACACAAAGGCTGAGAAAAATAACTGTTCTGGTATAATATAGCGTTCCAACAACCATCACAGGATATAAAAAGGAACTAGGGGGGAATAAGGGTGGCTCTGCCCTTTATACCTACGCACCTTGGCTCATGGCATCAGGAGGTGCTTGAACAAACCAGTGAGTACCTCTAAGTGAAAGAAGTTCCCAATGGCCATCTGCTGGGTGCATTTACACAGGAGTGGAATGCACTGTGCAATCATCTGAAGAAGAATTGATGAATCAGAGAGCACTCTTCTACATTGCTTTCATTTTCCTGTTTGGAACATCTCTCATCAGTCTCTAGAAAATTTATGTCACAATTCCAAGATGGACTGAAAGCATACCATGCCCTGATTGTGATGTCAGGTGCTTTACAAATCAATCAATAATTAAACTAATTGTAACCCAGAGGCTCTGAGACCAATGGGGGAGAATAAAGTCTGTTTTACAGCCTTAGCTAAGGGATAGGTGGCTTTTAGCTGATACTGCTCAGGTTCATAGCTTTAGCCTTGAATAGTCCAGGTTCAATCCTGCCTGGTGATGACCTGTCAGCACCACATAATGACAACAAACAGTTGAAAAGATCATTCTCCAGATTCATTTTAATGAATGAGGAAACATAATCACCTTGTGCTTCAGACACTTTAGAGCCATATCAAAGCTGGATGTTAAGTCTGCTTAAATATGTTTTACATCAGCACAACTTGTTAATGTTAATACTGAGCATCTGATTACCAGCCTCAAAGAGTGAAACCAGCCAGTACTGTTGCCTTTAGATTGCCTGAAAAACATTCTTGGTCATCCAGACATCAAGCCAACAGCTTCGTCCAACACCAAGCAGGATCTCAATTGTAACCTGTGCATTAAAACGGCATTAAAAATAGGTGCTGCCATTGATTCGCTCAACTTCTTCAATGCACGATGGAGACAACTAAGGCCACTTGTGAAGCCTGATCACTTAAAGAGAGTTCTGTGCTGCCTTTGCTTTAGTGCACACTGGCATCTTGCTCGTCACACTCACGTTACACTGTGATAACTCCACATACTTCTTGATTTTATATTGACTGATCAATAGGTCACTATTTTCATTCAATCAATATATCATACCAGCTAAATCTCTGCTTACATGCTACTATGAGTGCTATGGAAATGTACTCAAGTTATCCCAGAACAACAGAATGATCCCTCCCACTTATTGCTATGTGAAAGACTCTCATGAACAGGAGGGGGAAATGACTCACTGACTACAGAGAAGGAAAAGAGACTATACATAAAGCATTGACAAATGCACCAAGGGACTGATCTGAAAGCCACCAAGGGCAGTGGGGACTGTCTTCATTCATTTCAAAAGGCTTAGGAGCAAGGCCAAAGGGACTGAACTGATGAAAGGGACTGGGAGGAGAAACAGAGAGAGCGAGAGAGACCGTCTCACTTTCATCACTTTCAGGTCTCATGATTTTGCCAGCATGTTGACCCTTCACAGCTGTTAATTAACAATGATGCATTTGCAATTGTGCACAATCTGATGTTCTCACGCTCCCAGATACATCAAGACTAAATTAACACAGAATCACATGACACCCCTCAAAATCTGCTTCCTTGTATATTGCTAGTGACTAAGATCGCCACAATGGCCAATTAGAGTAACTAAAGTAAAATTAATGGCCATGGCCGTTGCCAGATTGACAGTGTTGGAGATTTAAGACCACATGTAATGACAAGGAAAACAAAAACAACTAAAACAAGCCAGCTTCTCTTATCACCCTGGCAATGTGACTTTAACATGACTTGAGAGTATCCCATCTATGAACGAAGAGGTTGTTCACTGTCCATTGCTCACTCAGTCCTGGCCTTTCTGAAGAGTCGGACAACACACATATTGGGTAGGAATGGTGGTCCATTAGGAACCTAACAGATAATGCTCAAGTCCCACTCCTTTTGGGCAGGGTTTACGCCACTTTCTACAGTACCCATTGCTGGGGAGCACAATAAAGCAAGCACTCATGACAGAACTAGACTAAAACTCTTTGTTTTGGGTACAGAAGCTCATGCATTTTTAACTGAGGTGAACAGCAGTTTTTGCTAATGTTCAGGGTGAAAGACGGGGCTATGTGGCATGTGCAGGAGGAGAGGCAGTACGGGGGTTGTTTCAGTGTGGGATAGGGAAGAGTGGGTGGGACAGTTGTAGCAGCTGGGAGGGGAGAGAGAGAAGGGTGCGCACTCCTTTGCTGCCACCCTTCCTCCTGTGCCTGCACTACAATCAGCAATGGGTGTGTTGTAAACCAATAGGCTATATGGCAGCAATCTAAAATACCATTCTGGGTTTGATGTTCCCTTCTATTCAGTTGCCCGTGAATACTCAGTAAGCCTCATGCCCTTCCCTCTGCCCTAGTTCGCCTCCCGCTCATCAGAGCTGCATACTGACTCAGCCATACCCTCACCCTCGGATGTGTAAACTGCTCTGACGACATTTCTTTCAGAGTCACGTTTGATGAAGCTGACTGGGAAGAGGAGCTGAATGAGTTAGTGCAGATTTCCAAAGGGAGTCTGTGCCAAGGTCTAATTGCAGTTGTGTGCCTGTCCACTTCCACATTGACATATATAAATGGTCATGAGCTACAATCACTGAGAAAGAACACTTGATTCAAACTCCCTTAGACTTGGCCAAGGGGCGCAAAAAAGATATTACAATATCTAAACAGTTGACATACAAACTAAAAATACATTACTATGCTTTACATTGGTTTCTAGAACATATTTTAAAACTACATGACAAGCAAACATCTACTATTGGATTCCTCTCTGAATATTTTCCCCCTAGAAAAAAGATACCTCCCATTTTATGAAGTTGAAAAAAAATGAGCTTTATGGAGCCTCAAAAATAACTCCGAGAGCTTCCTTGAAATCTTTCATAAATCCTTCAATTTCAAAGCACTTCAAAAATAAAAGCAAAAGGCTCCTATCAATTACAGTACTTTTTAAAATAAAAAATTAATAGCTGGATCAATTGCAGGCTCCTAATGGCCCTCTCAAATTACCAACATATCAGTGTATTCAATGATGCAGCTACATTTTCAATAAGATTTTATTAGAGACCCTTTTAGCCAGATGCGGAGTAAGATTTATTGGGCCCTTGGGTACAAAGAACAGTTGCATTCCCTACATCCGTGGGGCCACGGGACCAGATCTGAGGTGATGACCGTGCGGCCACTTTTTGGCATGGCCATAGCAGGTGTCATTTGGAAGAAGACAGGGAAGGTGCTGCACACAGTTGCTGCCTTAGGGACAAAGGCCAGGCAGCAGTGGGGGCGAGCTGTTGCCAGGAGCCGGGGGGATACGGTGAATGCAGCCTACCAGCAATGGGACCCAGCAGGCATAGCCTGGCAGCAGGATCCCAGGCAAAGTGTGGCAGCCACTGGGCCTGGACCAAAAGCAGTGTGAGTTGTACCGGAGGATCCCTCCCTGCCTGTAACTTTCCTGGGGCTCCCAACTGCTGGGGCCTCGTCTCCGTGCAGAGCATGACTGAGGGCTCCAGGGAGGGGACAGGAGGCTGGACGGAAGCCCCCGTCCCTGGGCCTCACCAGTAGTAGTATGACCCATAGGGTGAGGGCACAGATGGGGGGGGCTGCTCTTGGGCACCCAGCCCCTGCCCAGAGCAGGCAAAGGAGTTTGGGGCTCCATAGGCAGCTCTTACACTGCCCAGCTCCAGGTCTTGGTCTGGCCAGATCCTCAAAGGGAAGACAAGGAGCAGGCATGAAGTCACAATTCCAGCACCCGCGATTCCCCACTTCTACTCCAGGTCTGGTGCTCAACACTGTGCTCCCTGTATGGTCATGCAAAGCCAGATGCTGCATTTCTGAGCTTGGCAGAACTCTCTGTGGGCTTGGATGGGGGGTCTTTCTGCCCAAGGAACGCACGAAGAGGCCACCACCTGTGGGATTAACACCTGGTCCCCAGGCCACCCAATTTGGAGGCCCCTGTAGGGGCCCTTCTAGGGTTGGTACTGAGGCATAGCAATAGGGCCTAGCCAGCGGCAGCATGGCTGTTACTGCAGCTATGTTCTGAGGGGAAGGGGAACAAGCAACCATCCATTCATGTACCTCCTACCTTCAGAAATCTGGGCAAGCCTTTCTTCAGAACAAGGAAGGTTGGGAGATCTTATCCCCTTCAAAATCCTCTCCCATTGCAGGTTATGTTGACAGAAAACTCCACAAGGAAATCAGTTTTTCAGCTCCTCTGGTCTCCCTCCCTACAATTTATTCCACAGACATGGAAGATCTGGGCCTCAACATCCAATTCTGCTCTTAGATGTACTGGTGCCAGCACCCACTCACTGATCAGTGGTTGGGCTCATTTGTCAGAGGAATTAACTGAGCCCTTCAGGGTTCTGTTAGACTTTCCCACTACCTCATCTCACTCCGTATCCCTGTGCACATGAGGCAACATTTTAAAAGCAAGCAAAAAGTTTTACCGTACGAGGTCCAAGGGCTGATATTTATACCACACACTCCACGAGGCCCAGCACTCATAAAGCAGATGTCTGTGGTTGTCTGCTCCATGGGTTCTTATGGAATTTTTACTTCGGTAGCTTCCCTGAAATACAGATTTAAACATTAAGCAAAACATAATAGTTGCTAAGAAGTCTCTGGAACGAGGGTGTGAGTTTTAACTGAACAGTTTATATAGGGCAACCATATCTCCCTGTCCCAAGGGACAGAAAGATATGGGGGGAAGGAGCAAATCCTCCTGGCTGCAACAAGCCCCAGGGAGCTGGTGATCCCTGCCCTCCCAGTCCCAGGAAAGCAGCAGTCGTGGGCACTCCCAGCCCCGGAATTGGCCCCGGAGCTGTGGGTGCTCCTGCTCCACACTCAGCCTCCAAGGGCTGAACAGTACAATTCGTCCCTTTTAAAAAATAAGTCAGGACCTTCCCATCCCATAGGGGATGGATGGTCACCCTAAGTTCATACAGGATCCTTCATGAAAACAGACAAATTAAGCATTGGTTTAGTTGAATTAGTCTGTCTTAAAGACTAACAAATTTATTAGGTCATGAGTGTAAAACCCACTTCTTCAGATGAAAATGGAGAGGAAAAAAACCCCAGGCTTTATATAGCAGGGAGGGGAGGAGGGGGAAAAAAAGGTGACCTGTCACTAGTAGGACTACATAATGAAGCAAATTAAGTAAGATGTGTCCCCTTCCTGTGAATAATAAATGTAAATAATAAATCATGACCTAATAATTTTGTTTGTCTCTGAGGTGCCACAGGACTGGTTTTTAGTTGGGAAGCTACAGACTAACAAGGCTACTACCCCTCTGACACGATTTCACTTAAAGTTTAATTCTTCCTAGACCTGTACTTGGTAACTGGCATTGTTCAGCTCAGAGGTTGCAAACAGATGTCTCCTGCTCATGACCAGCCAGCCCCTCTATATTAATAAACAGGAGGGGGCTTCCACGAGGAGGGAGAAGTGTGTGCTCAACTGACGTAGTGTGTGGAGTGATTAGAACATAAGGACGGGTATGATTACACTGAAATGAGAGGTGTGATTGCAGCTCAGGTGGGCCTGGGTTTGCCTACCTAAAAAACTCCAGTCGGACTTCCAGTTGTTGAGTAGATACACCCTAAAACTACATCCACACTAGAGGGTTTTGTCAACAAAATGCCGGTTTTGTTGAGAAAACTCGTGGAGCATCCACACTAAAAATGTGGTCTGTCGCCAGTAAGTCAACAGAACCCGGCACTTTTGTCATCACACTTCTGCCTCTCACCCATGAGGCAGAACGCCTTTCTCGACAGACTCTGGCAACAACAAAGCCATGTGGACACTCTGGGGGGGCCTTTGCGGGCTGACAGGCACTCCTGTTTGCTGTGCTTCTCGTTGGCTGTTCTCTTGAGAGAATGGCTGGGCAGTCACGCTACTCTCTGTCCACAGCACGGATTGCTTTTTCAATCTGCTTTGCTGTCTGGCCGCAATCTGTCAACAGACAGTTGCTGGAAGATCTCTTCTGACAGTAACTTGTGTTGACAGATCACTGTAGGGGGAATTGGGAATCCTGACTTCTATTACCTGTATTCTTCATTAACTCAACAACTTGAGCTTGGTCATACCAACACCTCTGTGCCTCAGTTAATGTCACACTCTCCTCAAAGTGGTGTGGTAAGGTATAATCAGTTAGTGTGTGTGTAAAATAAGCATCTTCAAAGTGGTATTAATTGCAGTTCTGAAGGCTACTCACTTTGAGGGATATTTGTTTGGTACTGATGCTGGAACTATTTCAAATGAGGTGGCTATGGGCATAACAAGGGGTGTAACAGTGCCGACAAAAGTGAAAGATTCAGACTGTTGCTTTCTTTAAAAAAAAAAAAAAAGAAGCTATTTTACTACCTAAGCTTAATTGCAGGTGCTCAAATGCCATGGTGATGTGGGCAGTAAAAGAAACAATACACAATACATGATATTTTTACTGAATTCTATTTTAAGAGATTTGATTAGCTTAAAAGGAGAAGAGCTCTAGCTTTCAAATAACATTTTGGATTTCAATATACAATATATGAGTAACTGTCAAAGTGTGAGTCATAAAACCAGGAGTATGGCTTGTTGTGAAGAGCTAGCTGGTGATGGGATAGTGGACCCTTTTTATTTCTAGCTACTATACACTGTTCAAAAGAATTAAAAGTACATTAAATACTCCCCTAATGTTGTTTTTCCATACAAAACAATTGTGGTAGGATTGTGGTAGGAATGAGGGGGGATGAGCTGTTTGTGACTGCAAATGGGAAGGAGGCAATGCCCCCAGACACTCTCTCTGGATGTATTTCACACCATGAAAATGTTTAAGAACTCCTGTAAAACACTAAGGCTATGTTTACACTAGCCCCAGAGCTTTTAACGGGGCATGATAATGAACCTAATCGAAAGATGCTAATGAGACACTGCCATGAATATCCTATTTGGTTATAGGAATAGAGGGATTTCGAAGTGTGCAGGGTCTTTTCGAAAAGGACCTCGTGTAGACGAGCCATGTGCAATCGAAAGCAGCACTTTCAAAGTGCTGAGGCAGCACCTCATTAGAATCCTTCGATTAGGTTCATTATCATGCCCCTTTCGAAGTTCTGGGGCTAGTGTAGACATAGACTGAGTGTTACTATCACATTCACAGCCACCAGTGGAAGGCAGTAAGAGTAAGTCTACACAGCAAAGTAATTTTGAAATAACAGCCATGATTTAACAGGCTGTTATTTCAAAATAAGTTTTCTAGTGTCTAACAATGCAACTGCTGTTTCAAATAGCAGTTGGCTTATTTCAAAATAGGTAAATGTCATTGAGGCCGTGTCTACGCTGACAAAAAAAACTTCAAAATAGCCATGCTAATGGCCACTTTGAAGCATACTAATGAGGCACTGATATGCATATTCAGTGCCTTATTAGCATGCCACCGGCCACGGCACTTCAAAATCGCGACTTTTCGCTCCCGGGCAGCTCGTCCACTTAAGGACCCCACCAACTTCAAAATCCCCTTATTCCTATCAGCAGATAGGTGTTAGCAGATAGCAATAAGGGGATTTCAAAGTTGGCAGAGTCCTTTCAAAAAGGACCCCATCTGGACTAGCCGTGCGGGAGCGAAAAGCAGCAATTTTGAAGAGTTGCGGCCAGTGGCATGCTAATGAGGCGCTAAATATGCATTTCAGCACCTCATTAGTAATCTTTTAAATGGCCATTAGCATGGCCATTTCAAACTTTTTTGTCAGTGTAGATGTAGCCTGAATGAGGAACAGTGCCTATTTCGAAATAGCAATTTCAAAATAATGATATTAAGACAGGATAAGGCCTAATTTGAAATAAGCCATAGAGCATCAAATGGCTGTTTTGAAATAGGTTCTGTTGTATGTAGATGCTGTATTTTGAAACTGCTAAGTGCTATTTCAAAATTCATTTTGTGTTTAGCAGTGTTATTTCAAAATAAATTATTCCAGAATCTCTCTTCTGGAATATGCTATTTTGGAATAACGCTGCTGTGTAGATACACCCTATGTCAACATGAAGTGCAAAACTTTTCAGGAAGAGCTATCTACATTTTCGAATGACCTGGATTAAATGTAAGAAAGCTGAAAAAATGCTCACACCATCTGTTTAAGTAAGGAGTAACTTGCCATGGAAACCAGTGAGGATACAATAAAGTAAAATGAGAAAAGGAACAGACTCAGGCCTACTGATGTTGGCATTAAAGTTGAATCAAAAGCTAACAAGAAATGTTAGAAAACTACCTCATGAAGAGGAAATGCAGCTTCATAGGAGCCATTAGTAAGCAATCGATTCAGACCTAAAAGCCAAAAATATTAAGTTAATTAGAAGCAGGGCTAAAATAACTAACAAGAGGGCAAAATACATTTTTGTGCTGAGATTGGTAAATGAAGTGCAGCAAAAGGTACAAGTAACATATAGGTTATTCATGTGTTTATCAGACTACAGTAGATCACAGAGAAAGGATGAATACAATATCAGATACTTGCTACTGTATTTTACCATATTAGTCACAACCTGCAAATTGTTATGCTTTGAATTTAAAGCTTTGAGGGCGAGATTCACTGCAATGAAGTCAATGGAGCTACACAAGAGATTGACTTTCACCCCAAATATTTTGGTCTAATAATAATAAATAATAATAATAATAATAATAATAATAATATGAGATATATTTGGAACCTTTATTTAGATGAGATGCCACATTTCTTGGCAGTTTGCAAATTTCAGACAAAGCTTTAGAAGTTTTGCATTGTAATGAATGAGGTGAAAGCCTTAATTTCCATATTTAAAAACAATATTGTTACATATATTGAACCTAATGGTCTGAGAGCTGTTGGATTGATGGCCTAGAGACTGAAGCTATATATGGACAGCACAGCTACAAGACAGGGAGCAGCAGTGTGAGACCCAAAAACATACTTCACCTTTGACCCAAACAGAGCACACATGCGTGAGCGGGAGGCTAGTTCATTCTCCCTGTCCATTAAGGCTTTGGCCCCTCAGCCAAAACTGACAAATGAGGTACATAGTGCCAGCTGTCCCGTAGATGATTTACTTGGAAATTTACTGAAAGGCCGCTAAACACCTATCAGACAGTACAGTATTCGCTGCTAAGCTTGTGGCGTTCAAACCAGTGACCTAGAGGCAAAAGGCTCCGTAGGCTATTGCTCAGTTGGGGAAATCTTATAATATTACTTCAGTGAGATGCACTGGCTTACCATAAATACTGTTTTTGAACTGATGGACTGTTAGCATCTGCTACGGGTCCCATCTTGGTTCCTGGAGTGTCTACTGTGTGAAGCTCACCAGAGCTATTTAGCCTGGTTAGGCTCTCTACTCCCAAAGCCTACACAGATGATACTCTGATACTACAGTAGTAGGGGCCATATAAGTACACAGATGGATAGATAGATACTTAGATCCTGTGCCAAATAGGAGAACACAGTGGTACGGGCAATGACTGCATGTGGCATATGCCAATCTCCCACCCCACAACTCCTCCCAGTGACCAGAGGCGGAATCTGACTCCAGCCACAGTGCTGAGGTGTGGTGCTTCCCTAATTTTGAGAGCAGGGGGAAAAGATTCCTCCCTGGCCTGTTGACAGCTTGGAAACTGAATGGGTTTTCCTACCCAGGCAAGGCTCCCATGGCTGTCAGGTCAGACAGGGACCATTCAACCAGGAGCAGCACAAAGGCCCGCTAGAATGAAGATTATTCTTCCACAAGGCAAACAGAGAAGGGTGGAAGGAGGCCACAACTCTCCAGCAAACCCACGCCTGCATCAAGACACCATTTTCTGCCAAGGAAATTAGTGGAGGACTCAATCTTGTCTCCATCTCTCTACATCGAAAGGAAGCAGGCAGCTGCTGTAACCTCCATGTGCAAAGGGAGAGAAATGGATTCATGCAGGATTGTTGGAGTCTGAAACTCAGGGCTGCACAAGTTTCCTGTCCCTCTGAGCACCTCCATGCTTTGGTCTGAGGAGAGTTGTATGGGCTCCTTTTGCAATTGGCCAATATACCTCACTAGCATCATCAGCCAGCACCTTGAAAGTCTCTTGATTACCATATACCAGCCTATCCTACTGCACAGGGATAGAGTCTTTTGAGCTGTGAGCCACATTCTTTCATGGAAATGCAGTCTGGCATTGCACTGCGTCATCTTTGAAATGACAGGGCATACCAAGAAAAAGCTACTACCACGGTAATGTGTTAGCTATGTATCAAATAAGGAGATTTAAAAAAAAGAGCTGACCTATAAGGAACATGCCTTGACATTATTGATTTTTATACCAAATTAAAAAGCACCTTGCTGAGCACTTACCAATTTTGTTTTTTCCTTCTTCATATTTCACTCTTTGTAAAATATGATGTACTATTCTACTTCTTGTAGCATTGTTGAAGAAAGTGTCTTTGTTGTGTATGATGAAGCTAAATAAAAATACAAATGAGATTGACCCAGGAATATAGTATTTAAAGTACAAATATAAAATATGAAGTAGATGTTGTTCTATTAATTTTTACAGCACATTAAGAATCTACAGCATATGAGCAAAATACAGAGAACACATGATGGAGGAACTTGACCATGTGATTCAATTCAGTGCAATAGGAAACCTTTGCTCTTTAGCGGGGGTTTAAGCCAAAAGAGGAGATGTCTTCTACTTAGTCATTTAGTTTCCAAACATTACTTTTAAAAATGTTTAAAAACTGCACAATGGTAGGCACAAGAAATGGCTTGCAAAGAAATGAGATTTAAAAGAAACATTTCTAGAACACGCAGATCATAATGCCATTTCAGACATAATATGGAGTTTCTTCATTAGCATTCATATGGGAACATCCATTCCATCAAAAAAGATTCTGTTAACCAAATTAATATTGAAAACGACATAATACATTATTAATATTATACAATATAAAGTTAAAGTATTAGACAGGACAATTCAATACATTAACCCAGGGGTCAGCAACCTGTGGATCTGGAGCCACATGCGGCTTTTTAAGGCGTCATTTGCAGCTCCTGCCATTTGACACCTCTGCGGCTCCAGATGGTGCAATGGGCCTGCCCTGCTGCTGCTGAAACAATAGCAGGTATCCCCAGCCTGGCCAGCACTCGACTCTCCCTCTTCCTCCTCTCACGTCTGGCCAGGTCAGGAGTGAGAAAGGGATGGGGCTAGCCAGTGCTTGCCTGGGCAGGATGGTGGAGGAGGAGCAACAGGGGGAGGGGCAGCAGAGGGGGCTGTCCTCATTGCTGTCCCATCTGGGCTTGAGCAGAGCGTGGTGCGAGGGTTGCAGCAAGTGGGGTCCTCCTCCAGACAGGCATGGAGTGGTTTGGGTGTCTCTCCTCCCTCCCCCCAGTTCCTTTTCCTGCCCCTGAAGCTGGACCCCTTAGTCATGCTGCTCCTCTGTCCGTAGCAGCAGTGTGCTAACCTCTCATGCCTCTGTGTGGGCCAGTGTAGCAGTGTCTCTGTCACGAGCTTCAGGCTCTCTGGGCATGCAGTAGCACCCTGTCCCCACCCTGCTCGGGGCACAGTGCATTCTGAGTCAGCAAAGCAGCGATTGCCCGCTGGGCCTACTGCTGCTTCTCAGCAGGGGGAGGATGCAGAGCACAGACCCTTGCCCTGGGAATGCCTGCAGGATAGGTATATAGAGTATCACTGTCAGTACACAAGGCAATGCACTCTGTGTTGTTTTGTTTCATAGGACAGTGTAGCTCAATGACCAGTCAATGGGCTGGTATTGATCACAGAAACCTCCCTGACGCAATTTAAGAAGGCAGCAGGCCAGTCCCTGTGTCAAAAAGGTTTAGATAGAACTGGCCATATGGTTATGCAGCCATAATCCTGCCATGAAACAGCTCTTAATGATTTGAACCAGCTATTTTCTGCAACATACGAAGATTTGTATGCTCCAAGCTCGCGCCTGGAGAGGTACTCCAGCATTGCTAACAGCGTTGAACCAACACGGGAGGTAACAGATACCGGTTATGAGCTCTTGCTCGATTGGTGTAGAGAACGAGTGCCAGGGGTTGCCTCCGACGGTGGGAGAGATCGTCGCATCTCACTGGACAGTCACCACCCGCCTCAAGCTGGGCAGCCCCCAGCCAATAGGGTACTGTCCCGCCACAGTTCACCTGCCTCACTGGGTGCGTGAGGCTTAAGGTTCCCAAACGTGACAAGTGACCTGAAAGCTGAGCACCAGGCAAACCAATAAGAAAATCAACAAGAAAAGGAAACCATCAAAGTTTTAAGCTTGCTTGCTGGAATGTGTGGACCATGCTGACAGGTCTGACTGAAGATCTTCAGGACATCAGCGACACCCGAAAGACCGCTGTCATCAATGAGGAACTGAAGAGGCTCCAAGTTGACATTGCTGCTCTGCAAGAGACACGTCCCGCAGATTCGGCATCTCTAAAGGAAAAGGACTACACCTTTTTCTGGCAGGGTAAAGCCTGAGAAGAACCCAGGGAGCACGGTGTTGGCTTTGCCACCAGAAACACCCTTCTACAAATGGTGAAATTAGTTAAGAGTGGATCAGAAAGACTCCTTCAGGTCATACTTCAAACTCGCGCCGGTCCTGTCCACCTGATCATCACTTACGCCCCAACCCTGTACGCCGCACCGGAAGTAAAAGACAAGTTTTATGACGTGCTTAGTGCGGCCATAGCGCAAATACCTGCTTGCGAACAACTGTACATTCTGGGTGACTTCAATGCGAGAGTTGGAGCTGATAGCAACTCATGGCCTTTCTGCTTAGGCCACTTCGGTGTGGGAAAAATGAATGAAAATGGTCAGCGTCTTCTCGAACTTTGCACGTACCACAATCTGTGCATCACGAACACATTTTTCCAAACCAAGCCACAGCACAGAGTGTCATGGAGACACCCATGCTCAAAACACTGGCATCAACTAGACGTGGTCATTGCTAGACGTGATAACCTCAAAAACATCCTTCTCACACGCAGCTATCATAGTGCTGACTGCGATACAGATCACTCGTTAGTTTGCTCCAAACTCAAGGTGATTCCCAAGAAACTGCACCACTCTAAACCAACTGGAAGGCCCCGCATCGATGCCAGAAAGACGGCTAACTCAGACAGAGCTGAAAAGTTCAGAGCGACCCTGGAGGAGAATCTGCGCAGCAACCCTGGGGGTGCCGATGTGACATCCAGATGGCAGCATCTGAGGGATACAATGTACAACACGGCCTTGTCGGTGTTTGGAAGAAGAACTAGAAACACAAATGACTGGTTCAAAGCTAACTCCGATGAGATGATTCCAGCCATCGAAAAAAAGCACGCTGCACTCCTGGAGTACAAACTTTCGTCAAGCCAGAATACCCTGCAAGCGCTCAGAGCAGCCAGAAAAACAGTACAGCAGACAGCCAGGCACTGTGCCAACAACTACTGGCTCAAGCCATGCAGCAGCATCCAGACCAGTGCTGACTTTGGTAACCTCAGGGGAATGTACGAGAGCACCAAGAAGGCATTAGGACCCACCCAGAACAAGATGGCACCTCTGAAATCCAAATCTGGTGAAGTCATCACTGACAAAGCCAAACAGATGGAGCACTGGGTCGAGCACTACTCCGAGCTGTACTCACGCGAGAACATTGTGGTTAACTCAGCCCTCGATGCCGGCGAACTCTTACCAGTAATGGATGAACTGGACCAGGAACCAACTGTGGATGAACTGAAGAAAGCCATCGACAACACTGCAGGAGGAAAGGCCCTGGTCAGGATGGTATACCACCAGAGGTAATCAAGTGTGCCACAGACACTCTCCTGGAACCCCTACATGAGCTACTGTGCCCGTGCTGGAGAGAGGGAGAGGTTCCACAGGACATGTGCGACGCTAACATCATAATCTTGTATAAGAACAAAGGAGCCAGAAGCGACTGCAACAATTACCATGGAATCTCCCTCCTGAGCATCACTGGTAAACTGTTCGCTCGCGTCATCTCGGCAGACTCCAGAAGATTGCTGAGAGGGTGTATCCTGAATCAGAGTGCGGATTCCATGCAGAGAGATCTACCGTCGACATGGTCTTCTCTCTGAGGCAGCTGCTGGAGAAATGCAGGGAGCAGAGGAAGCCACTCTATATTGCCTTCTTCGACCTAACCAAGGGCTTCGACTTGGTCAGCAGGGATGGACTGTTCAAACTGCTCCACAAGATAGGATGCTGCCACAGTTACTCAAGATGATCCAGTCTTTCCACGAAGATGTGAGAGGAACCATCCAATACGATGGCACATTATCAGATGCTTTCAGCATCAGGAGCGGCATCAAACAAGGATGCGTCCTTGCTCCGACACTGTTTGGGATCTTCTTCACACTCCTCCTTAAACACGCCTTTGGATCTTCAACAGAGGGCATCTTTTTGCACACAAGATCTGACGGGAAACTGTTTAATCTTGCAAGGCTGAAAGCTAAATCTAAGGTGCGGGAAGTCCTCATCAGAGAGATGCTGTTCGCAGATGACACTGCTGTCATGTCACACACAGAAGACCAGCTTCAGAAGCTGCTGGATCAGTTCTCCAAGGCATGCAAGGACTTTGGGCTCTCCATCAGCCTAAAGAAGACAAATGTACTTGCTCAGGACATTGCTGTTTCTCCATCAATCAGCATTGACAACTATACGTTAGAGGTTGCCCATGAGTTCGTTTACCTTGGGTCCACCATCACTGACACCCTGTCCTTGGAGACTGAGCTAAATAGGAGGATCGGTAAAGCAGCCACAACTCTGTCCAGACTCAACGAGAGAGTGTGGAATAACAACAAGCTGTACACTCACACCAAAATGCAAGTCTACAGAGCCTGCATTCTCAGCACCCTCCTTTATGGCAGCGAGACTTGGACCCTGTACGCCCGCCAGGAAAAGAGGCTGAACGTCTTCCACTTACGCTGCCTCAGGCGCACCCTTGGAATATCGTGGAAGGACGGAGTGTCCAACACTACCGTCCCTGAGCAAGCTGGAATCCCAACTATGCACACCCTCCTCAGGCAGCGGCGGCTTCACTGGCTTGGCCATGTCCACAGGATGAATGATGGAAGGATCCCAAAAGACATCCTGTATGGCAAGCTAGCCTCTGGCAAAAGATCTCCCGGACGCCCCCAGCTGTGCTACAAAGATGTTTGCAAGAGAGACCTCAGGGAACTAGACATCAAGCCAGACAGCTGGGAGGAGCTGGCAGACGATCGCAGCAGATGGAGGCAGGAACTATACAAGGGCCTTCAGAAGGGTGAGTTGAGGATCAGACAGCTAGCAAAGGAGAAGCGAGCCCACAGAAAGCACAGCAAGGACCTGCCAGACATCCATTACATATGCAACAGATGCAGCAAGGACTGTCACTCGTGTGGGTCTTCACAGTCACAGCCGACACTGCAAATGAGGATGCCAAACGGAACTACGAAGGGCGCGATCCATAGTCTATGTAGACTGAAGGATGCTACTACTACTACTACTACTACTACTACTAAGATTTGTGAATAGAGAAATTCTTACACTGCTCTCTCCACAACACAATGTGCACATACCCACACACAGCTTGTGCACCTGAACAGCTAAGGAAATGCATTTGCTATAGAATTACTCAAATTAAATCCTTTCTAGTAAGCCTGGGGCAGCTCTACATTTCGTTTTAAAACCAGCAACTTCGAATCTCAGAGCCTGGCCGCATACACTTGGGTGCATACTACAGAGTTAATAACAGCTGTGTAAACGCCTTCAGGCACAAGCTGGATCAAGGAACTGCTACACCGTCACTTTTAGTGCTGTAGCACAAGCCCCAAGAGCAGTGAAGACAACCCTTACTGTTTTGGTTTACTGCTTCCAAGGATTCGCCTTTGTTGTTAAACGAGCTAACAAAACTTCAGCTCAGCCTGAGCTTGGCTTGTTTTGAGACTTCTGCTTTCTTGCCTCTTTCGCCAGCTTTTTCTGTGCCTCTTCAAAGAGGCATACAAACCTTTTACAGCCTGGAGTGGGCTAATGCTTCCCACCCAAAAATCAATATGAGTTAACAGAATTGGTCCACCTCTCACTGTTTTATTCTAACTTCTAGCATCTTGCCCAGCTCATTTGTCATGTTTTATAACAGACATCAACTGAAAGACATGCTTAAAGCAGATTTGTGGCTTTTAAAAGTACATCAGCATTTTCTTTGGTTCTTCAATTTGATGTTCACCTGACTTCCCTCACCAAGGTCTCCCCTTCCAGGTAGTAGTAAATACAAGTGACCTTTGCAGTTACTTTTGAGACTAACTCTCACAGCAAGTTTCACTTTAACTTAATCATGAACTCCTGCATTGAGAGCCTTACATTCCTTATGTAGGTTCATTCCACCTGTGGCCCAGATAAGACAGCAAAAAGGCTTGTCCATTTTCCTTGCAGATGTGAAATTATTCTGCACATTTATTATTATTATTATTATTATGTCACTATTTATGGAGTGATACAACTGAGTCTGTAGGTTGTTCCTAAATGGCTGTGCAGGCACACTGAAAGCTGCTCGCTACCTAACCACTTCTATGTCATATGATATGGCTGTCTGTAGTGAGTAGGAGTGGCCACTCACTGAACCCAAAGGGGAAGAAACCCTCCCCGAACCTGGGTGGATGGAACTTAGCCCCACTGGCTTACCAGACTGGAAGGCAAGGGGCAGGGCTACAGAAATAAAACTCCAGCCCAGAGCTCAGTGGGGGCCTAGCCGCTGGAGGAGCCGGATGCAGACCCTGAGCTCTCAGGCTGGGAATTGGATTCCTTGCGCCAGGAGGCTGAGGACTGGCCTGGACCATCAGGCCCTCTGCCAGACAACCCAGAGGAGGATCTACCAGCTGTGGCAGAAGCTCTGGACCCAGAGGAACCTGACCAGCACCCTGGCAGGTCTGAGGAGGGGGGGAGATCAGGAAGTGACCCAGGGATAGCAGGTTTGGCTTGTTGCGGTGTGGATGCCTGCTGACCCTTGCAGCAGACTGCTCTGCCACTGTCAGGGCCCTGAGCCGAGGTGCCGTGGAGTGGGTTGGCCTGTGCTCCCCCCGCCACTCCTAATCTATGGATGGCAGTCTCCCCCCTGCCACAGGTCTAGGCATACACCTGGGTTGCCTAGTGCTCTCTGCTTGGTGAGGGCCTAGGGGTATCGACTGTTTGCTGCCCTGCCTTACACCAGGGCTTGGGCTTATTGGCTGTATATTGACTTTATATTGTCTCCACTTGTTTGTCACCCTGCCCTGCACCAGGACGCTGCACTGGACTGTGCACTCTGCATTGGACTGCTTGTTCGATGCCCTGCCTTGCACCAGGGCCTGTGCTTAGTGACTGTTTGTTTGCTGCCACACCTGGCACCAGGGCTTGGGCCTTTTAACTTGGGATTGAACTAACTGTGTTGACTGCCCGGGAGCCGGGTGTGGGCCCACTGAGGCCTGCACCAGGAGTGGCTGCTCAATGAGACAAGTGGCCAACACTGTTTAACATTAAGATGTATAAAAAATACAGAACTGAATGCTGCTGGATGAGGCAAAGGGGCTGAATACTGATTGGCTCCAAAGGATGCCTCACTTTAGTTACTTGCATTTATTTTTAAATTTGCTAACTTCAGCATTAAAACACCAATCTGTCTCGCTGAGAGTGGAGAAGGAACGAACAAATAACACACTGAAATAAATGCTCATCTAGCAGAATCCTGTCTTTTCCAGAACCGTCTAAATCAATATGATTGCATATGTCAGTAACACCAGGGAAAGATATTAAATTTCACGGGGACAAAAACTGCAGAGGACAGAAATGGAACAAATCACCAGGTCACTCGATCCATCCCTGTACCACATTCAGGAAAATGCATGTTAGCAGAGTCATTGAACAAAATGTGGGGTCTTATTTAGCCTAATTCACCATTATGGAAGTTCTCAGAAATATCATGGGCCTCAGCCAATTGCTTCCAAGCAACAATTCATGGGAAAACATTTTCAAAAAAGTACCAACTCTCACAAAGTGATTTTTAAGACACACACAGATATTCACCATGGGTTGTTGAATCCATGGTTCTCAAACTGTGCCTCTTCCATGGAATTTGTGTCACCCTCTTAAACTGTCATCACTGTGTCTCTGGCACTTACCTTATTATAATGTAGAGATCTTTCAGTGTTTCCTTTTACTTATTAGTATAAACACTGCACACATACACTCTCACACCTATCTCAAGGTGATTTGCTGTAATATAGCCACATTCCCTGATTGCAATAGTCCAACATTCCTGAAAATAATTTCTGAAAAGACCTGGTGCCAGCTTCATGCCTAGCTACAGTGATTCTGCTCAGGCATATGGAGTCATACCACACACTTACTCACCCCATTTACTCAACTTGTAACTGGTACTATTTTGATTACAGAAGAACTCCCACAATTTCTGTTTTTTTACTGTTCTATTTCTCTACTATGTTCTGTTGTTTATCTTATTCTGAGCCTGTTTCACTCAGTTTAAAAAGTACACATCAGTGATTTCAGTTTTGAGTGGTTGGGGCTACACTGCTTTGAATACTAACCTATAGTAGAAGCAGGTTCTCATTCCCTCGTATGTTCCTCCAGCGGCACATAGGAGCTATTGGGCTCTACAATCATTCAGCAGAAAATTCCCCCAGAGCGGGAATAGCATCAGGCTAGCATAGTACACTGCATTATGGCTCTGTGTTGTTTTCCCACAAAACTGATAGCAGATGCACAGACATGGAAGGTGTATCTCAGAGGTGAGAGGAGTGTCTAATTTATACCAGGAACCACACCAGATCCCACTTTTCTCAGCCTAGAATTTAGGCAGCACAATGATGATTTAAAGCCAATTTTGCCAGCTTTTGTTTGTAGGATGCTTTCCGGGCTGCTCCTTCTTTGGTAGCTACTCTGTTAATTTGAGCGCTGAACTGTCTCAATTTAAAGACCGTTGAACGGTCAACAACATTTAAGGCTGGATCTAGAACTGGAATATGAAAGGAATTCCCAGGATGCTCTGTGAAGTGCCTCATACTACCTGTTTCAATTCAGGATGGGTAAACCTCACAAAATTCCAAGATTTAGTCTAGATAAGCATCCACTGAACTTATACAACTTCTATGAGATGAAAATGACATCACATGGAGCTTTCTGAAGTGATTTCTAGCCCTTTCAGCCTCCAGATGCCTTACAAATGCCTAGAGAATAGCGTTTGCTGAGCACTTCTGTTCCTGTAATCCTGACTATGATTATTAAACACAACCCCTATCCC
Organism: Carettochelys insculpta; assembly: GCF_033958435.1. Classification (NCBI taxonomy): domain Eukaryota; kingdom Metazoa; phylum Chordata; order Testudines; family Carettochelyidae; genus Carettochelys; species Carettochelys insculpta. The sequence goes on from NC_134137.1 coordinate 288,128,106, forward strand.
TCATACATTTTCTGCAGTAAAACTTAAGGGTGAGTTTGATATAAATTTGGGTAAATGATTGAGTCACTTTTTATTTTAGCCAAACCAATTAGCTCATGCATAGAATAAAATCTTTTGTACCCTGTTATGTCCTATCCTCTATTAAATCAACTAACTTGATCCTACAATCCATATTCTGTGTGCAGTCCTTGCTCAGGTACAGACACCAACTGATGTTAACAAGACTACCCAGATGACCAAAGATTCAAGGTTCAGTCCTTAATTAAATACATTTTTGAAAGCATCATACAGCTGAAATAGACTGCTCTTGCATCTGGTATATTATATGGCACCAAGGAAGGTTAATTGCTTTGAAGTGAAACTGGTGGTTCCTTAATTAGTCTATAAACTGGAGATATCAAACTCTTCTGCTACAACTAACAAGGCAAAATAAAGGCAATAAAGCAAACTGACATGAAACCAATAGTCTCAGACTAATGCAATGGCAACAAGGAACAAAGCACCTGATTAAGTCCTTTTGATACATTCTATTTTGAGAATTTTCCATTTTGTAAACTTCCACTGCGCATATACTTTGGGGGCAAAGTTTGCTCTCAGCTCAGTGTGTTTAGCTCTCTCAGTTGAAGTTCTGTCCTTGCTTTTGAATCCCCATGCTCTTTGGCACTTCTTTCCAGAGCCAAGCCCTTACTTTTGGGGCTTGCATAGATGTGACCACACCCTGGTTCTTCCCCTCATTCCTTGAGGCCACCTTGCACAAACCTTTCTACAACACCGCAGGGTTCTCCACCTTAGGCAGTCCTCCCAACAGTTTTCCTCAGCACTTCTTAGCATAGGCTCAATGTGCCTTAGGTGGCAAGTGACTGGGATTCACCAGCAAATTTTGTCTGCTAGTTGGATAATTAGCTTCCCAGCTGGGGCTAGGTACTGTCAAGGAGGGTGAGGAATGCCTGTCCACATGCCCAACAGCTGTATATGCTCCTTAAGGTAGAAAGAGGAGGTGTCAAAACATTCAGTCTGGAATCTGACATTCTTTTGTTTACACAATATATCAATTTCACCTCTCTACTTTCACACATTTCCAGCCTCAGGTGAATCTAGCTGGTGCCAGGAAAGGCTCCAATATGCCAAACAGTGTCACCAATGCAAAAACAGGAAAGTGCCTTGCTAGATCTTCGGCTGCAGCTTCTTGAAGATTTGGCCAGTGCACAGCTATATGTGTGTGAGCTAAATAAGGGCTTGCCTGACTGGGGAAATTTACTGGTACAATATCCCAGTGTATTTATAGACCTCTAGTTACATCAGTAGTACTCTCCGTGTGGACATTTATACTGGCATAATTATTCCAATACATTTCCCCATGTAGAGTAGATGTAAATCCAGGAAAATCTTCAAGTGCACCATACTGTGAGAAGTTTCACAGCGGTAGCCATGTTAACCTTTATCCACAAAAATAATGAGAAGTCCCGTGGCATCTTATAGACTAACAGATTTTTGTAGCATAAGCTTTCGTGGGCAAAGACCCACTTCGTCAGATGCATGATTTTTAATCTGACAGCATCTCTTACTCAGTTGTATATAAAAAATGCTTTGGCTTTTACTTTACACTACTAAGTACTTTTTTCAGCTTTACACTTCTAATTAGTCAATACTTGTTTTCTACAACCAATGAGAAAATCATGTAAAAGAACCTAAAAAACCTGGTCACCTCTGTGGCGTGAAATTCCAAGAACAGTTAAAAAGCCAGCACACATGTCACCAACAGAATATTTAACAGCAGCTCATCCAAATTCAGAAAATTCTTATTGAGGGAGAATTGACTGGAACAGCAAACAGGATAGAACAGTAAAATCTTGTCTGGCCAAAGCATGAGCAATGGAAAGGAGAGCAGCTGGCTCACTAACATATTCGTAACAAGATAAAAGATTAAATAAAGAGCAAGGGGGAAAACAAAGTCAGGTCTACTGAGGAAAAATCTTCAAAGCACACAAAGATATAAATGAGGTGCCAAGCAACAGTGAGCCCATTAATGAACCTAAAACAGTATTTAATCAAATGCATACATTAGGGCCTTAAATATGAACAAAATTCGTGTCAGGGAAGAAAGAATGTTCTTTCCTATACTTCAGATCTCTTCTCTCCCTGGCCTCCTATAACTTTCCTGTGGGCCCTAAATTCAAGCACATTTATCACAGGCACTAATGTAAGAAATACTTCCAAAGATCCTCATTTCCTGGCATTCATTCTTATTGGAGTTCTACTAGCACACACCACGTATGGCTTGTTTTTCAGGACATGGTGCAAGGCCAATGTTTTCTCCAGGTCTCTGAAGAGGTTTGAGTCTGACTGGTTAGGGTTTACGGCAAAGAGAGTTGGTGGAGAAAGTCCTGCTTGTTGATTTCTGTTAGGAGTGGAATTTAACTCCTTTTTTTCTGGGGTCTTCCTGTGAGGCTTTTTTTTTTTGTATTACTATTTTAAATAACACCAAAGTCATTCAGTACAGCAGATAGATTTATTTTATACATGAATATAAACCTTAGTAATTAGTATAACCACAGTGAGATGTTTAGCAAAGGCAACTTGGTCAGGGTCTCTTCTCTCATAGGAACTCCTAGAATCAGATACTGCAGGGTTTTAGTCTTTGGCTACACCTATACTGCCACGGAAGATCAGCCTGCTCAGGGTTGATCTTCCGGGCTTTGTTTTGTGTTTGCCTGAAATGGCACTTTCTGGAGCCAAAGTTGACCCTGGAACTCCTCATGAGTAGTGAGGATTAAGGAAGGTCAATGGAAGAAATGCTCCTGTCAACCATCTTCCATGTAGACAGCCATAGCAGTCAACTGCTGGTAAGTCAATTTTAGTTACGCAATTGGCATAGCTAAAATTGTATATAAGTGGTCAACTACTATGTCTAGTATAGACATTGCCTTAGCTTCAGCATGATGGAGTTATCTTTTTCTTTTAGCATTTTAGTCTGTACTGCCTCTTTGCTTTTTTTTTGCCTCCAGGCCCTGGTTACTGTCCTCCACACTGCAAGTACTGAAATTATCCATGAAGGACTCACCTATCCTTCACAATTTGTTTCAGCCACTGTTACTTAAAGCATGATTCTGTTTGAAAAGTGACTGTATAAACATGGCATTGTACGGCTACCAGTTATTTCTACGTTAAATCCATTCATTTTATAAGCATAAGAAGTTGTGGGTTGTTTTTTTTCCCTGTCAGCCCTGAAAATTCAACAGGCATCTGAAAATTACCCTGAGTTTACTTCTTCTTATACATCATTCTACAGGCCTACCTATGTCCCGAGAAGCATCTGTGCAATGCTGTGGCCTTTTCATGCCTTTGCACAGGTATAACTGATTGGCCCTGGAGCGTGCATTCAGCGAACAATTCTGTCAATGGTGCATAATGAAAACATACTACAAAAGAAAACTCAGCTCTCTTCCAGAGCTCTGCTGGTGCTGCAGTGATAACAGGAATAAAAAGCAAAACAAATGTATTTTAGTTACTGATGTAAGCAGCTGACACCCTGTCTGTACACAGATCTTCAGTGTAAGAAGGTACCATATGCTACATGGTCACTTTTTGGAGCACAGCTGTACTTTTCCCTTTATTTGGCATTAAGTAAACAGAAGAAAACGGTTTTTGTGTTTCTAGCAAATGTATTTTTGGTAGTCTCTGAATAATAGAAAATTAGGCTGTGCCTAACTCCTAGTGAAGTCAATGGGAGTTGAGTGCTTTTGTAAATTTCACCGGGCACCTACATGCATTCTTAGGTGCCTACATGTCTTTGTAAATCTGGCCCTAGATGATGTTATGGGAACTTGTATGAGTAGTCAATTACTTATGTAGGGGCCTGACTGAAAGCCGACATGAATCAAAGGCAAATTTTCCATTGATTTCCCTGGACTTTGGATTGAATGTGTAAAACTCAGGGATTGTCTACACAAACATTTAGTTTGCAGCAAACTAGGGCGTAAATCTGCCCCATGCTAGCTGGCATGCACTAAGTATCCATGTGGACCCAGCTGCCACACTGTACAAGTTCCCTAGTGCATTCAAAGGGGCTTGCACTAAGGAGCTGTAGTGTCGATATTCCAGCTAAGGCTACAGCCTGAGCTCTGAGACCCTCTCACATTACAAACTCCTAAGACCCATATTCTAGCCCAATGCCAAGAGTTTACACTGCTGTAAATCACTCCTGCAGCCTAAGTCCCATAAGTTTGAGTTGGCTGGTGCATGCCAACCACGGGTGTCTATCTTTAGTGCAGACGCACTCGTAGTAAGCAATAGCAGGGTCCACAAGAACACGTTGGGTATGTCTACATGTCAGCATTATTTCAAAATAGGCTATCCCGGAAGAGATTTTCCAAAACAGCTTATTTTGAAATAATGCTGCTACACACAAAATGCATTTCAAAGAAGCCCTGGGCTATTTCAAAATGAAGTGTTCAGACACAATAGAGCCTATTTTGAAGTAGAGCTACTGGATGCACTATGGTTTATCTCAAAATAGGTTCTATTCCCTGTCTTTACAGCACCTATTTCAAAATAGGTAAACTTAATTCCACAAGGAATAGTACCTATTTCCAAATAAGCCATCCACTATTTGTGTAGACATTAGTAATGTTATTTCATAATAACAGCTGTGTAGACATACGCTTAGTGTGGAGGACATTAATGTAGGGTAAAATTACACCTCAGCTTGCTACTAATTAAGTGTTTGTCTAGAAAAACCTTTCAAAATGCAGACAGACTTCTTGTTTCAGTGATTTGTACAGAACCTCATGACATAGAGAGAAACTACACAGATCTATTCCTTAACATACACATTGAGCATTGGCTTTGTGGGGATTAATCTGGTAGTATAGTTTTGCTTTGCATTAAAATTAGATCATAACATACTCACTGATGGATCCTTTGCTGACTGAAAGGGGCAGTATAGCAGTCATTCTCCTCCAGGTCTGGCAGTGTCTCCTTGTCCAGTCTCATAGGCTTTCTAGGTAACCATCCTCGAAACCTGCTGATATGTCTCTCAATCCTGCAGTACACAAAAGTTAACATCAAATGAGACAGCGAACAAGCAGAGCCTGCTTGTCAATTACATTCTAATCAGCCAAAGAGAGATTTTCTCAGAACCCCCCCACCATATGTACACTCCACCCCCCAAATAAGGAGACTCTAGAATTAACGGTTACTAAGAAGCCATACATGACATTTTTGAGCCCCAGCATACTCATTGAATAATCCAAATTTGGTAGACCAGTGTCTTCTTGTTTGTGTCTAAGAGAACAGCAGAACTTACAGTGCATGATGCTGCAAATGTTCGCAAAATTCTCGCCAATTCTCTAAGCTTTCATTTCTTGGGCTTTTTAGAAAGCTTAATTTATATGTTGGAATTAACTGACACTGTGCACTAAGGACAATTAACATTAGGATTGCAGAGACCATGACAGAGAGCACTGGTAACACAATCCCAAGAATTTTTTTAAAAAAAGTCATTGTTATTTACCACAGACTCATACATCACATAGGAGGCTATTAAAATGAATCACTTCATTATTTTTTTTCCAATTGCAACATCTTGAGGTACTACACACTTTATCAAATCTCACTACTCAGAGCACGAGGTTTGAGAGCCGACAGAGAAGCAGTTCTCACATTTAATAATCTCACTTTAGCAGGTGAAAACAGGTAAAGAAGAGCAAGTTTATTTGCAATGCACTTATATGAACACATATAGGCAGTGTCTACACAGGCCCCCACCTTCCGGAAGGGGCATGGTAATGAGCAGAGTGGAAGATCCAAATGAGGCACAGATTAAAATATTTTGTGCCTCATTTGCATATTCCCACAAGATCTCACTTCCAGAAGATCCCCTTCCAGAAGCAAAAGCTGCTTGGAGCAAAAGCTGCCTCTTTTGGAAGGAGCCCCGTCTACACAGCAGCTTTTGCTTCCAGAAGGGGATCTTCTAGAAGCGAGATATCACAGGAATATGCAAATAAGGCATGAGATATTTTAATCCATGCCTTATTTGCATCTTCTGCTCTGCTCATTACCATGCCCATTCCGGAAGGGGAGGGGCCAGTGTAGATGCAGCCATATTGTCACCATGGAGAAGAATTACAAATTATTGGGGGTAACATCCTAAACCAAAACCGATTGCAAACAAAAAAGCTACAGAAAAAACATGGAGAAAAATTTGCTTTGCAAAACGTTTTGTTTTTTTTAAGAATACTTAGTACCTTAGCATCTGCCCTATTACCTCCTGGGGGTGACAGACATCAGTCCCAATTGCGCAGATATATTCACAAGCCCAGCTTTAAATGATCCTATTTATGGAGCTATTTATGAAAATAAAGGTAAGCACTAGGCAAGTCTTTGCAAGACAGGGCCACAAAGCCTGATCCAACACTAGCTGAAATCAACAGGAGTCCTTATAGTTGCTTCAGGGAGTGTTGGCTGATGCCCATAATTTGGAAATTTATCTGACTCTTCTGCCCCCGCCACCCAATCAAACATTTGCTAAACAAACCTGCAACCCAAGCAATATTGTCTGCGGTCAGAAGAGTTCAAAACATCCCTACTGAAGCAGATTGGAGAGCGGAAAATTTATTACAAATTACTCCAAAATTGCATTCAAAATAAAAAATATCAGCTTTCATCCTCTCCTTCACAATTCAGTAACTGACTATCCCTTTTGTGTCTTCTCTAAAGGCAAAAAAGTGCAAACCATTATTCACACACACTGGTTCAAAAATTTGAACACATTTCCTCTGCCTGTATTTACATGTCTTTAGGGTTCTCTTCCTGTGGACAGTCTAGTGAACAAGATTACCGTTAGGACTGCTTGCCAAAACTGGAAATTTTAAGGAAGCATAGCAGAACAGTCACAGAAAATGAATTTTAAATTCTTAATCACGTCTATATGCACTGAACGCTTGAATGGATCTGGAAGGTGCAATTCCCAGCTGGAACAGATGCACCCACCTTAGCACTGGCTAGTACAGTAAAACTAAAGGTGAAGCTGCAGCAGTGAGAGCAGTGGGATGGGCCATCCACTGGAATACATACCTTTGTCGCAGTTGGGACTGTACTTGGGACAACAAGCCTATACTGCCCTTCACGTTGCCATGGCTACACATCTATTTTTAGTGTGCTAGCTTGATCAGAACTAACACAGGTATGTCAGTTCATGCTGGAATTTACACCTTCTATGTGTACAACCATTTGACCTAAAACAGCTCAGATGGGGAATCTCAAATACTCAAAGCAATACTAGTTCATGAACAAAACACAGGCAGTGCTTAATTTGTAATGAAAGAGGAGCCAAGTTAGGTGAGGAGAGACTAGTAGCTGCTGGCCAGGCATCCAGCTCTGATAGCAGCACCGCTGCCCCCAGTGGTGCAGGAATAAGGGTGGCATGATATGGTATTGCCACCCTTCCTTCTGCACTGCTGCTGGTGGTGGCACTGCCTTCAGAGCTGGGCAGCCAGAAAGCAGTGGCTGCTGGCCAGCAGACAACAGATGCTGGGGCCATGAGCTGCCATGCCTAAAATTGGTGGTATGTGGGGGGATTAGTCCATAGCAAGCCCAGACACAAATTAAGCACTGGACATAGGCCGAAATAGGTTCATAGAAAATGTTCATGGAATAATCTTGAACAAATCAATGTGAGGAAACAGATCTGTTTAGACCCAATTTCCAAAATGGGAGAAAGGGATACATCAAATATTTGAATTGATTTTGAAAATAACTTCCCCAGCTTTAGTGTCCACCAAATTTAGCAAACTAATTGATCATTATTAATTGTTCTTCTAAATTGATGGGATTCGCCTGCAAGTATAGCACTTTTATTCCAAGACACTCTGACCCTTACTTAGGGTACATCCACACTAGAGGGAAGATTGACCCTGCTGTGATAGATCTTCCAGACTTCAATTTAGCATTCCTAGAGGGGACGGGCTAGATTGAATTTTCAGGGCACCTCCATTGACCACAGTACTCCTCTGCTCCGTTGGGAGTAAGGGAAGTTCACGGGAATGCAGGCTTCCATTGATCTCCCTTAGCAGAGATGCACTGATGCCTGAATTAAGGTATGTCACCATCATGGCCGAAGTCGTACACCTTAATTTGACCTTCCTCTGTAGCGTAGACCTGCCCTTCAGGTGATCAGTTTTTTAACGTGCTGAACCAGGATCAATGTTTCCTCTAATCTTTTCCATCTATGTGCAGAATAAATTTTTATAATTGCTGAGGCATGTGTGACTGTGCACCACCAGTAGAAACAAAATACCTCACCATGGGCTGTCTCCTATCAGGTGGGTTACATTTGACTGAATCCTGAGCAACCGCACAAGCACACAGGTTCCAGGGATAGAAGTAGACAAGTATCTGAGTCTTGAACAGGACATTCTGGGATATTTCAGGGGGATGTGTTATTTTTCTGTGCCCTCTCCCCACAGTGGGGGTACATTGGAACTACACTGTCAAGAAATAAGGTCAGAGCTCCTGGAGCCATACCTGCTGTGGCAGCACAGAGCCTCTCCAGAGAAGTCAATGTACTTTGTGCATATTGTGAGCAAGGCGAGAGGGGTATCCTAACAGAACAGGGGAGAAATGAATTTTCCCCTCACAGGATTTAATCTCCTTTGACCAGCATTTTTCCTACCCAGGGAAACTGGACCCAACATTACTTTTTTTGCTAATGCAAGTGGGGGTGAGAGGAAGAAGATTACACAAAAGATTCCAAAACACCTAGTTTATAATTTGAATAAAATCTACTGGATGTTCAAGACTATTAGAAAACTCATTAATCTGCAATCCTTTCCCCATTCATCTTGTGACACAATGTGCACATTTGAGATATGACTGCTCTAGGTTAATCTCAGCACACTCAGTGCTGGCTTAGGAACAATACATTATTCATGCTGACTTCACACCGAGCACTCCTGGAATTTGATTGGTTTGTCACTCACAAAGTTCCAATTTTTGGCATGCTCTGTGGACTCACTCCTTCCCTGCTGACACAGAGCTCTCAAGGGGATGCTCCAACAGGTCTAGAATATACTATGCAGCAAAATTTCTCTCTCCTCTGACAATCAAAAGGATCAGAAGTTTAGAAGATGCCTTCACGGTGCTTTAGCACGGCCACCAGCCACTGACGTGGAACTTTACTTTATGTACTCTCTCTTCCTCAAAAAAGCAGGCAGAGGCAAAGTGCTGGCAGGAATAAACACTACCCTTCAGTCAACACTCAGACAAGATGTGTTAAAATGTGTTGTGATTCATTGCTGCTTTGAGGCTAATCAATGGCTCGTTAGCATTACACATATCAAATGGGTAGCTGTCACTACATGCCATGTAGAACAGCAGGTAATATTGAGAAGAATGTAACACAGTAATAACCTTCTATCCCGAAATGGTGACAAGTATCAGAAGGGTAGCTGTGTTAGTCTGTATCCACCGACAATGGGAACTCCTGCGGTACCTTATAGATTAACAGATTTTTTTTGAGCATAAATTTCGTGGGCAAAGACTCATTTCGTCAGGCATCTGGCAAAGCAGGTCTTCGCCCAGGAAAGCTTATGTTCCAAAAAATTTGTTAATCTATAAGGTGCCACAGGACTTCTTGATGTTTATCCCAAAATGGGGTGTTAAGGATGTGGAAAGCTTCAGAGGGCATGGCTGCACTAGAGACGGAAGGTATAAAACCCTGCTTCAGCAAACATACCCACACTAGCTCTGATTGAGCTAACAGTCCAAAAATATAGTAGCTGTAGCAGCGCGAGTGGCGGAAGGAGCCAGCCATTCAGTATGACTCCGTTCAAGACCATAGGTACATATTCAAGGTGGATAGATTGTCCTGCTGCTCATGTCACTGAAGCTACACTTCTGCTTTGTGCTGGTATGTCTACTAATGCTGGAGTTTACACTTGCCAGCTCTACTGAGACAGTGGAAAATTTCAAATTTAAAATTATACGTGAAGTAAACCAGTTTTCAGAGGCAGAGAGCTAAGATATGCAGTGGATACACTCCAGATGAGGCTAGCTCATTGCAAAAAGTAATTTCCCCCTTTAGGTATTCTTATCTTCTTATCTACTGTTGGAGGTGGGATGCATCCACCCTGATTGAATTAAGCCTCGTTAGCACAGATCTTCCACATAACAATGTAATACTCCCATTCTTGTATGTACGTATTAATCCCTGCCACACAGAAGCTTCCGCTTCATGCCCAAATACATTTCTTAGTCATTTAGATCTTTGAGGTGCCACAGGACATATTTTTTTAAAGGAGTGAGATGGAATGCAGTGACTCCATTCAAGCCCTGCACCATTTGTGGCAAATGAATGTTTTCACACTCAGTGCCTGTGGTGTTGCTCCAGGAATGCAATATCTGGCCATTTGCTATCATGCAGGTGCCTGCGAATGAAGATTTTTAAAGCACTTTGTTTATGACTTCATCCCTGGCTGATATGACTCCACTTATCCCCTCAAACTTCACATTGCCTTAGAAAAACAGCTGACCCTTTGCTGGTCTAAACTTACCAAGACCCACAGCACTTATCTGTGGGAGGAGGGAAGTAACAAGCTTTAGAGAGACTCACTGTATTTATAGCATCTGTTCACCAAGAAGAAGGTTAATCTTCCATGAACATCTATATCATCTACCAATGAAGCCGTGTGAGTACCTAACATAAGAGCAATGTTTCTGCCATTATAACACCAGCAAGGAACAATGGGATTTAAAATATCATAATAAAAGAGATTGACTGCTTAACAAATTCCATGTAAATTTCTCAATCTACAGTAAATTATCTTTACCTGTGAAATGGCTCCCTTCTATCAAATCTGCAGTGTGAAGCACCTATCACTTGAAAGTGGAAGTTTTCAAATATGCGTGGTCTTGGCCTAACAGATTGATTTGCCTGTGCTCAGGGCTAAACCAACTGTGATTACAGAGCCTGGGTGGAATCAGGTGACCAGGGGGTAAAAAGCAGCAGGAAGCACAGACAGTGGTGCTGGGCAGGGGCAAAGGCAAAGACAAAGACAAAGGCAAAAGTGAGAGAATGCCTGTGATTGCAAGGAACAGGAGAAAGCTCTCTAAACTGGAAGGCCTGGGAGAGAGCCTGCCCAAGAAACAGGAGACTGAGCCTCAGGGAAGAGGGGGCTGTGCCCAGATGAAACAGGGGTGAAGATGGAATCACTTTATGTTTTGTTCTTCTTGGATTATGGGGAGAGGGACAGCGAACTGGATCTGGGGGCCTGGCATGGCAGCAGTGTGCTCATGGGGATCCTGTCTGGGTATTGTTTGAACTACTTTGTGAATGCTGACTTCTGAAAGGGCTCTGAGTAGACGGGCCAGTAAGAGATGCAGGGTGCTACACAGTGACCTCTGTCCAGGAGGGGATGCTCTAGAAGCAGCAAGCAGCCATGCCACTGCGACATCAATGGGAACTTCAATATTGACTTCCAGTTGACAAGTGTATGGCCAATGCTGAGCTTTTCTGAAAATCCCACCAACCTGACAGAGGCACTAAATACCAGAACACAAACTGATCCTTGCTAACTTGGCACATTTCTCTAGGACTTCTGGAGGCCTTTTTGCTTAGCTGGCCAAGCAAATGCTTGAGTCAAACAAAGAGCGTGAAAACTGTGGAGACCGAAAACCTCAGATTATTTTACAAGGTAGATTCAAAGCATGCATCCAGCATATCATCAAGTGATTTGGCAACTGCGCAAGAAGTGCTTCAAGGCAGAGATCTTGGAAAAGATTAATTTCTCATGTTAATGAGTTCCACAGAGTCACATCAGAGATTAATTGGTTAGTCTATTAGGCTATGGTTACACTAGAGCGCTCTATCAACAGAAGTCACTGTTGTGAGAGTTTTCCTGACAAAACTTCTGTTGACAGAGTACGGCCACTTATAAAAGCCAGTTGGGAGAGCGCTCAGCTCTGTTGACAAAGCAGCTAGACTGCCTGGCTGCTCTCTTGACAAAACAGACACCAGGAAGCACAGCAAACAGGGCTGCCTGTTGTTCTGGGTGCCCTGTCTGTCAAGAGAAGTCCCCCCAGAGCGGCCACACAGCTTTTTTGTTGACAGAATCTGTTGACAGCAGCATTATGCTTCAAAGCTCTGAGGCAGAATGCTGCCAGCAAAAGTGATGGGTTTTGTCCAGATACCGTCAACAAAATGCATTTTGTGTGTGCACGCGCCACGAGTTTTGTTGACAAAACCAAGGTTTTGCTGGCAAAACTTGCTAGTGTAACCGTAGTTTTTCTGTAAGATTTCTATGCACACCGACCATATAATAAATAAGTAACACTGACATCACTACCATATGAAAAGGGTGTATTGCTGAAAATGAATAATAAATACCAGATTACAATGATATTGTTACCCTCCAGAAGTTGCTTACAGAGCTGCATGGGAGGAAAAGTAGCTGCAATAGTTGCACTGAAAAAACTTTTTCCATTTTAAAAGGCTCCACCCTTTTGAGAGTCCCTGTACTTCAAATGGGGGGGTGGGAATGGTAAAACCGATAAGCTCTCTCAAATGATAGCAGGTTTGAAGGTGCAACTGCTGTATTTGCAGGAACGGTAGACTTGAAAATATGTTAATAACTCTTCTCACAAATGGAAACTTCCCATGAATTTGGCTGTTAAATCTGACCTGCCAAAGAAATACACCAGTCTGAGTAATTTACCAACCTGTTCATGAACTTGTGCCGGCGGTGCAGGTAATAGATTTTTCTCCTGGAAGAACAGCAAAAATGAAGCCAGTCGAGAAGAAAACCCATCGTCAGTTACAGTATGAACTAGCAAGGAAGGAAATTGAAGATAGAAGCCTGTGAGAGGTGGAGGAAGAGACTAAAAAGAGAGATTAACAGAACTGTCACTGGAACCCAAGACAAATTCTGGCACTGTTTGAATTGCAGGAAAGTAATTGTTTTTGTCATTACTTTTTTTTACCCTTTCTGCTCTTTATAATGCATGGAAGATAGGGATTCAAAGGTATTTTGATTTCAAAGGATTCAGCAAATGTACATCTCCTTTTTTCGAAGTAAATACAAATGTGACTATATTAAACTGTGCTTTAATATCAACAATGACGAAATATGTATTGGGTGAATGCTTAAAAATCCAGAGAAGTGGAAATCAAAGTCTGACACTAAACTTTGCCATTACACATGACGTACTGGGAAATCATTCCCCCAAAACAGATGAAAATATAGACTGCACAAGCAAAATTTGTGTGTGCTTGGTACTTTCCCCATGTGCAGCCACACCCCACACCTCTCATATCAGGAAAGCTAGTTCCTTCTAGAAATGGAATAAGCTTGTGAGTGTGTGTATGGGCAGGGATGGAGGGGGGATACATGCACAGGCATAAGTGGGGAGTCAGGGGTGCATACATATAAGCATGATGACCATACCCCCATACGCCTATGCCCCAACCCCAACTTGGCCTTTCTTGGCTCCTGTCACAGAGAACAAATAGAGAAACAGCTCTATCAGCTATTGGGTGAGCCAGAATGGAGTGTTTAGGTTCTAGCCCATTCTCCTGCTGCTGCTGGTTGTTCGCTTAGGATATTCCTGTGCAGTGTGCCTGCCAGAATTAGGCCCATTGCCTTCAACATCTTAAAACATTTAAAAAACTCAAGGGCAGTTCAGGGGTGGGTGTCTTAATCTTCCTTACGGCAAGATTTGGATGGCTTATTGAACTCCAGTCTCCTGCTCCTTAGTTTGACCTTGTCATCCACTGGAAGTCATTGTTAAGCCAAGGTAGTTTCTATGTACTCTGAAATGTTCCATCATTTAATGCTGATCTATACCAGTTCTGGAAAATGAAGGGTTCACGCCACACAGCTCATTCTGCATATTTGGACAGATTTTAAAATACCATAGCAACACCCATTAGTATCTTGGAAGTAATTATGATTGGTGAGTTTTGAAAATAAAAGCTGTATTGCTGCTTGAAACTACAGAGGGATGAAAATTAGGTATCAATTTCAGCTACTTTCAGCATTTAGAATTTAAATAATATAAGATATTTTGCAGGCCATTAAAGACCAAATTATGCAGCACTCTGTGTTGTCCAACTACACCTAGTGAAGGCAACATTAATTCTCCCACTGAATCCATTGGGGACACAGTAAAATCAACACAGAATATTTTGAAAAGGCTGCCTAGACTGGGCCAAATTTTCAGAAGTGCCCACCAACCGGATAGCCTGCTAAGGCCTAAGTTATCGAGAACAACATGTGCTTCAGGGCTCTGAAAATCAGAGAACTGGTGTCTCAAATTGAACATCCAAAATAAAAACCAAGGCAGCCAAATGTTTGCCTTTGTTTTTACAATGTAAACAGGTAATATTTTTAAAATATTGGGCATAAACATTAAAGCCACAACTTTGTTTAAGTCACATTTTTGCAGGAACATTGCAGTGACTTCATGTTACAGATTACTGGCATGATATCTTGGCAAAGGCCACGAAAAGAATGAAGCATGAACAGGGGATGCATCAAAGAACCATTGATGCAAAATACATTTAAATGCAATCTAAATACATATTGAAACTGTCGTCTATTGAAAATGATGACTTCTGGTAAGCAAGCCAGATCAGGAAAGCCCAGGTTTTCTATTCAAAATTATACTTTTTGCTGGATCATACTCCCACCTGACTAACAGGAGTTACTACAGTTTAATGGGCTAAATTCATCCCACTGTCATGCCAATGAAATCAATGGAGTTAAACAAGGTGAATTTGGCCCATTGTCTTAATATTTACAGCATCCTTTTTAAAAGTGTAGATATCCTTACAGACATTCATGAGACAATTTACATTGTTTTACCCTTTTAATGTTAAAACATACAGAAGGGAGAGTTAAATAAGGTTAAAGAATGCCGAAGTTTGTCTTAAAATGCAAATCCTGCTCAATGAAGATTGAGTCTGAAAACCCGTCCTGAATTCATCTTTCATTTTCCTAATAACGAAGAATATGACAACACAACTGGATATAGTACATAAACAGTATATTTTTTAATCTCAAAATAGGGAGAAGACATCTGCAGGGAGCATATGAGGGGCCTTAATCAGGAATCAATCACAATTTGCAATTCTGGGCTTTTTTCTCTTCTTGCTCATATCAGAGTAAATAGGAGTAACTCCATTAAATTAGCAGAGGTGCAGTGACTTAGTCTCAGTGAAGTGAGAAACAGAACAGCTGAAGCTTTGGCTTTGGTCTATTTAAGTCATGCACTTCACATTATTTCAACACAGTTTTGGAACCAGTAGAATAAAACTCATTTTCTTAATATTAGAATTGAAACAATCATACAGGACAAATTGGGAAAACTTGGTCTGAATGACCATTTAGAATTGATTTGCTGATCAGCAGCACATTATACAATTTCTATTCCATCAATGACAAACTGTTAGGTTTCTAAAGAAAATCTTCTGAATTCCAGTTTTCTATAAGGTGGAATACTTATATATGTTCTATATCTCCCCCAATGACATACTATACAGACAGACAATTTACAGGTGCCGAATATGCCAGATACGTCCAACAGACATGCACCTTCTGTGCTGCCGTACGTACCTGGATCGTCTCGACTGCCCATTGATTTCAATGACATGTCCATTTAAAAAACAGCAGCGCACGAGAATGCAGGGGGCTCCAGCAGTGAAGGGGTTAAAGGGCCTAAGGATAGAACACCCCCATGAAAATAGCTGTGCTGCTATAGGTGGCCTTAATTTCAAACTGCTATTGTACTAAAATTGCAGGCAAATTAACAAGACACATCAAGCAATACGGTAGCTCTGTCACTGCACTTACATTTTCTGAAGATATGAGCTAGTTTTAGTTTTACACTCTCTTTACAAGTAAAGCCTGAGCAGAAACGTTGGCACAAAAAGTAACTACACTTACCTGAAAGGCATTCTTACATTCATTAGTTCTGCATATCTGCCCAGGACCTCCCAGGGGGCATGCAACTTCACATAGATGATGTCGCTGTTTGTTAAAGATGACTGTAACAGAAAAACACAACAGCCACCAAGCCAAGTGAGGTCCAAAGAACAATGGAACTTTAACATTGGTCCGTGGCCAACTGCAGAAAGGTATCTCTCAGAATTCCAAGGATTTCCTCTTTCTGCAAATGTCTGTGTGCATGTGTGCGTGCGCATGCGCGCACACACACACACACGTAGTAATGAGAAGCTTGGTGTAAGGCTAGAACAAGAGTCAATGCTTTGTTAACCTACAGCAAAGCTAAAGGCCTCAAGCCTGAACAACAGTAGGTTAAAGCAAAACCTGTGCTAGGTAGATTCTGCCCACAGGAATGCAGCAAGAGACAGAGCTGATAAGTCACAGGGCCTAAAAGCACATGAAAACACCTAAAAGCACCCAGAGCCAGCCACTTAGTGATACACATAAATACATCCTGCTTAGTACCATGCATTCCCCATACCCTCCCCATAGATAGCACCAGGTACATTCCCACCCAAACTCAGGAACAAATGAAAAAATGAAAACTAATACATGGTGTTCAGCACCTAACACAGCACCTATATGGCTAGTCAAAAAAAAAAAAAAAAAAAACCAAAAAAAACCACAGATGAAACATGAAAATTAACTATTAACTACAAAGGGTTAAAATAAAACCATGAAGTGGGGAGCTGCCGTAATAGCGTTCCCTGAAATGAAGTGGTTCACAGTGCTTGATATGGCAAATGGATTCTGCAGTCTCTCTCTAAATCCAGCGTCTTGGCTTTAAACAGCTTTTGTATTTCAGGGTGTGCAATACTTATGAACCATTCTGCCTGTGAAGTACTGTGACACACTCATGATCTTTCACAATGTTGTAAAAAAATACGCTGAAAAAGAAATAATTGTTTCAAACAGGAAAAATAGAGCAGTATGTGAATAATATCTCGGTGGTCAGTGAAACAGAGCAAAATAAAACTTCTTAACTGTTGTCAAAAGTATGGTATAAAATTTAATCATTCTCACTTCAAAATAAAAAAATCTATTGCATATTATAACATAACCTTAATGGCACTTAAAAATAAATTGGGACTCTGTAAACGTCTTGCTGCCTATTGAACACTACAAAAAGCCCAAAACAACATTATGTATTATAATTAAAAAATAGTAATTGCACGTAAACTCCGCCATTAAGCCGAAGGTTGGAACAGATAATGAAGGTTGGAAGAGAGTCATGGGAAGGTTTGGATATGGAGAAAGAAACGAACGAGGTGAGAAACTGTTACAGTTTGCTGCAGAGCATGAGATGGTGATTTGCAACACGAGATTCCAACAAAAGGACTGTAGGAAGTGGACATGGTGATTGAATGATGGGAAGCCCAAGAACATGATAAATATGATTTTGATAAGAAGATGGATAACATCAGTACAGCAGTGCCGAACTTTCTAAGGAGTGGAGATAGACTCAGACCACAGTCTAGTGATTGCAAACAACAAGATAAAACTCAAAAGAAAATGTAAGACACAGTTTAAGAAAAGAAGAGATGTGGTGAGGCCATATGAGGAAGAAACAGGGAATACATACAGAACAGTGCTTGAAGAGAAGATTAAGAATATCGCCACAGAGAAGGATCTAGATAAGAGAGTCGCAGGGATAGCCATAGCTATAGAAGAGGCAATTGAGGAGACTGTTCCAGAAGAAGAGAAGATCAATAAGAAGTGGATTACCCAGAAGACACTGAAGTTGGTTCAAGAGAAAAGAGCGTTGAAGATCAAAAGAAATGTTTCTGAGATGGCAGAACAGCAATATAGGATGAAATGCAAAGAGGTAAGGAAAGCAGCCAGAAAGGATGAGGAGAAATGGTTAGAGGAGGACTGTGAAGATATTTAGAGGTATTACGGCGAATGTAAGAGCAGGGAGGTGTATAAGACAATTAGGAATATTAATAGGAAATGGCAACCAAAGCAGATGGCGATCAAAGATGAGAACGAAGAAGTGCTTATGAACAGGGAGAAGATTGTGCAGAGATTGACGAGATATTGCACTGATCTATACACAGCACAGTTGGACCCGAGTGTCTCAGAGAGACTGATTGAAGAATTGAAAGAGAGATCTCCACCGAGCATTGAGCGCGAGACCAATATTTCAAAGGAGGAAGTAGAAAAAGCAGTGAAACGACTAAAGAACAACAAAAGCCCTAGAAATGATAAGATCACGGGAGAGGTGATTAAATATGGAGGAGAAAGCATGATTCAGGAAGTACACCGACTATGTAATATAGCATGGAAAGAAGGGAAGGCACCTAAGGAATGGACAAGATCTGCGCTAGTGACAATACCCAAGAAAGGAAGTACATTGGAGTGCAAGAACTACAGAACAATTGCCCTAACGAGTCATCTAGGTAAGGTGCTGATGATGATACTGACTGAGAGATTAAGATTGCAGATAGAAGAACATTTAGCAGACGAGCAAGCAGGGTTCAGAAAAGATAGAAGTACCATACAGCAGATATTGGCACTCAGACTGATAGCGGAGAAAGCTCGATGAAAGAACAAAAACATATACACTTGCTTTGTCGATTTTCAAAAGGCATTTGACAGTATAGATCAGAAAGTGACTTGGGCAGTGTTGAAGTCATACGGAGTAGATAGCAGACTAATATGGTTGTTGATCTGGAGGGAAAGTGAGGATCTGAATGGAGAGGACATTGGAAATGAAAGAGGTCTGTGGGACTGTGTGGTTGCTGGAGGACAAGACCAGGAATAAAGAGGTAAAGAAGATGAACATCGGTAGCTGTTTATGTATCCGCAATGTTAGTAGTTCACAGTCTTATTAGAACCCTGTGGAACTGCCACAAAATTACCTATATTGTAATTTGTGACAGCCATACCAGCTCTCTATTAACCATCAAAACCCACAACACGTAGGCTGTGGCCACACTTCACCAAAATTTTGAAAGAGCCATGCTAATGGCCAAATCGGAGAATACTAATGAGGTGCTCCACTTGAACTGATAGGAATAAGGGGATTTCGAAGTCTGTGGGATCCCTTCGAAAAGGGCTCCCTGTAGAAAAGTCGTGTGCAATTGAAACACAGCACTTTCGAAGTGTTGTGGCCAGCAGCTTGCTAATGAGACACTGAATATTTATTTAAGTGCCTCGTTAGTATTCTCCAATTTGGTCATTAGCATTGCCCTTTCAAAATTTGTAAACGTGACTAGAGTTAGAGGGGGCCTGTTCATTGGTGAATATATATTCAATGATGATCCGAGTTTGAGCTCTCAGATGTTAAACATTTTCTTTCACAGGGGTGCCTCATAAATGTGTAAGATGTCACGATAAATAAAAATTTTCCATTTTTGGATGTGGTTTGTTTTATTAATGCCCTGCAATCTGATTGCTTCCACATCTTATCCACTGAAAATCTAAACAAAACACATTTGAGAGGGTTTCAGGCTTTTCCTGACAAACATGATAAGTGGGAAATTATTCATATAAAATTAATATTGTTATGGTGGTTATGAATAGCTAAAATTCATGAGGGAAAATGTCAGAAATTCTAAAAGACAGAACAAAAAGTGGATGCAAAACAAGACTGAACTGGGAAGTAAATTAAATACAGCTTTCTTCTTTGCTAAAGAGAGAAAAATAGTTTCCAAAAATACCTGACAGAAAATATTCAGTGAATCATCTTAGCAACAAAAATATTTCAATGGACATACTTTGTTAATCTTCTCTTCTTAGATTACTAATGAAATGCTGTACCTCTTTGCTTCTTAGTGCTTTTTCTGTGCTGCATCTATTGTTTTCTTCTCCAGTACATTATTAGGGAGTAGGTGGCATGTATACTTAGAACCTTGTTTACACAGTTGCAAAGAAGCAACAAATAATGGTGAGTTGCTATCAGTTAAGGTCTTTATTTTTTATGAAAACCCAGAGCATTAATTGATGATAATATTCAGGATCAACCTATGGGTCACATTTTTCTGATTACTAAATCTACAGAGGCCTATACCATAAATATATTTTAACTCCATAAACCTTTTCCACAATCAAACTTTCTTTACAACTGATCAGGCCAAGATTACTGGGATGTTTCCAACCTGGGTCTCTTAACAGGATATTGAAGTACTGCACCCTGATGTTCAAGTTGGCATTTTGACATGCAGAATAGACATTGACATGCTTAAATACTGAAATGTGCACTCAAATGCAGGATCAGTGTAGCATTCACTGGAGGGCTTAAATTTCAAAATTGAGTTCAGTCTGCTGTTGCACAATTCACTATAGAATATTAAAGGCAGAGCTTCACTAGGAAACTAAGTCACTTTCAGACATGAAATTCTAGCTACGGCAATTGCATATCTAGAATCAACTTATCTGAAATCAACTTACTTGGCTTCCTCACTGAGGAAGGTTGATGGGAGAGTTTCTCCCATCGACCTCCTTGATTCCTCGCATCTTGTTGATCTCGTGTGTCCTACCAGATGTGTGAAATGGAACCCCCGGAAGATCAGTCTCAAGCAGGTCGATCTTCCGGGGTAATGGAGACGTAGCCTAAGAAAGTGTATAGCAGAAAGTCCAGAGGAAAACTTCAGTTATCTCTACCCCCTCTTGTCCCCACTTGTACAACTATTTAGAAATCCATATAAAGAAGGAATTTCTAGACAGCTGTTGGGAGGAAGCCATAGCTTACCCCAACTTTCCTGGGTTTTGGCATGTGGCCCTTGGAATGAGATATTTAACAACTCCTACACTCACATGTTTCATGAGAAAATGCACTGGGTTTGATTCACTTTTACTGTTGCAAAGAGCTGGCAACTGTACCACCCTGCCTCAGCAAGGCCTTTTGCACCTCTGGGGGATGCAGCCTCAAGGGACGAGAAGACTTGGTGTTTTCACTGCCTCCTCTCTCAAGTTTCTACTGCCCAGACACAGCAACATTTTTCCCACTGGGATATTAAAGGAACTCCAGATGCATTTTGAAATAAGCACTATTCCCTGTCTTCATAGCAACTATTTCAAAGTAATTATTTCAAAATAGGCACTATTTCAAAATAAGCATAGAGGCTATGTTTACACTACAGCGAACCTTCGAAAGAAGCTCTTCCAGAAGACCGCTTCCCAAAAAATGATTTCAAAAGAGCGTGTCTAGGCACAAAAAAGCAGATGAAAAAATTGATCTGGTTTTGCAATGGAGAGTGTCCACACAGCCCCTACTCTTTTGAAAGAATGAGCCAGGGTTTGAAAAATCCAGCAACATGAGGATTGCTCTTTTGAGAAAAAGCGACACTTTATTTTTTTCCAAAAGAATCTTTTGGGAAAAGGCACTCTTCCTCATCTGGAAGAGGAAGAAGGCCACCAGAAAAAGTGCTGCATTCTTTTGGTTTCAGATTGAAAGAGTGCATTTTGTGTGTAGACACTCTGCGGGTTCTTTCAGAAAAGGCCCAGTTTCTTTTCGAAAGAACTTGCTAGTATAGATGCTGACTAGAGCTGTGTCTACATGTGCATTCCTCCTCCAAAAGAGGAATGCAAATGAGGGAAATCAGAAATGCAAATGAGGCACTGATTTACATATTTCACACTTCATTTGCACAAGCTCTTTTTGGAAGAAATTCTTTTGAAAACAAAAAGGGAATGTAGATGGGGCTCTTTCGAAAATAAATCCCATCTTCAAACGAAAATAAATCCCATCTTCCTAATTAACATAATGGTGGCATGTGCTTCAAAACACATGCCACCCATATAATCAGGGGCCTTTCATAATGGCCCCTTGGATTTGGAAAGCCCCTTCTTCTCATCTAGTTTTGGGAAGAAGGGGCTTTTGAAATCAGGGGGGTCGTTTTGAAAGGGCCCCGACTACACGGGCAGCGTGTGTTTTGAAACCAGCAGTTTCGAAGCGTATGTGGCTGCCATTATGCTAATAAGCTGCTGCCTATTCATGGAAGTGCCTCATTAGCATATTCCAAAGTGCCACATTACCATAGCCCCTCCAAAAGGAGGGGCTAGTGTGGCAACAGCCTGTGTATAGCAGCCCTACTTCGGAAAAGCTATTCCTGAATAGTTTATCTCAAAATAAGGCTGCTGTGTAGATGTAGCCCTATTGTATTAACAGAAGTGTTCTGCCATCCTGAAATAAAATCCACATATATTATGTTCTACAATTGGAGGAAAAATAACATAGTGACAAAATTCTTTAAAATGTTACTATCCTGTCGATGTGCCTTCAGGTCCAGGCAAAATATGTATTAACATGATAGGCAGATGAATTAAAGCAATTTCAGACACAATACACAATGTCTTTTTTAAGACCTAGATCATGATAAATATTTTCAATAAAATTACAGGCTTGGAGAGCAAGGGGAATAAATGAGCTTTGTTTTAGTGAAGTTTTTAACTTGTAGGAAAGCTGTAGAGAAAAAGTAGTAGCAGTTTTAGCTGGATAAGGATGCAAATAGGATGATTTAAAAACATCGTCAACAAAAGAAATAAAGAATTATTAATAGAGTAAATTTGAAATGAAGAAACTCAGCCACAGCACTGCATTGCAAAATAATTTATTGAGCATGTGAAACCCTTTCATGAAACTGGAACATATAATCATTTTATCTTTGTACAGCTTTTCACCAGCACAAATTCTGTGATGTTACCAACACTCGAAACCATTGCATGGGCAGGTTACTGGCTTTTGCCAATATATAAGGAGTTACTGAAATTTGCTCAGTGCAAACCTAATTGACATAGAGCTTAAATACTATCAACAGCTGAGCAATTCCCAGCAGAGCTAACACCAATGAAACTGTGTTGTTAGCAATAGGGGTAGATATTGAAAACTTGCCTTAGTCTAGCCAAAACTTGAGGGGGGGATGATTTGAGCACAAAGATAGGCCAAATACCTCAAGCAAAGTGTGAATAAGATCTCTATTCCTCAGTCTAATGTAGAGTAATGCCATTTGGCATATGAAACAAAGGACAAGTTCTTGAGAGTCAAGGAAAAATCATAGGGCCTTTTAAATCCACTTAGGCTATGTCTACACTAGCCTCAAACTTCAAAATGGCCATGTAAATGGCCATTTTGAAGTTTACTAATGAAGTGCTGAAATACATATTCAGCGCCTCATTAACATGCGGGTGGCCGCGGCACTTTGAAATTGATGCGGCTCGCCGCTGCGTGGCTCGTCCCGATGGGGCTCCTTTTCAAAAGGACCCCGCCTACTTCAAAGTCCCCTTATTCCTGTGAGCAGATGGGAATAAGGGGATTTTGAAGTTGGTGGGGTCCTTTCGAAAAGGAGCCCCATCAGGACGAGCTGCACGGCAGCAAGCCGTGTCAATTTCAAAGTGCTGTGGCCGCCTGCATGCTAATGAGGTGCTGAATATGTATTTCAGCGCTTCATTAGTAAACTTTGAAATGGCCATTTACATGGGCATTTTGAAGTTTGGGTCTAGTGTAGACATGGCCTTAGTGTGATAGCCAGTGATGGCTCCCTTGACAAAGAAATCAATGGCAGGATCTGCAAGGCCAACCAGGCATTAGGACACCTGAGAGCACGAGTGTTGAATCAGCATAATATCTGACACTTCACTAAACTGAAAGTATACAAGGCTGTAGACCTGACCAGTTTCCTGTATAGATGTGAAACTTGGACCTTGTACAGAAAATATGTGAAACTGCTGGAGTGCTTCCACACACGCAGCCTGAGGTCAATACTGCACATTCGATGGCAAGACAGAGTCACAAACCTGGAAGTCCTGGACAGAGCAGGAGCCACAAGCATTGAAGCCATGATTGTGAAAGCCCATCTTCACTGGACAGTGCACATCATACAAACGGAGGAGTCAAGAATCCCTAAGCAACTCCTCTATGGTGAACAGCAGCAGCCACACCAACAGAGTCAGGACAGTTCCTGTGCCCCTACTGTGAATGCTCATGATGTTCAAGGCTTGGACTCCTCAGCCATGTGTGAGTCCAGAACTGTTGAGCCTGTGCAAACTCAAGACATCATTATCAGACACGATGGACCAACAAGAAGAATACCACTTCAGATGCACTTGCCATGAAAAAGTAGATACTATAGTGAGATAATTCAGAATTATTATTAGTGAAGCTGAAACTGTAATCCCTAGTTGGGATAACACATCCTAGAGAATGTAGGCAGAAGGTGCATAAATAGTCCTATGGAACAGTTCTGCATAGCTATGGTCTAACTTTCAGAGGTTTCAAGAGATACCATAACAGACAGCATTGAATGAATATGGATTGGTGGCATCTGGGAAAGAGACATGCAACAAAATATCTATTTTTTCCTGATTTCAATAGATTTATATTAGTGTATCACAGTTTAAACAAAAAAGCAGTCATGTAGCACTTTAAAGGCTAACAAAATAATTTATTAGGTGATGAACTTTCATGGGACAGACCCACTTCTTCAGATCATAGCCATACCAGAACAGATTCAATATATAAAGCACAGAGGTCCAAAAATTATCAAGGTTGACAAATCAGGAAAATTGTTATCAAGGTTGGCAAATCAGAAGAGCAGAGGTGTGGTGGTGGGGGGTGTGGGGTGGGTAAAAGAAGTTACTCTCTTGTGTAGTAATGATGGTTCTTCAAGATGTGTCCCCATGGGTGCTCCACCTTAGGTGTTGGGCTCGCCCCACCGCCGCAGATCGGAGATTTTCAAACCGTATCTCGTCGGGTCGCACATGTGCTGATGCACGCCAGACACTTGCATGCTTTTGGTCACATGTGTGATCCAGTTCACGCCAGTTCCTTGACCAACCACCCCAGGTGCTCCTGAAGACACAAAGCAGAACTCCAAAGCGGGGAGGAATGGGTGGGTAGTGGAGCACACACGGGGACACATCTCGAAGAACCATCGTTACTACACAAGTGAGTAACTTCTTTTTCTTCACTGAGTGGTCCCTATGGGTGCTCCACCTTAGGTGACTACCCAGCAGTGACCCCAAAAAAATGGAGGTAGTTACAGGATTTATGTGCAGCTTGCCCTTGAAAGGACAGCTGTCGATAGATGTGTATCCTCATCCAACACCCGGTGAAGCTCATAGCGTCTGGCGAAGGTGTCATACAATGACCATGTCGCTGCTTTGCATATGTCCTTTACTGTGATTCCTTTAAAGAAGGCTGTTGAGGTCGCCATCACTCTAGTGGAGTGAGCCCTGGGCAGAACTAACAGAGGGGTCTTACGGAGCTCTTTACACGGTTTTATGCAGGATACAATGTTATTTGAAATTCTTTGTGATGAGAGCCCTTCCCCTTTCGACCTGGGTGCAAGAGACACCAGGAGACTATCCGTCTTCCGGAAGGGCTTAGTTCTGTCTATGTAAAAAGCTAGTGCCCTCCTCACATTGAGTGAGTGCAGCTGCACTTCCCTACTTGAGGTATGCGGTCTCAGCTAGAAGGATGGTAGAACTATTGGCTCGTTAATGTGGAACTCCGAGGAGATCTTTGGAAGGAAAGCCAGGTGTAGGCGCAGAACCACCGCCTCCTTTGAGAAGCTTATACATGGTGGCGTTGCCATTATCGCTGCCAGCTCACTCACCCTGCAAGCCGATGTAATCACGAGACAAAAGGTTGTTTTCATGGTAAGTAGCCAGAGGGACATAGTGGCCAATGGTTGGAAGGGTGGGCTAGACAGTGTGTCAAGGACCAGATCCAAGCTCCACGAGGGCGGTAACGGTTTCCGCGGGGGGTATAAGTTTGCGAGGCCCTTTAAAAACCATGTGGTAATGGGATGGGACGATTTGCGGTTAGTGAAAGGGTACCCGTATCCAGACAGAACCCGCACTTTTGCTCTACTCCATCTTGCCTTCCCTAGGTACTTCAGAGCATGAAAGGGTTAAAAGGAACAGCCCAGCCCTAGAATGCCCGAGAGCGCAGATGGGCTTATTTTAGCCAAGGTCTTTGAAGCTCAGGAGCAAAGCAAAGCAAAGCTAAGAACAATGGGCTAATTAACAGCCGGGCCTCGGACTGCCCTTGGCTAATTACCATCAGTTGATTTGCCCACACAGTCCCAGACACGAGGAAAAATCTCTGGCCCATTAAAAAAACAAATGCCCCCAGTTGTCTACCTCGCAGGTGTGAACTACGCCCTTGAACTCCCTGTGAGAACCAGCATCAGACAGTTTAATTCAATTGAACCAAGGAAGAAGCCTACGTGACCCAATGGGTATAAAAGAGGGGTCCAGCAGACCCCCTATTTGAGCTCCAATCATCTTTCCTGCTGGACAGGAGGGTGGGGGTCTCCCCAGGTCCCCGGGGATGCCCAGCTCCTGGAGAAAAAGGGACAAAGGACTTCTTCCCAAGGGATTGAGAGAAAAACTGGCCAAGCCACGTTGGTAACGCAGGGGTGAGAATAAGACCTGCTAGGTATTTTATCTTTTTTTCTTTTGCGCGCATTTAACAAGTATAGATCTATGAATTAGAGTGTATGCTAGCTATTTGTAATCAAAGTATAAACCTTGTAACAATTGTAACCACAAGAGCTTAACTCGCTAGGTAAACAAACAAAGCAACATTGTAACAGTAAGAGATTAACTTGTTAGATAAATAAACAAAGTAATTGAGTAAGTGGTAACCTAACTCCTCCTGTTACTGCCCAAACCGAACAGAAAACAAAGAACTCAGCTGCTTTCAGCTGCTCTCAGCCTGGTCACTGGTGGGCTCTACCATAAACAAGGACATAAGTGGCATCTCACCTGACCATCGGCTAACAGTACCCCGATAGCAAACTCTTGGGGTCTGCCCACCATGCCAGAGACTTTCACACCTCCGTTGGGGGAGATACCTTTTTATGAATGGCATGTATCTTTGGCCTGTATACCGTTGCCAACCAGTGCTGAAGGCATCGCATATGCAGTCTGGCATTCTGTACCATAGTAACAGACAGGAAGCCGTGCTAGTCTATACACTATCAAAACAAAAAGCAGTCAAGTAGCACTTTAAAGACTAGCAAAATAGTTTATTAGGTGAGCTTTCATGGGACAGACCCACTTCTGGTCTGGATATGGTCTGAAGAAGTGGGTCTGTCCCATGAAAGCTCACCTAATAAACTATTTTGCTAGTCTTTAAAGTGCTACTTGACTGCTTTTTGTTTTGATTCTGTACCATGAACATGGTGGCAGCCATGTGTCCCAGTAGCTGCAAGCAAGTTAGGACTGGCACTGTGGGGCTGTGCGTTAGCACTTGCACCAAGGACTGGATGGCATGAAAACGTGTGTCGGGCAGATATACTCTCGACGTAATGGAGTCTAGGCGTGCCCCTATGAATTCTATGTTTTGCGTGGGCTCCATCGTTGATTTTTAGAAGTTGATGACTAGGCCCAGCGAGAGAAAAACCTTTGTGGCAATGTTTATCATGCGCAGAACATCTGCCCGTGAGGCACCCTTCAGCAGGCAGTCATCCAGATATGGGAAAATGAATACATCCTGTCAATACAGGTAAACTGACACTACAGAAAATGTCTTGGTAAAGACCCTGGGCACAGAAGAGAGGCCAAAGGAAGGACTCTGTACTGGAAATGTTCTGAGCTCACTGTGAAGCGGAGGAAGCACCTGTGTGCTGGGTGGATCGTTATGTGAAAATACACATTTTGTGAGTTGAGGGCTGAGAACCAGTCCCCATCATCCAGTGCCATGACTATGGAAGCGATTGTGGTCATCTTTGAAACATTGTTTGCAGAGATAACGGTTGAGAACCCGTAGGTCCAGGATTAGTCTCCAGCCTCCTGTTTTCTTCTCTGTTAGAAAGTATCGGGAGTAAAAACCTCTCCCTCAAAACTTGTCCAGGACTCTTTCCACCGCCCCTATGGATATGAGGTGGTCTGCCTCCTGCTTTAGCATCATGTCGTGAGAGGGGTCCCTGAAGAAGGACTGGGTAGGGGGTTTTGGTGGGGGCAGGGATAGAAATGGGATGGTGTACTCCATGGCAACGATTTCAAGTACCCACTTGTCTGTAGTGATAGTCTGCCATTGATGGTAGAATGGTCTGAGTCGGTGGTGAAACATATGCTGTGAATGGCACTGAAGGATATTCATGATGTTGCGGTACTCAACATAGCAGTCAAACTTGCTGCCTAGGAATCTGCGCCATCAATGCGCTGCCTTGCTGGCAACGTCGCCTAGGTGGCCTTTGTTGCTGCTGTTGTTGGTGGCGTCCCTGATCGTAGCCTCACTGGTATTGTGGGCACTGGGAGTGGTAGGTGTAGTGTTTTTGTTGTGGATAGAATCTCTTTTTCCTATAGGGAGAGATGCACATTCCCAGCGTTCTCAGCGTGGTTCTCGAGTCCTTGCTGGAGTGGAGGACTGTGTAGAGGCAGCAAACAGCTTTTCCCTGTCAAATGGGAGGTCTACAATTTTTGATTGCAGGTCTTTGGGGATGCCAGATGTTTGGACCCACGATTCTCTGCGCATCACCACTGCAGTGGCTGTAGAGCGAGCTGCTGTGTCAGCCACATCTAAGGCGATTGGACACATGTACATGATGCCGCGTAGCCTTCTTGCACTATCGCCTTCATGACCGGTCTCTTATCATCCAGGAGGAAGTCCATGAGTGAAGAAAGCCTCGTATAGTTGTCAAAATTATGCTTTGAAAGGTGGGTGGCATAACTGGCCATGTGCAGCAACAGGGTGGAAGAGGAATATACCTTCCTTCTGAATAAGTCTAGCTTTTTTGCGTCTTTGTGTGACCCCATGGATTTGTATTGTGGTGTCTTCAATCTGTGCTGAGAAGACTCCACCATGATGGAATTTGATTGGGGGGTGGATGAACAAGAATTCCATCCCCCTGGATGGGACAAAATACTTTTTGTCTGCTCGTTTGTTTGTAGTTGGAATGGAAGCTGGGGTCTGCCATATGTTAGTGGAGGCCTCCATAATGGCAGCATCTAGCGAGATGGCAATTTTAGATGATGCAGGGGGTCTCAGGTTTTTGAGGAGCTTATGCTGTTTCTCCTGCACCTCTGCGATCTGTATGTCTTGGGTCTGTGCTACCCTTTTAAAGAGCTCTTGAAATTGCTTGAGATCATCTGGGGGAGATATATCCCCTGGAACAACTGCTTCGTTTGGGGAGAACAAGGAGGCATCGGTGTGATATGCTTCCCCATGTTCCTTGGACATCTCTTGTGTCTGCTCCCTTAGGGATTCCAGGGGGAGGTCTAAGGACTCTGGACCCATTCCTGGTGGAGAGATGTGGGTTCTTTTTAGAGGGAGCGGGCAGAAATGTCTGTGCAATGAAGGTTGGAGAGGGATCTATTCCTTGACCTTGAGCCCCGGTGCCAGTGACTTTCACTATGATACGAGTGACTGTAGTAGCAGGGACCCGGTGATGGAAATCTGGACCATGATTGATGCCTGTATCTATAGCGCCTAGAGGAGCGTGATCTCCTAGATGATGTGGACATTGGCAGGGATGCTCTATAGAGATGCTCATGCAGCTCCTCTGAGGCAACCGGTGAGGGGTGCCTGAGCCAGGGAGACGGTGGTCATAGATATGGAGATGGGGGTCTCAGGAAGGCTGGTGGTGTTGCTGACCGCTCCGTGATGCACACCTCAGGTAGAGAACTGGGCAAGAGCAGCACCATAAGAAGGTCTGGCAATGGACCTCAGTGCCGGGTCTTATCCCTTGCCTTGCCCAGCCTGGTTGGCTGTTTGATTGGTGCCAATGCATCCGGTGCCTGAGATCTCAGTGTGGGTGCGGGTGCCTTCAGTGGTGTGTCCGGTGCCTCTGCCTGCAGTTCCACAAGGGTAGCAATCTCCGGCACCGTTGGAGCCCGTGCTGGAGCTTCTGGTTCCGGTGATCTCGGTGCCAGGAGTCTCGGTGCCGCGGCCTCCGGTTCCTGCCGCTTCAGTGCCTGCAGGGTCCTTGGTGCCAACTCCTTGCCAGTCTGAGCCCCAGGCACTGTCTTATGTTCTGCAGCCTTTGTGCTGCCCGGGACAGCAAGTGCTTCTTGGCCCCGTGCCTCACTCATCCTGCTCGCAGATAACACTGGCAAGGATTGAGAAGGGGATAGCTTCTTTTTCTTATGCGTCGAGGAGATCACAGAGGTTGCCTTTCTCTTATGCGGCCCTGAGGGCCCTTCCCTGCGTGGTGTCTCCGATGACTCAGGCTGAAGAGCCTTGTCAAATAGGATCATTTTTAGCTTCATCTCCCTGTTCTTCCTTGCTGTGGCCATCAATCTGGAGCAGTGAGGACATTTTTGTGGGACATGGGTCTCTCCCAAACAGCAAATACACTTGCTATGGCCATCAGAGGCAGGCATAGCTTCACAGCACCAGTTGCATTTCTTAAACCCTGGTGAAGACATTTCTCAGATACTTGGCTACTTGCAACCTTAGCAGGGTACTTAACAGCTACTGAGAGCTAGTAAATACAGATAAAATTCAACAGTCTGTGGAGGGCAGCTGCCTCCTCTCTCTCTTCTCTCCCCTCTCTTCTCTCTCTCTCTTTTTTTTTTTTTAAACTATACACAGAAGAAACTTAAACCAGTTTACAAGCGAATGAACTTAAAAAAAAACTGATAAAGGAACTAATAACGTATTTATCTGTCTTAGGTGTTGGAGCTGAAGCAAATTCCATCTGCAGCCATTGGCGGTTGAGAGGAACTGGCATGAACCAGATCGTGCATGTGACCGCAAGCACATCGGCACATGCACGACCTGATGAGATACGGCTTGAAAATCTCTGATCTGCGATGCCGGGGCCAGCCCAACACCTGAGGTGGAGCACCCATGGGGACCACTTGAAGAAGAAGTTAAGAGTTAGATAAAACAACGTATGTAAAAGAGTCCTTATAATGGGCCAGATAATTGCTGTCCCCGTTCAAACCACATGTTACTGTGTTGAATTTGAATATAAAAGACAGTTCTGAGCACTCCTTCTGTAAATGGCTGTTAAAGTTCCTTTTCAGTAAAACACAGACTTTCAGGTCATTAACAGAATGGCCCACTCCACTAAAGTGCTGGTTGATGGGTTTGTGTGTTTGGAGTTTTTTGATGTCTGTTTTGTGTCCATTTATTCTTTGTCAAAGAGTGTGTGTAGTCTGTCCTATATACATGGTGTGTGGGCATTGTTGGCACATGATGGCATATATGATGTTAGTTGAGGAACAGGAGAATGTGCCCATGATTCTGTGATTAACCTGGTTAGGTCCAGTGATGGTATCTCCAGAATAGATATGTGGACAAAGATGGCAATGGGGCTTGTTTCAAGGAAAAGTTCCAGGATTAGTATTATTGTGGTATAGCCTGTGGTTGCTAGTGAGAATCCCCATGAGGTTGGGAGAGACCAAAAACTACGAGAATCAGATCTGCTCTGATCCTACCAACAGAGACGAAAAACTATAAGTCAACTTCAAGTATCAGACCTAGGGTTTCTTCCAAACTATTAATTTTGTGAAGGCTTACAAAGGCATATACCTAAAATCTGACTGCTCATGAATAAGAAGATGGCTTTTTACACATCTGCAAGTACATTTATCTGATTGGGATGCTTCCAGGGGTAACCAGGGTTATGCCTCACCAATATCAGATGGTAGCATAAAGAAATCTTCTCTGTGCCTACTGTGGATCAGACCCATGACACCACCAGCCTTTGGCAACCCAAGCACCACATTTTTATGTGTCTGCAGGCCTCATGCTGTGTGTAGTGGTTAGCGATGGATATCCCGCATTCATTCCCTGAAGTATCCAGCCCTTTGTCCACCAAACATGTAGAGAATTACCTGGCCTACCGTACCCAAAGGTCCATACACCACAGCTTACTAGTTATACCTGAAAACACAATTCTTCTTAACACTCAGCACTTAGACAGAAGTAGAGTAAAAACAAGAATAAGTTTATCAAAGAACAGAGTCAAGTGATAGTGAGTAAGAATATTGGAAAGAAATGGTTACATATAAAACAAAATCTTAACATGTTCTAAAGAGCATATATAACTATCAAGGCATTCCCTAAATCTCAAAAGATAGCTTACCCCAAATTCTTTGTCCAGTTTTTCTAGTCACTCTCTTCCCACAGGACAAATCCCATTGACTGTCCGCCATCAGAGATTCAAGGAATCTCCAGGGACTCGTAGATGCTTCAGATTTATAGTTTCAAAATTTCATTGTATTACGCTGAATAGGATAACTCCTGCTGTTTGTTTCCTATCTTCAAAGTGTCCACAATCCTTCATGGGCATTCACCTCTGACTTGTGAGTGGAAGCCCACTGTGATGTGTACACTATTTAATATGCACATAGGCAAGTTTCCTTATCTGAAAGAAAACCCGTTTCCACCTTTGTTGATGACCAGTCCCTAGACACAAACCTTAAGAACACAGTTTTCACTGTGTACACATAACTCCCTATACAATATTTGTACACGCATTTCACAATGATGGTGGTGACCAATATGACCTGGGCTTTTATTAGAAATCTCACATGACAGTCTAGTGAACTAAAATATAAATATCAGACCTAGGGGATCCTTGTGTGGTAAAGCATGGCATAAAGTTTCATCAAAATTACAGCGTGAAACAAGAGAAAGATATCCACACCACTGGAAACACAACGATTTATAATATACAGGATGCATATTTCACCATACGTTTTTAATATAAATTCACTCCCAATGTAGTCAAGCAATTAAATGTACAGTCAGCATATTTTACATCATTCAGCGGTTCAGCATCATAAGGTAGACTTAAACTGAAAAAAGAATATGTACCATTGTGGATGACAGCTTTTCATACATCAGGGTAGAAATGTATGCCAGTTATGGAAGAAAAGGGTCAAAGAAAATTGCACAATAGCATACAAATGTGTGTTCATTCTATTAGGTTTTGAAAAGAAATGAGTATTTAATAATTGGACCCTTGACATTTTAATCACAGATATTATATGGAGTTTCTTAATTTAATATTTACCAGTGGGGCCATACTGTCTTACTAACTATAGTTACTACATTGCGTTAGAGCAGTGGATGGCAAACCTTTTGGCCTGGGGGCCATATCTGGATGGGGAAATTGTCTGGCAGAATGAACCACTGGAACAGGAGATAGGGTGCAAGAGAGGGTCCAGGATTCAACTGAGTGGTACCCATTAACAACCCAATGGGGATAAGGCAGGCTCTGTTCCTCTCCCGTCCCCTGGCCCTGGCCCTGTGCCACTCCAGGTAGTGGATGGCACATCCAGCAATATCTTCTGGGGGTGGGGATGTGCAGGAGGCTCTGTGAGCTGCCCTCTCTGCCCTTCCATTGGCCACAGTGCCCCATTCTGGGTCACTGGAAGCTGTGGGGATGGTACCCGCCTCTGAGGGAAGTACTTGGAGGACTCTGTCTCCCCATCCCAGGGTATGCAGGGATGTGTTGGCTACTTCAGGGAGCGGCATGGGGCGAGGACAGGCTGCAGGCATTGGGCTGTAGTTTGTGTACCCCTGCCTTAGAGAGAAAAGAGAAGGTGGAAGATAAGTGGTCCTCAGTTGTGAAATACTTCAAAGCAAAAGCAAAGGACATTTTCACTTGTGCCCTCAGCATCATATGCCATCCTCTTATTCACTCTGTTCCATTCTCTTTCCAGATATCACCACAAATCATCATTTACAACTCCTAAGCCATGTCTACACTAGCCAATTATTTCAAAGTAGCCGGCCCAACTTCAAAATAGCACGTGTTGCATCTACATATGCCACGCGCTACTTTGAAGTTGAAATTGATGTTAGGCGGCGAGACATTGAAATTGCTATCCCCTTCAGAAGATGGGAATAGCGCTCTACTTTGATGTTTAATGTCGAAGTAGGGCATGTGTAGATGATCTGCGTCCCACTACTTCGAAACAGTGGGTCCTCCATGGCAGCAATCAGCTGAGACATTGAGATGTGCTGTTCAGCCCCTGCAGGGCTCTATGGTCACCATGAGCAGCAGACCTTAAAGCACCATGGACCCAGATTTCCTGTGGCAGGAAGCTGAGAGCGTGCAGGCAGCAGCACTCACACGTGCTCACCCTGCATGCCCTCCAGAGGCCCTGATCTGCTCACCCACCATACATGGCAGCCAGCCAGCCCCCTGAGTGCCCCCAGGCCCCCTCCCCAAGGGGACCCAGGGCTCCCTGGTGTCCAGCAGGGGAGCAGTGGGGGAAGAGGCGGCTGGGCCCCTCCTGGATGGATGCTGAGCTCCAGGACCTGCTGGGGTTCTGGGGAGAAGAGGAGGTGCTACAGGTAATGGAAAGCAAGTGGTGGAATGCAGAAGTGTTTGCCTGGCTGGCTGAGGGCCTGGCCACCCAGGGTCACCCTACCTGCACCCCTGACCACGTCAAGAGTAAAGTCAAGGAGCTGTGGCAGGATTACGCCTGGGCCCAGGACACAACCAGCCAGTCTGGAGCTGCCCCCACCATTTTCCCCTATTACAGGGAGCTCAGGGAAATCCTAGGCCCCTGGTACACCTCCTCTTCCCCACCTTCCTTGATGATGTGACTGAGGCGGCCCAGCAGGCCTCAGAGCCCGCCCGATGGCTGTCCCTGACCACGGGAGTGGACTTTCAGGTATGTACCCCACAGGGTGCACACCCCCAGGGTACAGGACAGGGTCATAGGACATGAATGCCTTCCCCACCCAGCCGACCCCAGCCCACCACGTCCCGGCCAGACCATGGCCCCGGGACAGCGGCACGGCCCCCAGGGCCCATCAGCACCTGCCTCTGCAGACAGCACCACGCTCCATCCCCATCCCCATCCCTGGCAGAGCTCAAGGAACATCTGCTGGCGCATCCAGAAATTCTGGAGCCAGTGGTCATCGTCCCACTCTGCCAAGACCAGGTGGTCCCACCACTTTGTGGTGGTGGGGTAGCTCTACAGCCAGCAGAGCACCCGATGTGGGGGACCAGGAGGGCCCCATGGTCTGGGGCAATCCCTACGTCCCGCGAGGATGGCTCACATTCCAGGAGGTGCTGGGTGGCCTCCTGCTCAGTGCTGATATGGGCAGCTCCTGCCTTGTTGACAGCCTGAGGGCTTCTGGCTGCTGCTGCTGCTGCTGAAGATCCATAGCTGACTGCACTGGGTCTGTGAGTCTGGTGTCCACTCTGCAGGCCCCATGCCGTGCACGCTGAGTGGGCTTGGAAGGGGCCTTTAAGGGAGTAGCTTGCTGTTGCTCCGGAAGGGCTAATCCACCCCATGACCCTGTCCGCAGGCTTTCCTGGCCCCTTTGTTTCAAAAGGGGGCACTTTTGTATGTAGATGACCTGCAGAGGGTTTCCTTTTGATGTTGCGTGCCACTATGTTGACGTTGAACATTGACGGCACCAGCCCCAGAGGATGTGTGGATGCTACGCACTGAAGTAGCTTATTTCAATGTCACTACTTTGACATAGGCTACTTCAACATAGTGGTTTTAGTATAGACGTAGCCCTAATCACACGGGCTACTTTTTGACCTCACTGTCACACCACATCCATTCTAGCTTGCCTGAAGGAGATGTGGAAACACCCGCTGCATCAAAAACCTTTTCCACTGACAGCCCTGCAGGAACAGTTTTAGGTTACTCTAAATTTTCGAATTAGGGTTAGAATTGTTAAAAGCAAGTAAGCTCATCCCTTCGAACTGGAGGCACCACAATGCCATCACATTGTGCAGAGCAGTTCTATATCCACTGCCACGGCTAACAAACCCATATTTTCTTCATGAACTATTGCAATTAGCTATTTTGGTTCCTTCTTCTTTTCTTTTTTCTTTTAAAATTCATGAATAGTTACGTAAGGGAGGGTGTATTAAAACCTTCTGGGCTCTAGAATGGCCATACTCCACTAACTTATTAGACCAATATTTTAAGAGGCAATAGGGATGAGACTAAATATATTTCAACATTCTCGGAGTTTCTAGGAGTTTAGCGAGCACAGGTACTGCCATGTCATTCTTATAGAACATGAAAGATAAACACAAAAATATCAAAGTGCTGATGAGGAAAGAGTTCTGTGCCATGGCTGAGATAAACAGCACTACCATACATGGTGTGAAAGCAGAGCAGCAGCAAAGTTAACAAGAAAATAGAAAGTCTGGCTCTGTAAATGTTGGCAACTATCTGAAATGATAAACTCTTCTTAGTGCATGAAGCACTTTCATATATGATTTAGAGCAAGTCAAAAGGGAAGACCACCATGAACTGCATTTAGGAAAATGGCTTCTCTTAAGCAGCTCTTTAGGTCAGACACAGAAGTTTCCTAGTTATGACATAAGAAATCCAAGCCATATAAATCAGAAACAGTGACGATACTGAGAACTGCAAAACATAGGAAAAATGAGAAAAGAAGCCAAAATGGTTAAGTTGAATAAGAAGCGCTAGCAGCTAATGCAGAGAAAGCTAAGGTAGTAGAGAAAGAGAAAAACTGATAAACTCAAGACACAGAGGGCCTGGTTCTTGGTGGCCTCAAACCTTGTGAAGTCATTTAGAACATAAGAATGGCCACACTGGGCTAGACAAAAGGTCCAAACAGTATTCTGTTTCTGACAGTGATCAATGCAAGATGCCTTAGAGAGAATGAACAGAACTGGTACATCAAGTGTATGTGTCATCCATTCCCAGCTTCTGACAAACAGAGGCTAGGGACAACATTCCTATGCATCCGAGCTAATATCCACTGATGGACCTAACCTCCATAAATTTATCCAGCTCTTTTTTGATCCCTGTTAAAGACCTGGTCTTCACAACAACCTCTGGTAAGGAGTTCCACAGGCTGACTGAGTATTGTGTGAAGAAATACTTTCTCTTCTTTGTTTTAAACCTGCTAGCTATTATTTTCTGTTGTTGACCCCTTTTTCTTGTGTTACAGGAACAAGTAAGTATCTTTTCCCTATTCACTTTCTCTACACCAGACACAAGTTTTTAGACTTCAATCAAAATCCCCCTTAGTGTTCTCCTTTCTAAGCTGAAAAATCCGTCTTAAATCTCTCCTCATATGACAGCCATTCCAAACTGCTAATCATTTTTGTTGCCCTTTTCGGAAATTTTTCCAAAGTGAAGTTTTTTGTTTTTGTTTTTGTTTTAGATGATGCAATTACATCTGTATGCAGCATGCAAGATGTGGGCATACCATGGATTTATATAGAATCAATAAGATATTTTTCTTATTCTCTATCCCGTTTTAATGTTTCCTAACATTCTACTTGCTTTTGTTGACTGTTGTTGCACACTGAGCAGATGTTTTCAGAAAACTATTCACAATGAATCTCTTTTGAGTGGTAATAGCTAATTTAGTCCCCATTATTCTGCACATATATTTGGGACTACGTTTTTCAACATGCATTAGTTTGCAATTATCAGCATTAAAGTTCATCTGCCATTTCATTGCCCAATCATCTAGCTTTGTGAGATCTTTTTGAAGCTCTTCTGCTTTGGGTTTAATTATCATGAACAGGTTAAGTATTATTTGCACGAGTGCTAGGTCAGTGCAAAACGCTACCTATTCAGACCATTGAGATTTGATAGTAAGTTGATTCTCTTTTTACTGGGTGCAAGAGGGAGAGGGACTATTTATGCACAGCAGAATCAACCTGTGGAATTTTCTGCCACCTGAAGCCTTAAAGGCAAATATGGTAGATGATGGTGGCTTAGCAATGATAATATACACACCCCCTCTCGGGATTTATTGGGTGTGAAACCTTCAGCCTTAGGAAAATTGCAGCTGGTGCAGAATGTAGCATCATGCCTCCCCAGCAAAACAGGCTGCTAATGGCATGCTACCCTGGCTCTCCAAGCTCTGCATTGCTCACCATGGAACAACAAGGTAAATTTAAGGACCACAACCTTCTCTTCAAAGCGCTAAAGTCCTACAATACCATAAGGACCACCTATCCTCAGAAGCCTCAGGCATCCGCCACAGTCCCATACTTCAAGAAAAATGGAACTGTCTTTTACAAGAGTAAAGCTTTTCTCAGATTGGGTTTTAGTGGGGATTGGCCTGAACCTGGAGAACTCTTTCCAACAGCAACTCAGAACTACTTCAAAGTTCCCCATGTGCATAAGCCAGAGCCACAAAGCACTTTTACCTTGCCTTCCATAAGACTAACACAGAACATCAACTCACTGAAACAAACCCAAACAAACTAAAATCCTTCAAGTGTCTTTACCTCTCCCACAGCCCCCTGGGGGCAAGACAAGGAGAAGCAGAATGAAGAAGGAACTTTAACTGAAAGACATGACACTCCTTGTCTAACTTTCTAATTCTGGAAGGTGCTGCAGGCCCTGACACAGGAATTTCTGGAAAGGATGCTTTTTTCGTAAATGTGGACCATCCCTCCCCACAGAAGGCCTTGCCCAGCTCTCCTGACCCCTGGCTCTCCAGCTGGCCCTGTTCTCCCATTCCCCTTCCAGCCACCCCCAGTTTGGTCCCCCCACCCCACCCCACCCCACCCTGCTAGGCCCAATACACACCAGCCCCTGCTCAGCCCAAGGACCCCCTATTGCAAGGCTCCAAACCTGCCCCCTCCAGCCAGAACACAGTCCCCCACTTGGACAAAACACACACACACACACACACACACAGGGGAACCACCGTGCAAGGCATCCCCCCACCCGACACACAGTTTCCCCCTTCAGCCAAAACACCTACCCCCCCTGCTCCGCCCAAGCACCCACCCCCCTACTCCGGCAGGGAGGGGAGGATTACCTGGCACGGGCAGTGGGGACAGGCGGCAGCAGCAGCAGATGCAGGGGATCACTTCCCCATCAGCACTCAGTATGTGATGCTCTGCTGTGCCTTCCCAGCCCACTGAGATCCACTTTTCCGCGGGCAGCTAGGAGGCCTCCAGCCGCACAGCAGGGCTTAGTGGGCCCAGAGGCACTGGCAGAGTGCCATGCAGTGAGTGCTGGGGGAGGAGGGCTATGGGAGCATGATCCCCTGCAGCTGCTGTTGCTGCCTACCCCTACCAGGTTGGCCAGGTTGGTCAGGGAGTGGGCCAGGGGTCAAGATAGGGGTAGAGCAGGGAAGGGGCAGGGTGGCCTATGGGGGTGTGTGCATTCACATCTTGTGCGCGCGCACGTGCACACACGCACACGCACACACACACACACACACACACACACACTGACATATGGGCCTGTGTTCAAATATTAAGTAATGGGAATACAGTATAAGAACCTGAACACAAGAGAACAGAAAAAAGGAAGCAGACGTGACTTTGGCAGCATCTATACCACAAGATGAATTCAAATTTATTAATATCGATTTTGTAATTCTGGAAGTTATAAGTTCAAATCTGACCATCTTCACCTCCCCACATGCTCCTCACAAAGTTGACTTTTTGCTGCCACACTCAATTGGCAAACATTTACTGTTGAGGTGGTGCATTCTGGGAACCTATCCCACATTTCGCTCATCCCCGTAGTATTCTGGGTATGCTTGCTGGTCTTTGACATCATCTTCCCACATTGCATTGCCCTCATTCCCCTCCCGTGCTAAGCAAACGTCCATTTTTCCCATTGAAAGGAAGGAAAAGTGGGGCATCCACACAGATGGCAAAAAGTTTACAGAAATGTGTTTCTTCTGTAGCTGAATTCTCAACTGGCCATCCACTGAGGGTCCCTCCTCCTGTGATTGCAACCAAACTCTGAAAATAATACAGGGACCCTGACTGTATTCTCAAAGTTAGAAGAAAGAGGATAGAAGAATCTAGAAAAGACAGTTTTTGACTTTTTTGAAAATAATATAGGGACCCCAAAAAGTGTGAAGAAAGAGAAGATAGGAAAGTTTTTCAGAAAAGATTGTTGCTGAGGGGACAGTCTTTGGCTTTCCGGTGCTCTATAAGGCTTCTGTGCAATGACTTTGCTCTCAACTGGACATCCACTGAGTGTCCCACCTCCCACGGTCGCATGTGATCCCTGAAAATAACACAGGGACCCTGACTATATTCTGAAAGTTCGAAGAAAGAGGATAGAAAAGTCAAGGAAAAAAGGATGTTTGTCTTTCCTCTTCACTACACAGACATTGCCAACACAGGTGATGGCAGTGAAATATCATACACTGAACTTATAACACAAATAGGAATCTCATCTAGCCCCTCACCCACCATGTTTCTGAGGGGGTCAAAGCATGAAGACAGACAGGAGATACTAGCAAAAATACTTTATAACCAAAATATCAATGCAGCAGGTGTCTGCACTGGACACCAGGCTCCAAAAATGTTTTTGGCACAGTTTGTGGGGGGCGTGATGTGGTCTGTGACTGCAGAGCTGCTTGGAATGTTGAAGTAGCTGAAGTAGTCCCCTCCACCACCCCAACCCCGACTACCTTAGCTGCTGGGGGAAAATTTGCCCAGCAGCAGCAAGTCCCAGTGGTCCCATGCTATGGGAGAGGGGGAGTTTCCGGGGAGGTCAGTTGAGGTGGTCCTTCCTGAGTATTTTAGCTATCAGGGGAGACTTCCCCCCGCCAGCAGCTGCTAGCCCCCGAGTATCTTAGTCACGGGGGGACACTCCCCCACCGATGGCTGCAAACCCCAAATAGCTTTCTCACCCTTGGAGCCCTAAATGTGCACATGCTACGACATGGTGCTGCCGGGCAGCACCGAATGGCAAGCTTGTCCTTTTATTGGGTTGGGGACTATCCATGTGATGCAGCAGAGTGTGGGAAAGACTCAGACTGTGTGGCACCTATGGGGGAGGGAAGGGGATTTGCACAGAAATGTAAACCACTGAGAAGAAGTTTCTTGGTGTCTTATGCAAGCATGACCCCCACAATAGCCTTGTTGCCATGTGGTGGTGCGCGGCAGTGCCTGGCACCAGGCAGTGCAGAAAAAAATAACAAGTGTACAGACAGAGCCACAAACTCACTGCAGGGGCTATTTGTAATGGGTAGATGCTCTCACAGTGCTAATACCAAAGAAAGAAAGAAACAAACATGACCTCAAAGCCACAGGCTTGCTGCTCCCACTTTGAAATTCACAGCCTTCCTGTTACCTAATTCCAGAGCATCTGGAGAGCAGCAGCCAGAGCGGAGCGCTGAGGGGCATTGTGGATTACACACAAGACACCTCTGGAGGTTAATAAATTCGATTTTAAGACATGGCGCTTCCATACTGGCCTTAATTGAACTTCTGAATTCGAGCTTGACACTGTATCTGTCAGTAACTGCGATGTTGTAATCTCAATATTAGTGCTCCCAAAATCAAGCTAATGGGATTTACAGTGAAGACAGTCATGGGGTAATGTCTAGCTGCCTTGAATTTGAAATTCCTGTAGTGTAGATGCAGCCTTAGAGAGGTGCTATCAAGTTAAAGTGACTAAACAGTTCAGCATTTCAGTTTTCTGAAGTGCTCGTTTGATTTTTGTTTCTTATTGATATTTTTTGTTCCTCCCAGACATAGTGTGATTTCTCTGCCTAAGAAAATCAAAAGGAAAAGAAGACTTTAAAAAATAAAATATATAAAGGTCACTTTGGTATCTGGCAGTGAGTTTTCCCAGAGTTATCCCTTTCCTCTTCAGGTGTTTTATAATATTAGTAGATATTATTTAGGGCATGATATCTGACTATCCGTAAATGCTCAACACTCGCTAAAGTAGAAGCTGATTCTCATGTTTCAAGAATAACTATTTTTGAAGTCAAATGTACAAAGGCATGACAAGAACTCCTCTTATTTTGTGAAAGTCATTAATGTAATTCATAAAGCAACAAACCAATTTACCAGATGACTGAGTACCCAGGAGTATAATTAGTTAATAGATTTATGCTTTTGGATGTTGGTATTAAATTGTTATCATTGCTCCTGGGAACTGCATCTGCTGACATATGTTCCCAACAGGGACACAATGCACTGTTAAACTTGCATTTGGCATGATTTCCAGAGATAAAATGATCAGGACATATTACTGAGTTCATAAAAGGATGTAATCAAATTCTCACGTGATATAAATCAAGTCAAGTCAAGTTAAATAGACTTAAGTCAGTTTAATACTATGCATTTTATTAAGTGCTTTTAGACACGTAATTTGTCTTTGGGAACACATACCTGTACTTTGCAGTTAAGTACAAACTATTAGTTTTGCAGAACACCTACAGTGTACATGGAATCTAATGGTAAATATTCAGGACTAGACTGTGCTTGTCTGAGAGCAAGAGGGAGAAGAAATGAAATACACATGTAAACCTGCTCAATTCCATACAAACTCACTGGTTTGAGCACTGGGCTGCTAAACCCAGGGCTGTGAGCTCAGTCCTTGAGGAGGCCATTTAGGGAACTGTGGCAAATAGATTTAAAAACAAAGCAAACAAAAAAAAATCTGTCAGGGTTGGTGCTTGGTCCTGCCAAGAGGACAGGGGACTAGACTCAATGACCTCCTGAGGTCCCTTCCATTTCTATGAGATCGGTATGTATTGTTAAAATCTAGACAAAACCACAATCCTTGCACTACAGGTTGTAGAGTTTCACTCTAATTTTACCTCGCCATAGTTACACTAAGTAAATGTGCATGGGTGGAAAGACTGTGGCTCATTCATTCCTGGCTTTGTACCAGGCCAACGGTGAGCGGTTTTTGGGAACACTCCGTTTGTATTAAGCTGTGTCTTATGTAAAACATACATAATTGCCTTTAACAGTGAGTAATAGGGCTAGTTAGAAAACAAGAACCCCATTTTGTAAAACGATGTAATTTTAAATGTGTTTTCATTTTGCACTGGAACAAAACCAAGACATTTCAAAACATTTCAGAAGAGTGGGGAAGAGGGAATCTTGCCCCAGAATAGCCAATAGCCCAGTGATTGCCAATGTTTCCTTTAATCTCTTCTTTCAGTGTGCAGACTTTTTTCCATCCATGGGCAGAATACATTTTCTTATGTGCACCAAGGCATGTGTGAATGTGCACTACCAGCTAAACCTAGTGGTGGGCACTCGGCTAATCAGCTGGGCGGCATTTGAATCTCTCCTGAGTGACTGAACAAGCTCACAGATTCCAGGGAATACTGGCTAGAGCACTCACCTCTGACGTGGGAGCAGTGGATCTGAGCTTTTCACATCCCACCTAAGTCCCCTAATCACCACACTATAGAGTAAGAGTCTTTTTTGATAGCCCAAAGAGTATTTATTAGATAATGTGAAACAGCTAACAGCATTTTATAAGTCTGTATAAAAAGCAGCCTCAAATTCGAGTGACATACGGAAACATTCCTGAGATGCTTTGCCCATAATGTGAGTATTTCTGTAAAAGTTTCTATTTTAGCATCAATTGTGGTGAAAAATAGCATTATGAAGTGCTATTTTATCTTATATTTAGTAGCTAAGGGAAAAAAATCAGTGTTGTATATTTCAGATGTAGGGGGACAGGAAGTGTGTCCCAGGATGATTTTAAAAAGAATAACCTGAATGAATGAAGTTATATGAGATTGATAAAAATAATTATGGAACTCTTCCTCCCCAAAGAAATTCAATATTAGGAAGAAAGATTCATTTGACTTGACCAAATACAAATCAGGCTATTAGAAAACAGACAATGGAACTTGTTGTGTGATTCAAAAACCATTTCTAATCCTGCAAGAAAACAGTTACAGTAAAATATATGAAAAAAATTCACTACCATTTGATGGACTTTAAGGCTATGTCTAGCCCACCAACTTTTTTCAAAAAAGCTGGGACTCTTTCGTAAAATCCTGTGGGGTGGCTACACACAAAATGTGTTCTTTTGGTATTAAGTTGGAAGAACACAGCACTTTTTCTGGAGGCCCTCTTCTTCTCTCTCAGATGAGGAAGAGCACCTTTTCCTGAAAGATTCTTTCAGAAAAAAAACATGTGTAGATGCCCTGGGGGCCCTTGTTTTGAAAAAGCAGCCCTCATGGTGCTGACTTTCAATCCTTGGCTTGTCCTTTAGAAAGTGCGGGAGCTGTGCAGATGCTTTCTGTCAAAAGAACAGATCAATTGTTTCGATCCACTTTTTTGTGTGCGGACAAGCT
Source organism: Carettochelys insculpta (assembly GCF_033958435.1). Taxonomy (NCBI): domain Eukaryota; kingdom Metazoa; phylum Chordata; order Testudines; family Carettochelyidae; genus Carettochelys; species Carettochelys insculpta. Next base: position 288,172,017 of record NC_134137.1, read on the forward strand.
CTTTCAAATGAACTTTTTTTGGAAGAGACCTTCCTGAAGAACTTCTTTTGAAGGATTGCTATAATGTTGACGTATCCTCACTGTTTGGGATAGAAATTAAATTTCTAACCCTATTTATGTCCAATTCTAAATGCCCAATTCTAAATGTTTATGGTCTAAATATTTGAATATTTTACTTTAAAATTTGGACATCTGTTATTACAGAGGCATAAAATATGCAATATTCTAGAGGGGAATGAATTAAAACAACTGTATTTCTCCAAAATGTATATTTGGACATATTAGTCTAATGAAAATGTATCTGGGCACTATGTTATAATTAGCCTCTCCCAGTTTCAATATTTCAAAATGTGACATTTATATACGAAACTCAAAGGAAAAGTCTGCAAGCCACATTTAAAAGCACAAAAGGTCCAAAGTCTGTAACAGCACATGAAGTTCATTACATGCCATGCGCAGAACCCTCATTGAAAGCAACAGGAGCTCTGCACATGGAACTATAGGATCAAGAATCCCAAATGAAGAGCTCTCCATTTTAGTCTTCTGCTGTCTCTACGCAGCTCTGAAGGCATTCTCTGCAGAGAGTTGCAAATTTTGAACAGGGATAAAAAAAATCAAGAGATGGTAACTTCAGAAGATAGGTATAATGTTTTAAATATTAAGGCTTAACAATGAATATTTCACAAAGGAGCCTGTGCTGTTCCTTCTAAATTGAAAGCACAATGTAAACTTGTTAATACAAATTATAAATGAAGTCTGACAGACTTAATAAATACTGTGGTACTACTTTAAATTGTTTTGCCTACAAGGCATTCTGAAGGATTATTTGAAAAGCTTTTATGTCTGAATATAAAAGGCTTACATGAGCAGAATAGGGTTTTGTCATTTAGAAAATAGCTTGAACAGAAAGATATGTCTAACTGGCTGGCAAAGGATTTCATTCCTCATGGCTGTCTCAGCGGCATGCTTCTCCCACTTCAGTCTTTGTTAAACCTCACTCACATCCTCACTTCTGTACATCCATGAAAGGGCAAAAATCAAATACAGCTACAAATGAATATTGTTGTGGCTAACTATGATCACCCACTAAGCCTCAAGACCCCACTAAAATCTAAAACTTGATGGAGGTGATTAAGCATCTCTCAAAGGAGGAGACTGCCATGTGCTTTATACTCCCATGCGGAGGAATAAGAGAAAATAAGGCAAGCCTTACTCTGCTGCATCACCTGTCTGTGTAGGGAGTGGAGTAGTAGGAGAATCCTGACAGGAGAGCGGTTTAGAAGATGATGATTCCGTTCTGTGGCATCTTTTGACATTCGCTTTAGCTCAGCACCAGAACCAAAACAACCGGTCAGAACGTTTTAGTGGAAATTAAACTGAGACAGTCTCAGCTTTCTAATCAAAACTTGAGCTTTTTTAAGTGTGACACTCTCATTTTATCATCTAGTCATTAAGGGCATTGGGAGGTGTGAGGATCATGTTGAAGCTTTTGCCCTGCCTGATTCAGAATAATAGTTTCCACTCTGAAGTGGGCAGAGCAGAAACTTGAGACTTACACTAGCTTACAGATAGTGAATGTAGCACATTTGGTCTCTGCTGACCCACATGCTCAGGAACCAAAAATCCTTCCCAAGGAAAACCTTTTCAAAACATTTTGGCTTCAATGCAGTTAAACCCTCTCTATGAGGCTGTTACTCCTGTCCACCCGTAGGTTCAGAAATATTAGGAAAGATACTTTTTTTTTTCTTTTTTTTAGAGTGACTTGGTGCCAAAACCTAGCAAATTCAATGGGATGCCCATAGACATTTGGCTGGTGTTTCTAGAGAGGCTAGCTTCTCTTTAACTGATGATATGTATTCACTACATGGAAGATTGACCCTTTCATGGTCAAGCTTCCGAAGGTCTATTTAGCACGCTTAGTAGGGACATGCTAAATTGAACTTACAGGGTTCCTGCATCAGTGCTTGTACTCAAGCCCCTCATCAACCTCCCTTGGTGGAAATGGTGTGGAAGCTTGAATTAATGTATGTCAGCTCTAGCTACATAATTAACATCATTAGAATTGTGTACTTGATTCAACCTTCCACTGTGGCATACCCCTCCTCTCAGAGCAATTTTAGAACTCTGTCCACCAAATTAGCACAACTGTACTGTAAGGGCTCAGCCTTGCAATTCTTGAGCATTGAAAGCTCTCACTTTGCCTTTAAGTAGCCACAGACTATTGGCTCTAACAGGTTACTAGAGTCTGCATTGGATAAATAACTCTGCTATGCAATAAATGTAGACACAAAAAGATCTACATTTGCGTCCAGAAAAGACCAGAATATTATACAAGAAGATTTGGATAATGTTGAAAGTTGGAGTAACAGAAACAAGATGCAATTTAATAATGCAAAGTCATGCATTTAGGACAACCAGACTTTTTGCTATCATCTGGGGACATAGCAGTTGGAAATGACAGAAAAGGAGGAACAGCTGAGTGTACAGATTGATCAAAGAATGACTATGAGCCATCAATGTTATATGCTATGAAAAGTTCAAATGAAATCCTAAAATGCATCAGGTGGAGTGTTTTTGGTACAGATAGGGAAGTATTATTACCACTGTACAAGTCATTGCTGAGTCCTCAACTAGAATACAATGCACAGTTTTGGTCTCCCCTGTTTAAGAAGACTAATTCAAACTGGAACAGGTGCAGAGGAGAGCTACTAGGATGTTCAGAGGAAGGGAAAACTTCTCATAGAAGAAGAGACTTGTGGACCTTGACTTGTTTAGCTTGACAATAAGTGCCAGGGAGGGAAAGGAAATATTAAGTTACACATCGGTGCTGGCACAAGAACAAATGGATATAACTGGCCATCAAAAGCTTTAGGTTTGGAATTAGATGAAGGATTCTAATCATTGGAGGAGTGAAATTCTGGAACAGCCTTCCTGACCAATGGGAGCTGTGGGGGACAGAGATCCAGCATGTGTGCACTGCTTACCCCAGTGCCCATTGGCTAGGAAAAGTGACATCTGGCCAACAGGAGCTGTGAGAGGCCCTACTTCCAGACAAACAGGTACATAAAGCACCTGGTGTCCTGAGAGAAGCTAATCCTGGAGAACCGTGTCCAGCCTGCAGCTTGCTTATTGTCCCCTGCCCCAAGTATAGCTATATGAGCAACAATAAGAAAAGAAAAAGTACAATGAATTGAAATCAAATAGACTCTATTCTGAGAATCTAGGTATCAAGCATATTCTTATGTACCACAGCGCTCTGCAGCCGGTGTGCTGTGGCATAACAGTGTGCTGCAAAGCACCACTTAGTGTGCCTCAGACCTGTGTGCTGGGTGCCATCTGCCACTCTGCACACATACCCTACCTCTTGGTGGCAGCAGTGCATGCCAGCGGCGATAGCGGCAGCTCTGGGGTGGCGGAAGAGGTGGTGGCGGTGGCTCTAGTGAGTTGCAGGCATCGAGTTAGAGCGGGAGGGAGGGGGTGCCTGGTTCAGAGGCAGGAGATGGGGATTGGGATAGGGTGGGGGCTGGGGGTGCCTGGCTCTGGGGGAGGGGAGGGACACTGGATTAGAGCAGGGAGCTAGGGGTGCCTGGCTCTGGAGGAGTGGGAGGAGATTGAGTTGTATATATTAGCTGTGCCGTGAAATTATAACAAGTGCTGAAATGTGCCACAAGTGACAAAGGTTGCTGAGCAGTGATGTATCAAATATGATCTGAGATACAAGTACCTTCACGACATGAACACAAATCAATTTAATTACAGCTTTTCCACTGATATGTTTCCAGTTAGAATCCTCTGATGGATGACACAAGATTCTCATGCTGTAGTTATAGAAACCACTGAAATGGTTTAGAGAGACGAACAGAGTATTCTCATCTTTGATCTATCCATTAAATAAAGGAACTCAGATTTCCCTTTTCTTTTCTCTTCTTATCTTGTCTTGCATCCAATAGAATAAACTGAACAACAGGAGCTGATCACAAGAATCCTGAAGCCCAGATATCACAAATACTCACCTCATTTGTGAGACCACATAAAATAAAATAGAAATCAATATAGGGAAGTTTGATATCTGGCTCTGAAGAACAGTCTGCAGCTGGAGTGAAATGTCCTAAAAACTTTTCTTGGGCCCATATTTTGCATTAAATAGCTAGAACTTCTTTATCTCACAGTCACAGATGTACTGGGCATGACCCAGGTCAAAGTGGAACAAGATAATTGTACTATCTCCAATTCACTATACTTTGAAAAAGAAAAATTCCATTAATGTTACATAAAAATCAGCACCAGTGCTGCCTACTGTCAAGCTTAGCCAATGTGAACTCATGACCACTCAGACTAATTTCTGTGTTCACAGCTCTGCCCTCCATATCCTGACTCACTTAGGTATTTAAGGATTTCTCTCTGTTTACTGCTGAAGGTAATAAGATTATAGTGGAATTTCCAAACAAGAGCCATAGAACATAGCCCAGAAAACCTGTCTGTGAATTCTGAGAGGATAGCACATGTGTATAAAATTTTAGTACTCTTCATTAGTCGGAAGCTGTCCAGATTTTGTCAGCTTCATGTTTCAGGTAAGATGCTTCTCATTTCTGCTTTTGTGGTTTAACTTTTACATTTCATGTTATTTGTCTCACCAGTTTAAAAATTGCCTGCACAGGCTCTTGAATCATTTGCTTCTGTCAGGGTAGGCAGTATCATATGTCATCAGTATCCCCTGTAAGATGAAAATCAACAAGAAGTCCTGTGGCACCTTATAGGCTAACAGATATTTTGGAGCATAAGTGAAGACCCACTTTGTCAAGATGCATCTGAAGCTTCCGTGGGTCTTTGCCCATGGAAGCTTATGCTCCAAAATATCTGTTAGCCTATAAGGTGCCACAGGACTTCTTGTTTTTGAAGATACAGATCAACTTGGCTACCCCTCTGATCCCTGTAAGATGAACTCTTTGGCAGCCTCAACAAGAGATTCAAATGTGGTCCAGCTGATTAACAGAGCACCCACAACACCCACAGCCAGCAGCTTGTGTTTCTACTGGTGGTTCAGTTCTGCACATGCCTCGGTGCACACAACAAAATTATTCTGTATAGCGAGGGAAAAATCAGAAAGAAAATTAGGTGTCAGCCTTTCATTGCAGAGTTTCTGGTGAGTTTGGTTTCAAAGTTGTCGTTGGAATAGCCCTTAAAGTCTCTTTGTCAATACTTCATCTGAAATTAAATAGGCTAAAGCAAACAGAGCTAATGTCAAAATCACAAAGCAACGCCACAAATAGTCAAGTAGCCAGATGAAAAACAACTGAAAGCCAAACAGAAAATGATCAAATAACCACTGTCCACCTTACTCCAAGATGCACAACTGATGCACCTGCTGATATTCAGCAGATGGAACTAGAGACAGGTGTTTCTCACATCTTCTCTAGTAGCTGTAACCTTAACATTCTTCGCACTGGAAGCAGGTTCATTATGTAACAATAATGAGTACCAGACAAATCTGCTCCTTATACATTCCAGCACTGAATCTCAAACTGATTTGGAACTGTCATGAAAGGACAGACCCATGCAATTGAAACAAGGCATAAATCAGTCATTACACTGAGTTCAACCTTGATGTTATCTATGAGGTTGCTAATGTACAGAGCAAGCTACCGGCACTTAATTCTAATCCTGACTTCCTCTGTTTGTACTTCAATTCAAGGACAAAATTATTATAAATATGTATCTTACAGTTTAATTGCAAGTGAAATGTTCTAAAAGACTACAAATGTAGATGTTAAAAGTATTTACTAGAGCTATGTAACAACCTTTTTGATCATTCTGAGTGAAACAAAATTTAAAGATGGCCAATAATTAATTCGAGCAAGAAGTCACACTGGGTCAAACAGTATTAATGAGAAATGTAGCTGCATGTCAGTGGCATATAAGAGAAATTGAAATGCAAAATCAGGGGGCAAAACATTCAGAGAAACCTTGTATCCTCAGCAGTAAAATAGTAAATGAAGCATATGGATTTGAAAGAAGACAGTTGCATAGCCACCAGAGAATGAACCTCAAAAGCTGATACCAAGTACCTTAAAGGAAAAAAAGTTCCATAATACATAAAAGATATTTTCAGTACCATAATAATTTGAAAGCCAGTTTCAGATTTCTCAAAATAAAACAAATCTTCAAAACAGAACGATCTGACAACAAGATCAGACCACAGATCAACAAGCAGGGTTCGTTTTATGTTCATCTTCTCCATTGATAAAATGTAATAAGCCACAAAAAAGAGATTTTTCCAGTGTTTGCTCTTGACTTTACGCTAGGAAAGAAGGTCGGATTTTGTGATCTGGGGTTGAACAGCCTTGTACTCCTGTATTAGCTAATCACCTGTGAAACAGGTTGTTCTGAGTCCAAGCAGGTCACCCATGTAATAAAATACACTGTAATTAAACTATGGTTGTGAGATGAAGGTTATTTTCCAGATACCTGGCAGTAGTATTTACTGGCAAATGTTGATGTTTTATTGGTAACCACTATACAATATCTATGGTCAATTAGAAAAAAATGTTAAAAGGAAGGCTGATATATGTAACATTTTCATTCATTTCAAAGACAAAGGCCAGTTATTCTTCCCAGTCAGCATTCTGAAAGGAAGCGTGCCATTCAAGGACATGTGCAAAAGAACTACAGGTATATGGCTGACAATGTGCATTTTAAAATCAGATGAACACTGTGTGAAGATGGGTAGATAAGGAGACATATAGAAGGTCAGGAAGGCCTTGCATGTACACATCCTTCTGTGGTATGATATAGAAGACATTGCACTTCAATACACATGACAGTATGAGAGGCACAAGTGAGATTAAGTCAGAACCACCAGCATGGGGGAGCAAAGTATGCAAATACCATGGGACCCGCAATTCAAAGGAGCCCAGGGCTCCCAGCCACTGCTGCTGCTCCTACAGTGGCGGCAGCCAGAGCCTAGGCCCCTTAAATTGCTGCAGCAGCACCATGCTAATTGCTCCTTATGGCTCTGAGGGCTGGGGGAGTTGGGGGTGCTATGCTCTGGATGGCACTGCCAGTTGGCTGCCCTGGCCCTACCCCTTCCATCTGAAGCCCTGACCCTTTCAGGGTGCAGAGCCAACACCTGCATACTTTGCCCCAGGGCCTATGGTAGCTGTCAGTCTTGCTGAGTTAAGTACCAGTCCCTTATTCTGACTTATTGGGTCTCAAGCCCTCTCCATGCACACTTATAAGTGTAAGAAGGAGTGGGAGGAAAGACATGTTTGAGCATGTTCCTCATGTTATTAAACCACTTACCCAGATATGTCTTTTATAAGCTTTTCTCTGCTACATATGGGTCAAAAATAAGTGGATACAGTATATTTCATAGTAACAGAGAGATAGCTATGCTAGTCTGTATACTATCAAAACAAAAAAGCAGTTCAGTAGCACTTTAAAGACTAACAAAATAATTTACTAGGTGATGAGCTTTTGTGGAACAGACCCACTTCTTCAGACCATAGCCACACCAGAACAGACTCAATATTTAAGGCACAGAGAACCAAAAACAGTAATCAAGGTTGACAAATCAGAAAAGTATTATCAAGGTGAGCAAATCAGAGAGCAGAAGGGAAGGGGGGAATCAAGAATTAGATAAAGCCACGTATGCAAAATAATACTGTAATAAGCTAGAAAATTCCCATCCCGGTTCAAACCATGTGTTAATGTATCGAATTTGAATAGAAAAGAGAGTTGAGCTGCCTCTCTTTCCAAACTGTTGTGAAAATTCCTCTTCAGTAAAACACAGACTTTCAGGTCATTAACAGAATGGCCCACTCCATTAAAGTGCTGGCTGACAGGTGTGTGAATCAGGAGTGTTTTTTTGTCTGTTTTATGATGTTAGTTGAGGAACATGAGAATCTGCCCGTGATTCTGTGACTAACCTGGTTAGGTCCAGTGATGGTACCTCCAGAACAGATATGTGGACAAAGTTGGCAAGGGGCCTTGTTGCAAGGAAAAGTTCCAGGACTGGTGTTCCTGAGGTATAGGCTCTGGCTGTTGATGAGACTCCTCATAAGGTTGGGAGGTTGTCTGTAGGATAGAACAGGCCTGTCACCTAGGGCCTTCTGGAGTGTGACGTCCTGATTAAGTATAGGTTGTAGGTCTTTAATAATGCATTTCAGTGGTTTGAGATGGGGGCTGTAGGTAATGACCAGTGGTCTTCTGATCTTGGCAGGGCCAGATGAACACTCAGAGACCAGCTACTCCAAGATAGGCCCAAAAAAGCCAAGAACAGAACACCACTGGTCATCACCTACAGCCCCCAACTCAGACCACTGCAACACATTATTAAAGACCTACAACCTATCCTTAATCAGGATGCCACAGTCCAGAAGACCCTAGGTGACAGGTCTGTTCTCTCCTACAGACAACCTCCCAGCCTTATGAGGATTCTCACAAACAACCACAGTCTATACTGCAGGAACACCAGTCCTAGAACTTTGCCAACTTTGTCCACATACCTATTCTGGAGATACCATCACTGGACCTAACCAGGTTACTCACAGAATCACAGGCACATTCTCATGTTCTTCAGCTAACATCATATATGCCATCATGTGCCAACAATGCCCACATGCTTTGTATATTGGACAAAGAATTAATGGGTATAAAACAGACATAAAAACACTCCTGATCCACAAACCGGTCAGTCACCACTTTAATGGAGTGGGCCATTCTGTTAATGATCTGAAAGTCTGCGTCTTACTGACGAGAAATTTTCACAACACTTTGGAAAGAGAGACTGCTGAATTAAATTTTCTATTCAAATTTGACACATTAACATGTGGTTTGAACTGGAATGGGAACTTATTAGGTCATTATAAGGGCTCTTTTGTATACTTGGCTTAATCTAATTCTTGACTCGCCCCTTCCCCTTCTGCCCCCTGCTCTCTGATTTGCTCACCTTGATCATGTTTTTCTGATTTGTCAACCTTGATTACTATTTTTGGTTCTCTGTGCCTCAAATATTGAGTCTGTTCTGGTATGGCTATGGTCTGAAGAAGTGGGTCTGTTCCACAAAAGCTCATCACCTAATAAATTATTTTGTTAGTCTTTAAAGTGCTACTGGACTGCTTTTTTGTTTTGATAGTATATTTCATGTTAGTTTTCCACACTATTGATGGTAGATGCTGTGGTATCAGAAATCTCATAAGTTTAAATGACATGTATGTTGCCCACCAATCTCAATTTTTTGTATAGTTGAGGGCTTGACTTTCTTCACTTATGTGATAGGGAAAAAGTATCCTCTGCACTGTAGGAGTAAGTAGATTAAAATCTACAGCCTGCGTAAAATATTTTTAAAGTGCTTCATTCTGGCCTTAAAATCTATGGGTCTGGTTCTCATTTACATTAGGACCAATTTACACTGCACTGTACAATGAAACACACCATAAGGCCCCTTTCCTCTGCCAGGGCAGTGTAAAGAGGCCTTGGAGCAGGGATACTCAGACCTCCGTAGTTCAAGAGCCCTATCAGTCATCAATAGTAGAGCTGTAGTAGTGTGAATTCATGGTTTCATTTATAATCTGTGTTATTGTTACAACAAAATGATGGACCAAGTATTCTACAGGTTGAACCTCAATAATCCAGAACTCTCTCATCCGGCAACATCCATAATCCGGCATGATTTTAGTTGGCTGGGCGACCACTTACCATGGGTGTGGAAGAGTTTCCTGTAGTCCCATAAAGTTTGTTTCCAGCCACCAGTCCTGGGTCTCAAGTTATTTAGTTCTAATTTACCTCTAAATGTCTTCTCACAGCCCAGTAAGCAGTGAAAGTGTTGGTAACGTGCTAGAAAATATTGACCTTCCATTGTCCAGCAGATTCTCTCGTCTGGCACCAGTTGGGTCCTGATTGTGCCAGATGAGAGGTTCTACCTCTACAATTTGTTAATAACAAAACAAAAGCATCCTGACTGGGTAATAATTAAATCATAATGTTTTATATCATATCCCACAAAGAACCACAGGAAAACACATTACAGAGCCTCTTTCAGCTCCCAGGCCTCACAGTGACTATCATTGCCTTAGAGTAAATGAGAATCAGGCCCTACAAATTGATATAATTTTATAATTTACAGTTTTCATCACAGAAGCTCTCTTACCTCTTTCTCCATGTGTACTCCTTCTGCTCTGATATTCCTTTCAAATACCTCCCTCTTCTCCGCCTGTGGGCTAGATTTTCTGTATACCAGAATGTAGTCAATCCGGCATTTTCCATCCCTAAAATATAGCCCATTTGATTTGTTCTTGTCGGGTACTCCCTGTGAAGAGCAAAAATAATTACCAAAGCATATTTGATTATCACCAGTTGAACCTAAGGAGTTACAAATTTCAATGTGATTGGTAAGTAAAGGCTTGACTGGTAAGCAGGCCCACTGATAGTGAGGGACAAAGAAGGCAACTGCCCCAGGGCCTAGGGATTCAAAAGGGCAGGGCTCCCAGCTGCTGCTACTGCAACAGCAGTGGCGGCCAGAGCCCAAGCCCTTTAAATTGCAGTTGGAGCCCCATGCAGCATGCTCCAGGCAGCTAGCCTCATCCCCACTCCTGCCTAAGGCTCTGCCTCTTGCAGGGGTACAGATTTGCCCCTCACCTTGTCCAGGGGCCCAGCAAGTCCGTTGGCCCCACTTCTGGTAAGCAATTAGGTGAAGCAGACTAAGTCTTATAAGGCTTTGTGTGTGACATTTCATAAAATTGGTAGCTTTATCTAGCCTCTTAGACACAAATGCTTCTGGATTTGATGATCTCATTAAGCAAAAGTGGTATTAACCTCCCAGATTCAAATCTAAGAAGCCTGGTTAGGCAAGCTTTCAACTTGGTAGAAAAGGGAGACAAGGGGAGATTTTATGTCACTCAAAGACCGGAAGGAACTTTCAACCTACGCAATTAAATAAACGATGGAGTTATTTTGAAAAGTGGAAGTTAAAGAGTTTAATGCTCTGAAATGGCTGCATACTAAGTAGAAGAACTGAAAACATTTCAAAGTGATGGTGGTTATGACCCCCTGAGTTGAGCATAATTAAACCCTGGTTTGCAGGTCATTTGTGTGGCAAGAGCAGTTTCAGCAGCCCTCAAAAACAACAGAAGACAACACAGGTTCTGTTTCCTCCCAGCCCAGTTCTCCCCTAGATTAATTTTAGAATGCTATCAAACCTTAAAAATACCTTCTGATTGGATTTACCAGATTGGAGATCAATGTTACTGCTAAGCTTCTCCATCTATGTGTGGATATTTTCATGTACAGAATACATTTTTATGTGCACAGAGTCAGAATACATTTCATGGCCAAAATCATAGCAGAAAATTAAACAGGGCTTTAATAGAAGTGTAAGTAGGAAGACGAAGGAATTTTAAACTGCTTACCTGCAGTTCCTTTTGAAGAGCAGTCAGTTCACCATGGGACACTCTGAAGCACATTCTACTTGTAAGCAGATTTGCTTTCTAATATTTCCCAAATCTTTTAGCCCATTGTTTTTATTACAAGGGACATTTGTATGAAAATAGGATCTTCTCATCTAAAGAGCTCATCTATTCCTGTTGCTTATTCTCACCTGAAATCATCATCCTCTTTATGTGACTTCATATTTGGTAGCTTGAGAAATATTTATAATGCCATTAAGGATCATGACTATAAGCAAGAAAAATAAGCAGGAATAGGAGGACTCTTAGGCTACGTCTACACTATAGCATGCTTTCGAAAGATGATTTTCTGGAAGGTATCTTTAAAAGCGGCCACATGCAGTGAGCATAGAGCTCCACTCATCCTGCTCAGGGCACCTCTGCACTCCAGCTGGCTGACACCATGGAGAACTGCTCTTGTGAAAGAACGGCCTGCGGAGCATCTACACATGTTTTCTTTCGATAGCGTCTTTCAAAAAAGGTGCTCTTCCTGATAAGAGAGTGGAAGAGCGTTTTCGAAAGCAGCGCCACGCACTTTTGAAAATACTTTTGAAAAACACGTTTTGTGTGTGGACTCTCTGTGGGCTGTATCGAAAGCGCCCCTTCTTTAGAAAGGACTTGCTAGTGTGGACATGGCCTTAGGATAGATCTACACAGAAAAGTTATTTTGAAATAACAGCGCTGCTCGTCTACACAGCATCTTTTTCGAAAGGACCCCATGCACTTCGAAATCCCCTTATTCCTATAAACAAATAGGAATAAGGGGATTTTGAAGTGTGCGGGGTAAGGATCCCATGTAAATGAGCCACATGCAATCAAAAGCGGCACTTTCAAAGTGCCGCGGCTGCCATTATGCTAATGAGGTACTGCATATTCATTGTAGCACCCAATTAGCATATCCTGAAGTGTCTCATTAGCATCCCTCTTTTGAAAGAGGGGGCTAGTGTAGATGTAGCCATGAGAAGTAGCGCTTATTTCGAAACAGCTATTTCAAAATAGGTGCTGGTAAGACAGGAAAGAGAGCCTATTTCAAAATAAGCCATACTGCATTCAGTGGTTCTATTTTGAACTAGGCTCTATGGCTGTGTCTACACTTGCATTCCTCTTTCGAAAGAGGAATGCAAGTGTAGACGCAGACTATGTGTGCAGATGCTGTATTCTGAAATAGCTAAGTATGAGGATATGCAATGCTATGTCTATAGCAGCATTATTTCGAAATAAACTATTAAAGAATACCTGATTTCAAAATAAGGCTGCTGCATAGATATATCCTTAAAGAACACTTAGGGTCTGTCTACGCTCGCATTCCTCTTTCAACAGAGGTATGCAAATGAGGGAAAAGAAAATGCAAATGAGGCAGATTTACATATCTGACACCTCATTTGCATATTCTTTCAAAAGAGGGAAAGCAGTGTAGACACGGCTCTTTCAAAAGTAAACCCCATTTTTGAAAGAATCCTTCTTCCCTTTCGAAGGTGAAGTTTACTTTCAAAAAAGCCATGGCTGCACTACTTTTCTTCTTTTGAAAGCAGAATATGTAAATGAGGCACAACGCATATAAATCTGCACCTCATTTGCATTTTCAATTTCCCTCATTTGTATGCCTCTTTTGAAAGAGGAATGCAAGTGTAGATGCAGCCTTATTGTCTGAAGAGTTACTACTTTTTGCAGACATATGTATTTCCTTCACCACTTTTAAGGTTGTAAATTTTTCAGTGCAGAAGCTGTAACTTCCTATGTGAGTTGACAGAGTCTATCACATTTTGGTTGCACTGTAGCATAAATGATGCCATGCAACATTTGTAAGTTCCAAAACCATTTAGACTGCAAAATCAAATGCTCAAAGATTAGAAGGTGCCAGATCTATAGTTGTCTGTGCAACCACAGTGAAATCCATTGCACACTCACCTTGTACACTACATGAGGCAGAGATACTGTGGAAAAATAGCATGTAATTATGTAATTAAAAATATAAGGCCTATGCACAGGGCTTGCAGAGTGTGTGTGAGTGTGTGTGCATGTGTGTGTGTGTGTGTGAATTAAGATTAAATGGGCAATGACTACAAGTTGTAAGCACTCAGATCATTTAAAAGTCAGGCCACTTTTTTTCTGGTGCCTAAATATGAATTTAGGGACCTAAACTTTGTGCTCCTGCTTTGAACAATTTCTGCCATACTTATTGTATGGTTCTTATGACACTGACTAGTCTCCCCTACTGGCCACAGCATTAGTGGTGGGAACTAAAAGCAGCATGTAAGGCAGTGATCCCTGGGAGCAGAGCTGTTCAATCCAGTGCTTTGTGGCCTAATGCTTGAACTGATTGATCCTCAGTGTTCTTTCTAGTGGATCCTAGCCCCGAGGAAACACGAAGTCACTAAGAGGAAGTTAACATTGCAAGGTGTGTGTGAGGAGGGAGGAGTTGTATGTGGCAAGGCTACAACTCCCATCTCAGTACATACTATTTACAACCATTCTGCATGATTGTCTTTGCTCTTCCACACACTGCAAAGTTTATGGTAACATATGTCCCATGTTCGATAGCCCGTGTTGCCTACCACAGAGGCATGAGCTCATTCCACTCCATGAGTATTAGTGCAGTGTTACACTGATGAGCCAGATGAACCAATAAAAATATTGGTGCAACCACTGCTGACATACTAATGTCAATCATTCAAGAAGGGTGTTGATAGATTGCGGAGGGTTTATAGACGAGCCCCAATAATCACTAAAGATTCTGAACCCAAAAGATTTTATATCTCCCTTTAGAAGACAGGTCATTTTTTAGAATCCACACATAGAATCAGAGAATAAGAGAAGAGTGATCTTCCAGTAAATAGCCTTTCAAACAAATCACGTTTTTTGTCTATTTGGCTTAGTCTATGCAGGCTTACCTCTCCAACTGTTTCCAATCTGCTGGCATCATCTGAAGTACTGGTCAAATTACCATGGTGAAGCAGAGAGTCATCATCTTTGGAAGGGCTGTTTATTCCTTCTAACTCGTCAAAAAAAATGTTCACATCCTTAGCTACTAAAAGCAAAAACAAAAACAAAAATAGAGTTTCAATTTAATGCTCAAAACGGACACTGGGTATTATTATAGTAACTAAATATTGTATTTTCCTTTGCTCTGAGATAAGTACTTCTTGGTTTAAAATTTAAGGGATTTGAGCTATCAACAGTTAAATGATAGCACAATGGTATCTTCATCAGTGGGTAACAAAGCTTTAGAAAATTAATACTTTTATGATACAAATAAAATACAGATCACCTATCATAGTAAAAGATATGCTGGCAAATTTCCTGGCTTCTCTTGGGATAATTAGTTTACAGGCTTGCCTTTGGAATTACAGTGAGTTCTGAAAATGTAACATACTAAAAATGCAATATTTTTTAATATCTTGTTACATGTTGAATAGATTCCCATAGGTATCACAGCTAGAAGGTTCAGAATGACAATACAGCAATCTGTTCCACCATGTCTTTAGCAGTGATATTGAGTGTGTTGCTGAGACCTAAAGTAAAGCTCAGTGTAAACTTGAAAGCTTGTCTTTCTCCCCATCAGAAGTTGGTCCAATAGAAGGTATTGTTTCACCCACCTTGTCTCACAATCCATTGGTCTGCCCGACGCCACTGAGAGGGTTGTGAGAGAAGCAATGGTGGAAGTCCACATGGTATTGTAACCAGTGTGAAGAGAAGTCAGGAAACCATTCTACTTGCATTACTGTACTGTGTGTTACCAGAACTCTTGCTGAAAATGACCGCACCTTGTTATTCTTTAAACAAAGCACACGACAACCTCACCTGAAGCAGTGGGTACCACTGACTCACCCCCCTCCAGAGCCCCAGGAATAGAGGGGCCTCAGCATGTGAAGCCTTTTCTCTATGCATCAGGCAAGGCAGCACTCACCCTCCCTTCTCCTCAAGGTGATAATATCCGTTTGGGTTAGGACTTCCTGTGGGCATTGCACTAGTTGCTCCTTCATAGGGTGTCTGGGAATGAATTCTTCCATCACCACCATATTGGCTTTGGTGGAATGTTTGGTGATTTTTTTGTTTTTGTTTTTTGTCTTTTGATTTTTTTGCTATCCCTTCAGTGGGTGTCAGGGAAGACCTATTATTGTTAGGAGTAAAGTGGATAGACTGCATGTTGCAACTTGTGTTGTAGGTGTGAGGCAGATGTCCAGTGCAGGTACTCCATAGGGAAGGCATCCAATGTCCAGATAAGTGACCTGCTAGTGGAACTGAAAAGGAGGTCAATGAAACAGGGCAGGCGGTTTGGGGCTGCTATGATGGGTACAGCAGGGAGCCAACTTCTCCTCCCTTCTTCTTATGACCCACCTGCACTCTCCTACAAAGTGAGGTGGATGGTAAGGTCCAGGCCATGGGTGGCTGGGGGGACCTGGAGGGCAAATGAAGGGGGACTAGAGGAAGCCTCCGGTTATTATTTGAATGGATGTGGATTTGCCTGTATGGTACACTTTTATCTACTGTGTAGTCCCAGACACCTGTTAATAAAGTTGTGACCTGATATAAAATCCAAAAAGCATCTTCTGTCCTTCTTCCTCTATAGCTGGACAACCTCCCACCAAGTACCTCACAGTAAATTATATATCACCTACACATACTTCTTATGATTGTTTTCAGTGAAAGAAGGTCCCAGAGAACTAGTTGCAGATGTACTGTACTAATAAAGCTGAAACATCCTCTACTACTTAAACTATGTGCTTGTGTTGGGGGCTCACTGGCTGAGTGATTGTACAAGACTGCTGCACACCAGCATGTCGTGAAAGGGGAAGTCCCATGGGCTGGTGTGGTAGGCACAATTGGGGAGGGGAGGAGTAAGGAAGGAGGTGAGCCAAGGGATCCGTGTTTATGTTGATCTAATATCCAGTGGATAAAGAGATTTCATAGAAAAACCAGCAAAAGATTGAAGATTTGGGCTCCTTTTTTGAATGTGTATGACAAGGGCAGATAACTTTAAATGATAAATGCTGCATTTCAGATTATAACTTCTTGGCATATAAAATCACTTTTAAAAATTCCAAACAAACAAATCCAAAAAAATCCCACAATCTTTTCTTCACATCAGAATGAATCTGCTATGGAAACTAGAACAATGTACCAATGTTATACTGAAAAACCAGAGCTTTTAAAGTCTTCAGCTGCTCTTCCCATCTTGAGGACATAACAAGAAAACTTTTCTGTCAGAAAATTATCATGACATTCTCTGCCAGACAGGTCGTTATTGCATCTGGTGTACCAGGCTTATGGTTTAACATGTCAGGTGAACTACTACAATGAACAGGTGAACAAGAACAGGTTCAACTGTTCTTTCTGTGGCCATACATAGGAATTATACAATGCTTAATCTATACTGAGCATTCTGTCCTATAATCCTTTAGCTTTACAGACACCCTTGAACCTCACAGATCCCAAAAAGCTTTAGCAAGACGTTGGATCTGAAAGTCTTACCGATCTATCTTACTACCCTCACTAAAGCTGCGTCTACACGTGCACGCTACTTCGAAGTAGCGGCACCAACTTCGAAATAGCGCCCGTCACGTCTACATGCGTCGGGCGCTATTTCGAAGTTAACTTCGACGTTAGGCGGCGAGACGTCGAAGTCGCTAACCTCATGAGGAGATAGGAATAGTGCCCTACTTCGACGTTCAACGTCGAAGTAGGGACCGTGTAGACGATCCGCGTCCCGCAACGTCGAAATTGCTGGGTCCTCCATGGCGGCCATCAGCTGGGGGGTTGAGAGATGCTCTCTCTCCAGCCCCTGCGGGGCTCTATGGTCACCGTGGGCAGCAGCCCTTAGCCCAGGGCTTCTGGCTGCTTCTGCGACAGCTGGGGATCTATGCTGCAGGCACAGGGTCTGCAACCAGTTGTCAGCTCTGTGTATCTTGTGTTGTTTAGTGCAACTGTGTTTGGGAGGGGCCCTTTAAGGGAGCGGCTGGCTGTTGAGTCCGCCCTGTGACCCTGTCTGCAGCTGTGCCTGGCATCCCTATTTCGATGTGTGCTACTTTGATGTGTAGACGTTCCCTCGCTGCGCCTATTTCGATGTTGGGCTGAGCAACGTCGAAGTTGAACATCGATGTTGCCGGCCCTGGAGGACGTGTAGACGTTATTCATCGAAATAGACTATTTCGATGTCGCAACATCGAAATAAGCTATTTCGATGTTGGCTGCACGTGTAGACGTAGCCTAAGTATCCTTTTATCATCACTATTTCTGAATACCTTCCAAAGTTAAAATTGATTTTTATGATCACACATGGTATTAATTTCTTCTTTTTCTCAGCCCCCGATACTTTTTTTCTATTATTGTTTCATTTATTTTATTCATCCTACTTTTGTGAAAAGTGGCAGGGCATCTTTAGTGACAAGTGGTCTGGGATGTAACAATGCATTGCATCCAGAAGAGAGTGTCTTCCAACAACATAGTGCCCCAGAGCAACCTACTAGAGCAGTAGGGCAATGTTGACTTAGAGGGAAGGTTTCCCACTACATCACCTCCAGTCTAATATATTCAACAACATAAGACAGTTTTTTTTTTATCTTGTCTGTACTAATCATAGTAGTAGAATTTCTGAAGCAGGGTAAGAGTAATGAGGGATGATAACACATGCGATTCATATTCATAATACTATTTTTCCCATTTCAAGAAGTCTGCCTGCAAAAATTCATCCTCATTCATTAAAAAATTGGATGCTCATCACAACTTGTCTTTGCACGTGTTAACTTGACGAGGCTCTACCACAAACAAACAAACAATCTCTGTACTGGAATCTTGAAGGATCGACCAGGCTAGCTGCTACTGTATTCACTCCTCAGTGTACTGTCTCTGAGGAATATGAGACTGAGGCTATGTCTACACTAGAAAATAAAAGCAGAATTTAGTAAAGTTGACTTTATACCACTAGATTTTATGAAGTCCATGGTGAGCATCCACACATTTAGAAATGCAACATAGTGGCTACGTCTACACTAGCCAAAAACTTCGAAATGGCCATGTAGATTGCCATTTCGAAGTTTACTAATGAAGTGCTGAAATACATATTCAGTGCCTCATTAGCATGCAGGCGGCCGCCTCACTTAGAAATTGACGTGGCTCGCCACCACACGGCTCGTCCAGACAGGGCTCCTTTTCGAAACGACCCCACCTACTTTGAAATCCCCTTATTCCTATCTGCTCATAGGAATAAGAGGACTTCGAAGTAGCCAGGATCCTTTAAAAAAGGAGCCCCATCTGGATGAACCGTGCGTCGGCGAGCCGCATCAATTTCGAAGTGCCGTGGCCGCCCACATGCTAATGAGGCGCTGAATATGTATTTCAGCGCTTCATTAGTAAACTTCAAAATGACAATTTGCATGGCCATTTTGAAGTTTTTGGCTAGTGTAGACACGGCTAGTGTGTTTCCATTACCTTTCCTAAGTTTGACTGTGTCAGCAGGGCATTGTGGATACTTATCCCACAGTGCTGGCACCCCCATTGCATTCTGGGTTTCTGTGCCAATGTGTTATGGGGAAAAATGTGCTGCAAGAGGGTGTGGGTGTCTGAAGTCATCCTCCCAGAGTGCATTGCCCTCATGCCCCACTCCCATTGAAAACAAATGGTCAAATGCATTTTCATGCCACTTTTCCACAGCCTGCCCCGGCCCATGCTGTTACTAGGCTAGAGGGCCAGACCTGAGAAATGTAAAATGCAGAAATAAAAATCTGAAAAGTTTAAATTTGGAGCTATTGAAAAGATGGTTTTTGATATTGTTGAAATGCTTTATTTTAATAGTGTTATTTTGATTCATTTCAATTTGACATGGCAGCTGTGTGGTGGGTGGGGGGTTGAGCCGGGGTCGAGCCCAGCAGCTGCATGGTGGAGGTGCAGCTGTGTGGTGGGGTTGGGGGCAGCGGACAGCCTGGCAGCTGCATGGTGTGGAGGACAGCTGGAGAGCCCAGGCTGACTCCTGCTTCCTGTCTCCCACTTCCTGCTCACCTGGAAAGCAGCAGAGGTGAAAGTGATGGTCAGAACAGACATTGCAGGCATTAGGGGATGCTTCTGGAGGCCAATAAAATCAAATTAAATAATGCTGTGTTTACACTAGCATTAAGTTGACCTTGTAAATTCGAATTTGGCATTACTCCTCATAAAAAAGCTAAAGTAGAAAAATTGACCTTGGTACTCTTTAAAATCAACCTAATGATATTTGTAGTAAAGGAAGGTACATTATAAAATCATCCTAACTCCCTCAAAATCCACTTTATGCTCTAGTGCAGACATAGCTGTAGGTAGTGAGATTTTCTGCATGTTCTCCAAACTGAACAGAGATGAAAGAATACATGCATGACTTATTTTGAAGAAGAGCTTGCTGAAGTGTATCACACTAGAGAATTTGCTCATGAGCTAATTGTTCATCCTCCCTCGAAGATTGTCCTTGTAATGCTGATGAGGTAATTGGGACATTGAATAACCTGCTTCTTAATTGCCAGCAATGTACAGAGTTGCAGCTTGGATGGTTTTCAAACTGATACATAGTTGTATGGTTTAGATATAGTTAACGGCCTTAAAAAAAGAGTAAACTGGATGACTCAGAAGACTTGTAATGAGTCTTTTTCTTATTCTGAGGTCTTATACAATCTTATTCTGAGGTCACGTTAAAATCTCAGCAGTGATTAAAATCAGTGGGCAGTAAGTTCAGTGAGCTACATGATATTGGTCTGCAATGTCTTTTAAAACAGTCTTCTGTAGAATATTTTCTGTCACACAAAGCAAAAATAAGCGGTATCCTGGTTAGCAACCTAAGCAAGTGGGTTAAACACCAAATAGCTATAAATACCTTGTCTTCTCCAGAAGGTTCTGTGTCTCTCTACAGGTTAGTGTATAAACATCCTGCTGATAGAATGTAGAGATCCTTACAACACTATTGTCATGGTGTTTCTAGTCTACAGATTAACTGAATGTCATCTCCAGTGTTGAATACGTGGCTCTAACATTTCTTAGAACATTTTTTTCCATAGGTCTTGTTGAATCTCAGAATGGAATTTCTCAAAACAAAGCTTCACAAAAAAATTGTTTGCTTTCTCTCCCTGCTCCTCCTTTTAATAATGTTTGTGGTATTGCAAAGCCTTCTTTTGCACACAGAGCTCTGCTGCTAGTACTAACTAACTCATCCATTCCACTGAACAGAATTGGCATCTTTCCTGCCCCATCAGACACCCCATGGCTGTGTCTACACTAGTCCCAAACTTCGAAATGGCCGTTCAAATGGCCATTTCGAAGTTTACTAATGAAGCGCTGAAATGCATATTCAGCGCCTCATTAGCATGCGGGCGGCTGCAGTGCTTCGAAATTGATGCGGCTCACCACTGCGCGGCTCATCCTGACGGGGCTCCTTTTCGAAAGGATCCCGCCTACTTCGAAGTCCCCTTATTTCCATCTGCTCATGGGAATAAGGGGACTTCGAAGTAGGCAGGGTCCTTTCGAAAAGGAGCCCCATTTGGATGAACCGCGCGGCAGCGAGCCGCGTCAATTTTGAAGCGCCGCAGCCACCTGCATGCTAATGAAGCGCTGAATATGCATTTCAGCGCTTCATTAGTAAACTTCGAAATGGCCATTTGAACGGCCATTTCGAAGTTTGGGGCTAGTGTAGACGTAGCCCATAAGGCACAAACAGGGTTCCCCCATTTGTTTTTCCTGTGCCTCTCTCTGCATGTCCTATGTGTTATGAAGACAAGTTTTTTGTCTTTAAATACAAAGGTATTCTTTCAGCCAGCCCCTTTCACATGTTTTTCCAGCTGCCCTCCCCCAGCAGATTTGGCATGACAGACACCCTAGTTTCATTTTTAACACGTGTCCCAAATGTTTCCATCCTCTTTTCTGGATCTGTACCTCACACAACTCCTTGCTGACAGACTATGCACACGGTTGGTTACATAATGTATTCCATCCAAGCCTCAAGCACCAAAATCCACCCAACACAGAAAAACAAGTTTCTGTGACATGCCTGTCAATTGAGCCAATCACGAGTACATCCAGTAGAACAAACTGGGGCACAGGCAACTCGTGCAGGTGCACAGGTGCCACGTGCACCCCAAGCATAGGTACCCCCACACCAATCGTCAGCACTGCCCTGTTTCTGATGAGTGTGGGGGCAGTCCCGTCTCTCCTCGGAAGTGACGCAGCTTGAGAGCAGCACCAATTTCCTAGCTCTGGCTACTCTCAGGCCAGACTGCTCCAGGGGAAGGGAGTACTCCCCTGCACTCACTGGAAGTGCTTTGGAAGCTGGTAGACATCCTAAATAAGTTGATTTCACCTGGGAAATAGTAATTCCTTTAACAGTTCTATGTGGTGATGCTTACAAAAGTCCATCTTGTTTGCATGGTGGTTTCTCTCCTCTTATGCCTGTATGGAAAAACCCTACATGCATGTAACACCACTGGCCAGAAAATTCTTGGGTGTGAAGGTCGAATTTGTGCCAATTTACCCTCAATCCCACTGCAAATCAGAAATGTTCAAATATTTGCAGCAAAATTTCTGTGGGTCCTGCCATACTAGTAGGGCATTGCTTGCATAACTGCTAAATTTTCTATAGCATTTATTTGGTCTTTTTTGAGCAATCAACATATCATGTGCTGTTACTTATTACAATTTTATTTTACCACAATATTACATCATGGGAATTTTTAAAAATAGCCTTCACAACATACAGGATCTTTAAGCTCAGAAAGGAGAAAACTACTATCTACAATTTACTATGAGCCACCCACAAATATTGACTGCCTATCAACTTTGTAGGTGTGGAAAGTCAGTGTTTTGTTGAATCCTCCGTGGAATTCCTGAATTTTAGAGTGTATCTACGCACCTATCTCCTTTGACTTTCCTTAACATTCTGGCAGTGCCTAAAAGTGCTGCCTTCTGGACCTCACTGAACATAACGTTAAATCCATACTTGCCACAGTGACTTCAAAACACACAGTTGGCAACCTCATTGTGTCTCTTCATGAATTTTCTCCTATCTATTGTTGCTGGTGCTCAGCACCTGCTCCACCAACTTCCTTTTTGGAACACATTATATAATTGTGGAGAGCAGCTCTGTCACTCAATTCTGTTTCAAAGGTAATTAAGCCTTAAGGACTGTTCTTGTGCCCTCCTAATGAAAACCTCTGTCTCTTTTCAGATGTCCGTCTAAAGCCAGAAGTTAATTTTTGATCACTGAGGCATTCCATCTCTTTACACCATTGTCCAATGTCCATGAATTCCAGCCATTAGAAACATACAGTTCATAGTTACAGATGGTTTGATCACTAGAAACGTAGATCATTGATTTTGTGATAACCGGGAGAACAGGATGGTGACTTGCCTGCCTAATGTGAAGGTTGCAAGCTTCCTGGGACATCTAGATAGACTTATGTGTAGTGTAAGGGAGGGCCCTCTTGTTTGTGTTACATGGTAAGTAACACAATAGGGAAGGGAGGATAGGAGAGAGCTCCTGGAGGTCAAATTTAGACTGCTAGACAAGAGACCAAAGTCCAGGATCTCTATGGTAGTGTTCTTTGAAATGCTTCCAGTTCTACATGCAGAGCACTTAGACAGGCAAAAGTGCAGGGTCACAATGTACGGATGAGATAATGGTGTAAAAAGGAGGGGTTTAGACATGTTAGGAACTAAGGAAACATTTGTGAAAGGGGGGATATTTTTAAGAGCAGATATCTGTCTGGGATAGTCTAGATGTTGCTTGGTCCTCCCATGAGTGCAGGGAACTGAACTTGGTGACCTCTCAAGGTTCCTTTCAGTTCCAGTGTTCCCTTGATGATGCTGATGGTGATCACTCATTGCTGAATATGATCATCTTCCATGGGAGCTGTGGCTCCTCAGGTGGCTGATAAGACCTATCCTTGAACCACAAGTTCCATTACCATGAGGACAGCTGTTTCCAGGTACAGCAGGAGGCTGTTGACCACGACTAGAACCCAGTGTCTCCTTCCTGATGCGCCTCTTGTCCTCCTCGGCTTGTAAGTGGGCAAGCTCAAAATGCAGGGGGCCATCATGTCGCACTTCTCTCCATTTTGAGCAATCCTGGGTGAGTGTCTCCTAAGTGCCAATGTCAATGTTGAAATTTTTTAAACTGATCCTTCAGGAAGTCCTGAAGGCTACACTTGCACAGTTCAGATGGTGTAGGAGTTCTGCATCAAAATCTGCCTTGGATGAGAGATGACTTCCAAGATAGAGGAA
This sequence comes from Carettochelys insculpta, assembly GCF_033958435.1. Taxonomy (NCBI): domain Eukaryota; kingdom Metazoa; phylum Chordata; order Testudines; family Carettochelyidae; genus Carettochelys; species Carettochelys insculpta. The sequence continues at coordinate 288,195,689 of NC_134137.1, forward strand.
ATGGTCAACATCCTCCAGTTCTTCTCCACTGATTTTAATAGTGGCACATATGGTACCTCATTTGGAGAAGGCTGATGGAGCACTTTGGTCTTCTTGATGCTGAGTGAAACCAAAATAAGTATCAGCCAACATGTTCAGGATAGTTTGAAGATCTTTTTCAGAGTGGGCAAAACCTGTGTTGTCATCAGCATATTGAAGTTCCATGATAAATGTGGTGGAAATCTTACTCTTAGCTTTCAGCCTGCTAAGCCTGAACAGCTTTCCATCCATTCTATAGATTATTTCAATGCCAGATGGGAGCTTCCCAGCAATTAGGAAAAGAATGATCACAATAAAAATCACACACATGGTTGGGGCAATGACACAGCCCTGTTTGACTCGTGCTTGTACTTTGAGAGATTCACTCTGGGAACCAGTAGTACTCAGAATAGTCACTTTCTTGTTGTTGTGAAGCAACTCAAGGACACTGATATATTTATATTTATCCCATCACCTGCTATTCACATCTAACTACAGGTAGTTAGACAATCCTCAGATATGTAGCCCACCTTTCCAAATTGGATTGCACAACAGGCTGGTGGCCACACCAAGAGCTGTTGGCTTGAAGATTGAATTACTCTCACTCTGAAGTGAAATAGAGTCTCTTCAAAAGAGAATGAAGAGATAGTGATGAAGCACATGGAGTTTGTATTGCCAATGGTGGCTACATCTGCTCTATGGATAAATAAAGGAGGTCAGTCTCCAGGGCTATCAATCTGGTCCCTTTCTGCCCAAGTACTGAAATTTCCATGCATAAAAGTTAATCGCTGTTATATACGTTCTATCTTCTTTAAACTACTGAAATTGATAAATTTGTCATAAGCTATTGAGGACTAACTAAGTGCAAGTTAGATACATTCATTATTCACAAATATTTCTACTACTACCGTCCCCTGTTGAACCAGCGTCTCCTTTCTTAAGGAAGTGGAGATCTTTCACAGCAGTTTTAAAACTGTTTTAACAAGTTTTCTGGACAACCTACACACACTATTCAATGACATTTTGGGTTACTCATTATAAACACACACCCTCATAAAGAAGTCTTACAGAGAGACACAATACTCAGGGAACACGGGAGGAAAAGCAGCCTCCATATAAACAGTGCTTTAAAAGGGACTCTATCGATACGTCTAGTTCCAAAATATGTGATTTTAAAAAGACTTATTTGAAAAAGCAGCAGCAGTGGGGAAAAGCATTTCTCAGATTTGTTCTATTTAGTTTTTCTTATTCATAACTAAAGAGAGCTCTCAATCCAGGTGCTTGTACAAATAGTTAAGATACTGTACACACACAAAATTGATCCAAAGACAGATATGCCCCAACTTCCCACAGAAGTCAGCCTGCAAATCAATTTCCACCTTCACTGAGACACTGCATTCTCCCACCCATCCTTTCCCAAACACATATGTAAAAAAGAGATTATGTTTACAGTGTCTTGATAAACAATATATGGGGGCTGCGATGGAAAAGGGGATAGAAAGCAAGCTCTATAGTCAGGAATTCCTCAAAGAAAATGCTTCCTCAGTTTAGAAAACACAGAGAGTTCAGTGGAAATCCATAGTGTGGGAAGGGGAAGCAAGAACCTACTGATTTTAATCAGACAACTAACTCTCTTGCTGCAATTATTCTGCGTTCACTATTAATGATGCAGTCACTCAAATGGAAGATCAGATCCATGATACCCAGCATTTTTGACCAAAGTAAAGAGGAACACAGATTTTTAAAATATGTTCTCATTTATCTTGTAGAATCTGAAGATTTAGGGAGCTGTTTTTCTCAACAGAAAACTAGTTTAAGACAAAACCTTGAATAAGAGCACTAAGGGAGTCAATAAAGCAGCAGGGACACTGGGCAATGAATTTTGATCTTTGGCCATAAAAGTTTTCACTGCTGTTAAATTTTAGTTATCCACTGAACTCTCTTCTAAGTGTCCTGTTTAGCCAGTTCCCCAATTTAACCATTCCTTCAAGTATTACATTACTTTGATTCATCTCAGTCAGCTCTTTTACAATATAACCAATTTTAGATCCAAGTAGTAACTGTATTGCATTAAGAATTTCTGAAAAGTCCACATCTCTCTTCGGGATGTCTGGCTTTATTGGAATTTGTGTTTCCAACAGGTTACTTTGCAAGTCCTCTCTTCCGTCTGAAGAAATCGAAGAGATTGATGGAGTTTGTGACAGTGCAGCAGAAAATCCAGCAAGAGGCAACTAGCATAATCAGTAAAACTAGTTAGTCTTTTTTTTTTCTCCCCACACAAGCCAATTTTTCTGCAGACAAGGCACGTATTGTTTGCTGAGCCTGAATCTGTTGGCTATTTCTCCTTTGAGTTAAGAGAATACAGAACATCAACAAAGTCCTTTACTGTCAACTCATACCACTGCTGAATTCCTTGCTCTTGCAGAAAAGTCCCATCATCCTGTGAGGTGGGCTCTCCTCACCACAGCAACCACAAAACCAGCTCTACTATGTTAAAACAAAGGGGACAGATGTGGACATATCCATGCTGCAACAGCCAGGCTAAAATCAAACAAGCAAATAAAAAATGTACCAAGCCAAATAAAACCTCAAAACAGCAAACAGCCTCTGACAAACATCAGCAAGGAAAGAGCAAGGACAGAGCATCACTCTGATAACATCACCAGACAGCAGACTTGTCAGGGTGATGCCATCCGTCTGCTGAAGTGCTGCAATACCGCCATGCATTTTGAAGAGGTTTGCCTAAGCCACTCCCTGAGCTTTTGTGGCTGCCATAGTGTACGTTCTAGCACCTTTCCCACTTTTGCAATGCTTTATACACTGGTAACAGGCAAACAGGCAACTTTTCAAATCTAATTGTATGTGCAAACAGACATAATTTATCCATCTTGCAAGCCAAAATGCCCTTTTGCACGTGCAAATTAGACAGACAGGGTGCGTCTACACTAGCCATCTACTTTGAAGTAGCTGGCACAACGTCAAAATAGCACACGTCACATCTACACGTGCTGTGCACTATTTTGATGTTGAAATCAACGTTAGGCAGCAAGACATCGAAATTGCTATTCCTTTCCGAAGATGGGAATAGCGCCCTACTTTGATGTTCAACGTCGAAGTAGGGTGTGTGTAGACGATCTGCATCCTGCTACATCAAAATAGCAGGGTCCTCCATGGCGGCCAGCAGCTGAGGGGTTGAGAGACGCTCTGTCCAGCCCCTGCAGGGCTCTATGTCTGCCACGTGCAGCAGCCCTTAGCTTAGGGCTTCTGGCTGTTGCTGCTGCTGCTGCAGCTGGGGGTCTATGTACTGTGCACTGGGTCTGCAACCGGTTGTCGGCTCTGTGGACCTCATGCTGTGTAGGCCGAGTGCGTCTGGGAGGGGCCCTTTAAGGGAGCGGCTTGCTCTTGCCCCAGAAGGGCTAGTCCAGCCTCTGGCCCCATCCGCGGGCTTTGCTGGCCCCTTATTTCAACGGGGAGTGCTTGTATGTGTGGACGCTCTGCATTTCCTTCCAGGGCGGCTCCTTTTGACGTTCCCCGTCGCTACTTCGACATTGAACATCGATGGCACCAGCCCTGGAGGACGTGTAGACGATATGTGTCCAAGTAGCCTATTTTGATGTTCTTACTTCAAAAAAGGCTACTTCAACGTAGTGTGCTAGTGTAGACGTAGCCGCACTTTTGAAAAATTGACCATCCCCTGTACAATAACACAGCTGTGTCCCAAGAGGAAGGCAAAAACATTTTGGAGGATTGATGATGCACTGTGCATACAGGCCCTGATATGCAGACTATTTGAGCTCAGCTCCAAACTTGAGACATGACTATTAAGCACATAAGAGGTTTTCAAAGAAGAGCAACAAAAAATTACAGCTGCACTTGTGATAAGTAAAGGTGACTCACTTGGGTAATTACAACACATATACCATGTAATTACAATACTGAGCAAAATATCATCATCACAGGGTTTTGGAATACATAGATTGCCATACTGGATCAGACCAGTAAATCATTTAATCCAGTACGCTGCTACCATCAGTGCCAATTAATCATAGCCGTGTCTACACGTGCATGCTACTTCGAAGTAGCGGCACTAACTTCGAAATAGCGCCCGTCACGGCTACACATGTTGGGCGCTATTTCGATGTTAACATTGATGTTAGGCGGCGAGACGTCGAAGCCGCTAACCCCATGAGGAGATGGGAATAGCGCCCTACTTCGAAGTTGAACGTCGAAGTAGGGAACGTGTAGTCGTTGCGCATCCCGCAACTTCGAAATTGCGGGGTCCTCCATGGAGGTCATCAGCTGAGGGGTTGAGAGATGCTCTCTCCAGCCCCTCAGCTCAACGGTGGCTGCGTGGAGCAGCCCCTTAAAGGTCCCCACCCTCTCCCTTTCTGTGCAGGAAGCTGAGAGAGCGTGCGGGCAGCAGCAATAACACGCGGCTCGCCTGCACGCTCATCTTCAGCCACACAGACCCCCAAAGGACCTCATGGACACCCGGCAGCCCCCCCAGCGCCCGAAGGGAACCCCTCCGAAGGGGAGCCAGGGCAGCTAGGGCAGCCAGGGCAGGAGCCAGGCCGGGAAGTGGCAGCGGGGCCCCTCCTGGACGGAGGCCGAGCTTTGTGACCTGCTGGGGCTCTGGAGCGAGGAGGAGGTGCTCCAGGTAATGGGGAGCAAGAGGCAGAACGCGGATGCGTTCGCTCGGCTGGCCGAGGGCCTGGCCGCCCAGGGTCACCCTACCCGCACTCTGGACCATGTCTGGAGTAAAGTCAAGGAGTTGCGGCAGGGTTACGCCCAGGCCCGGGATGCAGCCAGCCGATCTGGGGCCGCCCCCATCACTTGCCCCTTTTACAGGGAGCTCAGGGACATCCTGGGCCCCCAGGACAGCTCCTCCCCTCCGGCCACGCTTGACACCTCGGCTGAGGAGCCCCAGCAGGCCCCGGAGCCGGAGTCCGCCCCGGAGGCAAGCCCCGCACCCCGGGGCCCCCCCCTGGAGCCCACCCCCAGGGCACCGGAGCAGGAGGAGGAGGAGGGGGGGACTCCTCCTCCACTGAGACGGGACTCCACATCCTCTTCCTGCCATCGAGGAGCAGCAGCCTGGCGTCCACCCCCCGGGTGTCCCCTGACCGTGGGAGTGGACCTACAGGTATGTACCCCCCCGGTGTACACCCCCGGGGTTGAGGGGCGAGGGTAATAGATATGTGGCCAGGGCCCTCCACATGCCCAGATGACCATGGCCCCAAGGACAGCAGTGGCATGTCCCTCACAGGAGTGCATCAGCCCCTGCCCCCGCCCCCCCAGCATGACAGTGCAATGCCCCATCCCCGGGACAGGGGGGAGCGGAACCTCTAGGGTCCCCCGGGAGGAGGGGGTGGGACACCCAGCAGCAGCAGCATGTGATGGAGTAGGGGGAGTGCAAATGCGAGACTCAGGCTAGATATGAGCAACAAGCTGAATAGCTCCCAGGGGCTAAGGATGATCCTGGGGCTACAACTGGCAGGTTACACCTCTGCCCTGAACAAACAGGAGGGAGGAGCCGAGCTGGCTTTCAATCGGGGGCCACAGTTAGAGGCTAGGGGAAGGGAGAGCTGGAAGGCAGCCAGCCTGAGGAGGGGGAAAGCTACACCCCAGAGGGGCACCCCTCGGGGTCTTCTCCCCAGGACGGGTTGGAAGGACTGTCTCTGACTGCTGTACTGTCACTTCTGGGAGAAACTGAGCATCTGTTGCCTAAGAAACCTCTCCTGTCAGACCTGCTGAGTGAAGTGAGAGTCACTCCCGCCAGGGGACGGGGTGCAGTGCAGGGGGACCCTTGAACCCCATCACAGCAGCATCTCCCAGGGACGGGGATGGGGAACCTGCAGCACAGGGGTGGGGGGACAAGGGCCATGGCTCGGGGCCCACACTAACGCCTGTCTCCACTCGTCTTCCCCTTCTCCTGTGTTCCGTAGCTGCACCATCGGAAGGACCGGAGAGCGCCGGCGAGGTGTCAGTGGTCCCGGAATCCCCTCCGGGGCCATCGCTCCAGGCCAGCCCCTCGGCGGAGGACTGACTGGCCCCATGGCGGGCAAGACGGCGGACCCAGCAGCAGCCGCCGGCGACGGACCCCCAGCTGCTGGCCCTCCACCGCCGGCAGGTGGAGGTCGCGGAGCAGCGGCTGCGGGTGGAGCAACGCTGGCTCCACCTGCAGGAGCGGGCGCTGGCCTGGCGCCAAGAGGCATGGGGGGCCTACATGGAGACCTTCAACTGCATAGCGGATTACCTGGCCCCCCCATGCCACGCCGGCTGCTGCTGTGCCCGCCCTGCGTGCTCCACCTGCCGCGCCACCCGCTGCTCCTGTCACCGCACCATCCGCTGTCGCCCCGCCACCCGCCACCGAGGACCATTCTGCCGAGGGGGACCTGGGGCCAGCTGACACTCGCTGGCCGTATCTACCGGTCCGCCCGGCACCCAGCCAGCCCCGGACAGGGCTGCGGCCGAGGCGGGGATCCCGGCCACCCACCCCCAGTGCTGGACTATAGGGGTGTGGGGCCCACGACGTGGCCTCCCCCCTTGTATATGCTCCCCCCACTGTTTTGTTTTCTGGGCCTGTATATAGTTTGTATTTATTTATTTGTGATCCCCGTTTGCACAGTCTGATCCTTCCCCCCCATGTAAATAGTTCTCCCCTTCCTTGTTATCCCTGTTTTTTTTGTTAATATATACATACATATTTAATATTAAGTTAGTTAGAAGTTCCTATATATAGTTAGTATTAGTTAGAACAGAGTTCCAAGTAAACAAGTTTGATTTCACAAACAAGTGTCTGCTTTTATTTGTCCAGGAAAAGTGTGTGGGGGTGTGTGCTGTTGGGTGCTCCGTGGTGTGGGCGTAGGGGCAGGGAGTGCTGTGGAGAATGGGGGGGGCAGTGAGGGGCCTGCCAGCGTTCACTCCGCGGCCTCATCGAAGTGGGCCCGCAGGGCCTCCCGGACCCGGGTCCCTTTGGGGTCCACCTGCCGACTGGGGGCAGCGGGTGGCTGCACATTGGCCCTGCCAGCCTCCACAGCCCAGCCCTGAAAGAAGGCCTCCCCCTTGCTCTCCACCAGATTGTGGAGGGCGCTGCACGCACCCACAATCTGGGGGATGTTGGTGGGGCCCGCATCCAGGCGGGTGAGGAGACATCTCCAGCGCCCTTTGAGGCGGCCAAATGAGCGCTCCACCACCTGGCGTGTGTGCTTCAGGCGCTGGTTGAAGCGCTCCTGGCTGGCAGACAGATGGCCCATGTACAGGTGCATGAGCCAGGGCCGGAGGGGGTATGCCACATCTGCGATGACGCAGAGGGGCATGGTGGTGTCCCCCACAGGGATCTCCCGCTGGGGGATGTAGGTCCCCGCCTCCAGCCGGCGGCACAGGCCTGAGTTCCGGAATACCCGGGCATCGTGGGTGCTCCCAGGCCAGCCCACATAAATGTCCTGGAAACGGCCCTGGCTGTCCACCAAGGCCTGGAGGACCACTGAGTGGTAGCCCTTCCAGTTGATGTACCGTCCTCCACTGTGCTCCGGGGCGCGGATGGGGATGTGAGTTCCATCCAGAGCCCCGAAGCAACTGGGGAAGCCCAGGGTGGCAAAGCCCACGATGGTGGCATCTGGGTCCCCCAGCCTCACGAGCCTGTGGAGGAGTATGGCGTTGATGGCACGGATGACCTGCAGGGGAAGCACATGGGAGAGCACCAATGAGGGGTGAGCAGGGTGCGTGTGGCCCTCCCCTGCCAGGGCCCCCCTGCCCTCCCCTCCCCTCCCCTGCCCTGCCAGGGTCCCCCTGCCCTGCCAGGGCTGCCTTCCCCCCCTCCCCCCGTGGGTCCTCTTACCTCCATGAGGACAGCCCCGATGGTGGCCTTGCCGACGCCAAACTGCTGGCCCATGGATCGGTAGCTGTCTGGAGTGGCCAGCTTCCAGACAGCGATGCTGACCCATTTCTCCACTGGGAGGGCACGCCGCATGGCGGTGTCCTGGTGCCTGAGTGCGGGGGTGAGCCACTGGCATAGCTCCATAAATGTCTGCCGGCTCATCCGAAAGTTCCTGAGCCAGTGGTCGTCGTCCCGCTCCCCAAGCACCAGCCGCTCCCACCAGTCGGTGCTGGTGGGGTAGCTCCACAGCCGCCGGCATATGAAGCGGGGGGGGGGGGGTCGGGGTGCTGCAGGGTTGGGGGTTGCGTCCTTCTCCCCTGCGGGCATCTCCTCCTCTGTGGCAAGGAGGTGCTCAGCTGCCTCCTGCATGGCACGGAGCAGGGCGAGCACTGCTCCTGCAGGGGCGGCTGGGTGGACCTCTGGCTGCTGCTGCTGCTGGGGGTCCATGACTGCGTCGCCCGAGGTGTGCATGCCTATGGCTCTGCAGACCGCGTGCTGCGCAGGCTGAGTGTGTCTGGGAGGGGCCCTTTAAGGGAGCAGCTAGCTGTTGCCCCGGAAGCGCTAGTCCGCCCTGTGACCCTGTCTGCAGCTGTGCCTGGCACCCTTATTTCGATGTGTGCTACTTTGGTGTGTAGACGTTCCCTCGCTGCGCCTGTTTCGATGTGGTGCTGCGCAAAGTCGAAGTTGAACATCGACGTTGCCAGCCCTGGAGGACGTGTAGACGTTATTCATCGAAATTGCCTATTTTGATGTCTCCACATCGAAATAGGCTACTTCGATGTAGGCTGCACGTGTAGACGTAGCTCATATGTCCGATTATGATGTAAGTGCAGGAAACAAGGATGCAATGGGTGCTGCAGCACTCCTAGGTTTTGCACTCATCTTCCCCACACCCAGGGTCTGGCTCCACTGTGCACCCACTGATGGCTTGGCACCGACAGGTCCCAGCCTCCAGGCAGCCCCTCCAGGGTCCTGCTGCCTGCCATCTCCATGGACTCCGCAGCCTACCATCCCTGGGGTCCAAGCCACCTGCCTTGGAAGTTCTGCTGCTACTCAGTGGCCTGCTGCAGTTCCAGGGCTCCGCAGACACCTCCAGCTGTAGCTGGTTGCCAACTCTCCTGGATGGGACAGACTGGATGTCATTGATATCCAGGACAGTTGGCAACCCTACTTGTGACCCCAGCGTGGGGCAGTGAGGTGAACAAGGCTAAAGGAGGGGCACAGCTCAGTGCCCCTACTCTCAAAATACTTCCAGTGCCACTGGATCACAACGATTTCCTTCCCCTCACTCTTTGCCATGCATCAACCCACTTGTGGAGTAGCTCTGAAAATAGTGGATAAATTCCTTCCTGACCTGGGCAATTGTGTTTTTCTTTTCTCCATAAAGCATGAGATTAGATTACCTCACCATTATTTAGTTTTTACAGTAATAAATATGATTCCTATTGATCAAGTTCTCTCTCCCTGTTTTCAAGAGAGCCATACTCTATTACCTCACTCTTTGGAAATATGAGAATCAAAGTGAATTAATGATCATTTTATTCAATAGGAAAGAGATTATATTTTAAAACCACCTGCATATATGGATCACTTTGTTTGTTTCAGGGAAAAGACTCCACTCCTAACATCACGGGCAGTTTCCCTTGTACATTCTGTAAGGTAATCTGTCATGGCAATAGGGGAGACACCATTTGCAAACAAGAACAAAGGGTTTCTAAAATTAGACAGCTGATATTTCAAAGTAATAGCAACCTTGGTAAAACTGCGGGTGGCCTATAGAGTTAGGGACTGAGCACTACCCCAGAAAGAATAGATGACCTACAGACCAGGAAACAGCATTGCAGTTCCTGAGAGAGATTTGTAGACAACTGAGACGAGTAATACCCAAGTAAGGACTGACCTGAGTGGTTTTTCTGTCATTGATTTATTTCGGTTGTTGTAGTGGGTAAAAAAACCCTCAAGTCTGACAAATTAAAAACATATATTCTTTGTTAATATCCTCAAACTCAGTAGCCTTGCCTCACTATTCAACCAGATTGCCCAAGGACCATTCTGAAGCCAACAAATCAAAAATATTCCACCTTCCTAAGACACCAATCCTCCTCACACCGCAGAGATCAAGAAAATAGATGAGCTCTGCAGCAAACCCAGCAAGAACAGAAAGGAGTTCCGGAGCCTGGGGACCCTTACAGAGAACACCCAGCCAGCAACCTCCTGTATCTTCAAAACCAGGAGATTCTAGGTGAAATACATCTGCTGACAGCAGCTATGCCAGCTATAACAGGGTGAGGCCAGCAGAGGACAGGTGGAAGGGAGAGCAGAACCCAGCCTGGGCTAGGGAAGAGACAGAAGGAGTTAATGAAGCTCCCAGGTGGGGGCAATAGGGCGTGGTACAAGGTCCAGCTCCGCTAACTGCTGGGAGGCTTAAAAGCAGAGAAGAAAACAGAGCAAGGGGAGGAGAGAGGGCAGAAGCCGCAGAGGAGGGTGAGAGATTCAGGCTGTTTGTACACATACTACCTCCCGTCAGAGGTAGCATGATAATAAGGCAATTCAAAACAGGCTAATGAGGCCCTAATGTGCATATTCAGTGCCTCATTAGCATAATGGGGGCCATGCAAATTTTGACTTGCAGACTTCAAATTGCAGATTGACCATGTAGATGGGGGCATCTTCTAAATAAGAGTCCTGCTTCGACATTCCCTTACTCTCACCAAACTAAATCAGAGTAAGCGAATGTTGAAGTGGGGCACTTATTTCGAAGCTGGCCGCATATACACTGTCAATCTGCGATTTGAAGTCTGCACTTTGAAATGTGTGTGGCTTCCATTATGCTAATGAGACACTGAATATGCACATTAGTGCCTCATTAGTCTGCTTCAAATTGCCTCATTACCATGCCACCTCCGATGGGAGGTGGCATGTGCAGAAGCAGCCACCGCGAGGGACGTACAAGTAGCAGAAGTGGATCGGGAGAGGAGAGTGCCAAGCATGGCTAGGGAGGGAGGAGCGGTGGGCTCCCCTCCAGAAGTCAGGCCAACAGATCTGTAAAGGGGAAGAGGCAAGGGGCCTGAACCAAGGTGGAGGGGGCGCCTTGCCACTCAGCAAAGCATAGGGAGAGAGAGGCACTCTATTGAACAGGCCATTCCCATGCCATTTAAGGGTGCTGCACGTCTAAAACATCTTAATCTTGCTCTAAAATCTATGCACAACTGACGCTGTTCCTCGGCAATGGTGCCATACAATGCTTTTAACAAATGGCCTGCTGCATTCTGCACTAAGCTTTGGTTTCTCAATGGATGCAGACGGTTCATTCCACATTAATCCCATATGATTCACTAAACAAGGAAACACAATTTCTTCCCAGCATTAGGGACACAGATCCACCTCCCACTGGAAACAGCGTGAGTGGACCAGGCACTCACAAGCCATAACAAATCCTCTGGTCAGGACTATGAAGATTCTTTATTAAAGGGAAAGAAACTCTTCCATGATTTGGGCTCTAGTTATCTCCCCTCAGTGTCAGTCACTGCAGGCCATCTGTAAACCCAGGTAATCTTTGAGGATGAAGCCAGCAAAGAGCTTGTCTAAGCACCACTCTATCAATGGTTGATATCAAAGGCTCATATAATAAAAACTGGTGCAGGCAAGGGCCAATAGTCTCCCTTAAGCTCTGTTAAACTGCAAGGATAAACCATCAAAACAGCTTCCTTGCCTCTACAGAAAAAGGTGTTCACCAATCAGAACACACACAAGCAACGGTCAAATGAGCAATGAGCAAAAATTCCAGTTGTCCAGCCTCTAATTCCCATAAAAAAACCTACATTCAAGAATGAACTAACAACCATTTGGAATAATCTTGTGGTCAGGATGAAAATCATGAATATATTCAGAAGATTCACCGTCAAATTTGTTAATGTCGCTCAGCATTAACAGCTCCAGTACAACTATCACCACCAAGGTTTGCAACTTCTGACCTCACAAAGGGACTTTCAGCACATCAGGGAAATCAGTGTACTAAAAGTCTCTACATTTTAATTCCATGTCAGTATTTGCCCACTAAATGAAATCCTGGGCAAAGTCCTGGTCCCACTAAAGTCAAGAGAAATTTTGCTATTTCTTCCACTAGGGCCAAGATGACATTGTCATGGCCTCTAACATGCTTTATAAAAATAGTCTTATGAATATGCATAACTCAGGCACTTTAGACAAAATGCATCATGTAACATACTGTTTTTAAAGTTACGATTTGCTGAATGTGTATCTTCTATTTCTGTGCATGCATGTGACTTTAGAAACATGAAGTTAGTATCCATTTATAATTCTGAATGTGATAATGTGGGCCTTTACTGGTACTCCAGAAACAAAATGGCTCTGTACTCAAGGTAACAGTCTGTAAATTGTTATGTCTTTCTTGTAAGCCCAAACTGTGGTTGATCCTAGAAAGATATGCCACCTGGTTCTGAAATCCATCTCAAATCTGGTATTTTTACATGGGGATGGGAAGACTAAACAAAGGGCTCCTACCCTCAGGAAAGTCTATTTAAGGAATGGAAAGCAATCAAGTTTTTGTCTCAGTTGGTTTTTGAAATTACCTCCCCACTTTAAGAAGAAGAAATCTGAAAACAAACACCTCTAAAAAGCTGTAGAACAAGGACAGAGAGAAAGAACAACTGCGTCTTACAAGATTTTACATGAACCAAGGACAAGGGGTGAAGAACATACTTTGAAACAATTTCTCTTAGCATGTTAGGCTTAATTGACTTGCTTTGTTTATTTTGGTTTAGTAACTTCCTTTGAGCTCTCTATTTTCACTTGAAACTATTTAAATCCTCCATTTTATACTCAATTAAAACACTTCTTGGCTATGTCTACACTAGCCCCAAACTTTGAAATGGCCACGCAAATGGCCATTTCGAAGTTTACTAATGAAGCGCTGAAATGCATATTCAGCGCTTCATTAGCATGCGGGCAGCCACGGCACTTTGAATTTGATGCGGCTCGCTGCCGCACGGCTCGTCCCGGCGGGGCTCCTTTTCGAAAGGACCCCGCCTACTTCGAAGTCCCCTTATTCCCATGGGGGACCAAGTGCACTTGGTCCCCTCATGGGAATAAGGGGACTTCGAAGTAGGCGGGGTCCTTTCGAAAAGGAGCCCCGTCGGGACGAGCCGTGCGGTGGCGAGCCACGTCAAATTCGAAGTGCCGCGGCCGCCCACATGCTAATGAAGCGCTGAATATGCATTTCAGCGCTTCATTAGTAAACTTCGAAATGGCCATTTGCGTGGCCATTTCAAAGTTTGGGGCTAGTGTAGACACGGCCCTTATGTCCCGAATTTGATCTATTTTTGGAATGGAAGTCTCCCTGAATTTCAGTCTGTGTGTCAAAATCATAGCCACATCACCTCATTCATCTTCTTTCAGTTCACACTGCCCTAACACCTGGCTTGACTACATGAAAACCAACAGTTTCATACAGCTGGGTTTCTGTAATAAACAACAAACTAGAGGCCTCATCCTTTGTCAACCATCTAAGATTTAACACATTGTTAACCACAACCTTGCATTCACCAGCATGAATCGAAGAATAAAATTGCAGTCATTCTACTTTAACAACAGAGATCAACACCCCTACTGTGGAAGTATAACATTGTATAAGTATAACGTTGTATAAGGGGACATGCTGGATACATTGTATATGAGAGGGCATGCCAAAACATGTTACAAAGTATCTGAGGGAGCACACGTAGGGACAGTTAGCTTTTGAATGGAGAAGCAATTAAGATGGAGCCAGCGCGTCTAAGAAGCAGGCATCAGAATGGAAGGTGTGAAGGGCAATTAGTTAAGTTAACTGGAAGCTGTTAAAGGAGATTGTTAAGGGTGGCAGGTAATTGAAGATACATGACTGGTCTCAGGGATCTCGAAGGGTGGTGACTAAACTCTTTTTCTTCTTTGTCTGTAACTTGTCTGTAACTTGTTCTCCAAAAAACTGTATAAATTAAGAGACACAAGCCCCACTCGGGGGGCTCACTTCTAAATGTATTAGCAGAGCAGCTTTGCTAATAAAACAGAGTGGTCTGATAAATTGTGAGTCTGAGTCTAACTTTGACATTACCCTTCCAAGAGCTGTCTACATGTGAAATCACTGGAAAGTTCTTCCACTTCCCTTATGTTGCAGGAAAAAAAAAAGCTGAATCTTGTCAGTTTCTCTCTCCTAGCTACTTTCATGGGAGTGGTTGCTGAATATAATTTTTTGAGAGGAGGAATGACTGAGTTACCGGACAAATGCATGCTTATTCTTCTCTTCTCAAGAGCACAAAGAAACTGCAAACAGGCACCAGAAGTTTACATTGTTTGGAAGTTCATAATGAAATTGGTTTGACAGAACTCCACATACTATGTCTCCCACCTGGTTTGGGAGTTCTAATGTCAACAGATTGTATGGGGGAACACAATATTCTTTGCTGGCACAACCAGATCTCTTTTAGTTGACCAAGTGCACTGCTCCCAATCTGCTAACAATGGCAGACTTCTCTGGGCCTTTTCCCTGGCTCCAGATAGTCTTAGTAAAAATGGCTCCCAGGCTGGCATATCTCATTAGCAGGCCACATATGCTGGCTCTCACTACTCCAAACCAGCTGTAATTTTTCCCAGGTAGTTCCCTACTTGAGGTGTCACCACCACTGATAACTCACTACTGCCACAGTGGCAGATCCTCCTACAGATAACTATAAAGGGATTCTTCCTGGGTTGGCAGTAGGGAAACAGTCTTCTCTCTGCAATAAAATAAATACAAAAAAGTAGAAGTGGAGCAAGTATGAAATTAAATTTTAAATCTGTTTTAAAAGATCTACATAACTATGATTTATTTTAGCTTGATTTGACACTCTAGTTCAAGTTAAGTGAAGTAACTGAACACAGACTTGACATTTACACTTAAAATCAGTTCTCACCATTGTAGCTGACTTGGTATAGCTGTGTCTACACTATGAGATAAAAATCGAATTTCAAGGAGTTAACTCAATATTAAAATGTCACTGTCTTCACAGTTCATACTATTATGTTCATTTATCGAGCCGTAATGCCGATAACAAAATATCAATATTACGGGATGGGTATAGTGTCAATTTAAAATTGAAAATCTCAAATCAAGGCTAGTCTGGAAGACCCATGTCCTTAATTCAAATTTATTAGCCTCCAGAAGTGTCCCGTATGTCTCCCACAAAACTATGTGTTGACCTCCATGTATGGCCACTTCGTTGTATGCTGCTCTCCATCCAGGTGTGCAAGGAGGTCACAGTAAGCCCACAAAGTTTTGGTTGAATTTGAATTAAAATTTGAATTGGAATTCAGCAGCACCCAGCCCTGTAAATACAAAGGGCGCCCATTATGAAAAAATTCCTTTGCCCATTGCATTGCACTGCATCATTAGCCATCACACCACATTGGCAGCAATTGCATCATTAGGCATCTACTGCAATTATGAGCACTCAGGGTAGTGATCTACCTAGTACTTTTCAGGGTCACAAGAGAGCCCTGGCTTGGACCCACCAGGAGATTCTGGATCTTCTTGCGATTTGGGGAGACCAGTCAGTGGCGAAAAGACTGGGTGGCCAAGAGAAACACGGCGATCTATGATCAGATGTCACAGGAGATAACTACCCAAGGATACTCCCCGGACTCAATGCAATGCCAGGTGAAGGTGAAAGAACTCAGGCAAGCCTTTCAAAAAGTCTGTGAAGCCAACCAGTGGTCAAGGACAGCTCCACATATGTGCCACTATTATGAACAGTTGCACATGCTTATGGGGAGCAACCCCACCATGGAGCCTGGCCTGAATTACAATACTTCTGGAGGCCCTGGTATGGAGTTTGGGGTGAGCCCAGAGATGCTGGGTGGCCCAGAGGAAGAGGGCAATGGAAAGGAGGTAGTGGGCAATGAGCAAGGGACCAAAGAAGTTCTGCCAGACAGCCTGGAGCTCTTCACCACAGACCTGGAATCAGACCTCTCCACACCAGTCACCTCCACACCAGTCCCTGAGCCCCCTGGACCAAGTGGTTCCGGTGAGTATTTATTCTGCACGCTAGAAGTGGGTTATGGATGGATGTAGCTGTAGGGTTATGTATGGGTACAGGTTTGCTAGCTATGATTCTGTGTCATTCATAACACCATGTTAATGTTTCTGGGGAGGGCGCGCTTCTCCTTTTTGGAGATCTCCTTGAAGGCCTCATCCAGGCACTCCGGTATTTTTTGCACAAGGTTCTTGGGCAGGCCTGACTTGTTGTGCCTTCCATAGTAGCACACCTGGCCATGCCAGGCAAACAGATAGCAATCTGGTGTTATAGCGCCACACAGCATCTTAGCAAATTTTCCAGGCTTTTGGTCACAGCAGGATTAGCTGTTCTTTCTCCATATCTGTTAGTTAGGAGGGTGATGTCTTCTTTGGCAACCTGCAGAAGCATGGGAATTTGCATCTGCTTTATTTTTTAAACATGCTTCCTGACCCTTTACATTTGCCTGCAGCAGCTGATGGGCACTCCATTCACCACCTCCCAACATGGTTTGCAGGCTCAGCAGGACTTCTGCCCCCACCATGTCCTTTTCCCCCAGCATTTCTTTTGATTTTCCAGGACTCACCTGCACCACACAGCTGCCATGCGCTGCTGGGCATCTCCCCTCCCATGTCCCTTTACATCCAGCCTTTCTTTGGATTATTTATTTTTTCTTTACATTACTTTTATTGTACATTGAACCCTCCCATGCAGCCGTCCATGGGGCTGTAATCGAACCCTTCCCCACCATCCCCTCCAGGTGGCTTGATCATCGGGCAGGACTGTTCTAGGAATGTCCAAAAAAAAATTTCCCTGCCACAGGACACCCAGCCAGGACACCTGGTGGCTTCCCCTAATTTGCAGCCCTCCCCATCCCCTGAAAAGTGGACAATTGCTTATAGCTTACTCTGTCCACCAAAAAAATGTGCTGGATAAGTGATAGCAACCGATGTATTGTGAAATGCACATTTACTACCCCATCCTTAATAAGCCTTCAGTGGCCTTTAAAAATTTAACTTTCCCTGATAGTAGACACAGAGACACTTTCAAAGCACATTATGTGAATTGTATCTTAATGTCAACCTTCATTTTCCAGAGCCAATGCCTAGCGTAGCAGAGAGGACTAGAAGAAGAAAGAAATGCAAGCAGAATGTTATCATGCAGCACATGGAAAAGAATGAAGCAGAGCAAACCAAGCTGACAAAGGACAGTGCTCAGTGGCAACAACAAGAAGTCCTGTGGCAACTTATAGACGAACATATTTTGACGCGTAAGCTTTAGTGGGCAAAGACCCACTTCATCAGATGCATGAGTGTGGGTGGGGGGAGAATTTCACAGGGGTATTTAAAGTGTGGGGTCCCAGTAAAGGGAGGGCCAGTGCTGACAAGGTCAATTCAGTCAGGGTGGAAATGGCCCATTATCAGTAGTATGTATCAAAAGAGGAAAAAACAAGTCAGGTAAGTCGGGGGGATGTGGCCCATTGTCAGAATCTAATGTGGAGGTGTTAACACCCAAAGAAGAGAAGCTGCTTTTGTTAGGGGCAGGCCACTCCCAGTCTCTGTTTAATCCTTGGTTGATGGAGTCAAATTTGCAAATAAATTGCAGCTCAGAGATTTCTCTCTCCATTTGATTTTTGAAATTTTTGTTGTAGGACTGCTACTTTTAAATCTGTTACTGAGTGTCAAGGGAGATTGAAGTGCTCTCCCACAGGTTTCTGTACACTGGATTTATGTCCATTTATTCTTTTACGTAGAGACTGTCCAGTTTGGCCAATGTAAATTGCAGTGGGGCATTGCTGGCACATGATGACATATATTATATAGGTAGATCTGCAGTAAAGGAGCCCCTGATGGTATGGTTGATGTTAGGTCCTGTGATGATGTCACTGGTGTAGATATGTGAGGAGAGTTGGCAGTGGAGTTTGTTACAGGGATTGGTTCCAGGTTTAGAGTTACTATGTTGTAATCTATAGCGGCTGGTGAGAATCTGTTTAAGGTTGGCGGGCTGTCTGTAGGCGAGGACAGGCCTGCCTGCCAAAGTCTGCGAGCGTGGAGCTTCATTGTCCAGGATGGGTTACGGGCCACTGATGATGCGTTGGAGAGGCCTTAGGTAGGGGCTGTACGTGATGGCCAGTGGCTTTCTCCTGTTTTCCTCGAAAGGCCCGTCTTGTAGCAGGCAGCTTCTGGGTACCTGTCTGGCTCCCTGCTGCCTGCATGCTCTCAGCTTCCTGCCTGAGGGCTTCTGGGAGCCTGAGTGCTGAAACATGGATGAACGTTGGAGCCATAGAGCGCCGCTTGTGCTGTGAGCAGCACTGCTGCCTGCCAGCTGATCACGGCCATGGAGAACCCGCTCTTTCGAGAGCGTGGGCCGCGGAGCATCTACACTCGCTCTCTTTCGAAATTATCTTTCGAAAGAGGGCGCTTTTCCCATCCTGGGAGCGGAGGACCGACTTCGAAAGAACAGGGGAGTTCTTTCTAAGTTAATTTTGAAAGAGCGCTGTGTCAGTGTAGACACTCTGCAGCTTCTTTCGAAATAACTCAGTCTTCCGACCCTAATTTTGAATGTACTTGCTACCATATACGCACCCAAACAGATTTATTTGGACATAAGCTTTCATGGGCAAAGACCCACTTTGTAAGTTGTATTGCACAAGTGCTCATTCCCAAATAAATCTGTTAGGCTCTAAGCTCTCAAAAATTCTGTGTCATTTTTGCTGATGCCGACTAACATGGCTACTGCTCTAATAGAGTATGATGACTTTGATTTTGTTAGCAAGATAATGGCAGACAGTCTAGCATTTAGCTGAGCTGGCACTAGAGACGGTCAGTGATGTCCAATCAGATATCCTTACAAAGTGGCTGTAGTGTGTCCAGGGAGAAGCAGAGTGTGAGAGAGAATGTTGTTGCTGGCACAGGTTGTTTAAAACACAGCTGCTTTTGCAGCTTCTTTGAAAGTAGAGATACACATGCGGATCACAAGCTTCACAGCTGCTCTTGCCATCTGAATAGCCTCAGTAGTTATGAACAGAACAGAGTTAGATCATGATGCTTTTTATCTGTCTGCACATGTGGAAGCCAGGATTACTACGATGTACCACACCTCAGAAGGGCAGCCGTGTTAACCTGATAAAGTGGGCCTTCCAGAATTTAAGCACGTGGGGATCCTTGGATTTATTAAAAACTGGTCATAAGATTTCAGCTCTTGGTCACGCTGCTCAGATCATAGCTCATACAGGAAACCCCAGAAGAAGAGACAAAGGGGAGAAAAATTCTGTAATTCCCCCTGTAGAATTTCTTTAGGATTAATTCACCCCAGGCAGTGATATTCAGACTGAGGCTTGTGAGCTGCAAGTGGCTCTTTAATGGGTCTCCCAGGGCTCTTTGCAGCACATGATATTGAAACACTGTGTAATTAAATTATTTAACCAGCATTAATTATTAACCAATCAGGTTGCTTTACTGTGTTATTAACCAATTACTTTATCAATTTACACTGTTATTAGATTATTTGCTGTGAGAATTATGTTTTTGGTTGCTGAGCAATTAAAAAAATTAATCACAATTAACTGCACTGATTAGCAGTAATAGAATACCTTTTATTTAAATAGTGTTGATGTTTTCTACATCTTTAAATATACTGATTTCAATTACAACATAGAAGACGAAGTATTCAGTGCTCCCTTTATATTCATGTATTATTAAAAACATCAGTGCTTTTTTTCTAGAAAAAAAGGTGGTGGAACTCAAGCCTTGCCCTCCTTTGAGACTCCACCCTCTCTACCTGGGGCCCAAACTGCCTCCTGAATGGGGCCCAAATCACCCGGGTGACTTAGCCACCCCCTGGCAAGGCCCAAACTGTCCCTTGGCAACTTAACCACCCACTGGCAGAGCCCAAGCCATCCCTCAGTGGTTTAACTACCCCCCGATAGGGCCCAAATCACCCCTTAGCAGCCCTGCACAGGGCCCCAGCCACCCACCCCAGTAGCATAAGCACCTCCTGGCAGGGTCTGAACCATCCCCCGGTGGGACCTGAGTTGCCCCCCAGTGGGGCCCAAGCCACCTCCCTGGTGGCTTAGCCGCCCCCCATGCAGAGCCCGAGCCATCCCTTGGCGGCTTAACTCCACCCTGCAACCTCAAACCACCCCAGTCCCACACATGGGCTCAACCTCTCGCTGCCCTTGCCTGCCCTGAGGTGGCTTAACACCCCCTGCAACTCCAAACTGCCCTCCCCGCAAACACTGACTCACCTTACCCAGGTGCTGGTGCTTCTTCGCCAGCCGCCTGCTCTTTTTAGTGGCTGTGCAGCTCCCCCAGCCTTCCAGCTTGCCCATGTAAAAAAGGCAGGGGCAGCCCACAGCACCCTGCCATGCAAAAGGAAGGACTCAGTTTAACTGGTTTAATGTCTGGCTGTTAAACCAATTAAGTTGAGTCCTTCCTTCAGCACAGCAGGTGCTGCGAATGGGAAATGAGTGGCGGCAGTAGCAGGGAGCTGCATATTATCTCCTTAAAGAGCCACACAAGGCTCTGAACTGCCCAGCTGTGTTTTTAAAATGGCAGCGCCAGCAAAAAAAGATGGTGGAATGCCATTCCATGGCGCTCCACTGGAAAACCAGCTCTGCAACCACTGAACAGTAACAAAATAAACTTCAGCTCACCTCACTGAAAAATTGTAGTGCAACCTCTTTAGAACTGACCCCTGGGCACCACAGCGTTGAGAGGCAGAGGGATCAGCTGGGGGCTGTGAGGAAAATCAGCCTTAGCTTGGGGAGGCACAGAGCTGCAGGAGAGAGGAATCAGCCTCAGCCTGAGGAGGCACAGAGGTGGTTGTGGATTTAGCCTCTGCCCCAGCTGTGGGCAGCACAGGACTCAGGAGTGAGGTGAGCCCTGGCCTTGGGCAATGCACTGCTGGGGGCAGCGGGGTTAAGCCCCAGCCACAAGAAGAACAGGGTTGGGAGGAGAGACCCTGTGATGGGCTGTGTAGAATTTGAGGTGGGCTCAGCCTTTTACTGCAGGTGGCATGGGGTTTGGTGGGAGAAAGTCAGCCCTAGCTGCACGCAGCATGGGGTTGGGGTGGAAAGCCCTGCTATGGCAAGCACGGATTTCAGTGTTGGGGGCTTAGCCTTAATTCCAGTTGCAGGCACTGGAACAATAGAATACAGAATCTGTCCCACCTTGTTTCTGAAGTTTTTGGAGATCACTTCAAGCAACTGTAGTGCCAAGCTGGGTTTTTTGATAGTCACGTATTCTTCCATAATTTGAAAGTTTTTCCCCTATGTAATCAAAGGAATATGTCTTTCTGTATCTCTGTAAAGTGCCTCCCACACTTTAATATGGTTTATAATTAAATTGGAACAAAATCCTCTACAGATTTCAGATTTAGAATAGAATATATGAAGACTAAGATGATTAGGGGTTTGGAACGGGTCCCATATGGGGAGAGGCTAGAGAGACTGGGACTTTTCAGTCTGGAAAAGAGGCGATTGAGGGGCGATATGATAGAGGTATATATAATCATGAATGGTGTGGAGAAAGTGAATATAGAAAAATTATTTACCTTTTCCCATAATACAAGAACTAGGGGACACCAAATGAAATTGATGGGTAGTAGGTTCAAAACTAATAAAAGGAAATTTTTCTTCACACAGTGCACAGTCAACCTGTGGAATTCCTTGCCGGAGGAGGCTGTGAAGGCCAGGACTCTATTAGGGTTTAAAAAAGAGCTCGATAAATTTTTGCAGGTTAGGTCCATAAATGGCTATTAGCCAGGGGTAAAGTATGGTGCCATAGCCTTCAGTACAAGGGCAGGAGATGGATGGCAGGAAATAAATCACTTGATCATTGTCTTCTGTTCTCCTTCTCTGGGGCACCTGGCATTGGCCACTATCAGCAGACGGGATACTGGGCTGGATGGACCTTTGGTCTGACCCAGTATGGCCATTCTTATGTTCTTATATGTATCTCATAGAGCTGGAAGGGACCTTCAGAGGTCATCAGGTCCAGCCCTCTACTCTTACAGCAGGACCTACCAACCTCCCCAACAGATTTCTTTTTTGGGTCTATTTGTCACAGACTTCTAAGTAGCCCCATCAAGGATTGCACTCACCACCCTGGATTTACAAGACCAAAGCTCTGACTAGTGAGCTATCTCTAAACACAGCATTCTAGCTCAACTGTATTACAGTAAGATATATTTCAGTCAGAGTTCCCTGCAAGCTGAGTGTTCATGTGGACACCCAGGAGAGATTCAGGTACTGGCCAGCTGATTAGCTGAGCTGGCAGCATGTGTTTCTATTGGTGGTGCACAGACGCACATGTCTTGGTACACATAACATTTATTCTGCCCATGGATGAAAAAAATTAGCAGGAACATGGACTTCCATTAAGATAGAAATAGGATTAATACTGTAAACTGAGGCGATGTTGCTGGACCACTGTTTCTTAAACTAAGCTCCTCAGAACACCGTTGTTCCATGAACAACTCACAGGTGTGCTGAGAGTGTTTGATACCATACACTGATGACATATATTTTCTGTTATTAAAACCAGATACAATGTTACTTCTTCATTGCTATGATACTTGATTAAACTACTTCATTTTGTTTTTGCTGTATACATTACTATTTGGTTTTTGTTTTGGTCTTTTTGGTCTGACAACAATTTTTAAAGAAAATTTTCGTAGTTCTACATAAAAAATGTTATTGTTTGACGTTCTGTGGTCTGAAAAAGTTTAAGAAACACTGTTCTAGACCTTTAGCAAGCATTTGACCTTGTAGAATGCCAACTACAATTATTTCTACAGCTTACAACCTCAATGATAGCTAGTGCTTTATCAATTATCTTACAGACTATGGCTATGTCTACACTAGCCCCAAACTTCGAAATAGCCACGCAAATGGCCATTTTGAAGTTTACTAATGAAGTGCTGAAATGCATATTCAGCGCTTCATTAGCAAGCGGGCGGCCGCGGCACTTCAAAATTGATGCGGCTCGCCGCCGCGCGGCTCATCTCAACGGGGCTCCTTTTCGAAAGGATCCTGCCTACTTCGAAGTCCCCTTATTCCCATGAGCTCATGGGAATAAGGGGACTTCGAAGTAGGTGGGGTCCTTTCGAAAAGGAGCCCTGTCGGGATGAGCCGTGTGGTGGCGAGCCGCGTAAATTTCGAAGTGCCGCGGCCGCCCGCTTGCTAATGAAGCGCTGAATACGCATTTCAGCGCTTCATTAGTAAACTTCAAAATGGCCATTTGCGTGGCCATTTCAAAGTTTGGGGCTAGTGTAGACACGGCCTATGAGAGACAAGGTCATTGAGGCTGCTTCTACACTCACCACCTCTCATAGGAGGGGACCTGGTAATGAGGTAATTTGAAGCAGGCTAATGAGGCACTAATATGTATATTCAGCACCTCATTAGCATAACGGCCACTGCGTGAATTTCAAAGTGCAGATTTCAAATTAAAGATTGACAGTATAGATGGTGGCACCTTCAAAATAAGCTCCCTACTTCGACATTCCCTTACTCCCCCAAAAGTAGATCAGAGTAAGGGAATGTCAAAGTGGGGGGCTTATTTCAAAGCCGCCCCCATCTACACTGTCCATCTGCAATCTGAAGTCTGAACTTTGAAATTCACATGTCCAACATTATGCTAATGTGGCATTGAATATGCACATTAGCCTGCTTCAAATTGCCTCATTACCATGACACCTCCAATGGGAGAGTGAGAGTATAGAAGCAGCCTGAGGTAATATCTCTTATTGGACTAACTTCTGTTGGTGAGAGAACACTTTCCTCAAAAGCTTGTCCCTTCCCCTAACAAAAGTTGGTCCAATAAGAGATACTGCTTTCATCTTCTCTCTCATAGCCTGGGACCAGCATAGTCACAACAACAGGGGTTAGTGCATGGGCTTCCTAAACCCAGAGTTGTGAGTTCAGTCCTTAAGGAGGCCTTTCAAAGGTCTGAGGGAGGTGAGATTAAAATAAGGGGAGCATCAGGGATCATGATAGGTCCTGCTGTGACAGCAGGGGACTGGACTTGATGACTTCTCAAAATCCCTTCCAGCTCTACAAGATATGTGTAACATTACAGAAGACAGGCCGTAGTCTGTCAGAGGGAAAAATCAGGTCCTTTGTTTCTGTGGTGAACATTACTAATGTTCACAACATCCTCTCTTATTATAGGTTTAGTATTATCTGTCTGTAATGGAAGTGGCAGAGAATTAAGAATTAGTGAAATTAACCTTAACAATATTTCAAAAGGGATTGAAACAAACATCAAACATTATTTAAATTTTAAACAGGAAAGTATAAGCATACTATTTGGTCAACAGAAAGACGAAGTTCAAAGCCAAATCATTATGTCTTTTTTTTATAAAGAATGACAACTGGTGTAAGGCTGGATCAAGAATTTCAGTGCAATAACCGCACTAATTATTTTATAAAAATTCTTTAAGATGTTTTATACTGCAACAGACTTTGCTTTGAGGAATTATATTTACTGTGAATAAAGCTAAGATACATGCAAACACTATTGGCTCAATTTTCCCTTGCCTCTGAATTCTGTTTGGCACAAGGGAGGACAAAGTCTTTGAAGCTGTAACCAGCTGCCTTCTGAAAGCGTACATTGGTTTGTGTCTGGTATCAGTTTAACCAGTTGAAGGGCTGCTTTACTTATGTCAGTAGCATAAATTTCCTAAGAGATTGTACCTCAGTGGAAGATTAGCAGACCAGAACACATTCTACTATGCTTAGTCCCCCCTACCTCAGCAGATCCCCTCATACAGAGGGGCAGAGGAGATGGTTAGTGGCTGGCACACGTGATAGCTCTGTCACCCCTGTTGGCTTTATAGCTGTGAGGAATTACCCTCAGCAAGGAGGAGTCTTGCTGATCATTTCTAGCCATAATCCACCTCTTCTGTATCTCCTGAATAGCACAAAATGAAAAGAATCTGGGCCTCCTTATGTTAAATAGCCCTTTTCTGTTCCCCTTGATACAGATGTAAAACCAGGGAAACTGGGGCTGCCTGTCCACGTCTTCCGAGGATCATCTCCTTTTTGAGGTAGCTGTCTTGGTAGATAAATCAGGGAACTCAGTACACACTGCCAGCTATCCCCCCTTTTATGGGCTCAGGGTCATCCCAGATGTTCCTTATATTGGCCCCTCTGTGGTGGCAACTCTAGATAAAACTCAGTTCAGAATCTGGTCAATTATTTACATAATATAAACCACATAATTGATATAATAAATGTGACCTCTAACTAAAGCTGATTTATGGACTTTTTAAATAGATAGAACAATCCCGTTTCACTTTGAAAAGTATTTATCTTCAGCTTTCCCAAAGGAATTAAGACAGCATTTCATACATTAAGTTCTAGTGACAGTAATTGAGCCATCACTAAAGTACCTGTAGAGAAAGGGAGAAAAGGGCTGTTTCAGAACTCATCAGCAAGAACAACCTTTATGTGATTGCAGAAATAGCAAAGATTATCACATTTTGGAACTAAGTGAAAAATCCAACATATGTGTGGGTGTTCACTGCAGAAATAAGTCTTATAAAATATTGGTTAGGTAATGGTAATGATCCATTAAATTTATAAGCTGGGTGAAACCTTGTTATGGGTTGAGTTCAAACTTAATTAAGATGGATAGGTATGAAGGGGACCGTTTGATTAGTGTGACTATGGGTAAGCCCCCATGTAGGACAAAGTATGTAAACCCACACAGATGTTTTTGCTGTTGGGTGCGTGTGGTGTGAGAAAGGTGGGGCACTGGCAGCAAACAAAGAACAGAGAACAATGCAGAGGCAAAAGGAAGAAAGCCAAGCAGCTGCCTGCAAGCATAGTGTTTGGAATGAGCTAGAAGGCTTTTGGTGCTGTTGGCTAAAGAGGCATGGGGCTGTTGGCTAAGAAAGTTTTCCTTTGAAGAAGCATTTGGAGAAGCAGAACTTTGTCCATTCCTTGTAAACAAACAGGATTTGCCTGTTTTATGTAAACATACAAACTCCCCTAAGCATCAGACTCCATTAATTGCTGTGTCCAACAGAAACATCCTTACCACCCCATTCTTTGACTAGCTGATCAAACTGAAAAGGGGCAACAGTGATCAGGTGTTTGAGTTTAGTTCTGCATTTAGTTTTCACTCTTGAAAGCAATTGGTAAAGGTTGGAATCTAGCCAGATCAGAAAATTTAATCCATTTCCTTTTCCTCTTATTCATGTAAAAGAGACAGTAGGATTGATGATACTTTCAATTGTGCTTTTTTCTTCTTACATTATCAGTACATGTTAAAAGCATAGAGTCTCCGTTTTCTTTAACTACCATGTCAGAGCAAAAACGTCTCCTGTACTTCATATTGTGATGATTTGTATAAATGCAGGATTGGTGTAGTTGTCATTTTACATTGCACAATGTCATGAACTAATTGAAGACAAATAAGGAATAGAAGCAGCAAAGGTTTGTTGACTAATCTGTTACTTTCACGGGGTTTGGTCAGGTCTATTGCTGGCTATAGGCTGATGAGGAAAGCAGAAACGTTGGTTGCATCAGTGAGGAGGAGTGTGACATAACAGACATCCCCCAGGCCGGGAGTGAGTTTATAAAATATTACATCAGAATAACCTTAATGAGATTCCAGATTGTCATTCCAAATGGATTCTAGTGTTGCAGGCCATTAAACAGAACACATTGATGTCATAGTTGATCACCAAGTCTATGATTTTGTCTTAGAGGTCATGGAAGTCATGGAATCGGTGACTTCCCGAGATTTCTACGACAGCAGCCTGTGGTGTCTGGGAGCTTTAAGATCCCTCCTCCCACCCCCGTTAGCTGTGGTGGCTGGGAGCTATGGGGTACTCTCACCATGTGGGTGGTGGGGCTCTGAGACAGTGGTCTCTCTAATATTTTCCATTCATAGGCAGAATAAATGTTGTGATATGCACCAAGGCATGTGGAGATGTGCAACACCAATAAACACATAGGTTGCCCCCTCTGGGTGGCTTTGGGCACTCTGCAAATCAGCTGGGTGGCCCCTGAATTTCTCCTGGGTGGCTTCCCAAGCACTCAGCTTATAGGGAACATTGACCTGGGAGCTCAGACCTTGGAGGTGCTACTGGCAGCAGTGGGGCCCTAGAGCCCCTAGCTGCATATGGCTGGGGACCTCTCAGCTCCTAGCTACAGGCAGCGGGGCACTGCCCAGCTACAAGACATAAACTGTGGTGGGGAGGAAGGCTCTGCAGCTCTGAGCTGAGGGACCCAGGTGTGGTGTGGGGGTCCTACAGCTGCTCATTTTGTCGAACATATTTAACTGCAACAGTTGATGTTAGCCAATTTGTGTGTGGCAGCAATGACTCAACTTTGTGGGGAGCACATGGGAAGTGAGGATGGTCAAAAAATTGAACTTATAAGTTCCAGAATTAGAAAATCAATATAAATAAATTTGAATTTATCTTGTAGTATAGATGCAGCCTCAATGTAAGGCACACAGTGTCGATACTGACACTGAGGTGACCTAATTACATCGACTGTGACTCAACACCACTTGTAAAAGTGGTACTAAAAACAGCATAGAGGGGCACTTACGTCAGTGGAAGCCAAATTTACGTGAAGGTTCTTCTACAGCTAACTTGATGCAAGACAGCCTACATCAGCTAACCCCGGAGGGCCAATCAGGCCTCAGTTGAGTTCTTACAGAGCAGCTTCATTTTTGGAGCACTGAAGAACTGCATTGATGTAAGGATATAATTGTAACCATTTTGCTTCCCAGAGCTCCCTAGTACACAAGGGGAACATGCTTGCTTTACACTGCGTTACTGGGTGCAGCATGCTCCCCAAGTACCCCACTCACACTCCAGAGCCTGAGGCAGGCTGGGAAGGTGTGCTCAGGGCCAAGAGCCTGGCTCCTTTGAGCACACACTACTCCAGGGAATAGAGACAGCAATCCTTGCATGTCCCTCACCATGGGAAAAAACAACTGGGCCTGTTCTCCCTGCAAGGTCCCCAAAGGGGAGAACTGCTTGCTGTGTCCTCTCTTTTGCATATAGGCTAAAAATAATCTGGTTGTGGTTGTCTCAGACGCCTGGCACATATGTATAGCTAAGAGACAAGATCCACTCTATTGTTTTTCATGAATCACTAACAAAAAGGAATTGTGTCCCCAGAAATGCTATTTTGGCACAAAGAATGAAGCAGAGTATATGGTCTTGCTAGTGCTTTTTTCCCCATCAACTGGCATTTGATTTTTTAATGTATTTCTTGTGTATTTAGACTTTGGTTACCGAGGAAAGGTAGGAATTTTCTCTTGGCTCTGATATGCAATTACCATTATTTTATATCTGTTCTTTCCTCATCCAAAAAAACAAAACACATTTTTTTTCAAAGAAAAGACACAGCTTAATTCTGAGATATCAGACTGACCTGGGGCTTGCTGCTGGAAAATAAAGTCTTTGTGTTTCTCATGAACGGCGCAAACTTGATATGGAGATCAGTGACACAATATAAAAAAACAAAGAGTATTAGTGTGATTAGGAAGGAACTCTGACAACTACATGTCTGAAGAATTCAGGGCTATTGTGTTCAGTCTTTTGAAAGGCCACCTGCAAGAAGTTTTTTCTCAGTATATATGAAACACATATTCTGACCAACATGTAACTTTTTTGATCTAAATGGATAAGTCTGGACCTCATTTGGGAAAGAACCATGTTGCAAAGAAGTTACATTTATAAAACCATCAGTACAGGAACTCAACAGCTGAGTAGTCAAGCTCTGCCCTATGTCTACCTGCATAACATACCAGCTTTGTGAATAGCACAGTTACTTACTTTTGAAACATTACACATTTCATATGTACTTGTGACACTCTGCACCCCACATTCCTCATAGTGGGTGGCATGATTGAGATATGAGTGACATAATTACCCCCAAAAATGTATGCAGAGTACTTTATTAACCAACAACAGTAGTATTGTACATGATAAACTTATACTGTATTTTCTGTATTTACTTTCACTATACTGCACTTATGGAAATCACAACTAAAATTTACTTAATGGTTAAAATGCCGGTTGTTTGAGGGGTCTGGATGATAGAACACTGGAGATGAAAGCATTTACTGTATTTTGAAAACAAATGAAAAAGATACATCTTTTTTTCAATTACATTCTTGCAAAATGGAGTGAGGGTTCAGGGGTGAGGTGGGTGGCTTGGGGCAGAAGGTTGGGAGGTGTGGGAGGGATTAAGGCAGGGGAGTTCAAAGCATGGGGTAGGGGTGCAGAATTCAAGGCAGGTGAGAGATACAGAAGTTAGGGCAGAGTGCTCAGGACAGTAGGCTGAGAGGGCATTCCCAGGACCGGTCGTGGTAGTGAGGGTGGTGCTGCTCCAGTCGCAGCTCCTCCCAGGGGGCTCAGGCAGTGCTACACTGCCAGTGGCGCCTCCCCGGGGGGGGAAGAGCTACCTGCTTGTCCGGTGGGGGGTGGGGCTCTGCTGGCTGATCCTTGCCTCCAGCTGCCCCCCGCCATCTTGGCCTGCAGCCTGTCTGGGGGGATAACACTACAGGTGCAGCCCCTGGCCAGCTGCCCTTGCCCCCAGCCTGCACTCCTCCAGGGGAGGCTTTTCTTGGCATCATGCCCCCCCATCCTGCAGTCTGCTGGGGAGCTGCACTCTGCAGGTTGGCCCGACCTTCCAGCTGCCCTCCTCTCCTGCAGATGGTCTGGGAGCCACACTTTGGGCACTGCCCTGGCCTCCAGCAACCCTTTCCATCTTTCATCCTGCTTGCTGGGGCACTTTGAGGGCTGGCCAGTCTCCAGGGGCTGCCCCCTCCCCGCCCATAACCTACAGGCTGTCTGGTAGGAACCAGGCTCTTGGAGCTACCCTTCCCTCAGAACCCCTTCCCTGGCCTATATGCTACAGAGGTGGAGTGAGGCTCTGAGGGTTGACCCTTCCTTCCAGTGGCCCCCCTGTCACTTGCAGAAGTAGCAGCTAGTGAAACAGCTACAGTACTATGTCTCCCAATGTCACAGTCCCTCAGATTTTTCTGAAACTGCTTTGTCCATCTCCTATATTTGACATAAGTAGGGTAAGACTTGATGAGTTCATCAATATTATTTCTTCACTATGCAACGACTTCCTGATCCTTGATCATCACAATGCTCTCCAGGAGCCTTGTAAAGAAATATGTACCCCTTCACTTCCATTTAAGCCCTCTACACAGGGAGAGACACAAATAAGAATGAGAGCAAGACAATGAAAGAAGCATCAAAAAGACACCTGATTTCCAGTTTCCCAAATAATCTGCTATTTCAGCATTGCTCATTTTCTCTGATTCACATTACACACTAAAAAGCAAAACAAAAAAGTATTGGAACTAGTAACACCTAAAAATAGAGAAAGAAGTGTGCAGATGATGACTAACATAATGCTAGAGCCATAGGGAAAGTTCACTGTTCTTTAAAAGGTTCTATATTCCACTTGATACTTAAAAGAAAATGTGTGTTAAATCATAGAAGTATAATTCAAAATAGGTTAGTAATAATAATGTTTAGAACTTAATATTTTTCACAAGTACCAAAACACTTTACAAAGGTGCATAGGCATTATTTTCCTTATTTTGCATACGGAGAAACAGAAGCACAAAAGAGTTTAACAACAATCTCATAGAAAACCAATGGCAATGTTGGGCATAGAATCCTGGGAGCAGATCTGTAACTTATTTTCTATTTGGCCCCTAGAACATGTAAAAACTTGCCATATGGCCCCCAATGAAAAAAAGTTGGATACCCCTCATTTTGATCAATGCGAATGATCATACCATTTTGATTGAGGGCAATCCCTCTTTTTTAGCCTTTGTTTCAAATTCCAGACAGAGTTTGCTTTTGGACCTCACATGAAAGCATGCAGTGACATCAGAAGTCATGACTAAGTTGGCATATAGTGTTTGGTAGCACGGCTATTCCATTGCTGTTGCTCTTTCCTCATGCTCAGTCTGTACAGGACACCACAATGAATTTGTCTACATGTACAAATTGCCCTAGTTTAACTAAAGGTGTGATTTTTTTCATCAATTTAAACTGAAGCAACGTGACTTCCCTCCTTGAGTTAAACAGAGAAAACATTTTTGTAGCCCAAGCCTTTTGGTACTAGCACGTGGCGAAGAGCAAGAACAGAAAAGCCAACTAAAAGTGAACCCAACAACGGTCTCCAATGTTACATCATGTCCTAACGTGTAATCAAGAAGCAGCAGAAGCAGGAAGTGAGAAGAAGAGATTTCAATAATAGCCATACAGAGGGAAAGGAAATTTTACACAGAGAACAACTCAGATTAAAAGAATGTAGTTTTTAATTATATGAAAGTTATTGGCGAGAGTTTCAGTTTAAGGGAAATTATGCTTGAACCTCCACTGCAATTTACATTGGCCAGACTGGACAGTCTCTACTTAAAAGAATAAATGGACACAAATCAGACATCAGGAATGGTAACATACAAAAACCTGTGGGGCAACACTTCAATCTCCCTGGACACTCAGTAACAGATTTAAAAGTAGCAGTCCTAAAACAAAAAAGCTTCATAAACAAACTCCCAAGAGAAACTGCAGAGGTGCAATTCATTTGCAAATTTGACTCCATCAACCAAGGATTGAACAGAGACTGGGAGTGGCTGGCCAATTACAAAAGCAGTTTCTCCACTCTTGAGGTTCACACCTCCACATTAGCTTCTGATAATGGCCCACATCCTCCCTGACTGAACTGACTTGAAGTCTGCTCTCTTGATGTTCACAACTCCACATTAACTGCTGACAATGGGCCACATCCTCTGCGACAGAACGGACTTTGTCAACTCTGGCCCTCCCCCTTGACTGAGACCCGCCCACTTTGAATCCCCCTCTGGAGCACCCCCCGACTCATGCATCTGACAAAGCGTGTCTTTGCCCACGAAAGCTTATGCTCCAACATATCTGTTAGTCTATATGGTGCCACAGGACTTCTTGTTTTTGAAGATACAGACTAACTCGGCTACCTTTCTGAAACTTGTCAGCCAATCAGGCGATCTGGCCAATTAAGGGTTTCAGCTGTCCTTAACCAGCTAGTTCCCAGCCCAGCTGCAGACCCTCCTTCCTGACAGCATTAGCTTGCAGCTGCAGGACTATCCTCTAGTAAATAAAATTGTATGTCTGGGAAGACAATGGAACAAAACAGAAGTGCTGTCTGATAATGTAACCATTGGACAATATATACAAATCCATCATTCTCCTCACTACAGCTTAGGTTACTTTCAGCCTTAGTCAAAATAAATAAAAGCAAAAACAATTATTGATAAATCATTAAATGGTCCCAGTCTGGGCAGGAAGAAACATGACAAAGATAAGCATCTTTTTGGGTAGACAAGAACAGCAGGACTTTGTCAGAGGAAGAAAACCAAAGTCCCTTTTGATTTATTGCTTTATAAAAGAGAGACTTAGTTTTGCTTCAGCACTGATCTCCAAGATTAATGAGAATGAGAACCAATGTTTCAAGTTCTCATAGCCTTAGTCTCTATTTCCAAGTTAATCAGAAACTCTTCATGTTCTGAATATTTGTTAGTTGAGCAAGAGACAAAATTCAGGCTGAATATAAAGTATAGTCCCCTAATGGTGAGATCTATATGACTAAGTGAACATTACCTCTGAGGGGAGCAAGAAAATCAGTTGTTTCAGCTATTTAAAGTTATAATTAAAAATAAACCAAGAATATAATGTAGGCAACAACCCTGCAATGGCATTGGGATGACCCAAGAACAAAGTATTGCAAAGTCCTGTCGCTAACAATTTCAATGATCTTCTTAGTAATAAGAGTTGCAAGAGTGAGAACCTTTTCAATTCTCCACCACTACCCAATTTCTGACCTAAGACTTCCAACAAAATGAGTTTACAAAACAGCGTGTAAGTAGGTATTTATAGAACTAAAAGACATTAACAGTTCATTTGTCATTCAATATGAATTAGCGAAGTATGTTTTACAT
The DNA here is from genome assembly GCF_033958435.1 of Carettochelys insculpta. Classification (NCBI taxonomy): domain Eukaryota; kingdom Metazoa; phylum Chordata; order Testudines; family Carettochelyidae; genus Carettochelys; species Carettochelys insculpta. The sequence goes on from NC_134137.1 coordinate 288,228,607, forward strand.
TTAAATTAATCTTTTCTATATGAGGGAATATTTATCACTGAAAATATCCCAGCACAATATTTCTTGGAATTACGTTTCACATTCATACGTGGAATTTTGTTATTTAACTTAGGAATGGAAACAAATTTTGATTTTTGATAATCATATTTGAGGCCCTTAATCATGACACTGTTTTACTGAAATGCTGAATAACATATATATGGAGGTATCTACGGTAAGAGCTGTAATTACAAAACAATTGGCCCATTGACTACAGTAGAAATTAGCTCCAGTTTAGGGCATTCAAGCACCAAATGGAATCAGGCCCCACAACTGGGTTGTCCCACATAGGCTGTTAATTCTTTGAAAACACAACCTACATACCACAAATAGGCTGTGTCCACACTTAGTAAAAACTTCAAAATGGCCATGCTAATGGCCAGATCGAAGAATACTAATAAGGCTCTAAAATGCACATTTAGTGCCTCATTAGCACACAGGCGGCTGCAGCACTTTGAAAGTGCCGCATTCGGCTGCTACGTGGCTCGTCTGCACCTGCATCCTTTTCAAAAGGACCCTACCAACATCGAAATCCCCTTAATCCCCAGTGTAGATGAGCCTCACAGCAGCTAAAGGAGGCACTTTCGAAGTGCCACAGCCGCCAGCAGGCTAATGAGGCACTGAATATGCATTTCAGCACCTCATTAGTATTCTTCGATCTGGCCATTAGCATGGCCATTTCGAAGTTTTTACTAAGTGTAGACATAGCCATAGAGATGAACAAACACTACTTGATTTTATGGGAAGCTAACATCTGCAGAAAAATGTCATCCCAAAGCCATTCTGACACTTACAAGTGGCTCCAGTTCAGAAAAGCAAGTGGAGATATGTTTAAATCCATCCCATTAGGAATACTTTCCTAAAGTGGAGTCAGTATTTGGGGTTTTTTTTTCTGTATGGCTATGCCTACCCTAGGCCCCCCCGCCTTCGAAAGGGGGATGCTAGTGAGACACTCTGGCATATGCTAATGAGGTGCTGCATATTCATTGCAGCACCTCATTAGCATATCTTGAAGTGTCTCATTAGCATCCCCCTTTTGAAAGGGGGGGGACTAGTGTAGATGTAGCCTATGTGTTATTTAGTATTAAGCCGTAAACTATATTCATGACTAGCAGACTCACAAACAGGAGGGTGACATGAAGATATCCTACTCGTTATCAAGAAGAATTCCAAGAAGAATTCATGACTGAGTATAAAGATTGCATAAATCTCTAAAAAATTAGTATTGTTACTATAAAATGCTGTACATGTACATGATAATTATGTAAGAAGTTGTATTTCACAAAACATGATTTTAGCATTTTAAAATACTATCAGTTGACCTAATAGTCAGGGTGGAGGTCACGAAGTTCTGTCTATAATGATACAGACAACTTTGTTTCAATAGAAGTGAATGTGCTTCCGAAGAGGAAAAACAAAAACAAAACAAAAAAACATAAGCTAAAAATAAAATGATTAAGAAATGGACAAAGTAATTGGCTTAAGCAAAATATATGATGGCGTTGGTTTCTATAACATTTTTATTAGCATGTGTTCAGTAAGATATGCATAACTTGTGCTATTGGGAATTATATGGTAATCCAAAATTCAAATCAATACAAAATGTATAGCAAATTACAAAACATATTTTGCATATAACTCCATTGTAATTTATAAAACAATAAATGTCGTGCATTTACTAAATAATCCACAAAATAATATAAATACAGCATGCAAAGATTTGAATGTGGAATTCTGTTGTTTCCCACATAGACCCCATTTATTTACATGGTGCAGAGATGAACTTCATTAAGCTCAGCAAAACTGAAATTCCTATGAGATCCTGCACAGTGTGACCCACACAATCCAACCACAGTTTTTTTCAGACCTAATCCTAAATTCATTCAGATCTGAAGTTTCATTTGCATTGCAAAAGCATGTTTGAACATGGCTTCTCCACATGTATTGCTTTGGAATAAGAAAAAATACTTTAGAAGTAGCACTGGTATTTTCTTAACAGTGAGTGTGTTCAACAAGTCCACTACATTTTTATAGTGCCTTGGAGTCTCTGTCCTCTTTTTTCAAAAAAGGTTAATTTTATTATACAGGTGATCCATACTATAAATTACTCCTTCAGTCCTAGAGACTCTTCTAGTTTAGCACAGAAATCAAACCATAGACTTTGTTTTGTGATGTGCTCTGATCATCAAATCAAGAAATAAGATGGCTGAGAGTTACATAGCGATGCATATAGAAGTCAGAGGATTGAATCTTAGCCCAGTGTTTATTAAATTAACCAAATATTATATGCACCCATATTCCCTAAAAATACTTCAAAGCACTGTAAGTATCAGTGTTTAGATCAGGGGTCAGCAACCCCGATACGGTTGCCAAGAGTGGCATGCGAGCCGATTTTCATTGGCATGTGAGGTGTGAGCTCAGCCCCACTCCTCACCCTCACGCAGCCAGGAGCTTGCTCAAAGCCATGCCACCTGCAGATTAACAAAAGACCTGGCTAATGCTACCAACCACCACCTACACACTAAAGCTCTGCATCTTAATTTATTTATTAATGAAGCTTTTGTAAGTAGGATTATTAATGACCTTAAAAAGTATCACTGGCACTCGGACTGTACACAGAGGTCAAAAGGTCAAATTTAGTACTTCACCTCGGAAAGGCTGCTGACCATTAGACATTACTATGGAATATCGCAACTGTTGTTGTTTTTAAGGACAGTTGATTTGTTATTTCCTATTTCCTATAAATCAGTCAGCGGTTCTAACTCTTGCTTTTGCTGATAGAACCCAAACTGTTGTGAAGAAGCAGACCAAAAAAATAGGCATAATGAACATCAATCTATTGATCCTTAGAGCTATCTATTGATGTCCATGCAAGCATGACCAGTTATTATCAATACAACGATTCATAGCATATGCCAGGCTGTCCACCACTCTGAAAAGTGTTGTCAAACCATATTTGTTACCTGCATGCTGGGTTTTTGCTTTTCCATTAGTAACTGCTGGTATATTAGCTCCGGAAGATGAGGCTTCCATTTTTATTGACCTTCTGACTTGTGGGAGTGAAGAATGCCTAACCACAGGCAGACGCTGTGACAGTGGATGACTTCCTGCACCTCTCTGCTGATAGACTTGCACACGCTTTTCAGCCCCATGAATGGATAAACTTATACCTGATGGGAATGAGAAATAGCTCTATTAGATGCAGGAGACCAGCTCAGAATCACTCAAATATATCAACCAGCACAGTTTAAAAGAGAACAGTAACGTCCCTCTTGGGAAAAGTCTAAAGGCATGAACTTGGTGTTAAAATGAAAGATGTTAACTTCTTTACTGTTGCTGTGCAGGAGACATTGAGACCAGCACAATAATGGGTATTTAAATTAATATACAGACCCAGAATAATGTGTCACTGCCAAGCTAGTGGAATTAACTTCCAGCGAAAAAAAGCGTACACCTCAGGAAGGACACTATCAGTTACCCACCACTGAGGTCATTAAATAATACCCAACTCTTGATTAGAATTGCAAATATTTAAACATTTTCTTGAGAAGAATGCAAATTTATTGTCAAGTTTCATCAGAGGTTAAAAAAGGGTTGCTTCAGCCACTGACTAGTTTATTGAAAAGAGACACATAGAACATGTAAGCTTGATTCTGCAAAATGCTTCTGCTTTCTTACAACTAACTTGATTTTTTTTTCTGGGCCTCATTGCAAATTATTTTGCACAGCTCTGCTCTCCAAAAATCCCATAGATCTGTTGTAATTCACAAATGCACAGAAAGTGCTGTTCATGGTAAAAATCATCACAACTACCCCAACAGAAAAAAAACAAAACAAAACAAAAAACAGCTTACATTTCCAATATATTGAACAGACTGTAAATTTTTAGGGAAAAAAATGCCAGTTTATAGATGTAAAGCCCAATTCTGATCTCATGTCTTGTTTACACTGGCATAACACCCAATGACTTCTTTGTTTTGGCTTCTGCCAAGAAAGTTGGTGGTGATTGGTGCCTAAGTGAATGCCAGTGAAAATGGGGTAGGTTCAGAATGAGTTAAAATTACTTAGACAAGTTAGATGTCTTCAAGGGCTTGATGAAATGCATTCTAAAGTATTCGAGGAGCTGACTGAGAAAATATCTGAGCCATTAGCTATAGGTTGAACCTCTCTAGTCTGGCACCCTCAGGACCTGACCGATACCAAATGAGAAAATTTGCTGGACCACGGAAGGTTAATATTGTCTACCACAATACCGACAGTCCTACTGCTTACTGGGCTCTGAGAACAGGTAAACTAGAGGTAACTAACAGCACAGAACACTAACACTGGTGGCTGGAAATGAATTTTATGGCACCACAGGAAATTTGACCAGTTACTCCCTGTTACACTGAAAATGTGAGAGCAATTAGTACTATATGGGGTCAGCTGAAAAAAATGTAACTACACTGCACCCTTTTCTAGAATGGCAATGACTCTAGAGTTAGAGCTAGAGTATCTGCCTAAGAATGTAGATTCTGCAAGACAAGATCTAGTGGTTAACCTTTCTGGGTAGAATGCTTTCCCCCTTATTTTGAATTAGATAAATTAGAGCATTTTCAAGATCTATAGTATAAGAGAGACTGTTTTTGAACTCTTTTTTATCTTTTGCTGAGCTACATCAACCTGCAGTTTGTGCTTTCGGAAGGTTAAAAGGAACTTGACTCCACTGGGCTCAGGATGCACAGTGCTGCAAATGAACAAAACCTACTAGTTTTCTTAAAGACATACAATTCATTTCCTCCTCTCTGAGGCACCTCCTACATCCTTCCAGTTAGAGACCTTGCCTGCTAATTGTCTTTTCAGGGGGGCATGGGGCTTCCTACAAGTATGTGGCTTCCTTCCATAAGTATTTAGAGTAGGACATAAAGTGATCTCATCCCACTCCATCTTTCACATTTTGGGGTAGGGCAGAGGGCTAGAAGTGGGAACAAGCAGTAGCAGTATCCTTCCCCATCTCCAGTCTCCAGAGGGTTTTCTTTGGGACCTGATCACCCATTAATTGCTAGCATGAGCTAAACAGAAAATATGGGCAAATAGTATTCTTATGTTTACTGCCCTCATGATATTACTCAGAGAATATATATGATGGCATCATAGCTATGCTCTCCAGGCTGTATGCAATGGCATGAGGAGCAGACTGCATGGTACTAGCTTGTTGCCCCAAGAGTCTGGTGGACACAGCACCTCTCCCCACAGCATGGCCCAGCAGGGGGTGAAGCCCATGATGCTCTTCTGTGGAATCAGGGAGAAGAGGCTCTCTCTTCTCCCTACCCTCTGTAGGTCCCAGTGCTCTGCAGGGATGATGGGGCAGAATATTTCATTGCTCCTGCTCGGAGTAATTCCATTAAATGCTATTCTTCAGTAGAGCGAACGGCTTTCACTTCAGTTGTTTTCTATTCCACTCCAGTTGTTTATTGCCTCTGCAAGACCATTGCTAACAATAGCTACTTCTGTATCCAAAAAACTGATCTGCATGAAACCATACTATTGCTCATCAGATTTATTTTTACTCTCCTTTGAAGACAAGTGATAGCTTCACAGTGATCATTAGACATGCTACTATCTACTGCCACGGTTGCAATCAGAGAGCCTCAGTTGTGTAAGGGTTCGTCCGAACACATGGCTAGTACTTCATCTATATTGGGTTAGAAACAAATATAAGTAAAATTGCAAAATTCCCTGAAATAGCTGCAATTTTATACATATGAAAAGATGTTTAGTAGCAGAAGAGCTTATTTCCCTACATTTAAGAGAATAAAGCATAACAGTGTAAGTGCCTTTCTATGATTACAACTCCATCCATGCTAACATTTGTACCAATTTAACTATATTGGTACAAACACCTAACTGAAAAATCCACATGGGCATAAGTTATGCATTATAGGAAGACGAGGGTCATGAGAGAGAGCTTGTCTATGTACCCAAAACAGGCACTTTCTTCAAACAGGTTAATTCAATTGAATTAACTCCACCTGACTGAAAAGGCCCCACCATGTCTGTGTAGTCCAGGGCTGGGCAAAATATTCTGGTGGGGGGGGCACTCTAAGATTTTGGTAAGTGGTCAAGGGCTGCGCTATCCTACAGAAGGACTGGGGGTCTGGGATAGAGGTGGGGTGCAGAAGGGAGCCTAGGGTATGGGACGGCGGGTGCAGGGAACTCCTGTAACGAAGGATGGGGGCAAGGAGGCAGTTGCACTGGGGCCCAGTGTTTCAAAGGGGCCCAAAGTCCTGGCCACTGCCACTGTTCCAATAGCAGTGGCAGCTGGAGCCCCAGACCCCTTTGAAACACCACAGAAGCCCCACTTCACATGTCTTTGAGGCCTGAGACCCAGCACCCCACTCTGGGCGATGCTAAGGGCTTATAGCCCCGAGTCGAACCCCTTCTGCTCCAGGCACCACCCCTACTCAGGGCACAGAGTGGAGCCCCCCCAACACCCCGAGGCCCCTGTTAGGCAGTGGCTGTCCACACTGCTGGGTGAAGTATAGGGAGTGGGGTCCAAGAGGGAGTCTGTGTGAAGTTGGGGGTTGTGGCCTGAGGTGGGATATTGAGGTGCAGAGTCTGGCAGGGGTATGGGTGCAGGAGAGGATTCTGGACTGGGGGAGGGGTGTAAGGGTGGCCGAAAGGTCTGAGGGGAGCTGGGGTGGGGTCCCAGAGGCAGAGGTAGCTCCCAGCCAGCAGCACTTTCAGGCAGGCTTCCAGTTCCCCAGCCCACTGGCTGTTCCTTGTGGTTCTCTGTCCTGGTTGGGGGTGGGGGAGGGGCACTTCAGGTGTCGCCCTCCTCTCCACAGAAATCCCTCAGCTCCTTTGGGCTGGAAACCAGGCAATGGGAGCTGAGAAATTGTGCTGTGCGGTGCTGTGCTGCCCCCTCCCAAAACAACATCTGTCAGCTGCCATTGGCTGGTTTCAGTGTGCTGCCCTCCCCACCAGCAAAATTTTTCAGCTTCTATTAGCCAGAAGCTGGCCAATGGGAGCTGAGAAATTGTGCAGCACTGCCCCCGCATCCCCACAAAATCTCTCAGCTCTCATTGGCTGGTTTTGATGCACCGCCCCCACCAAAAGGAGCGAAGAGATTTTGCTGGTGGTGAGTGCAGCACATGAAACTGGCCAGTAAGGACTTAGAGATTTTGCTGGGGTTGGGAGCAGCACCCAGAACTCTCCACCCTTGCCAGCCCTGGGGCCAGCTGTGCACCAGATGAAAAGGTCTGGCAGGTTAGATCCAGCCGGTAGGCCAGACCTTGCCCATCCCAGATGTATATTCAAGGTAAAACCTTAGAAGTGCAAGATGATTTGCATCCCAGATCTGCTCTGATGGTAATTTGGGAAACATTTTAATAGCACAATAGAGTATCACAGATAGTAAATGAACAAAAGAGAAGAATTAAAAAAAAAAGTCAGTAAAAATCACAACCTGTCAATAGATAAATCTGAGAAGAAAGAGCTAAATAAATGGTATTTCATCTCACTCTAATTAATATACAGCAATAAATTGTACACAGATAGCTGCATTCTGTGCCACTACAATTTTTCCCCTCAGCAAAGTAGAGAGCAGATGCAGGGGCAGTTATGTTTTTGAAAAGCAATGGAATAACAGAGTCCATTAACTGGACCTTTATATCTAATATAGCTGAAGGGCATCCCCGTAAATGCAATAAAGGTTACAGCACATTCTCCCTTGTGCAAAGTCCTTTGAAAAAAGCTAACTCTCCCCCTCAGCCACATGTGAATAGCTGACAACAGACAATGTTAGCTTCCCCCACCCCCGAAAGACCCAACTGCACACTACTGCTAATGTTAGAATTATTATGCGCTATGTTTGCAAAGGGTTGGTTTTAACTATATGACTCTTGTTAAAACTAAATGCCAGATTAGCCACTATTCTCTACTAACTGAAAATGTACTTCTTGCTCTAGATGCAAACATGAGTATGGTTATGAGAGGATACCAAGACATCACAAAAGTTACAATTACATGTGCACTTGCTGAGCCTAAGAATTATTTTAAATGGAAATTGTAATATCCTGACAGTCGTCCTGCCAAGTCAAGAGGGAAGCCTGTTGAGATAGATGCTGCTTACACTCTTCTGTGTAAATAAGTAGGTGGCTTCACTGCATTGTTAACCATCCAGTAACCCTCATGGTCCATACATTCCCTTTCAAAAACTGCAAAAACCACTTGCATGAAAAGAGAAGGAAACAAACATCATCCATGGAAACAAACCATTCTATGGAAACAAATATCATCCACCATAAAAGCATGAGAACCAGATTGCTCCTGTGTTAGCTGCACCCTCAGAATCTATTTATTTTGTAAATGGTATATGCACTAGGTTTTTTGTGAAAGCACCCTGATGTCAGGAAGAGCAGTTCTCTCCTAGCAATAGTGTCTTACAACAGAAAGAGGTGAAGGGTAATGGAAATGTCTTTGACAGGTAACATAATTTCAACTGTTATGCCAGGTTTTGCAGAATCCAGGGCATGTAAAAGTCATAATATTTGCTTCTGCTTGAAAGAATTTATTCAGCCTACGTTGATGTGATATGGCCTAGCACCAGCATTGTCACAGACACAGCATATGCTTTGATGATAGTATAGTATCTGGAGTCACTGAGACCTCATCTGGGGCGAGTGAAGTCTCCACTCTACAGCCTCAGCTGAGAGCCAGCTGGCCTTCAGCTCATGTGGTAAAGTGCAGGGCTTTAGACCCTATACTTGCAGGTTCTATCCCTTGGGTGGGCAACCTGCATCTGTCAGCTTTGCAGGTGGTGTGTTGGCTGAGAAGAACTGCTAGAAGGTCTCAGAAAGTTGGGATATGCTGCCTCAGCAAAGAGAAGCATGTAGCACCCAGAGGCACCAAGACCTCACCTGGGGTGAGTGAAGTTGTTGCTCTACAGCATCAACCAGCCTGTAGCTGTTGTGGTAGCCTGCAGGATTTTAGACCCTAAGCTCCTGGGGCCAGCAACCCAGCTCCATCAGTGTTACAGCAGCACTATGCAAACATGCTATGGATTTGCTTTTCAAGCAAAGTGTTTTCACCTTTCACTTGGCTTAGAATTTGAAAATCAAGTTCACAGAGACAACAATCTTTGGATTGATTCTATTTTTCAATCTATGATAATCTTTATTTCTTTACTATTAAGGCACAAAAGTAAAATGTAGCTAATCTTTTATACTTAACTCCATTCTTGTGGCATTTATGGGAAATCAAAATGTCACTGCATTACTACATAGTGGAGAGTTTTAAAGGAATGCAAGCATCAGATAATTGTTGCTCATTTTGTTACTAAGTTTGATCTAAAAGAAAGCAGTAAAGGTTTCCTAATGGTATGTTACATAATATGAATGACTTAGTCACAGAACCTATTTCAACATCTTTTACTTTTACTTGTAAGAGTAGAATTTATGATGGTCTCCTTTAAATAACTTCTTAAGTAGCTCTGAATGTAAAAATTAAAAAAAAAGCCCTACTCCAACAGTCCATAACTAAAGGTATTATGCAACCAGTTTAGCTTGATAGAAAACTACATCAAGAGACACATAGGCTATACCAGCTGAATTTGTTGTTTATAATTAGATCTTCTTTTCAGGGCGGAGGGGAGGTTATTTATTTCATTTGTGGTTGGGAGAATTTCTAGCAATTTGAGTTTTATGTAGATGCCCAAAAATCAGGGTGTTTTGGGGCTCTCTCTTTGTATATATTTTAATGAGTAATGTATACTGTACTTGTTTCAGTAGTATATACTATAATGTATAATATCTTTGTAGCATCCCCTAGTTCATACAAGCAGGGTCTACAAAGACACAGGACATATCCATACACTTCAGAATTCTCACCCCAGTAGCCTGCACTGCTGGCAATATAGACAAATGTTTAGATCTGGGTAACCATTTCTGGTGTTTATTGATTAAACACAGGACATTTTTTTTTCATTCCAGCACCTTTTTTCCATTACAACACCACAAAATTTTTTACCACCTGTCCCACAGAAGCATAGGGATAGGGGCAGGAACCTCTGCCTATCGCATAGCTGCCCAGGGACCAGGGCAGGAACTCCCACTGGTCCAACAGCAGACCAGAAACTGGGGCAGGAGCCCTCACTGGTCCTGCAGCAGCCCAGGGACCAGGCAGGAGCCCCTGCCAGTCCTGCAGAAGTGCAGGGACCAGGACATTAAAATTGAACACTCTAACACCTATGAAGGATAAACAGACCTAAGTTCTGGCACCTTTTTTTTTTTTTAGAAAAAAAGTACTGGAAACACAAAGGCTGTTTGACTGGTGTTTACCTTTTAAAACTGAAAACAGAAGCCCTATTTATAATTCCAGCAAGATTAGATAACTTTTCAAATCAGAGCCAAGACAACCGAAATACAAATGAATCTTGAAAATTAATATATTAAACAAAAACAGTAGGTAGACATCCATTTAAGTCCAAAACATACTGACCTTAGATATTTATAATGCCATATAACTTTACTAATTACATCACACCATTGTATAGCTAAGAAACCTGTGAGCAAAGGGACAGAGAGAACTTAGAAAAGTGGGAAGAGAAAACAAGGTTGTGAGATGAAAGAGGTATAGTCAAAAGCTCACAATCTCATGGAAGTTTCTGATACTAACCACAGACAGAGTCCAAAGGTTAAGAAAGTTTAAAGGGAGTGATAACTCAGGCTACCAAATCTGCAGATGCAAGAGCACTGACATTAGAAAGGTAGAGAAGAACATGAGCATTTGGCCTATTTTTTCAGTTGCGTCTGAGGAAGCAACTTGGGCTTTGCTTTGGAGAAGGGCTGTGGTCACCCACCAATTTTTCTGGAAGTGTACAGTTAATGCAAAATATTTGGCTGTTCAATTCAGCTTCACACCACACTGAAGTGCTGAATGTTTGTCTGAACCTCGCCTGTAAACATTAAATACTAACATAAAGGATTTGGAGACTACTATCAGTGAATAAATGATGTACCTGTCACTGATGAGGAGCAGCCAATGCCCATGAAAATGAGACAGTATCTTCTCCAAGCACATTCTATCTTTTGGAAATCACCTAAGCCATGACAAAAAGATGGCTGTAGGGGTAATACAGGAGCATGCAAAAAATGTGGATACTAAAAATTTGTATTTATTCCAAATAAAATTTTTACATTAACAGAATGATGTAGTAGGGGAAAGGAGACCTCTTCCCTTTCCTCTCTGCCAAAGTCCTGTGGCACAGGTATACGAGTACACACATTCCAAAATTTGTTTTGGCTGGAACAGATATTAAGGTATTTAAAAGGTGCAGCAGATACGATGGAAGCCAGCAGAAAAGCTTTAGAACCAGCTACTAAAGTTGTGTTTCATTAAAACTATGAAATAATGGACCAGATTCCATTATTCTTTGTGCTTCCCCTCTCGTTTTCCCTAGAGGTAACTGCTCACAAAATGACAACTGCATGAAAATACAGCATAACTAATGAAAAGGAGGCAATGTTATAAAAATCAGAGAAATATATATGAATTGTCACTGTAAATTAACTACCTCAGAAAATGAGTTTCCCAGCAAATAATCTCGTCAGGTTGACCTAGTCCTTACAGGTATGAGTATTCATGGGAGTTAGGTTCCCATTCCTTATACCACACTCCAATATTACTTTCCCCTATGAAAATCTGGCTGCATTTGAAGCGCCTCATCTAATTCTTGTGAAACCTGTAATGCTCTGGAATACTCTTGTTCTTACAACATTACTATAAGCAGTAAGAACTCACTTTACTTTTGAGAAGTGTACTTCTCAGAAGCAACTTCCTAACTTGGGAACTACACTGTGGGGGTTGCCATGGTAATTCATGTTCAAAACTTGAAACTTCTCCCACCATTTCTCTGAGAAAAAAATGCCTTTTCCATAGCTTTTTGACTATGGATTTGGTCTTCATGAATCACGTGTAATAATAATAATATACATATATGTTGCCATTAAAAAGAAGTGAGGTTGATTCTTATTTATACTAAGGGCCATCTCCATCAGCAGGGGAAAACCTTAGAAAAAATATGAACCAAGACACAGCTATCTCCAAAATAAGGGACAGTAAGAAAAATATAGAGGGAAATGGCGAGTAACTGTTTTTGACAGATAACAGGGAAAAATAATTGAAGAGGGAGGAAAGAAATCGCTCCTCTGTCCCAATCAGTCAGTCTAGCTATAGGAAATGTGCCAGGCATCACCATCCAAAAAACAGGGAGAGAAAGTAGCCAGGGTATGATGATGGTATTTGGAGCCGTGTGGCAGCATGACCAAGCATCAATGCAGTCAGTAGCATTTTAAGAAGCACAACCAACACAGCACCATGGAGAAGGAGAGAGAAGCAGCATCATTTAGGAAGCCAGAGAACACCAAGGAATTGTCCTAAGACTTTTCAAGTCTCCTTTTGTGCCTTAGGATATAGATCCATTTAAACTTCTCTGATTGTATTGCCTTTCCCTGTCCCTTTCCCTGTACATCTTTTTGTGCAATGTTACAGGTTTCCCAGAACTCTAACCCTGGAATTTCCACAGCACTCTTTCTTCCTCCCGTGGCAGGCGAATGGAAAGCTCCACTGAGGCTGCAGCTACACTATGAGATAAACGCAAATTTAATTCAGTTAGCTTGATTTTACCACATGATCGTCTTCACTGTAAAGACCATTAGCTCAATTTTGGGTACACTAATCTCGAGATTTCAAAATCACAGTTACCTGACACGTAGGCTACGTCTACACGTGCCCCAAACTTCGAAATGGCCATGCAAATGGCCATTTCGAAGTTTACTAATGAAGCGCTGAAATGCATATTCAGCGCTTCATTAGCATGCGGGGGGCAGCGGCGCTTCGAAATTGCCGCGGCTTGCCGCCGCGCGTCTCGTCCAGACGGGGCTCCTTTTCGAAAGGACCCCGCCTACTTCGAAGTCCCCTTATTCCTATGAGCTCATGGGAATAAGGGGACTTCGAAGTAGGCGGGGTCCTTTCGAAAGGAGCCCCGTCTGGACGAGACGCGCGGCGGCAAGCCGCGTCAATTTCGAAGCGCCGCTGCCGCCCGCATGCTAATGAAGCGCTGAATATGCATTTCAGCGCTTCATTAGTAAACTTCGAAATGGCCATTTGCATGGCCATTTCGAAGTTTGGGGCACGTGTAGACACGGCCGTATAGTGTCAAGCTCAAATTCAGAAGTTTGATTAAAGGCAGGTATGGAAGTGCCACGTCTTAAAATTGAAGTTATTAGCCTCCAGAGGTGTCCTGTATGAAACCACAGCACCCCTCTCAGTGCACCACTCTGGCTGCTGCTCTCCAGTAACAGGAAGAGCTTGAATTTCCAAGTGGGCGCACTGAGACTTTAGCTGTGAGCTCATATTAGTTTATGAGAGCCTGAGAAATGGCTTCTTTCTTTCCATGCTGTTAGCACTATCAGTGCATCTACCCATTCAAATAGCCCTTGCAGGGAGTTCGTGGCTCTGTCTGTACACTTGCTATTTTTTTCTGCGCTGCCTGTTGCCACCTCCTGATCCGCCGTGCTATGTGTCAATAAGGCTGGGCTGGGGGTCATGCTTGCATAACACACCGAAAAACTTCTTCTCAGCGGTATACATTTGTGTGTGAACCCCCTTCCCTCCCCCATAGGTGCCACACAGTCTGGGTCTTTCCCACACTCAGCCACATCACGTGAGTAGCCCCGACCCAACCCAATAAAAGGATGTACCTTCCATTCAGCGTGGCAATGCTTCCAGTCACACGGGATAGCGAGGGCTTTGCTGCCAACGGGGAAAGTCTCCCTTGGTGGCTAAGGGTCTTGCTGCCGATGGGGAAGAATATTTCAACCAGTCATTCAGCACACCTTACCCCTTGGCCCATACCTGGGCTTGCTGCCACTGGGAGAAGACCAACAATTTTATTTTCTGCGATGACGGGAGGTGGGACGGATTGCCATTTGAGAATACAGTCATTGCATGGCATTGGAAGCCTTAGAAAGCCAAAAAACCTCTCCATTACCAATAACATAAGGGGAAACCAAAAAATATTTCTTTCTTCCTACATGCTAGCCCCTGCATGATTTCCAAGCATCACATTTCGGCAATGACGGGAGGTGGGATGGATGGCCAGTGGAGAATACAGTCGCTGTACCTGTGTTGGCAATGTAATGTGTGGGGAAAATCAAAAATTCTTTCTTGTAATTTTGAGTGTCTTCTGGATTATTTCCAATGGATCAACATATTTTCAGGGATCAGGAGTTGAATGATGAAAATGCAATGGGGGAAGATGACGTCAAGACCATTGAGCATACCCAGAATGCTAAGGGGATGACAGAACTATGGGATAGCTTCCCACTAGGCACTACTGCAATAGTCAATGTTAGCCAGTATGTGTGTGGCAGCAATGACTCGACTTTGTAGGGAGTAAGGTGTAAATTGAGAATGGTCAAAATCAAATTTATAAATTCCAAAATTAGAAAATCAATATAAATAAATTTGAACTTATCTCATAGCATAGACACAGCCTCGCATATGAGGAACAGAGCTTCAGTCCTTCAGAGATGTGTAATAATTAGCATGAGTTTATGCTGCTGTTATTGTATATGGTCTCACTGGAGAGGGGCCAAGGGGCTGAGGGGCTACGGGGGAAAGGGAGTGGGAGGGGGCATGGCCATCTCCCAGGGGAGCAGGTGGGTGTCCAGAGTGCCTTGCAGGAGGGCAGGCAGATGTAGGGCGGTGGGAGGGGCAGCAGGAGGCTGGACCAGCATGTCCTGCCACACCCCCATGATTACAGCAGGACATTAGCTGGTCCCATGCCTGCAACCACCACTCCAAGTCCTCACAGATGCAGTAGGAGAGGGTCAGCTGTATATTCTTAACGACCGCCACATGCTGGCACATGGTGTCCTCATGGACCTTCAACCTCTTCCTCCAGCTCTGGGGGTGGTGTGATGGCAGCATGGGGGTGGCCTGGACCTCAGTTTGTGCTGGTCCAGCTGTACCGAACACAAGGAGGGGGAGACAGTGAGTCATTCATACAACACAGCCCCTCAGGCTGTGTCCCCCACCATAAGCAGTGACCAATACCCCTCGGGCCAAGAGACAGGGATGCCCTGGGAACAAGGGCATGTGTGGCCTGCACAGTGGGCCCTGCTGTACAGGGACTTTGAGCTGCATATGGGACCAGGCTGGCTGCTGCTGCTCCCTTCCTTGGTTGACGGGGGTAGCAGCCAATGGGGGTGTCCAGCCATAGAGGGTCCCCTCATGGGTGGTGTGGGAACTGGGTGCAGCCTGACTGTCTGTGGGGCTCATCACACCCCCATGGATCACACCACAGCCTGTGGGAGTGGGTGCTACCACATTGCAACATGCCCGTGTGCTGGATGTGGCACCTTTCGAGGTGCCCAGGCTCAGGCCAGTGCCCTTGTGGCTAGCCTGTCTCTAGCTGTGGCAGGTGCTGGGAGCCCCAACCCAGGTGTGACGCTCATCCGGCCTCCCGTGAGCCTGGCAGCAGAAGGCCGCCCATGCCCTGGGGCTGTCTGCTGGGTCCAGGTGACACACACTACTGCTGCACGTGGAGCACAGCTCGGAGTCCCGCCCGAGACGGCCACGTGACACTTGCAGCATTTCCCATATGCTTCCACCTCCCACGCCCTGGGGTGCGTGACAAATGGGGCACTCACCTGAGAAACCCTCCCGAAGGTCTGAGGAGGCCCGAGGGGCCATCTGGCTGCTGGGGACTGGGTCCAGGGCGATGATGAGGCTGCTGGTCTCTAAATCAGATCCCACAGCTGCCCCTCCTGTGGCTCATCCTACTCCTTCGGCTCATGCTTGACAAGGTGGCGTCAAGCCCCGAATCCAGGCTCAGGCCAGGGGATGATGTGCTCGCCTTCTCCAGGACCTGATGCAGCTTCTGGTAGTGGCCAGTTCTGCTCCCGAGTGGCCTGCAGCATCCCAGGCCCAGATGTTACTTCTGCCACAGTTCCTTTACCTTGGCCTTGGCCATCTGGCTGTAATTGGCACCTGGCTCTGGGGATCTGCAGGGTCCTGCCCAGGCTCCCTGCTGTTTTAAGAAAGCTTGTCGGCAAGAACCATAGAGCCCTGATTGCTTTGGACAGGGTGTCCATGGGGCACTTGTGTGGCATCCTAGAGGCTTCTTCTGTCAACAGAAGGCCCCCCAGAATGTCCACACCTGCCTTTTGTTGACAGATCTCTTTCGACAGAGGCATTCTCCCACATTGCGAGCAGAGACAAAACCACTCCATTCTGTTGACTTACTGTCAACAGAACACACTTTGCAATCTGGCCACTCTCTGAGTTTTGTTGACAAAAATGGCCAACCCTGAAGTCTAGACATAGCCTAAATGTAAATCCAGTGGATTTTACTACCATCTATCAAACTGTTTTTAGACACTTCTTTCTCCTTAAAGCTTCAGGACCAGATATTAATGCAAGAGAAATTACACTGAAACATCATGCAATGTACTGTGAATATATCTTGAAGGTAATTTTTTAAAGTTCAGATTGCCTGGAAAAAGGTTGTGATAATCAAGGCTTTTTATTTTATCTGGTGACCACATTAGCCCTGATAATGATGAAATACATTAAATTATGTAATGGCAAGTATTTGATTAATTTAAAGATAAACATGCAATGCTGTGAAAGAATTATATTCATATAAACAGTAATACCAATCAATGGAAGCATGAAAATTTGCTTAGAAGTACAGTCAACTATAACTGTGCTCTCTCTCTTTTTACATTTGTAAGGCCATATGGAGTGTACTTACACTAGGCATTTCTGAGCAAATCATGTTCCCTGCATGAAGGCTGAATAAACTGCAAGCATCAGATGAAAGTATGATAACAAACAGATCTGAGCAGGAAATGGTTTTCCCACACCACAAGAGGTTTTGAGATTTTCCCAGTTTTGAATCCAAACAAATAGTCAAAAATATCTAAAATGTTTGTGAAGTCATAATCAAAAATAAATTTCAGATTAAGTCAAACAAAGTGTTTATTTAAATGATTTCACAGTATTTCAATTTTTAAAGTTTTTTTAATATAAACTCATTAAAATTTCAAAATTAAAGTTTTTGGTTCTTTGTTTTAAATCTCAAAATGGACCGTTACTCACAATTTTGAAATTTGCTAAAACCATTATTCAAATTGGGAGATTCATCACAACCTTCCCTTTCCTGGAATGAGTTTCAGTTTTGATTAATCAACATTTCCAATGAAAAAATGTTTTATCAGAAAATTCCCAGTCAGCTTTAGTGAAAAAAATCCTCTGCTCTGTCTCCCCAACACATCCCACTGCATCCGCACAGTAGCACTCCAGCTAATACTTCAGTTGCTCCTGGAGCTCCTGCGCTGTTCTTAGGTGGGAGGAAGAGAAGCAGAGTTGTCAAGGATCCACTGAAACTTATTAAAACCCACCAAAAGAGAATAATAAATTTTGTTCTGTGCAGTGGGAGTCTCCACAGAACTGTATGTTGTGGCGTACAAGAGTCGATTATATGTAGATGTTCTCTGCATTCTTAACCCTCAACCTCCAAAACAACCCCCATCAGCTGCACACACTAGTCCTGCTGGGTTCATGGGCTTTCCACACCATTCATTTGAGATACAGAAACTTAGCACTCTGGCACTCAAAATTATGTGAATGGAAGGGGCAAGTGGAATGCAATGAAGCATGTACATAAAGCCAGCCATTGTGCAAGTCAGATTCTGCATCACATGTTTTATTTTCCTGCAGTTTTTCCTGATAACGGGGGGCGGGGGGGCAACCTGCATCCTGAGGGCCACGTGTGGCTTGTGAGCTGCTGGCTGGCTGCAAGAAAAGTTGTTTACTTTGCATCTGCAGGTATGGCAACCGCAGCTGCCATGTGGCCATGGTTCACCATTCCTGGCCAATGCAAGCTGTGGGAAGTAGTGCAGGCTAGCCACAGCTTCCCACAGCTCCCATTGGCTGGGAACAGTGAACTATGGCCAAAGGAAGCTCTGGCCAGCTGTACTGGTGGACAAAAGGTCAACAAACTGTCTGATGGCCTACCAGCCACTAACCCTGATAATCCACATTTATCTTGAAGGCTGAAGGCTGCTTACCATGGTTTCAAATAGTTTTCTCTGTGTGCATGGTCTTTTTCTTACTAGATAAGGATGTAAAGAGACAAGATCTGTGAAATATTATCTTTGACTAGACCAACTTCTGTTGGTCAGACAGGCAAATTTTCAGGCTTACAAAGGGTTCTTCTTCAACTATGTAAGCTCGAAAATGTGTCTTGCCAAGAGAAGTAATAGCTTTGATTGGCTTTACCTCACTCAGCTGGTCTGTCTAATATCTTAGGACCAACATGGCCACAAGAATACTGCACAGTAGACTTAGTATGGAAAGAACAAAAAGCAATTCAGCCTCAGGAAGCTGTCCTTCCCAAAGTTTCACATGGAAAGTCTCTCTCTAGGAAAGACCTGTTCCAGCAGTCTCTTTTTTAAATTCTGAAATTTCTGAAATTACATTATTTTTGTGGATGGAAAGTTAGATATCTTCAGGGTCATTTGACAACACAGAAGATGTAGTTCTCTTCAAAGAGTGAACAAGAAAGTTAATTGGAAATAAAGCAGGGTGGCTAAAATCCATAGTGCTAGATTTTTCTCTCTGTGTGTGTTTCACTTCAGAGATTCTGCCTAGAATCTCTGCCAGCGTGGCTTGCTGCTACAGAAATCATGTACTTGGCCTCCAGTTCAGAGAGTGAAAAAATGACAGCAGGGACAAAAAGCCATAAAAAAGAGCACATACATGCAACAGAAGTGCAACTGGAGACATAAATGGAAAACAACTTTTAACAGCGACACCCTGCCATGGAAAAAGCTGTGGAGACCAAATGAGAATATGAAACATCCATCCCTTTGGGGTGCCAGGAAGCAATTAATCCTCAAACATCATAGCTTTTCAGAGGAAGTGCATTGCTGAGCTTTTGGATTTTAGTTTTAATAAAGACCCAATTTGCCATGAGAAGACTCCCACAGAACAACTTCTGGAAAGAGCACCAGAGGGTAAGAGAGCCAATACCACACTAATTGTAACTAAGGCTACATCTACCCTTACCGGAGATGACTGACCGCTGTGGGTCAATCTTCTGGGATGCCGTCAATGTCAACCCCAGAACTCGGCCTGAGCTGCATGGTATTAAGGAAGGTCGATGGGAGGAGCACTCCTGTCTACCTTCTGCCATAAAACCAGGCACAGAAGTCAATGGCTGCAAAGTCGATTTGTGGTATGCAATTGGCGTACCAAAAATTGCATAACAGCTGTTGACCTTCAAGGTGAGTCTAGAAGTCTCTGTCTAAAAGCAATGGTTCTTGAATATTACTGCTTCACTGTCTGGAATGGCTCAGGACTGAGAGTGCCAGCCTCAGGGCAGACTGTGGAAATCGGCCTGAAAAATGCTAATGAGGAGCGGACGTAAATTTCTGGCACCTCATTAGCATATGGTCACATGATTTGGAGTCCGGAAGAAGCTCTTCTGGACTCCAAAACATCGTGTAGAAGCGTGGCCCCTGGAGGATCCTCCTTCCAGAACCCCTTTCTTCCTGAAAATTTTGGAGTCTGGAAGAGCTTCTTCCAGACTCCAAATCATGTGGCTCTGTGCTAATGTGGCACTAGAAATTTAGATCCGTGCCTCATTAGCATTTTTGGGCCATTTATTAGCATGCCATTTTTGGAAAAAAAGTGGCATGTGTAGAAACGGCCTTAGTGCCTATTTCAAAATAGAGCCATTAGACACAGTTTGGCTTCTTTCAAAATAGGCACTATTCCCGGTGGCTACGTCCACTCTGCATTCCCCTTTCAGAGAAGGAATTCAAATAAGTGAGATCAAATTCAAATAAGTGAGATCAAAAATGTAAATGAAGCGCTGATTTATAAATCTTACGCTTCATTTGCATAATCTTGCATGATCACATTTCCAGAAGAGGCTTTTCCAAAAACAAAAACAGGCATGTAGGTGGCGTTCCTTCAGAAAAAAAAAAACGTTTTTGAAGGAACCCTTTGTCCTGAAACAAAATAGAAGGAAGGGTTCTTTCGAAAACACATTTTTTTTTGAAGGAACCCTGTCTACAAGGCTGGTTTTGTTTTCAGAAAAGCCTCTTCCAGAAACGTGATCGTGTGAGATTATGCAAATGAAGTGAGATTTGTAAACCAGCACTTCATTTGCATGTTCAATCTCCCTCATTTGCATTCCTCCTCCAAAAGGGGAATGCAGTATAGGCATAGCCTGTCTTACCAGTACCTATTTCAAAATAGCTATTTTGAAATAGGAGCTATTCCTCCTGCAATAAAGTTTACTGATTTTGAAATAATGCACCTGCAATTTTGAATTTATTTTGCATTGTGTAGACACTATCAAAAGTTATTTTGAAATAAAGACTGTTATCTCAAAATAACTTTGTTGTGTAGCCTAAGAGAGAGCTTAAAGGATTAAAAGCTTGTATTTTTCCTAAAACAAAATGTCTTATTCAGAAGTGCAGAAAATTTGCCTCAGTATTCTTCATTTGTCTTTGTTTACACAACGAGAAACTGATAGTACAGATGTGGAAAACCCCACATACCTAAGATCACTGAACTTGTTGGAGATATCAGTCCATCATTTTAGCTCAGAAACAAGCTGAAGTCTGAATATTACCTATGACTGAATGGTCCATTGCATTTAAAGTGTGCTAATGACAGAAAAAAGGTAGATATGCCAGTGAAAGCTCAACTAATTTTGTGTTCAGGCATAAATACAAGCAAAGGATCCAAGCTAGCTGGGAAGAATATTCCAGCATCTCTCCCAGCAGTAAGAGATTTCATTTATATTATTTAAAGTATACTTAGTTCATCCATTGTTTCGATTTGGCTCTGCCTTGTTTCTAATTTATTAATCCTCAACTGGATTACAGTATAGTACATGCTCGATTTTACGGACCCTGATTTAGTGGACTTTGGGGACAACACACGGGGACATCCATTTTTCCTGAAGTCCACTGAGGTCTGTAAAATCCTAAATCCACCAAAAAAAGAGGGGGGCCTTACTGCTGTCGCAGACTGCACTCTATACGTGTCCCACCTCTAGTGGGAGGAGCACATGGCGGCAGCAGCTCCTGTAGGCCACAAGGGGGCCCCTCCAGTGGAGCACAGTGGGCACCTCCATCTGCATGTGGTGAGGCAGCCGCAGCTATGCATAGTGAGGTGCCTTTAGCTGCATGCGGTGGCAGGGTCCCAGATGCACAGCGGGACCCGAGTCAGCGTGGGAGCTGGGGGCTGCTCCAGTGGCTGTGTTGGTGAGTGGCACTGTTTTTTTGGTTTGTTTTTGGTTTGTGATTTCTGGGGGCTTTGGGGGTCAATAAACCCTCACATTTAATGGATTTTCAGGAATACCGGACACCCGTCTTCCCCATTAGTCTGTTAAATGGAGGGTTTACTGTTTAGTTTCTCCCTTGTTAGGATAATTGAGTTTTGGTTAGGAAATAGTGCTGTTTCGATGGATATAGTCAAGATGAAATAATGGCAGCACAAACACTTCAGAATACGGAAAACAAGGCAGGAACAGTAAGGCCTGATCCATAGACAACTGGAGTAGCCCTGGTTGTTTGACATGCATCAGCATGCTTGCAACCCATCCAATCTGTGCAGCAAATGACACCTTAACTCATAGGTCAACACAAATGATTAGGAAAAAAAAGTTGTTTTGTATTTTATTTTGTTTGTTTGTTTGTTGATTTCACCACCCCCTAGAAAAATGTCATAGTCTTGTCTTGGGGACACAACACAGAAAATCACAGCACTCAAGCACTGCACTGGGAGGTTTTCATTCAAAACACTTCTCTCAGCAATTCCTTGTCGTTTCTACTTGTATTGGAGTTTGTAAATCAAAAATAATCCTACCTACAAACCTTACGTTTGGAACCTAAACTGTCTGACAGTGGCCACTTTTAATGGGGACTGTTGGAAGGCACCTGTGGGGGATTTTCAAGGGCACAAAAAGCAGTTTGCAACATAAAGCCAATTGAAAATAGATGGAGTTGGATGCCTGTCTGGCCCTGGTAGTCTACACTGGGAGACTGTCAATGTACAGGACATGTGAGTGCATGTAGATACTAAAGGCACTGACTCTGTGTACCAACAGAAGAGATAGTAGGTGCCCAGCATCCTCCAGCCACCGATGTTTGGTGGTGTCCCCGATTAGTTAATCATGGAGGAGCTTGCAGGAGGGTGGAGAGCAAGAAGTGCTGGGTGGGGTGGGTTTAGGGGATGGGAAGAGGCAGAGCAAGAGCTGGCTCTTGGGAGAAGTGGGGCTGGAGTACCACTGGCGAAAACAAAGAGTTAGCGTCTATGGTAGCTGCTACTTCAGATCACAGAGAAATCCCAACTGACCAAATGCCTGCTAAGTATCAGAGAGGTAGCTGGGTTAGTCTGTATCTTCGAGAACAACAAGAAGTCCTATGGCACCTTATAGACTAACATATTTTGGAGCATAAAGTTTTCATGGGCAAAAACCCACTTCGTCAGATTCATCTGACGAAGCAGGCCTTTGCCCACGAAAGCTTATTCTCCAAAATATCCATTAGTCTATAAGGTGCCATAGGACCTCTTGTTGTTCTCAAACGCTTGCTGTTACTCATTCAGATACATGGGAAATGGTACAGACCCATATGATACTCTTTATAGCTGGTTGTAAAACTTTTGGAAAAAGATGTAAGGTAATGGACTTCTTGTTAGAGCTCCAAACAAAACAGTTCTAAGCCGGAGACAAAGGGTCTTCAAGAACCGTGACATCTATCCCAAGGCAAAATTCTTTGTATACCACGCAGTGGTTGTTCCAGTGTTACCGTATGCATGTGAAACCTGGACAACATACAAGTGTCATTTGAAAGCACTTGGACAATATCAGCAGCACTGCCTCAGGAGAATCCTGAATATCTCTTGGGAGGATAGATGCACAAACACTAGCTTCCTGGAAGAGTCGAACTTGACCAGCATTGAAGCCATTATCATTCACCAACAACTTTGTTGGACTGGCCATGTGGTTTGGATGTCTGATCAGCACCTTCCAAAACAGATTGCTTTCCGAGTTGGAGGAAGGAAAGAGGAGCATTAGGGGCCAGCAGAAGCATTATAAGGACATGCTGAAGGCACACACAAAAACGTGCAGCATCAGTGTCGACACTTTGGAGAACCTTGCCCAAGACCGTCCCCAGTGGAGAGTGGTAATACATAAGGGGGTGGCTCAATTTGAGAGGTCCCGCCACAGTACAGATACGGAGAGGAAGAGAAGAAGAAAAAAGCAGCAAAACTGCCCCACCAGCAGCTACCAACACCTGCTTCCTCTGTGATAAGATCTGCGACTCCATAATAGGGCTGGTCAGCCATCAACAGACTCACAAATAGGAGGGTGACAGGAGGATGTGACTGCCAAGATGACTTTTTTGACACAGAATTCCATGTATCAAAGTTATGGAAACAAGTAATTTCAGTGTTTCTGATACTGAATATTATCAGAATTTTATTTTAGTGAAAATTTTTGTCTTTTCAACCTGACATGGGACAAAAAAAAAAAAAAAAAAAAAAATCATGGAATGCAAAGTCCCTTTTTCCTGCCGGTTCTAATGCTTATTGCTGCATTATAAGATTGTCAGTGTTCTAATCACACACAACTGCACCTCCTAGCGCCATCCCTTCCCTGAGGGCCTGCCCCCTGCCCCTCCACTAAGGCCCCAGCCCTGCAGATGACATTCTTCCTCTTCTAGTGGCTCACTCCCCCCCACTGTCACATGCTTCCACTGGGCTGGGGCAGAGGTGTGTGTGAATGCTCCAGCTGGGGAAGGGTGGGGGGCTCTGGGGAGAGGCTGGAGATGAGGGGCTGGGATGCAGGAGGAGGCTCCATGATAGGGAATCGAGCCATGGGATTCAGAGCGTGTGAGGGAGTGTTGGGTTGAGGCAGGGGGTTGGGGTACAGAAGGTGAGGATTCTGGTTTGGGGTGTGGGCTCCGGGGTAAGGTTGGGATGAGTATTTCAGGGTGTAGGAGGGGGTGCTGAGCTGAGGTAGGAGACTGGGATGTGTGGGGAAGGAGGGGATAAAGGCTCCAGCTAGTGGTGCTAGCCCGTGGGTGGAGCTAGGGATGAGAGGTTTGGGAAAGGGCCTCTGGGGTTGGGGTTCTCGGGGCTGTGGTAGGGACTTTGGGGTGCAGACTTACCTCAGGCAGCTCCCGATCAGCATGGCTAAGGCTGGCTCCCTGCCTGCCCTGCCTCCATGCTGCATCCTGGAAGCAGCCAACACATACTACTTCTAGGTGGGGGGGAAGAAAGAGGCGCTATGCTGCTCTCACCCCTAGGTACCACCCTCACTGTCCCCACTGACTGTAATTCTCAACCAAAGGAACTGAGAACCCAGTACTCAGGGCAGGGGCAATATGCAAAGCCCCCTGCCTGCCCCCCCTCACCCAACCCCACCATGAAGCTGGACTTGCTGACTGCTTCATGTGTGCCACTGTGGCACTGCACCCACCAGTTACTAAGGGAGGCGTTTTTAAAGCAGGCATGCACACACATACACACACACCCCTCAGAGGGAAAGGGTGTGGGCCCCGCCACACACGTACACACACATGGCGGTAGGGTTCAAGAGTGAAAATTGCCCCTGGGCCAGCCCCTCAAGGGCAGTTGGAATATCCTGGTCCCTTTGAACCGAGGCACAGAGCAGCACTGTGCCTCTGACAGTCTGCCAGCATGGGAGAGGACCTGAGTGTCTCTATGCTCCTCTGGGGGTATGGAGCTAGGCCTCCTCCTACCTTACCCTGGAGCCTGATGTGGCTTTCAGCCCCACTACCACCCCCACCAAAACCTGATGTGATATCACAACCTGCCCACCCTTTCCACCTGAGGCCCCCATCCCTTCCATAAGCCTGGAGCCAGCACCCGTCCACACCTTGCCCAGGGACCCAGCAAGTCTGTGAGCCTCCCTGGGCCAGTTGTACAAGTTACCACAGTTTCCTACTGGTTGTAGATGTGTACGATATTTGAAAAGTGTTTGACAAGTTAATTACATGAGCTTACTGGTTTGGGTCAATAGCTAGAGGTCTCTTTGCATTGTCCATGCTATATTTATGTGGGTTTGCCTCAGAGTTCTGCATGCTAAGGTGTATGTCAGCATAATCAAAATATGGGACAATATGTATCATGGGTGATTACCGTTTCACATTCATTATTATCATAGGCCTGCTTTCTGGAATTAATAACCTGATGAGATTAGAAGCAGAATTCTTATTTAAAATGTCAACTTCCACTTTCACGATGCCTTATGATGAGGGTTGTTAAGGTGCACTCACTGTAATAGTATTTAAAATTAACCCATTATTCTGTGTTAATAATACTTAGACATAAATTAAAACCCAATGGGAATAAAGGTATTTATATTTAAACAGAGTTTTCTAGCTGCATAATTTTGCGATTATCCATGGACATTTTATATGCAAAAACAGCTGGCATGCTTAATTGCAGCATTCTGATTATCACTCATTACCTATGGCTATTGCAGATGTGAAAA
Organism: Carettochelys insculpta; assembly: GCF_033958435.1. Lineage (NCBI taxonomy): Eukaryota > Metazoa > Chordata > Testudines > Carettochelyidae > Carettochelys > Carettochelys insculpta. The sequence continues at coordinate 288,254,240 of NC_134137.1, forward strand.
ATCTACTGTCACTTGCACACAAAGCAATTTGTGTTTAAGTTATCAAACATTGCCTCCTTTGCAAAACTAATTAATCAACAGACACCAACAAGGTTTTTCTCCTCTGGTGTAAAGAGAAAATTGGCCTGTGCCCGGTTAATTCAGTTATAGGAGGTTTCAATTAATGCTTTTTTTCCCTCTTTTCCCAATATTTTTTCCTTCCGACAGCGTAAAATAGTGCATTCCTGAGCTGGTCAGCTATGTTGTACAAGTTAATCAAATTCCTTGCCCCAAGACAGTTAAGCAATGATGTTATAAGGAGAAGCTACAGCTTTACTGAAAGGCAATAATTCACATGAGCAATGAGTATGTTAACCACAATATCTACCACAATATTTAGGCTTTTGTTGGCTTCTCCTGGGATAACACAGTGATCCTGTCATTCTCACGAGTTCTGTCCTTTTGACTAACTCTAAACATCATACCTACTGAAGTGAAATCCTGATCTAATCAAGCCACACCTTAAAAACCCTCCTAGCCATGGAAATTCCCACTGAAGTCAGAAGTATCTCCTGAAATCTGAGACGGATCATTTTCCCAGCACTGTGAAAATGGACACTACTTTGACTGCCCTAATGCAATTAAAATCTGTGTGTCTTTTGGATTTTTCCAGGAAATGTTTTTTATATAGCATTATAAACCACAGTTGGAGATAAGTATCAGAGAGGTAGCCGAGTTAGTCTGCATCTTCAAAAACAACAAGAAGTCCTGTGGCACCTTCTAGACTAACCAATATTTTGGAGCACAAATTTTCATGGGCAAGCGGGTCTTTGCCCACGAAAACCTATGGTCCAAAATATCGGTTAGTCTAGAAGGTGCCACAGGACTTCTTGCAGTTGGAGATAAGATACTGGACTAGAGAGACCACCAGTCTGATCCAATACACCAATTTCTATGTTCTCATTCTTTATGCAGCCTAATATTTAGTTTGCTTCTTTGACCACCGCTGCACATTGAATGAAAGATTTCATTCAACTGTACACAAGGACACGCACGTATTTTTCCCTGTGTAGTTACAGTGAGCTCAGAGCCTATGTGTGAAAAATTCAAATTATTTCTCCTAAGATACATTACCTTGGATTTATCTATGCTGAATTTCATTGACCATCACGTTGCCCATTTACATGGTTTTGTTCGATCTAAGTAACTCTCATAGAATCTTTTCTAATGTTCATTTATTTAAATAATTGCATGATCTATAAATATTTCAACTCCATTGTTCTTCCTGTATTGATCTCTTCATCTTCTCCTCCCAAATCAGTCCTACGAGCTCCCAAATCCAGTACCATCTCTCTAAATAACTTTTATATTTTGGTTACCTTTTTTTCTGCCACTTATGTTCTCCCACTCTCCTTCCTGGGAAAACAGTCTTGGAACCACAAGAGAAGAACCACACCTCTAATATACAGTCTTATGGATTCAACCAGGCATCAACTTCTTCATATGTGTCTGTGCCTTTTTTGATTTAGATTGTAAGTTCCTTGGAGTCAGGGCTTGTCCTCTTGTACCTGTCAGAGAAGTGCTATACATGTTTATGGCATTATAAAAAGAAACATTTAAACAGATTACACCCATTTGAAATGCTTCATCTTCACTGCTTGCATCAGCGACCTTTAAATCAGACGTTATAAAACTGCAACGTTCTAGTATTCAGACCTTTTCTTAATTGTAATACTCCAAGGAACTCCAGCCACCTTTAGCAAGGAACAGTGACAAGCAAATTAAGATTCAGAGCCCTTGGGTTTTTGTTTTTTTTTTTAAGATGACTTTAGGCAAATTCTCTCTCCCATCAAACATTATATAGTTGTAATACTGAGATAATTTCATCCTGATATAATGAAACCTGTAAAATACAGAATAACAAAGGGATTACAGACTAACTGAAAAAGGGATTTGAAACAGGGAGATTTCTTCCCAAATCAGAGATAGGATTATCAGAGGCTGGCTGTAAGAGAGAATGCATTTGTGCCAGACTGAGGGCTGAGAAGGAAACTATGCCCTGTACAAAATATAAGTCTCTGTTACTGTTCTGTACACAAATCTAAGACTAACCTATTTAGACGAGTTTTGCCAAGTGTCTACATTGTTCTGTTTCTTTTGTTTTTATCTGTCCTCTATTTTCTAACTAAAACTTACTTTAAAGTTGGAGCACTTCATTTTAGATTCATTTAGCAATCTCACACAGACTGTCCAGGAGAGAAAAAAATCTTTCAGTCTCCAAAGAGAGGTAGTGAAAGGAGGATGAAAAGTCTTCTCCCATAAAAATATGTCACAGCAGTGTTATTCAGGTGATGCTTATGAACAGTAGTTACAGTTCAGGGGAGTGTTACCCTGCATCTTTTTTGTTAAGATCCTGGATTTCTCTAAATGAAAATTTCTATTTTCTGTTTTCCCCCAGTCAACACATTACCTGCTATAGAAAATTAAAGAAATCAGCTGTTGTCTGTGGCCAGATTAGAGAATGTAATGTTGACTCCAAATGTTTGTTTTCTTTGAGGAGGAAAGCAAGAAACAGAGATTATTGACTTTGTATTTTTGGTGTGGTTAGTAACTTAACTGAGATATACTCACCATTTATTATTACTGTATTTTTAATACATTCTAAATTCTCCATTCTGTTTTACAGATTTGGAAATGCCTTGTCCTTTACAGGAGAAAACTGATTTGTCCAGTGCAGGGAATGATGACACATTATATTCTGACAAAGCAAACTAAAAAGTTCCCAGGTGTAGGCCAATGAACTCATAAACACAGATTTAATTGAAGATGGCTATTGCTACTCACAGATACAATCAGTTTCATGGACGCCTGGTTTCCTTATCTCCCGTCCAACTCAATTGGTGAACATAGTTGGTTTATAGTTATTATGTCATGGATCTTCCTTTTTGCCATATGAAAATTGTGGCATCAGACTGCGTTCTACAGGTTGAAACTCTCTAATCTAGGACTCGCTTGTATGGCAACATCCGTAATCTGGCATGATTTTAGTGATCACTTATCATGGGTGTAGTCAAGTTTCCCCTGGTTCCATCAAGTTTGTTTACAGCCACCAGTCCTGGCTCTCAGCATTGTGCAATTTATCCCTAGAGGTCTTCTAGGAACCCAGTAAGCAGTGGAAGTGTTGGTAATATGCTACACAATATTGCCCTCCCATGATCTGGCAAATTCTCTCATCTGGCACTGGTCAGGTCCGGAGGGTGCCAGCTTAGAGAGGTTCAACCTGTAGTTCAACCTATAGTATTATGAACAGAACAGCCATGTGTGGGGTGCATTTGAATACTCCACAATACTGTGTAATTCTTCTTAAGGGAGGCAGATGGATTTTAACTTGACTGCATACAATGAGTTTTGACTATGTAATTATAAGCTGAATTGCTACTAGAAATTTTCTCCCTTTACCAGTATATAGCCCCTTAAAGTGTCACTTTGCTGCTTATTTAATTTTAAATGTGCTCTAAAACTTCCTTTGGAGACACAATACACAAGTGACAGATAATAACAGATAATGGCTTATATGGGAGTTGCAGGCAGAATGGAGATGACAGGAGATCGAACCAGCACAAACTTAAAGTATAGAGTTATCACAAATTCATTGCACTGGATTGTGTTTCCTTTGCAGTCTGACATTTTTACAATCCTTCCCCCTTCCCCATTTAAAAGCACATAAGTTTTACAAATGATTTTAGTTAGAGCAATTCAGCTTTCTTAAAGATTCATTATGGTTGTGGTATATGGCTGTAGTCTATTCAAACAAACACTTAAAATATGATCAATGAAAACAATGCAAGCCATTTTGAAACACATAACAGAGTCACCTATTTTCCCCAACAGACGCAGTAATGCTCTCACATGATTCAGCTGTCCGGACACCAGTGATCAATGATTCAGCTGAAGATTCCCTCTCAAACATCTGATTATTATACAGTGGGAAGAAATAATTGCACAGCTCAGATCTCTCATTGTACCCTGTGAGAAACATTCAGAAGATGCAATGCAAAAATGGCAAACTCCATCCAACCAAATGGGGTTACTAAACAAGAATTGGGTCTCTTTTCATACATGATGTTGAGAGATTCACCTGAACAAATCTGACACCCAGTCATGTAAATCTAAAACATAAAGACTCAACATCTCAAAGCCTTAGCATAAGCACAGAAAATCACCAAGACCACATTTCTATATGGAAGTAGGTAAAATACATTTCACTCAGATCCTGATAACTCACTTGAGACCAGTGCACCAGATCCTCAGCAGATGTCAATCACCAAGAAACACAGAGATTCTGATCATCTTCTCTCTTCCCTCTCTTTTTTTTACAGACCGAGCTTTTCTAAGACAACCTCTCCTGCTATCTATACTGCAACCACTGTTCTCCCTCTCATTTGCATACTGCAGCTACATTCAGGTGCAAGTTGCACAACCACTGTGTGTGTTGGACCCTAAAGTTATTTCGCCCTCCATAGTCCTGTCACTGTCCCCTTTTCTCCTCTCACCCCAGCTTGTCTCCAGGGTTCTCTGAAGTCTACATCATATTCTGCTGCCCTCTGGCTGCACCGAGAGTGAAAGCGAATCAGGGGTCAGGGAAGGAGAGTTAATTCCATCTCTAACAGCAACGAAGGGTCCTGTGGCACCTCATTGACTAACAGAAAAGTTTTGAGCATGAGCTTTCGTGAGCACAGACTCACTTCATCAGATGCTGGTCTTGGAAATCTGCAGGGCCAGGTATAAATAAGCCAGAGCAAGGGTGGGGATAACAAGGTTAGCTCAGTCAGCAAGGGTGAGGCTTACTACCAGCAGTTGATCTGGAGGTGTGAACACCAAAGGATGGGAAGCTGCTTCTGTATTTAGCCAGCCATTCGCAGTCTTTGTTTAAGCCAGAGCTGAGGGCGTCAAATCTGCAGATGAATTGTAGCTCAGAAATTTCTCTTTGGAGTCTGGTCCTGAAATTTCTTTGCTGCAGGATAGCTACTTTTAAGTCTGCTACCGTGTGGCCGGGGAGGTTGAAGTGCTCTCCTACGGGTTTTTGTATATTGCCATTTCTGATGTCTGATTTGTGTGCATTTATTCTTTTACGTAGAGACTGTCCAGTTTGTCCGATGTATATAGCAGAGGGGCATTGCTGGCACATGATGGCATAAATTATATTGATAGATGTGCAGCTGAATGAACCCACGATGGTGTGGCTGATCTGGTTAGGTCCTGTAATGGTGTTGCTGGTGTAGATATGTAGGCAGAGATGGCAACGAGGTTTGTTGCATGGATGGGTCCCTGAGTTAGAGTGACTGTGGTGTGGTGTATAGTTGCTGGTTAGGATTTGCTTCAGGTTGGCAGGTTGTCTGTGGGCAAGGACTGGTCTGCCTCCCAAGGCCTGTGAAAGTGGGGGATCATTGTCCAGGATGGGTTGTAAATCCCTGATAATGCGCTGTAGAGGTTTTAGCTGAGGACTGTAGGTGATGGCTAGTGGCTCTGGCTTAAACAAAGACTGCAAATGGCTGGCTAAATACAGAAGCAGCTTCCCCTCCCTTGGTGTTCACACCTCCAGATCAGCTGCTGGTAGTAAGCCTCACCCTTGCTGACTGAGCTAACCTTGTTAACCCACCCTGGCTCTGGCTTATTTATACCTGGCCCTGCAGATTTCCAAGACCAGCATCTGATGAAGTGAGTCTGTGCTCACGAAAGCTCATGCTCAAAACTTTTCTGTTAGTCTATAAGGTGCCACAGGACCCTTCGTTGCTGTTACAGATCCAGACTAACACGGCTACCCCGCCGATACTTAATTCCATCTCTGTTGAACACAGAGCTGCATGCATGGGAACACAGGAGAGGACAGAGAAGGGGAAGTGTTGTAACTTGATAAGTGTTTCTCCACCACCTGAAGGAAGTGCCAGTGTCAAGAGAAAGGGAAGGAGCAGCAGTAACCAACCAGGCTGGCTACACATGTATTATGCGTGCATATTGGATGGTGGGGATAGACAAATGGAAAGGCAGAGATGGCATCTATAGCACTAATGCTGCCCACTTTCCCCATTAGGTAAATAATGGATTTTGGAAAGCAAAAAGTGTCATCATCTTAACCTCTCCAATGTAAATGTGTGGACTCACCTCAGTTAAAAATCAAAGCCAGTGGCGGGTAGTATGACAAGCTATTGTTTAACAATGAAATTATGTTAAACTGCACCACAAACCCATGTATTCCAGTAGCATTGTGTCAATGGTGAGCTTGTTCCATCCAAAGCCTGGCTGCCTGGGAAGGCTTAAATGTATCGATTTTAATTAAAAGTCAAATGGTGACCTGGGTTCAACTTTCTTCCGCTTCATAAAAATGATCTGCACTTTGTTCTGCACAGGCTGTGCATGCAGAGAGCAAAGGGTTCACTGTAATCTTTTATAACAGGAAAACACAAAGGGCCAGGCACTCTGCAGGTATAAATTCATAGATTAACAGACATCAGCAGTGTCTACACGTGCACGCTACTTCGAAGTAGCGGCACTAACTTCGAAATAGCGCCCGTCATGGCTACACGCGTCGGGCGCTATTTCGAAGTTAACTTCGACGTTAGGCGGCGAGACGTCGAAGTCGCTAACCCCATGAGAGGATAGGAATAGCGCCCTACTTCCACGTTGAACGTCGAAGTAGGGACTGTGTAGTCGTTGCGCGTCCCACAACGTCGAAATTGCCGGGTCCTCCATGGCGGCCATCAGCTGAGGGGTTGAGAGACGCTCTCTCCAGCCCCTCAGCTCAATGGTGGCCGCATGGAGTGGCCCCTTAAAGGTCCCCTCCCCCTCCCTTCCTGTGCAGGAAGCTGAGGGAATGTGCAGGCGGCAGCCCAGACACGCGGCCAGCCTGCAAGTTCCTCAGCCACGCACCCAGCTGCGATGGCTGCCTGGCAGCCCCCCAGCACCCCCAGGGGACCCCCCCCAAGGGGAGCCAGGGCAGCCAGCCCAGCCAGAAGGGCAGCCAGGCTGGCAAGTGGCAGCGGGGCCCCTCCTGGACGGAGGCCGAGCTGCAGGACCTGCTGGGGCTCTGGAGCGAGGAGGAGGTGCTCCAGGTAAGGGGGAGCAAGAGGCGGAATGCGGAAGCGTTCGCTCAGCTGGCCGATGGCCTGGCTGCCCGGGGTCACCCTGCCCGCACTCCTGATCATGTCAGGAGTAAGGTGAAGGAGCTGCGGCAGGGTTACTCCCAGGCCCGGGATGCGGCCAGCTGATCTGGGGCCGCCCCCGTCACTTGCCCCTTTTACAGGGAGCTCAGGGACATCCTGGGCCCCCGGCACACCTCCTCCCCTCCGGCCACCCTTGATATCTCGGCCGACGAGCCCCAGCAGGCCCTGCAGCCGGAGTCCGCCCCGGAGGTAAGCCCCGCACCCCGGGGGCCCCCCCCGGAGCCCACCCCCGGGACATCATGGCAGGAGGAGGAGGAGGAGGGGGGCTCCTCCTCTGCAGAATCCGGGCTGCAGATCCTCCTCCTGCCATCCCGGAGCAGCAGCCGGGCCTTCGCCCCCCCGGGATCTCCAGACCGTGGGAGTGGACCGACAGGTATGTACCCCCCCTCTGGTGTACACCCCTGGGCTTGAGGGGCGGGGGGTAATAGATATGTGTCCAGGGCCCCCCACATGCTCACATGGCCATGGCCCCAAGGACAGCAGGGCCATGGCCCTCACAGCAGTGCATCAGCCCCTGCCCCCCCCTCACCCCGCACGACAGTGCCATGCCCCATCCCCGGGGCAGGGGGGAGCAGAACCTCGAGGGGCCCCCGGGAGGAGGGGGTGGGACACCCCGCAGCAGCAGCAACAGCAGCAGTATGTGATGGAGTGGGGGGAGTGCAAAAGGGAGACTCAGGCTACATATGAGCACCAAGAGCCGAATAGCTCCCAGGGGCAAAGGAGGATCCTGGGGCTACAGCTGGCAGGTGACACCTCTGCCCTGAACAAAGAGGAGGGAGGAGCCGAGCTGGCTTGGAATTGGGAGGGAGGGTGGGGGCCACAGGTAGAGGCTAGGGGAAGGGAGAGCTGGAAGGCAGCCAACCTGAGGAGGGGGAAAGCTGCATCCCAGAGGGGCACCTCTTGGGGTCTTCTCCCCACGACGGGTTGGAAGGACTGTCTCTTCCGACAGCTGATGCTGTCACTCCTGGGAGAAACTGGGCATCTGTGGCCTAAGAAACCTCTCCTGCTGTCAGACCCTGCGGAGTGAAGTGAGAGTCGCTCCCACCAGGGGACGGGGTGCAGGGCAGGGGGACCCCTGAACCCCATCCATCACAGCAGCATCTCCCGGGGACGGGGCTGGGGAACCTGCAGCACAGGGCTGGGGGGACAAAGGCCACGGCTCGGGGCCCACACTAACGCCTGTCTCCATTCTTCTTCCCCCCCTCCTCTCCTGTGTCCCGCACCTGCACCATCAGAAGGACCGGAAGAGAGCGCCGGCGAGGCATCAGTGGTCCCGGAGGGCTCTCCGGGACCATCGCTCCAGGCCAGCCCCTCGGCCGAGGACCGACTGGCCCCACGGCGGGCTAGACAGCGGACCCCGCGCCACCACCAGCCAACGTCAACGGACCCCCAGCTGCTGGCCATCCACCGTCGGCAGCTGGAGGTCGCGGAGCAGCACCTGCAGCTGCAGGAGCAGGCGCTGGCCTGGCGCCAAGAGGCATGGGGGGCCTACATGGACACTTTCAACCGCCTGGTGGACTACCTGGCCCCCCATGCCGCGCCGGCCACCGCAGCGCCCGCCGTGCCTGCTCCACCAGCCGCACAACCAGCTGCTCCGCCCGTAGCCGTCCCGTCCGCCGTCGCCCCGCCACCCACCACCGAGGGCTGGAGCTCCAAGTGACCCCTGGAGCCACCTGAGACTCGCCGGGCATATCTTCTGGTCCGGCCCGCCCCTAGCCAGCCCCGGACAGGGCTGCGACCGCGGCGGGGCTCCCGGCCGGCCATGCCCAGTGCCGGACTATAGAGGCGAGGGGCCCGGGACGTGGCCCCCCCCCTTGTATATAGTTTGACCCTCTTATTTGGTGCCCCCCGTTTGCCCCGTCCCCCCCATGTAAATAGTTCTCCCCTTTATCCACCCTGGTTTTCTTTTTATTAATGAGGACACTTGTTTGTTAGTATTGTTTTATTTGTACATATTAGTTTGTTTCCACATGTTGTATACAGTTTGTTCTTGTTTCATATATTTACAGTTAAAAAAAAAAGTTCTAAAAGAAAAACCGGTTTAAGTTCAGCCACAAGTGCGTGCTGTCATTTGTCCAGGAAAAGTGGGAGGGGGGTGCGGTGGGGTGCTCCATGGTGTGGGCGTTGGGGCAGGAGTGTGGTGGAGGAAGGGGCAGGCAGTGGGGAGCCTGGGCAGAGTTCACCCCGCGGCCTCATCATTGAAGTGGGCCCGCAGGGCCTCCCGGACCCGGGTCCCTTCGGGGTCCACCTGCCGACTGGGGGCAGCAGGTGGCTGGATGTCTGCCCTGCCGGCCTCCGCAGCCCAGCCCTGGAAAAGGGTCTCCCCCTTGCTCTCCACCAGATTGTGCAGGGCGCAGCAGGCACCCACAATCTGGGGGATGTTGTTGGGGCCCACATCCAGGCGGGTCAGGAGAGATCTCCAGCGTCCCTTCAGGCGGCCAAATGAGCCCTCTACCACCTGGCGCGCATGGTTCAGGCACTGGTTGAAGCGCTCCTGGCTAGCGGAGAGATGGCCCGTGTACGGGTGCATGAGCCACGGGCGGAGGGGGTATGCCGCATCTGCGATGACGCAGAAGGGCATGGTGGTGTCCCCCACAGGGATCTCCCGCTGGGGGATGTAGGTCCCCACCTGCAGCCGGCGGCACAGGCCCGAATTCTGGAAAACCCGGGCGTCGTGGGTGCTGCCAGGCCAGCCCACATAAATGTCCTGGAAACATCCCCGGCTGTCCACCAAGGCCTGGAGGACGACAGAATGGTAGCCCTTGCGATTCAGTTATCGTCCTCCACTGTGACGCGGGGCGCGGATGGGGATGTGAGTCCCATCCAGAGCCCCGAAGCAGTTGGGGAAGCCCAGGGTGGCAAAGGCCGTGATGGTGGCATCTGGGTCCCCCAGCCTCACGAGCCTGTGCAGGAGCATGGCGTTGATGGCACGCACAACCTGCAGAGAAAGCACATGGGACAGCACCAATGAGGGGTGAGCAGGGTGTGCATGGCCCTGCCCTGCCCTGCCCTCCTCTGCCCGGGCCCCCCTCCCCTGCCCTGCCCTCCCCTGGCCTGCCCTCCTCTGCCCGGGCCCCCCTCCCCTGCCCTGCCCTCCCCTCCCCTGCCCTGCCCTCCCCCCGTGGGATCTCTTACCTCCATGAGGACAGCCCCGACGGTGGCTTTGCCGACACCAAACTGCTGTCCCATGGATCGGTAGCTGTCGGGAGTGGCCAGCTTCCAGACAGCGATGCCGACCCGTTTCTGCACTGTGAGGGCCCGCCGCATGGCCGTGTCCTGGTGCCTGAGTGCGGGGGTGAGCCACTGGCACAGCTCCAGAAATGTCTGCCGGCTCATCCTGAAGTTCCTGAGCCAGCGGTCGTCATCCCACTCCCCAAGCACCAGCCGCTCCCACCAGTCGGTGCTGGTGGGGTAGCTCCACAGCCGCCGGCGTGTGAGGCGGGGGTGGGGGCGGGGTGCTGCAGGGTTAGGGGTTGAGCCCTGCTGCCCTGGGGGCAGCTCCTCCTCCGGTGTAGCAAGGAGGTGCTCGGCTGCCTCCCACATGGCATGGAGCAGGGTAAGCCCTGCTCCTGCCGGGAGGGCTGGGTGGACCTCTAGCTGCTGCTGCTGGGGGTCCATGCCTGCGTCGCCCGGGGTGTGTGTGCCTATGGCTCCTCAGACCGCGTGCTGTGCAGGCTGAGTGTGTCTGGGAGGGGCCCTTTAAGGGAGCGGCTAGCTGTTGCCCCAGAAGCGCTAGTCCGCCCTGTAACCCTGTCTGCAGCTGTGCCTGGCATCCCTATTTCGATGTGTGCTACTTTGGCGTGTAGACGTTCCCTCGCTGCGCCTATTTCGATGTTGGGCTGCGCAAGGTCGAAGTTGAACATCGACGTTGCCAGCCCTGGAGGACGTGTAGACGTTATTCATCGAAATAGCCTATTTCGATGTAGCGTGCACGTGTAGATGTAGCCATCAAGACCAGAAGGGACCATTGCAGTCACCTAGTCTAAGCTCCTAGGTAACACAGGACACAGAAGTTTCAAAGTACTTAAGTAGATCATTCAGGAAATCAACATCTGATTTTGATTTAAAAATTGCTCGTAGTTACTTACTGCCCCCTCCCCCCACAATTAAATGTACATTATAGATATGAGTCAGGCCTATATGCAACCGCTGAGGATCTGGACCACAGTGTCTGAACCATAGGTGTTAGATTTTCTGTCTATTATGTTTTGACCATTGTGTCATTCATGGGTACTATGCTCAGCTACATAATCAAAGTTAAGAGAAACCCTCCCACACAGATGAAAATATCTGGGCAGCCATTGCAATGTCAGGGCACTGATTATAAAAGGGCAAGTACTTTTTACAGCCACAATTTTAAAGAACATTCCGTGGATGTTCCCAAGATAATATAGGTACTCTTAAGATACGCATTTAATGTAGGGAGTTAAAGTTCACTCAATTGCTGGGCACAGACGAAGCTTACTTTGCACTGAAACCTTTACATCTATGACATGCAACAGAGGGATTCTTTATGGTCCCAAACGGGCCAGTTCTGCCCGGTATGCAAAAGCTGATTTTACACACACACACACACACACACACACACACACACACACACGCCGCTTGAGAGTCCCAAAAGTCTACCATAAAGTAGGTGGATGATCTGCCGTGGCTACTGCTGCTCATGTACTTAACAGAAGCCACAGATGGCCTGCATGTGAGCCCCATGGCCTGCATAAATTTTATCTACATCCCCTCCCCCACAATTCACTGGTAGGCTTTAACAGATGCATGACAGAAAGTCTAATTGCTTAGGCTTTGTGCAGACAGAATGAATTTTTCCAAAGAAACAGATGTTTAAACACTCGGTCTGTTAATTGCTCGTCTAAATGAGGGTTTAATTTATTGAAAAAATCAAAGATAACGGGTTACTGCTCACTTTACCTGAAAGACAGATGGCACTGGGAGCAGATGTAGACATGTTTGGATTCTGCCATAAAAAAATATGGGTTTTAAATAACCATGAGAGGGTGAGACAGATAAGCAGGGAAACATCAAGGTTATCAGTGGAACACACAAAGCATTATGCCAAGCTCTGACCTGAATTTTCCCAGTAAACATTGAATTGGCCCCAGATACTTTTGTGTTAACCTTTTCCATGAAACGTTTTAATGCTGTGCTCTGGAAGCTTCTGGCTTTGCACAGTTTCAACACCAAAGCCATTCTTCTCGTCAAGTCCATTTTTCTACTCACCATACTTAAAAACAAACTGCAAGAAGTGCAGTGTTCTCCAGGGCTTGCTTTAAATGTTTGTACATCAGTGATTTAAACAAGAGGCTCTTTGTCTCAGCTTTACACTGAAGATAAGTTTATATTTATTTAAACTTGTGGTATCTCTGGGAAGAGTTTGTAGCTCTTTCTTGAGGATAATCACATGCACTCTACAGTGTAGATGTTTGGTTTAATTTCAAAACAAGACATGAGTACTTTCAGTTTCAGAGGGACAGCCATGTTAGTCCCTTTCACCAAAAACAAGGTGTCCCATGGCATCTTAAAGACAACAAGTTTAATTGGACATGCACTTTCATTGGCTGGAGCCCACTTTGTCAGATGCTTGAAGTCACACATCTGATAAAGTGGCTCTAGGCCATGAAAAATTATGTCCAAATAAATTTGTTAGCCTTTAAGACACCATAGGACTCCTCGTTGTTTTTACTACTTACAGTGAATTTGACTTCCCCAACTAGCTGTTTGCATGAGCTACTCATGCATATAGTATGGTCAACATTAATATTCTATCTGGGGCCTTTCTTTCCAAAGTCCAACTGCTCCACCTCTACAGTATATTACTTCTGCTCCAATTGCTTATACAGGAATTCTCTAATTCTAACACTGCCGAGATCAAAAGGATGGACATCATTTTGCACTGGCAACACAAGTTTCAGTGCCCATAAGAGGATTTTGGTGACATTTCAGAAAGGTTTCACAGTGAAACTAATAGGACAATTGTTAATGTTACATAATAATTGATTTAAAATAGTGAATAAATTGATCTTGTAACCACAAATTACCTTGTAACATGTTAAAAAAGATGGTTCTAATGGGTCTACTTAGTAGGCAAAATATGCTACAGTGCTTGTGTATGTATACACATTATATGCTCATGCACACTGTAAAGCACCACCTTTCTCTGAGAAAAATATGTGCAAATTTCAGGAGTTCATCAACAATTTGTACATATGAATATGCATCTGAAAGTTCATGTCACTGCTGAGTTATTCTCTTCTATAAAAAGTTTCAGTTAGCCAGTCAGGGACCACTAATAGTTCCATTTCATGTTAATGATCAAAGACCATGAATAGTCAAATTGAATAATTTCTAAACAACTCATAGGAAATGTTTGTCTGCATAAGACTATTGGTCAAATACATTATGAACTATCAAGACTGGTTCTTTAATGATTGCTGGGTACAAAAAAAAAAAGTTACATTTTCTGGATAATGTATTGCCATATTATTCAACCTGCTCTAATCATCCCCCGGATTTCTGTAGGGCATCCTCTCGGCGCACAAATACCTCACCACCACTTTAACAAGATTTCTATAAATGAAAAATAAAAACTGCTTTCAGCGCGTAAGGCTAACCCAATGTAATATCCAGTTTTGTTTGTATGAGATCTTCATCTAGTGGAGACAATATGCCTTTTTTATTAGGTAACTTAAATTATGTGTATTGTTCAACACATAAGACTGCGACATGGATTTCTTCCCAGTATATCATTGGGCTAGAGTGGGATACAACTCAAACAGAATGGAAAATCTGAATGTTTCTATTAAGTTAATCTGCACAGGCAAATTTTCCAAACAATAGAGAATACTCAAACAATGATTTCTAACTCATTTAATGGCTACGCAGTTGGGAGGAAAGGCCATGGAAGACTAAATCTCCATTGTCCCTCCATGGGGAAGGGGAAACACACACCGAGAATGGACATATATATAAACTTGGAATGGAAGTGAGAGAAAGAACATGGATTTGATTTTATGGAAATGTGATGAACATTTTGGTAGTTTAAGATGGAATATAACATGCACAAACTCTCTGTGTGAACAGAGAGAGGAAATAAAAGATCAGTATAATACACAGAACTAAACTACAGCAAAATCAAAGTGTTGACTTCACAGAATGATTAAATTCTCTGAGACAGGAGAGCATCTTTTATGATAGTAGCACTCACTCAAAGGCCTGATAATCCAGACTATTTAAACCAGTTGGTAGTGTACATTAAGTAGTTACTAAATCACCAATAAAAGCTCTGATAAATCAAGAACATTAAAAAGTAGACGACATGTATGCTAACACAGCATCAGCCTCCAAAGAGTTTTCAGTGAGCTAATGGCTGGTTTCTAGTGCAAGCCTGGTGCCTATAGTGGCTGCACCCTCACTCTAACCCTCCAGGAGATGATTCCTTTAAGCTTTGGAGGGCCCCTCTGTGTAGATGTCAAAGAGGTTGTTGAGGCCTCAAATGTTAAGCTATGGGGAACAGAAAAGGGAGCATATTAATGAAGTTCCATTTCTTTCCATTGAATCATAGCTCAGTTCATGCAACATTAGGACTGGCTGGAAAGTAAGAATTCTATTTTGCACATAATGTCAAGGTTCAGAAATTTGGCTTCGTTCACCATGAGAATGCAAATGAGACTTTTAAGACTTTTGTGTAAAAAAAAAATGAGAAAGAGAGACTAACTATAGTCCAGTGAATCAGGCATATGAACCTTGGTCTCTCACATCACAGGTAAGTGCCCTAACCAGATGATCTGTGGAGATTTTTGCACTCTTTCTTTCATTCTTTCTCCCCCTGTCCAAAAACTTCCTGGGTAACATTTAACCTCAACTGATAAGTTTCCACAAAGTGGTTTGGTTTTGACGAATTGGTATGTAGACATAGTTCCTTCGAAAGGAAACTCTGTTTGTGAAAGCATCCTTCTTCCTAAAATGAATTGGGAAGAAGGGTGCTTTCGAAATCAGGGTTTCCTTTCAAAGGAACCCCACCTACACAGCTAGTTTTCAATTCAAAAGCACCACTTTCGAAGCTCCCAGTGGCCATCATTATGCAAATGAGGCACTGAATAGTCATATCAGTCCCTCATTAGCATTTCCAAGCCTCAGTATTTACATACCAATTCTGAAAGGGACAGGTAGTGTAGACCCAGCCATTATGTACAGTTTACACAAGGGAAGGCACACAGACCAAATCATGGAACTGGAAGAGACCTCAGAAGCTCATGGAGTCCAGCCTCCTGCCCAAAGAAGGACCAATCCCAACTAAATCTTCCCAGCCAGGACTTTGTCAAGGCAGGACTTAAAAACCTCCAGGGATGGAGATTCTACCATTTCCCTAGGTAACCCATTCCGTGCTTCCCCATACTTCTAGTGAAATAGTATTTTCCTAATATCCAGCTAGACCTCCTCCACTGCGATGTGAGACATTGTCCCTCGTTATACCATCTGTCACTACTGAGAACAGATTCTCTCCATTCTCTTTGGCATCTCCCTTTTGGTAGTTAAAGCCTGGTATCAAATCCCCCCTCCCTCTTCTCTTTTGCAGACTGAACAAGCCCAAATCCTTCAGCATCTCCTTGTAGGTTATATGCTCCAGCCCCCCTAAACATTTTGGTTGTACCTCACTGGACCCTTTCCAATGCGTCTACATGCTTTCTGTAAAGAGGGGTCCAGAACTGAATGCAATACTCCAGATGTGGCCTCAGCAGTGCCAAATAAAGATGAATAATTAATTCTCTAGGGCCGTGTCTACACATGCCCCTCCCTTTTGTAAGGGGCATGTTAATGAGGCACTTTGGAACAGGTTAATGAGGCACTTACATGCATATTCAATGCTTCATTAGCATAATGGCAGACAGTCACACTTTAAAAGTGCTGCTTTTGAAATGCAGACTGGCTGTACAGACACGGGTGATTCAAAATAAATCCTACACTTTGAAATTCCCTTATTCCCAATTTATTTTGGGAATAAGAGAATTCGAAGTATGGGGTTTATTTCAAAGTGCCTGCGTTGATACAGCCAGTCTATCTTTTGCAAGCAGCACTTTCGAAGAGCAACTGGCCACCATTATTCTAATGAGGCACTAAATATGCATGTCAGTGCCTCATTAACCTGTTCCGAAGTGCCTTATTAACATGCCCCTTACAAAAGGGAGGGGCATAGGTAGACACGGCCAAATCTACTGGAAATGCTTCTGCTAATGCACCCCAATATGCCATTAGCTTTCTTGGCTACAAAGGCACACTGTTGACTCATAACCAGTTTCTCATCCACTGTACAAGGGCTATGCACTTGTCTTTGTGGAATCTCATCACATTTCTTTTGGCCCAAACAGCCAATTTGTCTTGGTCACTTTGGACCCTATTCCTACCCTCGAACATATCTACCTCTCTCCATCGCTTAGTGTCATCACCAAACTCACTGAGGGTGCAGTCCATCCCCTCATCCAGGTAATTAATAAAGATGTTGAACAAAACCAGCCCTAGAACTGATCTTTGGGGTACTCCAGCTGACCACCAACCAGACATCGAGCCATTGATCACTACCCATTGAACCTGACGACGTAGCCAGCTTTCCATCCACCTTATAGCCCATGTATCCAATCCATATTCTCTTAACTTTCTGGCAAGAATTCTGTGGGAGACTGTATCAAAAATTGTGCTAAAGTCAAGTCTAAAGTCAAGATATATCACACCCACTGACTTTCCCATGTCCACAGAGCCAGTTACCTTGTCACAGAGGGCTATCAGGTAGGTCAGGCCTGCTAATTAGAAGACTGGGGCAACGCCCATTTACTAATCAGTCCCGCTTCAACAATTTGAGTGGAGCATCCACTAGTCATGATCTAAAACTGACATTTTATGTAGTACACTCTGTCAGATCCTGGAATGTACTCATTTGCTTTGATCAGCCATTCACTAGTATAAAATGACATGACAACAGCTCACTAGACAGTGCTTCAAAGCTCTCACCACACGTTTTGAGTACAATGAATCTCCACTGGGGCACCTTGGCCTTTCTGCAATACAAATAATAAATAAGGATGATACTATTAAAAATTTGAGGCCTAGGACCAAACTATGAGACAATTTTGCTTGTTCCTACCTGTACTTGAACATGTAATAACACTCAATGTTTTGGTTAATAAAAGTAACTAAAAAGTTTTGTAATATTTCTGAACACCACAATAGCCTAAATGATCCACTCCAGGTCTGTCCCCTTCACATAACTGAATGGTGCAAAGGGATGTAACCTGACCACAGATGTCAACCTCAGAACTCCTCCAGTGAAGGGTGTATTGAGGTAAGGAGAGAAGTCCGACAGGTGTGAGAAGGGGCAGGACAGAATTCTCCTACAGCAATTCCTACCTGGTTTGGGCCCTATTTACGTCAGAGACAAGGCCAGAGCAGTATGAGAATCAGGGCATTATAATAATCTATGTGACCCTGCTACCATCCATTCTGAGGCAAGGGAAAATCTGCCTCAGTATTTTACATTAGTCACACAGACTGTGTATTGACATGCCCAACAAAGTCAATTATACGTCCTATGGCAGTCACAGGGCTTAGTGTGCTCGTTAGCATTAGGCGTCATTCATACAGGGAATTTCATGCCTAAACTCATCTTCATCAACCTAACAGCCTCCACTGATTAAGCTTAAAACTGCACCTGCAATATTTTTCTCAATCCATATTACACGCTGAGACTACACCAACAACAGAGCTATGAATACAACCAATGCTTGAAAGAATTTAAGAAAACACCTGACATTATAAAATTAAGTTGAAATGCAAAGACAAACCTGCTTCTACTGTAGGCTCATGAGAATCAAGCTATGGTTTAAATCTTGTGGACATCCAAAATTCTTTTTTCAACTGTGTATTGATTTAGCCATGGATAAAGCAGTATAGCTCTAATGGATCCCACACTGCTGGAGAAAAACACACTGTCAATAAAGTTCAGTGCAGGGAATTTCACATAAACCTGTTAAGTTGTAGAAGTCACTCTAAAAATATCTTGAGCTCCATGAGGTTTTAGTTGGGTTGGTAAGATAGTGAGACAGAAAGATTTCTCTAACCCACTTGCAACAGACGTAAAGACTGTTTGAGGAAACTAAAAAAAAAAATCTACAATTGGATTTTAAATTGCCAGGATTTTTAGTTAACAGGGTTTCAAGATCGACCCTATTTATTAAACACTTGTTTGTCATCAAAGCCCCTTTCTGAACCTCACTCCTATACACCACCCCAAGCAGTATTTTCAAATTACTTAACCTAATCACAGAAAGCCAAGCATACAGCCAGATAATTAAAGTAAATTAATTAAAATTAGTTTCTATATTGAGAGTATTTTCACCAGAAGTCAAAGTATTAATCTGCAGAACACCCATTAAGTGAGCTTTATCTCCATTGCATACGTGAGGATTCAGAGGTAGAGATGTTTAGCCCTCGTCTACGTTAGGAGCTGGCCCTGATTTCAGCCATAGGTCTAGCTGTACCAGTGCCAACCCTGAGCGCAGACAAGGAAATTTGCCTTGGTGCAGCTACAGTGATGGCTGAAATTGTGGCTAATGCTCAGTGGAGTAGACAAAGGCTAAGTGACTCACCCAACGGCTAGAGATCACATCACACATCCGGATCGGACAGTAGGAATCCTTGCCCCTAATTGCTATTGCTGTATACCTCCCTCACAAGAAAACAGTTGGTTTTCAAACATAGCTAAATAATTATAAAGCTCCCCATCAATTTTATTATAGCTTTTAAAACAAATATATTTTGCAGTTGTTCTTTCGTTAATCTTGACCTGAGTTTCATTGTGATGCCACAGACAGTTCAAAGAACATTTCCAGCTCATTTTGCTGAACACATTAGTTTTCAGTAACATTGGTTCTAGCTCAGATGGGCTACGTCTACACGTGAAGCCTACATCGAAATAGCTTATTTCGATGTAGCAACATCGAAATAGGCTATTTCGATGAATAACGTCTACACGTCCTCCAGGGCTGGCAATGTCGATGTTCAACTTCGACGTTGCGCGGCACCACATCGAAATAGGCGCTGCAAGGGAACGTCTACACACCAAAGTAGCACACATCGAAATAAGGGTGCCAGGCACAGCTGCAGACAGGGTCACAGGGCGGACTCAACAGCAAGCCGCTCCCTTAAAGGGCCCCTCCCAGACACAGTTGCACTATACAACACAAGATCCACAGAGCCTACAACTGGTTGCAGACCCTGTGCCTGCAGCATGGATCCCCAGCTGCCGCAGCAGCAGCCAGAAGCCCTGGGCTAAGGGCTGCTGCCCACGGTGACCATAGAGCCCCGCAGGGGCTGGAGAGAGAGCATCTCTCAACCCCCCAGCTGATGGCCGTCATGGAGGACCCGGCAATTTCGACGTTGCGGGACGCGGATCGTCTACATGGTCCCTACTTCGACGTTGAACATCGAAGTAGGGCGCTATTCCGATCCCCTCATGGAGGTTAGCGACTTCGTCGTCTCGCCACCTAACGTCGAAGTTAACTTCGAAATAGCGCCCGACGCGTGTAGCCGCGACGGGCGCTATTTCGAAGTTAGTGCCGCTACTTCGAAGTAGCGTGCACGTGTAGACACAGCTATGGTGTGTTATAAAAAGAAATCCTTTTCCATGCTTAGAGACATATCTGGCCACTTACAGCACTGACTGAAACAGGCACAGCCTGTTACCAGCTTACTTCAGCAGTGATTTGACAGGTCAGAACAACCCAGAAGTGAGGATTCCCCATTTTATGGCTCTTGTGAGAACCTAAGCCATTGCTTTCTGCAGAGTCCAAGTGTTAGCCAACAAGGCTTAGTCCTGGAGCTGGGGACTGGGCTCAGGCCCTACTAGGCCCAGGTTCAGGGCAGAAGTAACAAATAATTGCAGTTCAAACAAGAGTCAGTAGCCCAAACCCTGATTCAGGGCAGGGCAATAAAAAAATAGCAGCAAAAAGGTCAGGCCTCATTGCAAGGCACAGGGCAGACAAACCCAGGTGTGTGCCTAGAACAGTGAGGCAGGGAGCCTTCCACCCACAGATTAGAGGTGGCAGGGAAGAGGAGGGGAGGGGAGGGGAGGGGGCAAAGGCCCTCCCACTCTGCTGCGTCCCAGCCCAGGGCCCTACCAGCCGCAGAGCTTCAACACATTGACTCAGCTATCCCTGAGCCACTTCCAGATTCCCCCTCTGGATCATACCTCATCGGGCAGTAGGTTAGGATCCTCTGTGCCTGGGCAGAGTGGGGTCCTGTCCCTGTGTGTAACTCCTCTCCGGTGCAGCCTGGAGGTCTGGGCTAGTCCTCAGCCTTCTGCAAGACTGTACTGGCCTCCCAACCTAGGAGCTCAGGTCTGGCATCTGCCTCCTGAGCAGGGTGGCTGGGCCCTGACTGGGCTTCTGGCTGGGGCTTTTATACAGATAGTCCCATCCCCTGACTTCTGGTCAGGTAAGGGGACGGGAGCTTGGCTCTGCCTACCAGGGCTCAGGGAGCAGTTCCTCCCCCTCTTGGTAAGTGAGTGGCCATGACACCAAGTTTTCGTTAAAAAGAGAAAAGAAAAAGAAAGGGGCGACAGTTGTAAGGATAAGTGTCCAAACTTGAGCAAACTGAAAGCCAACTCAGTGTTGTCTTCACTAGGTCTGAAAACAGAACTTCTGGACCTCCAGTAGCTGCTCTGCGCTTTGCCATGCAGCAGCAAAGATTCCATTCAGCTTTCACTGAAGCTATTCAGAGTTTTGTAGGTGGCAATAAAACTGACTCAAACCAGATCAATTTCTTGCCATTTTAATACTTGAGAAAAAACTATGAACGGTGGCAAAGGCCGGATTTGGAATTGTTCATGAGAGAAAAGGAACCAAAACCAGCCTTCCAGCAGAGACAGAGTAAAAGAGAGTTGTTCCACCCGCTGAAAGAGTGAGGAGGGTTGAAGACCTCTTGAGCTATGGTTACACTACAGTGCCCTGTCGAAATAAGTCACTGTCTGAAGAGATTCCCAACAAACCTTCTGTGGACAGAGTGCAGTCACGCACCAAAAACCAATCAGAAGAGCGCTCCTCTCTGTCAACAGAGCAGCCAGACTGCCTGGCTCCTCTCTTGATAAAACAGGCATCCAGAAGCACAGCAGACAGGGCTGCCCATTGTTGTGGATGCCCTGTCAAGAGAAGGCCCCGCAGAGCAACCACACGGCTTTTTGTCGACAGCATCAATATGCCTCATGGCTGAGAGGTAGAGTGCTAGTGGTGAAAGTGTGTGAACGCTCCACTGGTTTTGTTGGCCAAACTCACTAGTGTAACCATAGCCTTGTTGTAGCCATCAGGAGGCACTAGAGTAGGAAGGAGACAGAAAGTGCTTTTTCTTGTCAAGCAAGTGGAGGTGGGTGACAGACACTTCAATTTTTCCAGGCAGATTATGAATAAGAGCTCACAAAGTAAGGGCTTGGTTACTCAATATGGTTCTGTCATGAGATCTTGCTGATAGGCCTCCTTGACGGTTTTTATCTACCACTGGCTAGTAGGGGTCTGGTGAAAAGGCTTCACACTCTGATGTACTAAATACCTCTCTATGATTTTTAACCAACTGCTCAGTGAGGAAGTTGGTGTCATTAAAGGGTGTGATTCCTTGAGTATATCTCATTATTGCATTTTGCTGCTCCATACTAACTTGCAGCCACAGGTCATTACCTACAGTTAAGATTTATTTATTTATTTTATAATTTAGGCTATGTATATACTAGACATAGAGATCGACTGCTGATACGCAATTTTAGCTATGCCAGTTGCGTAGCTAAAAATCAACTTAGCAGTTGACTACAATGGCTGTCTACATGAAAGAAGGTTGACTAGAGTGTTTCTCTTGTTGACCTTCCTTAATCCTTGCCACTCGCAAAAAGTTCCAGGATTGACTTTGACCCTGGAAAGTGCCATTTTGTGAATGTGCAAAACAAGTGTGGCTCTAGCCTGAGACAATACTTCACTGTTCCTTATGGCCCAAGTGAGATGCAGAGGGAAACATAAGACGGGGAGAATGGAAGTACAGTAGACCCTCGAGTTACATGAGGGTTCTGCTCCATGCACCTTCGCATAACCTGGATTTCGTGTAAGTGGAGGGTCCAACTGTTTCCCCGGCAGAGCACACGTTCTGCAGCCAGGAAAGCAGCAGAAAGGTAAGTCCTGGGGTGGGGGAGCAGTTGGGAAGGGTTAAGCCTGGGGTTGGTTAGGGCTGCAGGTGGAGCTGAGCTGGAGCTGTGCAGGGGTGGTGAGGTGGGCCACGGGGGAGGGGGTTGTACCAGGGCGAGGGGTGTTGAAATGGAGCTGCACATGGAGGGGTTTGAACCAGGGCAAGGGGGCAGTTTGAACTGGAGCCACAAGCACGGGGTTTAAACTGGGGTGGGAGGATGGAACCGGAGCCATGCATGGAGAGTTTGAACCAGGGCGGGGGCTTGAACTGGAGCTGTGCACGGGGAGTTGAAATGGGGCAGGAGGATGGAACTGGGGGGTTTAAACCTGGGTGGAGAGGGTTGAGCCGGAGCCGTGCATGAGGGGTGGTGAGCTGGAGTCAGAGCCGGGAGTGGGTGGGGAGGGGTGAGTCAGAGCTGCATGCAGGGGGTGAGCCATTAGAAGGGTTGAACTGGGGCCAGGGAGGTTGAGCTGGAGTCGCACCTGAAGGGTGGTGAGAGAGAGCCAGAGGCGGGGGTGGAGGGTGATCACGAACTATGCGCAGGTGGTGGGTGGAGCTAGGGAGCAGTGTGCGGAGCTGGGAGGGTTGAGCCAGGGTGGGGGGGCAGCAAGTTAAGTGCAACTGGAAATTGTGCATTTCCAGGGTTTACTGTAGGGATCGGGGGTCAGTTCCCTACACTCTGGGTTTGCATACTTTGAAACTTTACGGTACTCTGAATTCAGATGGGGAATGCACCTAGAAGTCAGGTGTTCCAGAATTTTAACAATGTTCCTTTCATTAATTCACAAGTGCCCATTACATTGAGGGCAACACCAAGGCATTGCTTTCATTTCTTTATAATGTCGGCTGTAAATGATTGTTTGCAACATTTGCATTGCTCATCAGCTGTGGTGGTTTTAAACTGTGCATTAACTTCTTCCACATCTGGATCACTTTTTCTTCACGAAGGATCCAGCTACCTTGGCAGACTGAATAATAATATTTTCCAACTACTTTGAGAGTTATATAGAGCAGTGCTTCCCAAATGGTGTTCTGCAAAGTGAAAGCAAGGGTTGTGCAAGAAAATTACATCACAGTAACATTTTATTATTTAAAATAATAATTCATATTTATGAATTTATGAATGTTATTAAGAACAACTTTCATTTGTGCTTGCCATGATAAATGTCTCTGTGCAAGGACAGCTTAGCCAGAGAGCGGGGACAATGATGTCACCACTCAGTGTCACGCACACCATCAAGGGTGCAGGCACTTGTTACATACCACTGTAAATCCCTATACTCATTCTCAGTGAGCAACGACCACGTGGGTGACTGAATTTTTTGTACACATTATATATGACGTTTGTTTTTAAATATGTTCAGTTAAACAAAATTTTGATTTCATGACCTTGTTTAGAATTTGTTTATTATCATCCTTACTTACTTGTGGTCTACTTTTTCAGTTCCATATATCAGACTGTTATTAGGGGTTCTGCAAAATTCTTTTGAGTTGAAAAGGGTTCTGTGGCCAAACAACATTGTGAATCATTGACATAGTGGGAGGACTGATGGCTGTAAACAAGTCTCTTTTGCTATTGGTCTACATCTTTTTTATTTTCAAGGTTGACCGTTTTACACACACACACACACACACACACAGTTATACAGGTCATCCAGCTATTCAATCCAAGACTTGCTGTGGACAATAATGCTTCTGAAATGGATCTCAGGTAAATGACAAGCTTCCAAAGTTCCACTCAGACCTCCTGCATTTTATATGATGCCTTTTCAGTGCTTGTCCTCTCTGCTGAGATGGTGAGATAACAAGGTTCCCAGCTGGGCATAGTGCTTTTTGTGATGTGGACTTGAATTCACTTGGCATCTTTCACCTACATGAAACTAATTTGCTAAAAGATAGCAATAGCTTGTCATTTGACCTGGGATCCTGCCAGTGACTCAGAGGTTAAAGGCTCAACAGCAATATTACTGAGCTGGCCCTGGCATTGGTAGCTTGTTGGTCTATAATTTTACTAAGATTATAATCGAAGAATAAGAATTCTTCAGTAATTTCTGTTTAGTAATTCAGGTACCAAAGATCTGTTGCAGCTAATTAGTTAAGAGATCACTAACATCAATTCCTCACATCAATTTCGAGCAGTTCTTTGATAGGATTTATATTGTCACATGCTAATCTCTTGATAAGTGTCACATAAGCTACACTGCTCTTGACTCTGTATTTGAAGTCAGATACCTGATTTCTAGGGATACCTTATGCCTGTGGATGATGTCTGTGGCCAGCTTTCACTGACAAATTAATCTTTTATTTGTCCAGGGTCCTTATATCACCTCTCAAATAAATATAAATTCATTAATACAACAAATTATTCTTCATTATCTCATCACTCAGTAATGTTTAAGCACTGTGTGATTAACCGCTAATGATTTACTTTAAGCACAGCTTAGGAGTGTGACCCAGGGAAGACGATACACTCCTTTAACTGTGAGGTTTTGTGACGTAGTGTATTATTCTGGATTCAGATTAAGAAAAAAGTATGCTCCCAAATCAGAGTGAAAACAGGACTCATTTAAAATATCATTCGAGAGATTCATAGCAGTGGACGATTCACATTTCATTGCCCGGGTCATTTTCTCCTCCTGCTCTTGTCTCTGTGATTTTTCCATGCCAATTCTGTGAATAAGATGCCTTTTCCACCCCAATTCATCAAGTTACGACCCTCTTTTCATTCAAACTCCTCTTAAAAATGCCCTTCTTCCAAAATGCCTACAGAAAGCAAAGGCATAATTTTAAAAATCCTCAGCCTTCTGTATCTTTCAGACCTCAAACCTTTCTGCATGTAGACTATCCTTTTTGCGTATGATATAGCATAGATAAAGGCCAGACTGTGATACACTTCCTTCAGTTTAGTCACCCATTATTCATTAGTGGTCCCCACGGGCTTCAGTGGGACTATTTATGGAGTAAAGCACTATTGAGTGAAATGGTATCAGAAACTGGCCTTCATACACCGTCCTCAGTCATACATTATCCTGCTAAATGAGGGTAAAAGAAAACTATGCAACAATCTGCCTGCCTCTGTACTTCACTCTAACCCCAATTCCCCAGTCCTGTCCTAAAAACCTCCTGGAACCTCACTTCATCTGGATTGTCTGCAACCAGCAAACTATTGAGCACAGTCGACTTTGTTATTGCCACTCTATGCTACATTTGTTGTCACTATCCATTTACACTGAGACAGCACTTCAAGGTCCCAGTCAAAGATCAGGGTTCCACTGCACCTACCACAGCAGCACATACATACCAGGAAAACACAGTTCCCTGCTCCAAAGAGCTTACAGCTTGAGTACAAGAGACCAGCGGATAGAACGGAACACAAGGTGAGAAAGTTCTGACCAATATAATAAACATTGATTGCAGGGCATTTTTTAATTCAGGCAGCAGCAACAGTTAGGTATACTCCACAAAACCTCTGCAACTAGAATTTTCAACAGCATAAACTGGTAAACTCCCTAGCTGGCTTTGGAATAAGTTTCAGCTGTGTAAGGCTGTAGTTCCACAAATAATAAGCAGTCCCGTGGCATCTTAGAAACTAATACATTTATTGGGTCATGAGTTTTTGTGGGTAGAACCCACTTCTTCAGATGATTATATTTTTCCACTCCATTTTCATCTGAAGATGTGGGTTTTACCCCTGAACGCTCACGACCTAATACATTTCTTAGTACCAAAGAACTGCTTATTATATGTGGAACTACAGAATAACACAGCTGAGATTTATTCTAAAGTCAACTAGGGAGACATCAGTTTATACTGTTGAAAATTCTAGTTGCATAGACTTTGTGGAGTATATCTAACTACTGCTTGTGCCTGAATTCAAAAATACCCTGAAGTAAGAGCACCATGAAAACAGGCAGCATACATTTTCACTCATAACTGAGTTCCTGACAAAGTGTAATACTAGAGCCTGTTCCACTTTTTCATTAAGCATGTTCAATTACTCAAATCTCTAGTGATATTCTTTATACAAGATCAGAGGATCTTCAGTGTCTTGTTCATTTCCAAATTAATTTAAGAACCTGCCTCTGAATAATCTCATCTTACTTGATGTCTGAACACATTCAGCAAAATTGAAACATTAACACCAGAAAGATTAAAATTGTAAAATGTGTGGACAACATATGGCACCTGCTGGAGTAGAATTCTGTCACTGTGTCACTTACAGGAAAACTTACTTTTCAAGGCATGCACGGAATTGGACCCTTTCCATATTTACCACAAGTCGTAACATAGCAGTTTTCATGGATGAATTAAAAATACCTTGACAATGAAATGCAATGGTTTCAGCTGGAGCATATGGATGCTATACATATAGACCTCAACCGTCTGAGGAATAAGGGGTCTTCTGGAAGGGTGGTTTCCTTCCAAAGGACCACCCCCTACATGGCAACTTCTGCTTCCGGAAAAGGCTCTTCTGGAAGTGAGATCTTGTGGGAATATGCAAATAAGGCATGGGATATTTAAGTCCGTGCCTCATTTGAACCTTCCCCTTCATTCATTGGCATGTCCCTTCCGGAAAGGCGGTGCAACGTAAATGCAGTGATAAGATTTAGCTATGCTCTAACTGAATTCTCCTCTTTTCTTCAGTGAAACAAGATCAGTCTCTTATTAGTTACTACCAATGTTCCTAATCTATCCCGCACTCTTGATCACTGCTGTTCAAGCTCCTCTACACAACATATCTGCTTCAACTTCTCCCCATTTCCTCAAGACAGAAGATATTTTTAAACACAATTACATATCAAAAATTCTTAAATCATACATTCCACTATAACTTCAACCTGAAGGGGCTCCCTGTATCTTCAGTAATAACCACATCCTGAGCTATGTAACTCCCTGCTTTTGCCCACAGGAGCCGCGTCTACATGAGCCGGCTACGTCGAAGTAGCCGTGCCAACTTCGAAATAGTGCCCGCCACGTCTACACGTGCCGAGCGCTATTTCGAAGTTGAAATCGATGTAAGGCAGCGAGACGTCAAAGTCGCTATCCCCAACAGGAGATGGGAATAGTGCCCTACTTCGACGTTGAACGTTGAAGTAGGGCACGTGTAGACGATCCATGTCCTGCAACATCGAAATAGCGGGGTCTGCCATGGTGGCCATCAGCTGAGGGGTTGAGAGATGCTCTCTCCAGCCCCTGCGGGGCTCTATGGTCACCGTGGGCAGCAGCCCTTAGCCCAGGGCTTCTGGCTGCTGCTGCTGCAGCTGGGGATCCATGCTGCATGCACAGGGTCTGCAACCCATTGTCGGCTCTGTGGATCTTGTGCTGTTTAGTGCAAGTGTGTCTGGGAGGGGCCCTTTAAGGGAGTGGCTTTCTGTTGCCTGGGAAGTGCTAGTACACCCTGTGACCCTGTCTGCAGCTGTTCCTGGCACCCTTATTTCGATGTGGGCCGCTTTGGTGGGTAGACGCTCCCCTGCAGCGCCTACTTCGATGTAGTGCTGCCCAATGTCGACGTTCAACGTCGACGGCACCAGCCCTGGAGGACGTGTAGATGCTATTCATCGAAATAGCTTATTTCGATTTCACTACATCGAAATAAGCTATTTCGATGGAGCATCCCCGTGTAGACGTAGCTAGGGTGATTTTTCCATTGTATTCTTACTAGCTTTCTGCAAGACCTCTGCCTCATTGAGTACACAAGATGGGTGCTACCCAGGCAGTAAATCAAGGTCAAAGTGTGTTGTGAAAGAGGTAGGAGATTGAAGGAAGAGAAAAGAGAGTCTCAAGGTTGAGGCATTTGAATGCCACCCTGGAGAACTGGACTCTCTCCCTGACTCCACCAAAGTTCCTACATGATCCTGGGCAAGATACGTAATTTTTTTCACATGGGCCACATATTGTTATTACTCATTTTCTGAGTGCCCAAAGGAGATACTGCAGGTTAGATTAGCTCCAGTGCTGGACTCACACACTGGCTTCTACATAGTCCAATTCAAACTCTGCTTTAATTACATAAATTCCAGATTATGCTAGATATTTTCAACAAAGGAGGTGGCAGGCATCTGAAATTCAGCACCCAAAACTAGTGCACCCTTTTGAACCTTACTCTCTCTGGACCATAGGTCCTCAGACATAATAAAATATTAAACTGATAAAAAGGATAATAATGCCACTTTACCTCGCAGAGCAGTTGTGAAGATAAATTCATTAACATGTGACAAGCATTCAGGTACTCTAGTGATGGGTGCCATAAAAAAGTCTTTGAAGAAATGACTCTTTATTCAGATCATGGGCCTATCTGTAAGGAGTAAGCATGCTTATTTTCATCATTCAGTGCACCCCCATAAATACTGAGCAGCCCAACCCAGAAGCACCATCCAACCTGTGCACTGAATGTAGCAGGGCTCACATGGAAAACATAGTATGTAATCATGTAATTACAGAGTGTATCATAATCCACATACATAAGGGGCTAAATTAAGGTTGTCCAGGCATCCTTAATACTGGCATTTCCTACTTCATGAATGCATGAGTTTTCATTCTTAACATTCTTTTAATATAATAATTTTGTATGGAATTTTGCATAATTTGAATAATTGTAAGACTTCAATATAGTACTAAGGACAGACAAAATTCTCTAATTGCAGGCATTTCTATAAATGCAGCTCAGTGAATTAACACAAAGCATAGTGCCCTAAAATGAATCTGACCCTTAAGTCTATTAACTAATAAGGAGACTTGTTTTGCAGTACAGTACAAGCTTGATTATCCAGCATCCATGGGGAAAGGGGGTTGGTGGATAATCAAATGTGCTGGTTATTCAATCTGGGCTGCAGGTCCTGCTGCTGCCAGCCCCCTTACCACCAGCCCTGCTCTCAGAGGCCCCAGCTGGGCAGCTGCTGCCAGACAGGGACCCCACTACCACTGGCCTGGCAGATGCTGGTGAGATGAACCTGCTGGTTATCCTAATGCCAGACAACATGACTTCTACTGTAATTAAACAAGACCCCCTTTTGGAATTCTGACTCACTAGCCCAGCACACACCATAACAGGGTGAAAACAAAACTTTTAGGTTGTCTTAAAATCTCTGCAGCCTTTCATAGCATACAGTGGAAACACAATCACATAGGAAGTTTTAAATAAAACACAAGAAAATAGCAATGGTACCCAGTTACTTAGAAAACAGATTCTAAATACATATTTGTATTTTGTTACAACATGGGCTTCGGTCTGGGCTAACTAACTCTGGTCTACACACCATTTTGCAGATGCAAATGAACACAGCTACCTCTCTGACACTTGTTACAACATGGAAAACCCAAAAAACGTTACTTCTGTCCAAACATTTTTACTTGTTACAAGTGGTATTTAAAATAACAAAGAGTTAGAGGGGTTTTTCCCAGTTTACCTTGTGCATTTTATATACAGGAAATGTCAGTGTCTCCCCTGAATACCCAGTGAGGGTGGGAAGGATTGCCAAGGTAATATGCATTAGTACTGGACTTCACAGACCTGGGTTCAACTCAGCCACTGACTTCCTGTGTGACCTTGGGCAAGTCACTCAGTTAGTTTTTATGGTGCCTAAAGATGCAGATGTGCCTAAAGGATTTTTCAAGAGCATTGGCTTCCTGCAGCAGCTAGTGTCAGGTGCTTCAGAGGGAATGAACAGAACAGGCAATCAGCGCATGAAACCATCCCGTTGTCCACTCCCAGCAAATGGCAGTGAGAGCATTAGGGACTCAGAGAATGAGGTTGCATCCTTCAGAATTTTGACGAAGAGCCAGTGATGGCCCTATTCTGAAGCAATTACTTAATTTCTTTTTGGAACCCACTTATACGGTAAACCCTTGAGTTACACGGAGGTTGCATTCTTGCAACCTCCCCGTAACTCAGATTTTTGCACAAGTCGAGGGCAGAGGGGAACCAGAGAGGGGGGAAGAGCAGTGAGCTACTGGGGGAGGAGAGGAGAGGAGTAAAGTGGGGTAGGGCCTCAAAGGAAGAGGCAGAGCAAGGGCAGGGCACTAAGGGAAGAAGCTCCAGCACTCCTGCTGCAGTGTGTTTTCAGAAAATAAAAAGCTGCCAACTTGGCATCTGCTCCAACAGAAGCAGATCCCCATCAGCCCCACTTGCAAGTTCAGTCCTGGGTCCAGGCCCAAGTCACACCCAAAGTAAGTTACATTCTGCCTTTGTCTGAACACTGGAGGCTGGCTCTGGAATAACTAAGGCGGCCTTTCCCTCAACTCCCACATTAATGCACCCAGAACCATCCGAGCCCTTCATCAGGGAGACAGGCAGGGTCTCTTATCCAGCTGGGGCAGCGCTATCATAATAGCATGGGGCTGCAGCAGCAAGTCGGACGTGTACAAACGTTAGTACCTCACAGCAGGTAAAGACTAATGCTGGCAAACCAGATGCCAATTCATGCATAATTCCCCCCATCTCAACTGAACACGACAGATTCAAAGCTGAAATCTGTCCGGCCCACTTGTGGGTTAATACTGATAGAATAGGTCTTAGAATGATAAGAAAATATGTGTAGTCTATCGAGAGCTAGTGAGACACATGAATTAATCTTACTAATAATATCTGTATTCCATATTGTAACGCAATGATGGAGTGGGTGTAGAGTGAGCCTCTGACTATGAATTGCCAAATTGCCATACAGAAGAAGGACACTAACTAGCACAAACAGCTGCTCTTCTACAGAAACTATGTGGCCCTCGCAAAAGAGGAGACCCTTAGATATCAGACAGGCGATGGTTGTATTTTACACCTGGAAACGCCCTGCATCTGGATTGATAAATCATCAACAAAAGGACTAAAGCCTTTTATTGTTGTTCTGCTGCTCTCCTTGTGAAGTGGACTTCTCCCATCCGCTGCGAGCAGCGCTCCCCGTAAACTGTGCACGTGTGTGGCTGGTCAGGAGAGATTCAAATGCTGCCCAGCTAATTGGCAAAGTGCACATCCGCACATGCCTGGAGGCACTAGAAAAACATATTTGGCACACGGATGGAAAAAGTCCACTCATGGATGGGAAAGGTTAGCGGGAACATTTGCTGAGAGCACATGGCCAAAAGAAGATAAAAAAACCCCAAACAAAAAAAACTAAGCAGCTCTATGTTGCTGGGATTTGGAGGGATGAGAAGACAATCAAGGAGTTTTCTAGACAAAACCAAGAAATCCCCAGCTACTTAGCCAGGGGTAACTCTAAAAGATAAAAAGAGCTTGTTGATTATAGAACGGGGTGAACAACAATCAGTTGGGTGCTGCCAAGTAGGACCGTAAACACTTCACCAACTGCCCTCATCAGTTCCCCTCCAGGTGCTATTGGGGACAAGATATGGCTGTCCACACAACATATGGGCAACTTCCCAGCCCTCCTGCAAGCTCCACTGCTTCTATCATTGTCCCTTTCTGGCCATTCAATAAATTAACTTGGTTACCTTTTGTCTCCAGTTGCGCCCCCCCATCCTTGCCCCATGATGCAAGTAACACCTGTAATTCATGTCTCTGTTTTAATGACACATATACCCATTTCCCTTCCTGGACAACCACAGGCTCATCCGTTCACCCACCACCAGGTCACGGGGCAGAGACAAGAGGAGTACTTTGAAAGGCCAGTTCTTCATTCCAAGATCTTTCAGAAAAAGGTCCTATACTTGGACGACAGGGAGGGAGAGGTATGGCCTTGCTACCAACTCTATGATCCTGACCTATTCCGTTATTTTAATCAATCCATTTCTGATAAGTCTATTCCAAACACACCTGGAGATGCTCTTGAAAAGGGAGGTAATATGAGGTAAACTCTCAACTAGAGGCTACAATAACATCCCTCCACAGAGTCTGCAATGACTCATCCTTTAAGTGAGCAGCAGCAGCCAAGTCATGCACAAGGACCGGGTCAGAAGACCCCCAAGAGCAGTTATTAAATCCCACAAGAAGAGCAGTAAACCAGTCAGCATAGTGTCATCAGCTGGTTGTAGGCCAACCATATCTCCTTGTCCTGTATTTGGGACAGGGAGACATGGGGGGAGGGGCAGCTCTTCCTGGCTCCACCAAGACCCAGGGAGCCAGGAAGGAGGTGGAAGAAGCCAGTCCTCCCAGGAGTCCAGGGAAGCAGCAGCCCCCAGCGATCCCCCAAAGCCCCAGGGAAGCAGCAGCCACCCGCCCTCCCCTGGAGCCCTGGAAAAGTGGCAGCAGCCCATACTCTCCCCGCTTCCCCAAGGCTGGCGGAAGTGACCTACGTGCTCTCTGGACAGCAGCTGTGCCTGAACAGCTGCTGGCAGAAAAGGTCAGCATGGGGAGGGTTCAAATATGGGACAATTAGTCCCTTTTTAAAAATAAGTAGGGCCGCCTTTTTGGCCTCCCAAATACAGGACAGATGGTCACCCCAGCTGACTGGAAACTCTCCCTCACAATGTTATGGCCTACTCAGGCTTTCAGCCACCTCCTGTTCCTACCATAGGCTTCCAACACGTTCTCATTAACTATCCATCTTCTACTGCCCAAATCTGCTCCGCTCCTGCTCAGAAACCTCCCTACACTGCATCTTTTAGGATCAATATACATTTCCCCTTTTACATGGAAGGGAGGCATAATGAAAAATCTTTCACTATCTGTGTTTCTTTGGATGAAATTTATCCATGTTCTTATGTATCAATTAATGGTGCATAAGTCTTGTA
The DNA here is from genome assembly GCF_033958435.1 of Carettochelys insculpta. Lineage (NCBI taxonomy): Eukaryota > Metazoa > Chordata > Testudines > Carettochelyidae > Carettochelys > Carettochelys insculpta. The sequence continues at coordinate 288,287,344 of NC_134137.1, forward strand.
GGTCTTATACTGTGGACCCTTGATAACAGTATGGCTGTGTCTGCATTCCTCTTTTGAAAGAGACATACTCATGAGGGAAATCAAAAATGCAAATGGAGGTGTAAATTTACATATCTGGCACCTCATTTGCCTATTCTTCTTTCGAAAGAAGAAAAGCCATGTAGACATGGCTCTTTTGAAAGTAAACCCCATCTTTGAAAGAACCCTTCTTCCCATAAAAATAGGGAAGAAGGGTTCTTTCAAAAACAGGGTTTACTTTCAAAAGAGCCACGTCTAACTGGCTTTTCTTCTTTCAAAAGAAGCTCTTTTGAAAGAAGAATATGTAAATGAGGTGCCAGATATGTAAATCTGCACCTCATTTGCATTTTTAATTTCCCTCATTTAAATGCCTCTTTTGAAAGAGGAATGCAAGTGTAGATGCAGCCTGTGTGTTGCGATAGTGGAATCCTTTCCACTTGATAATGAAAGAACGATCCATTAAATCCCAGTTTAAGACTTCTAATTAAAATACAGTTTGATTTGGGTGTTATTTTAAACGAGTAAAGTTCTTAATCTAGGTTTACCAAAATGTTATCACTTAAATAAAATTGGGTTGTCTCAACTTTAAAGAGAGAGATGTGCCACTCACAGTATAAACATTTCTGCATTAATTTAAAAGTGAAAATGACTTATTTTAAATTTCCCATAGAGAGTTTCATGGTCACAAAATCCAAAACAAAAATACCTGTAGATTAAGAGATTAGTTTAATAGTTTGCCCTGGTATAACAGGCAGTGAGCTAAATTTTGCTGTGCTTCACCAATATAAATCTGGAATAACTCAATTATACTCACATAAATCTGAAATAACTCTATTCAAGCCAATGGAAACATGAATTTGGTTTGTGGCTTGGTTTGCCCAATAAATTATCAGAGAGTAGTTTAAATTGTATCAATGTCTGCTACAGGACAGGATCATAAAATAGGGCAATTTTTAAATCATTTGTAATACTGAAATGTTTGAGGTTTATGGTTTACAGGACAGAAAAGCCAGTAGAGATTAAACTTCTCTAGTCCGGTACTTTAATGTCTAGCAACATCCGTAGGCCAGTATGATTTTAGTTAGTCGGATGTCTGCTTCTCATGGCCAAGTTTCCCGTGGTCCCATAAAGTTTGTTTCCGGGCACCAGTCCTGGCTCTCAGTGTTCTGTGCCGTAATTAACTTTAATTTACCCCTAAATGTCTTCTAAGAGCCCAGTAAGCAGTGGAACCGTTGGCAATGCTGCTATACAATGTTGACCTTCCATGGTTCAGCAAATTCTCTCATTTGGCACCAGTCAGGTCCCAAGGGTGCCAGACTAGGAAGGTATCAGAGGGGTAGCTGTGTTAGTTTATAGCCACAAAAACAAGCAGCAGTCCTGTGGCACCCTATAGACTAACTGATATTTTGGAGCATAAGCTTCAGCTGAAAATGGTGCAATCAAATAGATAGCAGTTAATGGAAAAAGTTACACAGAAATCATAATGAAGTTCTGTATGTTAAATATTTCCCATAAATGTATAGAATACAGCATATGTATAGTCTAATAAGAGTAAACACCTTTAAATGACTTGGCCAAATCCGCAAGGTGTTTTTAAGCTCACTAAGGGCTTTTCTGTACTTTTCAGAGAGTCAGCTCTCTGGAGGTCAATCTTCAGGGGTTCGATTTAGTGGGTCCAAAGGGGACACATTAAATCAAATGCTGGGGGTGCCTGCTCTCTTCGGTTAACACTGGTACTCCTTGTAGCTGAAAAGAGTAAGCAAAGTCAACAGAATTTCTCCTGTCAACCTCCCACTGGGGGATGCCGCAGAAAATTGATTCTAGCTATGCAATACATGTAGCTGGAGTTGCATATCTTAAAATTTTCTTTTCTACTGTAGAGCTGGCCTAAGAAAGAGGATTTTTCTTTCTTTCTTTCTTTTTCCCGCCCGCCCCCCCGCTGCCTATTTTTTCAACGCAGACTTCAGATACTCTGCAAAGGAATTAACATTACACCATGCTGCAAGACAGAGAAGTATTCTGTATGTGTAGCTCCAAATTAAAGCATTCCTTTTTAGAGGATTTCTGATCTTTGAAAACCATTGACACCTACAACGGTATTTTAGCAGTTGCTCTTCATCCTTAGTTGGCATATTTTTAATATCACTACGTTTTATGCTCCAGTACTGCAGTGGGATTTGCTAGCACAAGCTATCAAGAGATACACAGTTTGTTGATTTCATTGGGACAGAACAAAGGTGAGCCCTGGCACAATCTATTGCAAGGCTCATCTCCTAACACTGAGAAGCTAAATTACGATAAAATAAATGTAATAATTCCTGCACCATCACCCCAACACAGGAAACTTTTTAGAAACAGATATGTCAGCAATACTCCCTGTAAGCTGAGTACTTCAGAGAGATTCAAAAGCCCCTTAGCTGAACGGAGAGCACCCACAGCCATCCGCAGTGGGCAGCATGTGTTTCTACTTGGGGTGAACACCCACACATGCCTTGGTGTACATAAAATTTATTCTGCCCATGGATGGAAAGAAACGGAGGGAACACTGTACATGAGATACAGTATTCTCTTTACGGCTATTTTTCAGTGCACTGATAAGACAGTTTTATGCCCAGTTTTTAGGAAATAATAAAACTAAGTGTTGGAAGAAACTCATTTTTCAAATGTGTGTGTCATTTTTGAGGGAAGGCTTGATTTGCTGTTTGCTAGAAGGAGTTGTTTTGGGGAGTGGGAAAAATGTGGTATTGTAATAATCTTTTCTATGGTATGTACCATAATATAAGTGATCTAATGTTAAATTTCTGAAATTCAGCTACCTTGAGTCAGTTACTCAGACCAGTGCAAGCATTTTTACAAATTATTATGCATATATTTTAAATAAAGTTTACAAAAATATTACAGGGAACAAAACAGATATGTGTTATATTGAGTCAGTAGTGTATGTCAACAGAGATCTGCATCTACTCTAGCCAAAGCAACATCAGAACTTGCTAGCCCTTGATACTTTTATTTGTGCACTGGGAACATTTCTGCTGGTTTGACTAATGCAAAGTTATTTCTGCATTTTAAATACACCAGCAATTAATAATAGAGAAAGAAAACCAATCAAATAAATAGCCTTTATTACTCACGTCAAAAAGACAATAATCTCCAGGCATTTGAAAGCAGAGAATGTTCTTGGTGCCATGAAGCACCGAGAAGCACTTCAGCAGTGCTTTGGCAAAAACAAACCTCTCTCTACAGGTGTCTTAACAAAAGAAAGATAACAGACCTCTTTACTTCCCACAGACACAGCAGCAGGGCAGGATTCCAAATTTAGGACTCAGCAGAACCCCAGCACCAAACACAACACAAGGGAGGGAGACAGGTAATATAGTATTGCATGAACCCGCACATCTCCTCCACTCCACAAGATAGTAACACATGGAAAGCCATGATAGTCTATATACTATAAAAACAGTCCAGTAGCACTTTAAAGACTAACAAAATAATGTATTAGGTGATGAGCTTTTGTAAGACAGACCCACTTCTTCAGACCATAGCCAGACCAGAACAGACTCAATATTTAAGGCACAGAGAACCAAAAATAGTAATCGAGGTTGACAAATCAGAAAAATATTATCAAAGTGAGCAAATCAGAGAGCAGAGGGACAGAAGGTGGTGGAGGGGTCAAGACTTAGATTAAGCCAAGTACGCAAAAGATGTCACAGCTCTTCAGACTAGGAAACATAACAGAGAGCTTAACATTTGAGTGGCGTCCTCTCCAGCTCATGCTGACTGTTGGTGCTCATTGATCTGCTTCAGAGGAGATGCAATGTATGTTCCCACCACACAGGGCAGCTTCCCATTCACAGAGGTATGTCTACGGCCCCCCATCACTAGAGTATACTAGTGCATCCTGCACCTATCTCACAAACAGCGAGTCCTGCCTACTCTGATCAATAAAAGCAGGATTGGAACCAAAGTATTGAAAAGAGATTCAGGTGATTATATGGTGATATTTAAAATCTTCCCTACTTTAGAGGAGAAAGGTAGACATCTACAGTTTAACCAAATAAAACACAATCAAGATCACAGGCTACAATACTAACAAAATGATTTCTTTATTAAGACATCCATAATGTATTACACATTCAACAATGAAAACTGATTACTAGGCAGCACTAAGAGAAAATTCCAAGTTAAAAGAAACTCTACCCTTATTCTGCCTCTGTGAACCTAAAGAGTTGCAGCACATCTATACGTTGCCTTGTATGTAGACAGCTTCTCAAGGCTGAACATCATCAGCCTGTAACAAGCTTGAACTGGAGTGCTGTGTCCTATCCCATCAGTGGGCTCCTAAAGATTTAGCAAAGTGTTTATTTTTCTTAGGGGGTATAAAAGAACTACACAGATAACCCACATTATGAAGTACATTTAGTCATAAGAAATATTTTCATATTATGGTTTCCTGATGCCAAATTTGCTTTAAAAATATTATTTTAAAAAGGTATCAGTTTGCATTTGTGCTGTAGTCATTTTAATCCTCAGCGGATCAACCTCTTTTTGGAAACAAATACCTATGGGACATATTTTCTGTTATGAACTAAATAACAATCTCTCTATTTTTTCTTTTTAAAAATCAAAGTTGTTAACCTAGCATGAAGTATAAATGAAAGAAGCATGTTTTCTATTACTGTAACTTAAAGGCATCCCCCCACACAAGAGTTAAAAAGGCACTTTAAAAGGTGAAGAATTTAGAATCACACAGATTACAGACAGAAAGACCTGCTAGATCATTGAGTCAGTTCCCCTTCAGCTCAGCCAGAGCAGGTTTGTAGGATTCAGCTTACAGTGAATTTTAACACCCAGTTTGCAGATGCCTGAAGAGAAGGGTTTATACTGAAAACACTGACAGAATCTTCCTTAGCTATGGTGATGATAGCAAACATTGGCACAATCCACATGCAAGCACCACACTTCCAGCTGAAGAATTACAGAGTTTTCTAGATGGCTAGTCAAGTACGGGCTTTTTTGTCCTTCCAGCCTTGTGGTGCAGACCCTTATGCATAAGTCACCTTTATCAAATATATTATTTCATTCAGTTCCACAGAATGCCTGTAATATCGCTGCGCTTACAGTCACGAACACGTTCCCATGCCTCCTGTCTCAAGGACAAAGAGATGGGGCTCCGATTTCAACCAGTATTTTAAAGCTCAGGCTTTTAGGAGCAAAATAAAGAAAAAGTTCTATTTCAAATGGCTAAACGCATGGCAATACAAAGCAGACGAAAATGAGCATTAGATACTGAATGAAGGTCATTAGGCTCAGCTGACAACAGAAGGGGAAGGAGAGAGGGAGAGAGCACTGCAGCAAAGGAGCTGTGCTCAGCCAGTACATGCTGCAACTTACCATAAAAATAGAAAGATCCAAAGAGAATCAGATTGAGGGTCCTTTGTATGTATCTTCACTAGAAAAATGTCCAAATGAAGCCCCGGTCACAACGGTCCAGACACAGGCAAGGTAGTGTGATGGTATACATAAAATACTCATACACAACTGGTAAATCCTTTCACAGCCTTCCAAAATCTGTAAGCAGTTTGTGCTGTAACATCTATGGTAAGAAGTCTGAAGGAATTTGCTACATAGCTCTGCAGCTAAAACAGACTGTTGTGTGTTCTCAGTCACTGAGGCTGTTCTGCTTTTATCTTCAGAGTCTCAAAATTACTTGCATCCTAGAGGTGGGCCTGGGGGGTGGGGAAAAGAGAAATCTCTTCCAAGTGGAAAGGAACTGAGAGACCACGTCAATATTCTTAATCAGTCATTGCAAACAACCAATCAGCAGAGCATGAGCTGTGTCAGCATGACAGTTGACCAAAGCACGCACAGAAGAACACTGAAGCAAAACTCACACTCCACTGCTTACATCAGAACGCTCCCAGGGTAATCTGCTTTTTAACCCCAGAAAGGTTTTACTTTCACCCACACAAACAAATTGACTGCCCATGCTGCAGCTTCCCTTCAAAGGATGAAGCATGAAATATTCCCGAAATTAGGTCTTCACATTGCTGTTCAGATACACTAGTTTATGTATCTCGGCAGTCATATGAAAGCCACAACAAACAAACAAACAAAAACCCACAGAATAAAAGTTTGAGACTTAATTTGCCCCCACCTACTGGTATTGTTAACCCAAAGTCTGCTAGCCATGATCTAACTATCTATACCGGAGAAGCACTGAAAAATGACACCTCTTCAAAGATTTCTTTTATTATACCCTAAAAATGAAACAAAAAAGCAGTCATGTAGCACTTTAAAGACTAACAAAATAATTTATTAGGTGATGAGCTTTCGTGAGACAGACTCACTTCAGTTCTGGAGAACTGAACTGCCTCAATGACCTATCAGGTCTTTCCATCTGTAATGAGAACTCCAGATCTGAAGAAGTGGTTCTGCCCACAAAAGCGTTACATGAGCGCTACATGACTGCTGGTTTGTTTAGTTAGGGTACGGACTAACATGGCTGCCTGTCTGTTCCTAAAGAGGAAGGCATACTAAAGACTTAAAAACAGGTATTTTCTTGCTGCTAGTTAATCTTGTGAAAACCAAAACTATTTTCAAAGTAATAGCAGATCCATGTGGCACGTGTATGCAAGGGTTTCATCACCTAAAATTATTGCTGGGTTAAATATTTTAGTTCATATGGTGTGCATCCTTTGACAGAAAGACTGGAGGAAATTTGCAGTAGAGATGAACTGCTTTGGAAACATGCACTTTTATGGCATTTATTTAAAATTGAGAACCTACCCTATCTGTGGATTTTAGTAATGAGGATTTAAGTTTTCCACTCTCAGTAAAAACTAATTCTACTCCTACTGCAGTTTTGTTCACTTTGGGGGTGTGGATGGTGGATCTTGGGTTCTACATGGACCAAAATGGGAAATGTACATTTGAACACTCCCCAAATGGACATATTTTTGCAATAAAAATTATTCTAAATGTTAATATCCTTTAAAAATTGTCAAGGATGGGTTTTGCCAAACCATGAAATAGATCAGAATTATTTCAAAGGGTGAAGAGACCATCCGGGATGAGTAACACGGGGTAGTGCAGACAGGGAAAGCCTACACAGTCTGGGGAAGCCAGAATTAATGCAGGTCCAACACATCATACTCACAAGTTGCTTGAAAAAAAAAGGTTAACAATGGCAAGTGACCAATAGCTGAACCCAGCTCCACCTCATAGGCCTCAGCTGCTTCAGTAATGAACCTGGCCTTCTGATTAGTTGGAGATGTCACTAGGAACATTCTTAAGCCCTGCAGCAGGCCGAAGTTCCTGGCTTCTCAACAATATTCCACACTCACAGCAGTCTTTCTGGGCCGGCTCCTTCCTTGTCCCAGGTGCTCACTCCTGACCCTTGCTCCTGTCTCTTGTTGTTGGTTCCTCTCCCTGGCTTCCAGTTCCCTATTTCTCCTCTAGCTTTGACCCTTGGCTCTTGATTCCTGGACCTCACCTCCAGTTGACCAGTTGGTTTGGCATTTGGTTTTTGACCATGGCTCTGGTCCTTGGCTTCTGATTCCTGGCCTTTGCCTGCAGGTCATTTCCTGGACTTAATAACTAAGCTTCTGATCTGGGCTCTGGACAGTAGGCCTAGTTACCTGTACTTCAACCACTAGTATTGGAGGGGTAGCCGTGTTAGTCTGGATCTGTAACAGCAATGAAGGGTCCTGTGGCACCTTATAGACTACCAGAAAAGTTTTGAGCATGAGCTTTCGTGAGCACAGACTCACTCCATCAGATGCTCAACCACTTCCTTCAACCACTAGGTGAGCCTTCTGCCCTGACGATTAGGCAAGATCACCCCTGGCCTGGTCCTTAACAACATCATCTGCAAATCCAATTTATCTGACATTCTCTGCAGTTTCTCAGTGGAAATTCTCAAGTGCTGAAGCTTTCTGTAAGGGAGGAACCATGAACTTGAAGCTTCAATCTCATGCAGAGGCAAAATAAATTGGATTCAGCGTGTAGCACTGCAGCCACCCAGCAGAAGAAGTCAGAAATCAGGAGAAAGAAAAGGGAAAAATGCAGGTTAGACTCTAGATTAGACTCAAGATTAGACTCTAATCCTGGTGCTGACATGAGCAGGATTAAGCCTTGAGTCATTGCTAGAAGGAATACTGCAAGCAATCCAGAACTCTGTTTCCTAAAGAAAGACCATAGCAGTGTTCCCCTGCAAATTTCACAAACAGTGCACGGAAACATTTCTTGCAGCTGGCACTGCCCCATTCTTCTGTGCTTCACCTTTGGTGTTCCACTGACTGAATCAATGCTGAACCACCCAGGAATTTCAGCAAAGCAAACTAGGTTGCATATACCACAGAAGCTGAAGACAGGATACGCCATCTCACACCATTCCCAGAAAACTGCGACTATGCTTTGTTCTTATTAAAGCTGCCCCAAAACACATTCCTTGCAGCTATCAGGTCTACACTCCTGCCAAGAAGCTGAAGACAAAGGCATTCTTCAATGAACAAGAAGAGTGGTGCTACAGACACAGCAAAAGCACAAATAGTCATTGATCTCTGGTGCTTGAAGACATGGAACAAGACAGTGGAGGTCTTGACTTCAGTCATTCCAGAAGCAAAGCCTGGGGCACTTCATCATAAGGGTGGAGACATATTTGGTAAAACACCAGCAACAAACGGTGACTGCCAGTGCTGTCACCTCACACCTTCTCTGTAATTCAAAAACCAAAAACTGACCAGCTGATTAGACAGAAGATTCAGAAAATGTTCTTCCTAAATGTCCACAAAAGTCCTGTCATTTCACTGCTCTCCTTTCTATACCACAGAAGAAATAAACAAGACTAAAAGCTTACGGCAGAGAACTTATTTCCCTGAATTACTTAAGAAGTTGTAGCCAGAGATGAGCGTTGTTGGCAGACCTAGTCATTGCCATACATTTCAGGGAAGAGCCCACAAAACTGGTATGTGACAACAGTTCCTGCCCTCCTCAAATGTGGGGGAATATAAGGGACCAAAGCGGAAGAATATTTTACATGCAGATCTAGGGGTGGAGACGGAGTCTAAGGAACCTATAAAAACCACACTGTTGGGCAGCAAATTGGACTTCTCCATTAGACCAGGTGCCTAGGGTGGTTGTAGAATCTCCATCATTGTAGATATTTAAGAACAGATTGGATAAATATCTAACAGGGATGGTCTAGACGGTGCTTGGTCCTGCCGTCAGGGCATGGGGCTGGGCGTGATGACCTCTTGAAGTCCCTTCCAGTTCTCATATTCTATGATTCTATGATAGAAGGAACACGGTACTCCAGCTGGTGCCTAATCAGCGTGGAGTAGAGTGGAGGAATTACTTCTCATGTCTTGCTCACTATGTTTCTGTTAATGCATCCCAGAATCATGTTCGCTTTTTTGGCAACAGTGTCATGCTGCTGACTCATATTTAGCTTGTGGTCCACTATGACCACTAGATCCCTTTCCGAAGTACTCCTTCCTAGGGAGTCCCTTATCATTTTGTATGTGTGAAACCAACTTCTCCTCTTTATGTGGAGTACTTTGCACTTGTCCTTATTAAACTTCATCCTATTTGCTTCAGACCATTTCTCTAGTTTATGCAGATCATTTTGAATTCTGACCTTATCCTCCAAAGCACTTGCAACCCCTCCCAGCTTGGGGTCATCACCAAATATAATTAGAGCACTCTCTATGCCGTTATCTACATCATGAATATATTGAACAGAACTGGCCCCAAAACCAACCACTGTGGAACCCCATTTGTTATTCCCTTCCAACATGACTATAAACCGTTAATTAATAACTACTCTCTGTGAACAGTCATCAAACCAGTTATGCATCTACACATGTATGTGAGAATAGTAACAGAGAGATAGCCACGCTAGTCTATATACTAGTGGGTCTGTCCCGCCAAAGCTCATCACCTAATAAATTATTTTGTTAGTCTTTAAAGTGCTACTGGGCTGCTTTTTTATTTTGATGTATGTGAGAGTGTATTATAAGCTAAATACACCACACATTTACTATACATTTATATTTCAAATCTGGAATTTAAATATAGTACCAGCTTTCATTTATAAGGCTAAAGAGTGACCAAATTAAATACAAATTTCTAAATAAATTATAGAAATTACAAATGACCAGCCGGGGTGCACTAGGACCAAGGCTGCCTTGGCCTGGCTGGAGCACCCTGCCCCGCAGCACATCTGGGGCTGCCATGGATGGGGGCTGCTCCAGCCAGGCTGAGGGCATTCCCACACAGGGCTGATGTGGATGGGGGTTCTTCTGACTCCACCATCAGCAGTGCTGCAGGCAGGGATGCTTCAGATGGGCTACAGCAGCCCCAGTCCCAAGCGTGCTGAAGCAGGGGCACCCTAGCCACCACCCCACCACCGGTTTAATCTGTTAACTGGTTAAACTTTGCATTTAACCAGGTAACCAATTAAATAGGATTTTCCATCTCCAGTCTGGGTGGGAGGTAGGGTGCTGGAGCAGACTGGGAGTGGAGGTCTGGCTGCAAGGGAGGTGTAGAAGCAGGTTGAGGGTGGAGTGTCTGGAAAGGTGGGAGGGTGAGGGAGTGAGCTGGAAGTGGGTGCTGGAGCAAGGAGACCACAGGAACAGACTCAGAGTGGGAGAGCTGGGTGGGAGGGGGGTGTAGGAGCCAATCGGGGCTGGGACAGCTGGGTGGCAGGATGCGTGGGGGAGGGACGGGGATACAAGGGCTGGCCATGGGAGGGGGCACTTACCTGGCTCGGCACTCAAAACCTGCCCAATAGGAGTTGTGGGGAAACCCTCCCATGAGCAATTTCCAGCACCCTGATCCCCCTCAGCTGGTGGAAGGGTGAGTGGCAGTATGCAGTGCCGCACTTCTCCCCCACATGCTGGATCCAGCCAGTGGGGCTCAGGGCTCTCCACTCCGGTGTGTACGCTGGTTTTGAATGAAAAGGTGTTGGTGTAGTTTTTAAAAGGCCACGTTGTTGGCATGGTCATTGTGTTTGTTGAAAAAAAGACAATCGTCACTGCATGGCGATTGGACGCTTCACGCATGTGGCTGTGCTTTAGCCAATCAGAATTCCGGCATGTGCAAGTGTCAGTGGGGTGATGAAACCAGCAAGGAACTAAGCACTTCTGGACCTGGTAGTGGAGTAAAAAGTACAATATTTCCTAAAAAACGGCTTGAGTAAGAGCAAAACAAATTACTTGAGTAAAGTACAAATGCTGGAAAAAGCATACTTGAGTAGTGTAACTAAGTATGTCTACTTCATTACTTTACATCTCTGGTGACAGCTAAGCTTGTTACTCTGTTGCAGGAGTACAGGTATCAGTATAATATAGCTTCACCACTTTAAATATACTGATCTTAAACATTTCTTTTTAATTTTGCTTTGTGCTTTTTTTCTTCTTTTTTTTTAAAAAAAAACAGCTGACTGATAAATTCTGAATTGTTTGGTTATAATGGCCATCCAGCTCTGGAGTTTCTTTTGATGTGTTCAATTTAACAAAATCCAAACAGGAAAAGAGTTTTAAAACTGCGGTATTTCAGAAACTGCATTGTGTATATAGCACGTAACTTTGTGCTAATATCTACTAGTGTCCCCAATGTACCTTCTCCCTGCCCTGAAAAAAAATTGTTCTGCTCCACTGCACAGGCTGCAGTACACAATCCAGCTTTTGTGTTCTAACTGTGCAATGTTAGTAATAAAATTAAGGCTTATATCCACCACCTCCAGAAACCCATGAGCTGACCTAATTTATTATGCCGTATATTTTTAGTATAGCAGCAACACAGGGCTAGATGCTATAGGGATATATGCAAACAAGACTCCCCAGAGGGCTTCCCATCCAGCTAGACAATGCACAGAAAAAGCAAGAAAACAACAGCAAAGAGCAGGGGAACTGAAGGGTAGGACTTGAATATGTCTTGTTAGTTTCATATGTTTTTAATGGAATTTTTGAGTTTGTTTAGTTTTTTAAGTAACTTTTTTTCAGTGAATTAAGGAAGGCCATAAGCAGGTTTTCTACAACTTTTAAAGACCACATCTTGAGGCTCATCAAGAAAAAAACATTCTTCTTTCAGTTCTTTTTTTTTAAATAAAAACTTATTGGCAGTTGCCGGCTAGAGGTGGTCCAAAGTATATTGCGTGTTTCTGATGAAAAAAAAAACCTTGGGCATATGAGATGAGAATAAGATAAAACTTGCAGCATTTAAGGATTAGCCTGTTTCTCCATCTCCCAGGTGTTCTAAGGATACTATATGTTGATATTTTCAGGAGCCGCAGCCCTTTCAGCGCTTAGATCATGTTTCACATGCATAGTGCACTTTGTCTTATCAAAAGTAATTTCATTTGTTTGATCTATGGACCTTCATCCTTCATTTACTCTTTGTTTCTATAGCTAAGATTTAATTTTTGTCGAACTAACTTATTGCTGAAAATTAAGAACATCTTAATTTAATATTACATTTTAAATTAGGAAGTTGATCACTCACATGTGGTAACTATTGAGGATATTTTTGCAAACCATTGAACTGTCTTGGTTATATATAATGCCATAATAAGGAAAACATCATTATACAATAAATTGAAGAAAATTAGTGCTAACAGTATGGGAATACAAAGATCACAACAGGTAAAGCAATTACACCTCTTAAAAGATCACCAATTAATGAAACTGAATATTCTATTTTATTCCCAATCACTTACCTCATTAAAAAACTTGAAAGCTTTGCTAATAAAACAAGTCCCCTGATCAGACATAAAATTATTTTCCCACCCTCTTTATATATCTTTTATCCTCAGATCTGCATTAAACCCAGAACAGATGCTTAGGAGATAATCTGGATGAAATCAAATATTGGGGCTTTTCCTTAAAGACACAGAAGTGATTTTTTTACTTTTGCTATCCAAGCAAACAAATGTTTACTGTATATTTTATTCAGAGTGAAAAAGGCCAAACTTTCCCTGAATGCTTCAGTTTACAACCTGAAAGTGTCAGTTTGTACCTCACAATCCAACAATCAGTCACTGCCAAACATATAGGTGAGTGCTTACTGCAGATGACCACCTGACTGCAGCGATGCTGTCCTTTTGATCAGATGTCAAAATGAAGTCTACCTACCTTTTCCCAGAGAAAGTTAAGGAATCCACAGTATTTTTCACAACAGTAAATGATAGCTTTAACTGTCCAGGCCAACCTTCTGTCTTAATGGAGCAGGTCAATATGCTGTAGTCTAAGTAAGCTACTCCTGAACACCTAATTACTGTCACTTTTGCTTATCATCATGTAACTACCACCAACAGGAACTGATGACATCTAAATGGGGGTAAACAAATTAAACTCAGTCAAATGCAGCATCACATGAGGACAACAGGCCTTTAATGATGCATATCATGAGCCTATTGAGTTTACATCTACGTAGTTTAATGCAAAGCCTTGCAAATATGTGACTTTCACAGTGGCTAGCTAACTTAAAAGGCAAGGAAAAGAAGACCTCCACAAATGACACAGGTTAAATCAAAGATGGGAACATTGCTATTCCCGTTGGTGAAAGACGAAAAATAGAGCAATATTCACACATTAAAATAGGAGGTGGGAAAGTTATCATCAATATGGTGCTCAGTGGAAATCTTAAAGGTGGATTCCAAACAAAATTTCAAAAAGTTAGCCTGAGGATTGCTCAGTACCTGTTCCTGAGTAGTGTGAAGAGAATTTTGAGAGTTTATTTGCAGTTCACTGTCAACAAGAAAGTTTCTTAACAACTAGATCATCCCCCAAATGGGAGAAAATAAATCTAGAGGCTTTTAGACATGGATGGATTGTGATCAATGCAGAAAGCCTAAATCATTCTTAAAAATGATAAAAATTCTTGTTCTATTTTCTTTCACTTATATTCATTTTAAGTTCAGGACATTCCTGGCAAAAGACTCATGTCCTGGCCTCTAGCTCCCAGCAGAACTCATAATAAAAGACCTCAGGTCACTAAACATCAAGCGTGTATCAAATCAAATTCTGTTGACTCCATCTAATGAACTTTACTGTTAACCAAATTATTGGCATCTTACAGAATTGGATTGGCCCCAGGGTCCTAGCTTTTTTCTCATTCTTTCAAATGTATTTTCATAGCACAATCTAAATGAATATTACATGACAGAAATAATCATAAAGAAGGCTATGGTAAAGAGAGCTTAAGGGCTTTTGCTAAGAATGGCAGAACGTTTCTTTAAATTATCCTGCTGGTCATTTAATTGATCTGTTACTTCTGGTCACTTACAAATACATGTCATGTGAGCACTTTGATGTGCTCCATTTTTGAAGGTTTAGCATTTCATATGTTAGGAATACAACAGACAATTATAGGAGAATAAAGATTTGTGTTGTAAGAGAGCTCACAACGGAAATTCTCTTTTCAAAATTACATTACTAATCATGCTGGATCTACTCCAGCTGTCCAGATCAGAGGCCAATGTTGCCACCAGTAGCAGCACAGAAGTAAGAGTAACTGTACAGCAACTCTCCCTTCCACTAACCTTGCAACCCACATGCGATTCCTTTTTTGTATCTGGACCCTACAATTACAATACCGTGAAATTTCAGATTTAAATAGCTGAAATCATGAAATTGACAATTTTTAAAACCCATGAAATTGACCATAGTGGACCATAATTTTGGTAGGGTCCCAGTCATGGCCATCTCTGATGCTTCAGGGAAAGAACATACATATGCACACATAAAGAAAAAGAACAGAATATGATAGGACAAGGCTAGAATTCCCTTCCTAATGCCCACATCTGTGAAGCTGCAGCACCGAAACAATATACCTTAGAAACACAAAGCTTGAACCAGAAGGCTCATCTGTCAAGCCCAGCCTCCCATCACAGCACAAAGCTGCATTCAAAAGCGTATCAAACTCATTGTTAAAACTAATTATGTTCTTTGCCTCACAAATTTTATTGAGAAATTCTGGAAGATCCTCACTTCTCTGATCACTAAAAACCTTCTAGTTCCCAATCTAAATTTGTTTATGGCCATTTTGTTTTTGTGCCAACACCGTCCTTTAGCTTCACTAGTTCTTTGCTTTCCTTGGTCCCCTCCCCCTGGTTCATATTACCCCCAGTGAATCATATTACCCCCAATCCTTCATTTGCTAGGCTAAACAAGCCAAACTCTTTTAGGCTACTCTTGTTAAGCTGGGTAAGCAGTGGAATGGAGAGCCTTAGTGAGCTCTTCTCTGTACCATTCCAATTTGAGTTCACTCTTGAAGATGGTGACAAGGATTGTACACAGCATTCCAAACAAGGTCTTCACAGTGGTGCAATAGCAGCTTAATGAACATCGTCAAAAAAGCATACTTAAAGTCCAGTTGCTGTCACTGTGCACCATGGCCACATGAGTGTACTGCTGCTGTAGCTCACAAGAATTCCTGCTGCTTCCACCTCCCCACAGAAGTCTCCTAAGCAACAGACTTGATGATCTATATGGCCTCTTTTCATCTTGAGAGAGGGTGCTTAGTGGTGCTGAGGATCTATTTGGAGCCTCTATTTGGCAGTGTTTGAGTCTGCAGCTTTTCTTGTGGCTTATCCATCCAATATTGGATTTGCACAGTCAATTGCCCTAACCGCATCTCAGTCTATTTCCAAATTCTTGAGTCTTAGAGTTTTGCCTTGTAAGATGAAGTTCTTTCATGTTACTTTCACATATACTATTGAAGGATGATATGTCCTGTCGTAGCAATCATTGCCAGGTTTTTCAATCTGATTGTGTTGATTCCCAGGAATCTAGATTGATGTTGAATATATCCTTGAATCTTAGCTTTGGTCTTCCTCTCGTTCCTGACCCACATGACAGCTCACTGAAGAGGATTCCTTTGAGAAGAACTTTCATCACCCATTCTTCTCACATGACCAAGCCATCATAGTCTTCTGATATTGAGGATCGCTATGAGGCTGGGTATGCCAGATCATCTGCATTTGAAATTATATCTTGACAGTTGATATACATAATTCTGTGGAGTCTGCGAAGATGGAAACCATTCAATTTTTTCTCCTGGTTCAAATATGTGGTCCAGGGCTCAGGTCCACACAGCAGGATACTCAATACACACGCCTGGTAGATTACTATCTTTGTTTTCACTGTCAGCTTAGGATTGTTCCATGCTTGTTTTGTATGTCTGACAAAAATAGGAGCTGCCTTCCCAATTCTGATGTTCAATTCTTCATCCATGGATACATTTGTGGTGACAGTAGATCCAAGGTAACAACTGTTGAACCACATCAAATGGGCTGTTATCCAGGATGACATTGGGTTGCTGAGGTATACTTTGAGTGAGTACAACAGTTTTCTTCATACTTATGTCAAGGGAAAACAACTTGCAGGCTCTGGACAGAGAATCCATCAGTGACCGTAGTGTATCATCATTGTGAGGGATGAGAGCTGCATCATCTGCAAAGAGGAGTTCCCTAATGAAGACTCTCTTGACCTTAGTTTTGGCCTTGAGTCTTGCCAGATTATAGAGAGAGCCATTTAATTTTGTGTGGAGAAATATATTGCAGTGTGAGTTTTGAAATGTGCAATTTAGTAGAACTGAGAAGAATATGCCGAAGAGGGTAGGGGCATGAACACACCTTTGTTTGACTCCGCTCTTCACTGCAAACGGTTCCAATGTAGGTCCATCATATTGCACTGTTGCTTTCATGAAACTGAGGAATTGAAGAAATTGCGGAATTAAGGAATTCCCTGGAGAGAAACTTTTGTGTTCCTTCTACCTTCAGCCACGATTTTTTTAACAAAACTCTATAGTCAAAAGTCAAAAACCTACAGGTTCACGTGGTGATGAACACTATCTTCAGAAAGTTAAATGGCATGCAAGCCCCAGTGACCATGTGGAATAGTATTAATCAGAGTCTATAAAAACTGAGACCTAATACCTACCTGTGGTGAGAGTGAACATTCTGCACAAAGCATTGCTGTTACCTGTGCCAGACAAGGCAAGACTAGACCATATGGGGAATAATACTAATATACTACGAGTACTATTACTAGTACTACTAATAATATTATATCTAAGAGGCTGAAAACTATCAATGAGTGGCCATATCTACACTAGGAAAATGTGTTGTGGTCCATCATAGGTGCCCTGACCAAAGTTGACCGTGATAAATGCAATTTTTTACAAAAGTACGAAATCATGTACAATAAAGTTTAAAATGTTTGACTACAACATGTTAGCTGATGATTTAAACATGACCTATTTTTTCAGCCTAGTTTTTCTATATATCAGCTGAGGTCAGTGAGTGGTTTAAAATTATGGATGAAATGTGGGGGGAAAAAACCTTTTTATAAAATGTGTGTTAGCTTCCCAATAAATACTGAAAGAGAAGACGAGATGATGACATAAATCAGGTGGTTCGAAGAGGACATCTTCCCACACTGTGACCCGATTAATACTTCCCAACTTGGCAGCTCCCAGAAGAGATTTCCCATATGAATATACCAGAAGTACTAGTCACAGCAAGACATCATTGTCTGCCTTTGCTGACAAGCACACTCTTTGTCTTATGCTTCCAGGATCAAGCTCTTAAACTGTCTTGCCACTCATGCAGACTTTCCAAGGAGCAGTTGGGTGTTTCACTTTTCCTCTTGAGGCTTTACCAGAGTCTTCGATACTCCAGGCATAGGTGAGGAGTTGGGGTGAACAGGGCGGCTCATGAACCCCCATGTCGTCACCCCTCCACACTCAACATGAGTGCCATGCCACTTCCGAGGAGTACGGGGGGCAGTCCCATCCCTACCGCGCAATGGCAGGGCTCAAAAGCACTACTTCTAGGCCACACTGCTGCATGAAAAGGAAGGGGGAAGTGCTGTCAAACGCACCAGAATCGGCAAGGCACTTCTACAGGAAGAAACAAGCAGGGGTGGAACAGGGGTAGGGCGAGGGCAGGGTATGGGCAGAGCAGAGGCAGGAGGGCAGGGACATGGGTTGAATGGGGCGAGCAAAGGCACTTGGCCGGAGCAAGCCCTAGAATTCCTGTCTTGTTTACCTCTGACTCCAGGCATAAATGCTGGGAGTAAGGGTGCTGCTACACCTTCTGGCTTGAGGTGGTTTCCATCACAGACAGGCTTTAGTGTTTGCTTCAATAGCTCCAAGCACTTCCACTATACCAATTGTTCCATCATACCTGCCTCCAGGGAAAACACCGATGTAAAAGGTTTCCTTAAGGGAACAGATTTTTCCTGGCTCTGGTGCACTCTAGGGGGTGACAGTACACACAGAGCCTCTCCTCACTGCCTACCCCTGACAAGGGCCAGGAAAAACTGCAGTCTAAAGGACATAGTGTGTGTAGGATGTAGCATGTGTATTTCTGTGGCAGAGATGGAAAAGAGAATATACCTGGATTTTTGGATAGGTTCATGTTTTGGTAGCACCCTAAACACCTTTGTTTTTCCTGTCCTTTAGGGGCTGGGGATCCACTTGGTGATGCCACAATATTCAGAGAAGCCATTCAATTAAAGCAGAAAAGGGGTCATCACCATCACCATCATCATCAACAATCCTGGGCTCGGCGCCCATTGGTGTTCAATGCCTCCCTCACTATTTCCTTCCATCTTTCCCTGTCCAATGAGGAGTGGCTTAGTTTCTGTAGACTGGCTCCACACCAATCTGCTCTATCATCTACCCATTCTCTGTGGACTCTGCCTCTCCTACTTGAACCATCTAATATGCTAAATACCAGGGTCTTGATTTTTCATTTGTTTTTCATTCCGCAGATATGTCTGAATAGCTGTAACTTCCATTGTATAACCTTCTGCAGTATATTCTCTTTCAGCTGTATCCTCCTATATAATTCCTCATTGGTGACCTTCTGCATCCATTCCATTCTCAGGACCTTTCTATAACAACTCCTTTTGAATGCCAATATCCTTCTCTTTAAATTTTTTTTTTGTCCCCCATGTCTCACATACCTACAACATGCGGCTGAATACACATGATTTCAAGATGCTCACCTTTGTTCCTAAGCTAAGTTCTTTGCTTTTCCTGATCTTATCCATCGCCTTAAAACTCACTCTTGCTTTCACTATTCTAGTCGCTATTTCCTTCTTACAGTCTAGATCATATGTTATATTGCTTTCCAAATATGTGAACTTCTCTATGTTCTCTAGGTCTAGGCTGTCTACACTGATCTTCCTTCCTATCTCCTCATCTCCAAATGCCATTGTTTTTGTTTTATTGATGTTCATAATCAGTCTGTACCACTTTCCTTCCTCATTTAGCACCTGCACCGTTCTCACTAGCTTCTTTTCACCTTCTTCAATGATAACTATATCATCTGCGAACTTCAGGTTGTTGATTCTCATCCTGTGCAGATATCCCTTCTGCCTCTTCCTTGATCTTATCCATTGCTCTCTCTAGGTGAGTGATGAAGATACTTGGTGATATCAGATCTCCTTGTCTCCTAACAATGCTCCTCTAGCTCTTTGCTAAGAAGGAATCCAATTCCTGCTTCATGCTTCTTTTCATTCCCTAACCAAATGACTCTGCAACTGCACATCTCTCCCAATGCTGTCCAACGCATCTCCACCAGTCCAAAATATTGCATCAGTATTTCTCCTTTTGAAGCAGCTCTAACTTTCCAGTCTCCCACAGTGTTCGTATGTTCCACATTCCAACTGATAGTATATGTGTTAGTTGTAATTTTATTTTGGTAGCCAACTTATTGACCCAACCCTGATCGCTTGATTGGTGCCATGGAGCTTGTTTATTGGGGTGACAGCTAAACCGGCATCTTTTATCAGTCATTCATACTGGCATCAGATTTCATTTGTATTGGTGTTTCACAGTCAGCACATTGACACGCATCTGACCAACCCTCCTCCTTTATCCAGGCTTGGGACTGGCATGGAACCTCTAGAGGCTTCATGATGGAGTTACAAAGGAGGTGCCAACATCCAAAAGTTTCCCACACAGCTCGGACAAGCACATGCTTTTACAGGACCAGCTCGTCTCCAGTTCTTGTGCTCCCTGTTACCGTGAGTGGATTAGCAAGTAAATCGACTAAAATGAAACTCGAAAATTAACAGTAAACAAAAATAAAGTAAATCAGAGGCAGGCTGCTTGCCAAGCAATCAATGGGGCCACTGGATGATTGAAATGCTAAAGGAGCAGTCAGGAAAGACAAGGCCTTTGCGAGAAGCTGAATGAATTTTTTACTGCAGAGAATGGGAGGGTGATTCCCACAGCTGAGCCATCCTTTTTCGGTGACAAATCTGATGAACAGACCAGACTGAGCTATTAGTAGAGGATGTTTTGGAACAAATGGATAAATTAAATAGTAATAAGTCACCAGGACCAGATGGCATTCACCCCAGAGTTCTGAAGGAATTCAAATACGAAATTGCAGAACTACCCACTGTGGTATGTAACTTATCACTTAAATCAATGTTTGTAACACTTGACAGGAGGATAATCGGATACCAATATTTTTAAAAAGAGCCAGAGGAGATCCAGGCAATTAGAGGCCTATAAGCCTATGTTCAGTACCAGGGAAACTGGTTGAAAATATAATAAAGAACAGAATTATGAGAAAAGACATTATTTCACCTAGTTTGTCTCTAGAATTATCAGGCAAAAAGATGAAAACAATTTGTTGGGGAAGAGTCAAAACAGCTTTTGTAAAGGGAAATCAGGGCTTTCCTATCTAATGGATAGGTGAGGCATGATGTCAAGTGTGGCCTAGTGATTACTTACTTCTGCCTTGAGTGCAGAGAACTGAATTGGATGACTCGCTGAGGTCCCTTCCAGACATATGCGTGCAAGAGGCACAGCTGGAGGGGTTGGGATGTGATTGAAGTCCATAAATGCCTGAATGTTGTGGTGATAGCGATTAAGGAGCCAAAATGGTCAGGAATTAAACTCTGTGCTTTGGGAATATTAGATTATTCTGTCCTGGTCGTTCCTTTTGAAGAATCTGGCACTGACCACTGTCAGAAGACAGGATACCGGGGTAAATGGATCATTGGTCTAACCCAGGATGACTGTTCTTTTGCTCTTGTGTTTCTAAGCAATAGTACAGAGTATTTGTGATATTAAGATTTTAGTCAACTTCCTCCTACTGCTGTTATAGACTAACCTCTGCTGGCCTGGCTGAAAAAGAGAGGGAGAAGAAAAAGTACACAGAGAAAGATTTACACGTGCGTCTGTCTGAAGGGTACATTCAGTCTACGGTGACCATAGGGCTGGGGCTGGTGTCACTGCTTGCCTGAGCCGTACCAGCCCCATGTGTGAAGCTGAGACTGGCATCACCGGTCTCGTGAGCTCTGCCTGCCCAGTGCCCAAATCCTGCCTCCTACATTGTTTGGGACTGGTAGAACTGCTTGTCCCTCCCCCACCCCCATTCCTTTTTGTCAAATGGGACAAATGTCCTCTTCTTCCAAAAATACTAAGAACGGCCAGGACCATGCTTAAAAAAGGGACTGTCCCAGCCATACCGGGACCTACAGTCACCCTCATTCAGGCTCCTCCCATTCTTGCCCAGAAAAGAGAAAACAAAACAATTAAAATGTATACTCATCAGATAAACACATCCTTTGGAAGGGTACCATGATTTTCAAATTGCAGTTCACTTAACTTATTTTAAACAATGAGCACTCCAGCTACACAGGCCTGTAAAATAAGTCCCTATTTGAAAGTTTGGAGGAAAAAAAATCTTTCAGCAGTTCCCATTTCACTGAGAAACCAAGCATGTGTCTTTGACTTGGCCAGAATGTGAACAAACACTGGAAATCATAAAAAGAGCAGGTTTTAAAATGTTTACCTCTATATTTTCAGGGTATGTTTTTAAATAACCCACACTACTCCTCTGTTCAATCACCACAGAGACAGCAAGAGAGCATGAGAGAGCAGTCAAACTTTCCTGAGCTTTGTATTGAGAGAAAATACTTATTGGAACTAGTAAAACCACTACATTTATTATACAAAGATTTATAGTCCTGTTCACTATTTAATACTCTAGACAATTTTCATTATAATATTTCTGACAGCCAAAACATTCAAATAGAGGTTTCTACTTTCAGCTACACATGGCATGTTATTAAAGCAGACATATGGTAGTAGAGATGTGGTGCAGGGTTCTTTGAAAATTAATGGAATTTGTGCTTCTAAGTAAATTAAGGTGCTTTGAGAAAAATCTCCTCCCTGGAGTACCTGGTGTTCCAGTGTTTATAACTGTTTTCCTTTGCAAACTCTTTTAAACAGATAAATTCAAATCTTTGACTGGAATAAAGTAAAGAACATTTTAAAAGCCTGTTGGGTACATTGTTTTCAGTAGTAGTAATCACACCCCAGCTTGAATAATCCATAGCCTTTGAAGTGATTGATTTTTCCCTTATGAATTATCTGAGGAGGTTTGTTTGACAAACACACCCACACGTACACTGGAGCTGCCAATGGGCCCAACACACATCTGGGATGTGGGAGATTCAGGGTCAAGTCCCAGCTATGAGTCAGGCAAGGTAGGGACTTGAAGCAGGTCTCCCACATCCCTGGTGAGTGAGTGCCCATCTGGATTGGTGAGTGTATACCTCTGTCACTGTCATTTTCCTTTCAATGAATCAGTATTGACGGACAAAAAAAGTCTCATGAAAAATTTCCCAACCAGCTCTACTTGTCTCATTTATTATACAAATTTGGAACCTTGGGAAGCCTCCAAGAGTGCGAAGTCTCTGTTGAGAGGCATAAATAATTTTGTAATTAATATTAATATTAATTTTCATATTAAATCAATACCATCACCAGGTATAGCTCTGAGAGTAGGACTGAAAAATTGTCACCATAAATAACTCTTGAAGTGTTTCACATCAGGAATACACTGTCTAGCTAGAACACATCCCTCTTCAAAATTGAAAAGCAAGGGTGCATAATTAGATGCCCTCTGAGCAGCAGAAGTGTGACTTGGTGCTAGCTAAGAAACTCTTAGCCATATCTGGGTCAGGCCCGCTGCAATCAAGAAAGGGGAACTGGAGCTGGCTGAGTAAACCCAGGCCTGAATGGCAAACATGGAACAGCTGCCAGACTCCTTAGCTGGGAGCTACATAAAATCACTGGCAGGAAAGAAGCCAGGAAAGAGAGAAAAGGGAGAAGCCAGGGAGTAGGAGCATTTCCCTGCAGGCTGATTGTGAGTGCATCCAGGGCAGAACCAAAAGGGGTGGGCAACAACACCCTTTTACATGTGAGGGCTTGTCCAAAATCCAGAGCCAATGGATATGGTTGCTTTTGTGTCAGAGAAGGAAAAGACCCTTCAATGGTCATGAAGCAGGAGCAGGTGCAAAATATCCCTCAAGATTTCCAGCAGTCTCCCACACTGAGAGACGGGTCTTCCTAACCTGACGTGGAACAGGAATAAAGCCAGCAGGGCTTTCTAAGAGAGCAGGCCGGAGTGCAGCAACCGCTCCTAGAGCAAATGGTGAGTCCTGCAGTGGGAGATGGGACCCTGCCACCAGGCTTGGGACTCTGTAAAATGTGCCTGGCCGATGAGCCGGATGTGTTCAACACATTTGAGTGGGTAGCCACAGGCACTAAATGGGATAGAGCAACCTGGGCCCTACCTCTGGCTCTTCTCTGGTGTGTGAAGCTCAAGTGGCCTAGGTGGCACTGAGTGACAAACAGATCCACCACTATGATGTGATGTGGGCAGTCATCCTGGGCGGTGAACAGAAGGAGCAAAGGAAGGCAATGACTCTCCTGGGTCTTAGTGCTCCACCTCTCCCGCTCTTCATATCCCCATTCTGACAGTTCCTGAAGGCTTTTGCAGTTTGCAGACACATGACTCTTCCCTCGAAGTGGATTTGTTAATTTAAATGTGAAAAGGCTTCCCGGTTGTCAGACCTATTAATATAACATTGAACCTTTGAAAGAGCCTTTAACCGGATAATGAAGCTATTGAACAGGAATTTGTCTACAGGACCTTAGTTTAAAATTTGCTTTAAATATTTCATGAGTTTGTGGCTGAAGCTTCTAAAATCACATCTCTAAAAAATCTTTTCATCAATAAAAAAAACCTTTTCATCAATATTTAGATGCACAATCTGAGTATTCAGCTTTAGCCTTAAATACTTGAATCTCCATAGTTTTTTTAAATAAAAGATCATCCAGATCTAAGATGAATTTTTTAATTTTAGTGACTATAGTACAAAACTTGCTTCCAATGTCTTCACCTCCTTTCTATCTCTCCCTACACCCCATTCATCCTCTCTGTTGAAGAGAGACCTTAAATGGACAACATTCCTTTTCTTCCCAATAGCTGGACAAAGGAGTTCCCCTTTTACTTATGACTATTTGATGAATGAGTTTCACGAGAAGCCTCCACCAACATCAGTATCTTACTAAGATATAAATTCCTCTGATATGCCTAAAATCTTTGGAAACTTATTTTAACAAACATATCATGAAATTTCATAAACGTGTTTTTTTACCAAAATTACACAAAATAAATTAGTGTTCCTGTTTTCTAAAACCAATGAACTTTGTTATGAACACATTAGACTGCTCTGTCTGATTAATTTAAAAAAAGTCTTTGTTTCAGTGAGTTTAAACATGAAGTAATCTGGAATGATTTCCTTATGAAGAACTTAAAAGTATATTAAAATATAAAGTCAGCTTACAAATACTGGTGAAGAAGATGTAAAAACAGAGAAGAGGTGTGTCATGTATTCCATAATATTTAATATTGCATTCAGCTGGACAACTGACTTGCCATTACGACAGAGTCTTTGCACATAAATCTCTGAAAAAACTTCAGGATATAGCCATAAACCTGTGACTGATATTTTCATTCCCAAATTTAGTGCTTTTAATTAAGTACCTTCTGTATATCCAGTCTTCACAATCTGGCATGCCATGGAAAATGTGCTCCATTTTCTTTAGAAAGAAATTTTAGAAGAGTGTTTATTTTTTCCAACTATCATTTGCTACTTTTAGGTTCAGGGATTTGGCTGGAATGGGTGAGCAGAGAGAAGAGGGAGACAGTGAGAAGGGAGTGGGGCAGGGGGCAGGGTCTGGCCAGAGCAGAGGTGCGGTATGGGCAGCTACACAGGCTGGGAAGCTTGCCTCCCCAAGCAGGAGCCTCACTGAAT